>NW_024500239.1:5748806-6948806 GCF_017590055.1 Onychostruthus taczanowskii | reverse complement strand
AACACCTGTGTAGACTTTGGGCAATGCAATCCACCTATCTGCGTGTTGCCAGGAGTAAGTCTTCAGAGGACATCTCAACACTGTTAGGCTGCAAATGCTGGTGCCAAGTTCTGAGCAGTTGAGGCAGACGCTGGCTTTGATGGCCTCCAGAAGACTAGGCCTAGACCTTGAAGACTTGACCAAAAACAGAAGTCAGGATTCACTGTCTTGGTAGAAAATATATAAATCTCTGAAAGATAGATATTTATTTTTTTTTTCTGCAACTGGGCAGCACATCAGGCTAATGTTTAAACAGTGAAGTTCATGAAGCAGATCCAGCTGCAGCTCCACTGACTTCAGTGGAGTGATAGTGATACATGACACTTACATTGTAAGGAGGCCTTACAGTGCAGAGTCCTTAATGTATCATTTGACAATATAAGCTACAGTTTTCTTTTTTCTAGAGATGAAGATGAAAGATTTTGGTGTGAGTTTCGAATAGGGTTTTTGAATAGGGTTTTCTACCTGTATACTGTCCTCAGTGGAAAGAGAGGATACAAATAAATCAGCACTTGGTATCTAGATGGGGTGAATTGTAAACTTTTTCTTTATATGCCTCCTGGAATCTGCACTAAGAAAAGCATATCTCAGACTGAAGTGAGGTGTTTGAGGAAATGTATGTAAGTCTATTAACAGAAGTCCTTTCAGTCTTTAGCACTGGTTTTGGTTTCATCCTCTCCCAAATAATGAATCTCATTTTTTCTCAGTGCTGGCCACAGTGCTCTTTCTACTTCATGAGCTGATGCCTTACCCTCTGGTTTTCTTATCATCTTTCCCTGTGGCCAGCCTTCTAAGACTATACAGACTTTGACTCTTGTAAATGCTCTCGGTGCTTCTTTTCCATTATACATGCTCCTTGTAATGCAGTCTAGCTCAGCACTAATCCCCTCCGCATCCCCCCTTTTCTTCCTCTCTCCTCTGTTCCTGTTAATTTTTATTATTTCTCTTTCTTCATTGTGCTCCTCTAATTACCTCTGTAACTGAGTGTCCATGACAGCCTTTGGCTCTCTGTGTGTATACTGGGCTACTGCCTTGTATGCCTCTGCTGTAGAATCCAGATTCTTAGAGTGGATATATATATATAAAGTTGACTGTCTGAAGAACAGGCTGTACTTGCTTTTGTTTTTCTGGAAGTTCATTTTTTCATTTAAGTAGCCACTGTTTCAGTGAGCTCAGCAGATGTTCAGATGCTTTTTGCTCCCTCCACAGTAGCACTTAACACTGCTTTCCATCTGCTGGCATATCACCATAGCTCTGCTGGCCTTTGTTAGTGATGCTGACCAGACCCTAAGTATTGCTTTAAGATCCTGTCAGAACCTGCTAGGACAAACAACCCTGGTTTTTATCTTCTCTTACTCCAAATCTCACTCAACATCAGATGCAAACCTTTCCTTTCTTTAGATGTTCCTTCAGAATTTAACCAGATTGTCAAAGTGTGCCATGGCACTGTCCCTTCTCCAGGTTCCTCTGCTCATACTGAAGCAACTTGCTGTCAGTCCTCTGAAGATTGGACTGAAGGATGTCTGATGTTTAGAACAGAATCTGGGTTTACAGCCCTATGTTTAGGAACTTGGGGTTACATTCATAAGTGGTAAATCCACAGGTCAGCTTCTCTTTCACACTGCAAGGCAATGAGGGCCCATACAGACAGCAGGCATCCTTTTGGAGCAAGTTGTTGGCTAGTAACTGTAGCAGCAGCACATCCTGCAGTCAGCAATCTGACTTTAAAGGCCTTTTCTGTACAGATATATTCACACAGAGTTTATCACCCCTCTGATGTTGGCCACATGGCCTAGCTTCAGGGAGTGCTCTGCAGAGCTTATCGTCATCTGTGCTCCAGCACATATGTGCGTGTAGTCTTTGTTCCAGAAGGAGCTTGATGAGGGCAGAGGTTCTTCCCTGTCCTTTTGATCCTGGGGCTGCTCAGGGATTGGTAGACAAATTTCAAGGATTTATTCTGAAGCCAGGACAGATGAACAGCCGGTTACTAGCTTGCTATCTTTGTGGTTTTTGTTAATAGTCCTTCAAGTGTTTTCCTTATCTCCAAAGCAGAAGTCATGACTTTACTTCCTGCCTGCTTTCCTCAGTAGCTGCTTTAGAGGTGGTGTCTGTATAGTCAGGTGATAACAGGCATAAGATTGCTGATTACTGCTATAAAGGTGTCCAGAAATAGCTGATACAGAGCTATCATATGTATTTGACTTTATTTACCAGGCCTCTCTTGGCTTGAAAAGAATCCTTTCCAAAGCAGTCTGCAAATCAAACTTGGAGCAGGGAAGGCTTAGGCTTTTGAGCTAAGACAACATAGGAAACATATATCTCTAAGGACTGATGTTTTCAATGTGTGATATAACTTACTCATCCTGAATTGGTAGTCTTCTACTACAAACTTGCACATAAACTGCATTAAATAATTATGTCATACCATGGCATGGCTTATGGCAGCCTGAGAAGATAGAGGCAGGGACCAATTGGATTAGCCACAAAAGCTAGATGGAAGTGTAGGCAAGAAGCCAACCCAAATTCAAGCTTGAGTACAATGGGTATTTAAAATTCTCAGTCTGAGACCTAAACTTGTAGCCTTGAACCATGGAGGTATGCTGGAATTGCTCATGAATTGAATTTGTCCTTTCTGCAAAACTAGCAATAGGCTGGATGTGGTCCTCATTGCTCACATGTCTGTTCATAGCCCTTCTTCACAACTTAACAATATTGAATCTTCTTTCCTACTTCCTCTCAAATTGTTTTCCATATTGCTTTTTTACTTTTCGTGGTGTAAACAGAGAAAAACTTTCACACTCAAAATCTGTCTGTGACTGAAATGGAATGTAACACTGACATGAGCCTTCCCTTCTCTTAGGTTGCCTCTTCACAAGCAGAATTGCCAATAAAGTTCAATTGAGGCAAAGTTGGTTTTTGGGTTGAATCCAGATTGTCTTCAGGCCTGTTCTGTCTAAACTTGGAAACTGTGCAATGTTCAATACAGTGTGGCTGTCTTCCAAACAGCAGTGGGCCAAAGCAAATGAAAATGTGTGATTGAAAATTGTGAAATGCTTGTTCATATGTATGTATGAACATAATTTTCATATATATATATATGAAAGACATTGCATTCTTTTTACAGGAAAATGTTGAAGATTGTTTACAAATTAGTTCTTTCTGTGCTTGTATTTTCTCTTCCACAAGGTTCAATGATCTCCGTATTGTGTTTAGAATTTGAAAACTCAGTGTACCAAAAATATGGATCCAGTCCCTGCCCTGAAAGAAATCTGTCAGGAAGACTGGACAGAGTTGGTGCATGAGCAAGCAGAGTGTGGCAGGCCAATGGCTGACAAATCATTTGCTTCTTTAAGCGGTTCATCTGTCTATGGCCCTATTTTTTATTGGTGTGGTGATTGGGTTTTTGTCTCCTCAAGCTTTCTGTTGTGTAGAACCAGCTGCTAGAGTGTTGCCTGTATTAGCACAACCAGCAGTAATCAAAAGGAGTTTGCTTATCAGCCAAGAGCATCCTGGACAGCCTAGTCTCTTGTCAGGATGAAAGAGCTGAGGGTGGAGTTTAGTTAGCAAAGATCAGGTTTGTCCATGGGAATCTGGCAGCACTGGAGGTTTCAGACTGGGCCTGTTGGGTGAGTTTGGCAGAGCTGCACTATTGGTACGAGTCAGCCACCCATGAATAGGCAGAAATGAGATCAGTCTGTGTGTTACAGCTCAGAAATGAGATCTGTGTGTGTGTTACAGCTCAGTAATGAGCCAGCTTGTGTTCTGAGGGCCTTGCTGCCCTTACTCAGGGGAGATGTGGTGATATCCTGAGCAGGTGTGTTCTTTTCCAACACTGGGCAGGAATCTGGCTTTTATTTGGATTGGGAGGTTTCATGAGAAGACCCACAGTGTGTCTACTTCCCCCGTCCCCATTTTGCAGTGATTAATTGGGTATGAGTAGGACAGACCTGTGCTTAGCCCTGGCTGGAGCAGGTGGCATCCACTTGTGCATGCTGCAGGATGGTAGGTATCTCCTTGCAGTGACAGTCTCAGCTTTGCCAGCTTTATTTGACTCTCACACTTGGCTACTAGTGATTCTTTGCCTGCATTTTGTGCTCATGTTTGAGTTTCAAGTCTAAGGTACCTTTTAGCGAGCCAACTCCAGCTAACAGCTCATGGCTTAACTTTTAAGGCACCTGTAAAAGTAATACAGCATCTAAAGCAGAAAATATCACAAAGTCAAGCCTGTCCTAAAGTGAAATGACAGATCTTAGCTCCTGGAAGCTGAAGCCTGGCAGCTCAGTGTCAGAATCCATATAGCAGTCTGAGCCCTGACAATGACATTTGGGAGGGCAATAGCATGACAGAGAGTACACCTTTTGCACGGTTGTCCCCTGAGGACAGGGCCACGTCTCTCCTCTGGTATCACTTCCTACCCTAACAGGCATTGAGCAATGTTTTTCTGTGTGTCCCATTCCTCTCATGTTAGTTGCTGGTCACCCTTCTGCAATGATTCTTCATCACAAACTTTAGGTTGGTCTTCTAGATAAACATCTGTGCTAATGACACGCAAATTGGTGTGATGTTTCAGGTATTGGCTTGTGATTGGAAGTCCTTTTCCCAGTAAATTTTCAAGTCTAACAGTAAATAGGAATTCCTCCACTTTCTGCACCCCACTGACAGCATAATTTCTTCTGATGAAAATTGTTTGAAGGATGTGATCTGGCTTTTTTTTTAAATATTATAGGTGCCAGTAGGTTATAATACAGTCTGTAAATTTTAGAGCTAGAATCTCTTGACAGCAGAGGGGGCAGAGCTACAGCTTTCATGCTTTATTAGACACGTGAAGGGGGGGAAATAAAAATGTTGCAGGAGGGAAGAAGTCTAATACAGTAGTCTGTCTTTTTTTTATCTGACTTTCCCTGCTAGAGCAATAGAGAGAAATTTCTCAGTATTGATCTTGTGTAAATTCCTAGAAACAAAATACTTTATCCCTCATTCTGAGTCAAGCTCCACAGTGTAAGAAGTCTGAATGTTCTTGCCATGCTTGGCTGCCTTACCTTGCCCCTAGACTGCAAGGCTTGATACAGAAGTTGAATTTGGAAGCAGTTTTGTCAGGTGGTGGTGCCGGCTGCCGCTGAACTGATGAAAACTGGCAGTAGGCAGCAGAGCTGGCAAAGCCCCCATAAGGGGAATTGTGGTTCAGAGTTTCAGCCAGTTTCAGTGACAGCTTAGTCATCTAAAGAGAACTTGCTGTGCAAACATTGTGCCTAAACCAAATTCTCAAACTTTACAAGTTACTCCAATTGTAAATGCTCTATCAATCTAGTCACTTTAATTTGTTTACCTCTGTTGTAATGTGAATGATTTCTTGAATGGGTGTAGTGAGAACACTGTTATAGAAAGACAGACTGTCTCTTGAAGAGTCTGCAAATAATCATGGTTGGTGATAAGTGTGTGCTGACAATTAATATCTGCATGAGCAAATAATTCAAACAGCAATAACTGCAAATGCCAGTTAGGGACACTTCGAGTGTGCTGTTGCCTCGTGGGCTGACACCTCAAAAATGGAAATCTGAAAGTGAAATTCAGAAAACTGTTTCCTCATGAGAAGAAATGAACATAGGTCTTGTAAGGCTGCCTTCCTTGAGTTTGCTAAGACACAGTTTCTGTTGGCTTAGAAAATAAGGATGTTTGAAGTCTCCTCACAAGTGGGCAGCAGAAACGTAGTATTTTATTAGAAGGAAATGAGGCTCTTGCAAGGCTTTATTTTGTGGGTTTGGGGTTACAGTGTTAAAAACCTATGACACCTTTGTTTCTGCCTGTTAATCTGTTGGCTGCTGATAGGGCATAGAATATACACAGTGAAGGAGAAAAAACCTGGGGATTTAAGCATTTTGGTCAAACTGCTATGCCTTACTTTAAGTCTTACTTAAGCCATCTATAAATTCAAGAGATTAACAGGGGAGAGTTTTACTTACGGCTCCTTTCTTCCATTTGTGGCCTTAAGGAAAGCATCCTAGAGACTTAAAATAATACACGCAAATAAAAAGGCTTGAAAGGATGTATATGTAGCCTATTGTCACAAAGATTTAAAACTTCTTAGGGAGGGGCAAAAGTGACAAGATATGTCTCCTGATTTCTGAATCAATGCAGTGGAAGGGGTTTGCATCCTCATTTTTTGCGGACCATTTTGAAAACATGCAATTGTTGCATGTGATACTTGCTCATACAAGTGTCCAGCTTTTTATAAAGCATCTCTGGTAGTGAAGGCAGTTGGCATGCTTTTGAAAGAATAAATCCTCTGAGGGTAATAGATCTGTTGGAAGTAGACAAAAACCAGCTTAAGGGTCTTGCTTCATTAATACACTTTCTCTCAAGTGGCTGCTTAGTGGTATTCTCACAGCTTCCTAGCCAGCCTTTGGTGTGACATTCATCCTAACTCTGCCATGCCATAAACTTGGCTCTGTGCTGCTCCCTCACTGTCTGCTTCAAAGGTGCAGTCGATGCATCTCCATTAGCCCTTTATAAAAGTTAACTTTTAGCTCAAGATGTGAGTAAGTCATGTGCAGAGTGTATATGCTGTGAAGTAAGAAAGACTTCCTTAAGTGCACTGCTGAGTGTCTTTAGTGCTGCTCATCAGGTAGCAGCGGGGAAAATTGCTAGATCTTATTGAGTAAACTGATCTGTTGAGAGCCCTTAATTCCTCAGTTTATTCTTAGCCTTAGCTAGTAAATAAGTGCCACCTTGTACAGTGTTAACCGTCTCATTTGACACATAAGCAGTCCTCTTAATTATTCAGTGCCTTGTTTATTGATATTTCCCTCAAAACTCAGTTTGACCAGTACAGAATGGGTTGGGGTGGGGGCTTTGTTTGTTTTTTCCTAACTAGCTTGGTCACACCTCACAAATTCTTGATGGTGGTCAACTGTAGCTGCTGAAATGCCTAAACCTTCCTCAGGCTGTCAAAATCAATCAGCTTGACATATCCCTGCCTCACTCCTGTCTGTGCTGACCCGCTGTGGTTTCTGTCCTGTGAGTGCCCTGTGCCACCATGCCTGGCTCCTGTCTGTGAAGGCTTCCTCCTCCTTCACAGAGATTGGACAAGGTGGCAGCCACTCTGAACTGCTGCATTTCCAGTGTCCAAAACTCCCACTTTGCTAAAGGCCTTGCAGAGATCAGGCAAGGACAATATGGTATTCAAAAGAATTTACCCCTTGGTGGGATTCTAATGTCTAGTATTCATCTTCAGTGATTGGGATAACTTTTCAAGATCTCTAATTTTCAGATGTATTAAATAGTAAATTACTTCTGAGCTGGAAGTTTTATGACCTGTGAATTGGAGATTTGCTGTTGGCCACACTTAACTGAAAGTACTGAGACACGAGCTTGTTTAGGCTGGTAAATACATAGCTGCTGCCTCACCAACTGGTGACATTATTTCCTTCTGGATATTCCCTGTTGGCCTGCAAGTTGCTGCCAAGGTATATAGAGTGACTCACTCCTTGCAGTGCTTCCAAGATGGAAATTCTAAAGAGTAAGCTTGGAGGTGACAAAAGTAATATATTTTTACTTGTTAGGCTAGGGGTGAGCCCAAAGGGGATACATTCATATCCAGTAACTCCTCAGCTAGTGACTACCTTTGCTTACCAAGTGGATTTTTGTGAGGCTGGCTTTCTGTTTGGGAAATTCGCTCCGTCAGGCTTGTAGTTTTAGGGAGGATTTTATGTTGCTCTTTGGCAGAAAGCTCCCATTGTGAAGGAGCTCGGGCTGACGCTGCACAACATGAGGAGTCTCCTACGCAGCATCCTCCCACAGCCTGCCAGCCCGAGAGCACAGCGCTGGTCCTCTGCGGAGCAGCGCGGAGAGCGCTGGGAGCTATTGGCTAACGTGATTATGAAGTTAGGAATCTCCTCCTCACTTCCTGTGGGCTGTGTAACACAAGAGCAAGACTTTTTAATTAACACAACAATCTGAAGCGAGCAAAAGAGCAGAGCTCAGCTAAAACAGTTTTCCCAGCTGTTTGGGCAAGCAGATGATGTGAAATCTGGCATGTTAACTTTACATTGGCCTTTGACTGATCTGACATGAGAGGCATAAAGCCAAACAGGACAGTGGTGCTTTCCCAGGAGAAATGTGTGTTACAAATGAGATTCTCCCTTCTATTGACTGGCTTTTTTTATCTGTGATGCCTAGCTGGTCTTGAATGCCTCACCACTCTTTCACTATACTTCAGGTAGTCTTAGTATCAGGATTGTCCAGATTTTTTTTTTCCTACAGACAAGCAGATAATTCATAGCCACAGCCCTTTTATTTCTTAAACTTTCAGTACTGTATCTGTGTACTTAAAAGTGGAGAGTAAGAGTTCAAGTGGATTCCTTTCAACTAACATATCATTTGATTTGCCATGGTCAAAGGCCTGACTTGTGTGAAATTAGTTGATACAGACAACGGCAAGATGAGTTTTAGCATGGTGATGTGGTTAAATTGCATCCACGCAGAAGGAAAAACTTAAGCTGAGCAGATAAATACAATCTGCCTGGGTAAGGAAAAGGAGCCCAGAAAAAAAAAATTCTACTTCTGTTTTGTTTTATTTTATTTTTTCTCACTGCAGCTCCCTGAATTAATGTGGTGTTAGCTGCTGAGCTAAGGACAGGTGTCTAACTTTGGAACTTGTTTAACCTGTCTCTTTGACGCTCTCTATCTGTCCTTCAGCATGGGAGGAAGCTCTGGGATCTTCCTGGTGTTTGCAGGAGGTACCCTGTGCTGATGCTTGTACAGAACAAAAAGGCGCTGCGCTTTGGTTTTTGGCCACCTTAAAACATGTCCATAACACTTAACATAAGCACAAAGAAAACTTCCTTAACCCTAAGAGTGAGTTGTTGGTTCTTAATGTTCTACATCTTAATCTCTTCACTGCAGTTGCAAAACTTTGTCAAGCTGGTAAACTGTAAATAAGATGTTCCATTAGCTTGTGTGTTACTAAAATATGGCACAACTTAGTGCTGAGTGTTTGTATCCCCCCACCAAGAGCACCTTAGCAAGAAAGCATTTTAATCACATCAACGTCTGAGCCATTGTTTTGTTTTATATAGTTATTTGTCTTCACTTTTCATGTCCTTGGAATGCTTTTCTTCTGAAGATGGAACACATCATTGAATAAATATTCTTGTCTTGGTCACCATTTGGCTCCTGTTGTGGGAATTTAGTATGCCTTTAGTAATACTGCCTGATCGTATTATTAAAGATCTTGCCCATTCCTGATGCTGTCTAGCAATTTAAGTGAGGTGAGGAAAGATAGAAAAGGGACACTAGGCTTTTGTCTAAAGAAAGCAGAAGGTGGTTTTAATTCATTTTTGTTTCATATGGGAGGTGAAGATGTGATCTGGCTGCTCACGGGTAAAACCTCAAGGGACTGAAAGTGGAGAAAGGTCTTAGAAGCAGACACAAGAAGTGGTGAGCCAAGGTTACTGGTAGCAGTTCACTGTCTGTGGGCTGGGACACAGCTTGTGTCGAAGCTTGTCAGCTCAGCAAGCACTTGCCTTTTGTAAGGAGAGGATGCTTCTGTTGAAAGCATTCTTGGAAACAAACTATGCAGTGTAATGAAAATAAGTCCTAACATACCTCATCTGTTCTTTCCTGCCTTTGAACCCTGTAAATCCCTCCTCTTTCCTTTAAAGCTGCTGGGCTTTGCATAACCTCTGATGTATTCTCCAGGTTTTTAGTTCAACCATTTTAATGGGAGCTTAGTCTCCTGTGAACAGTAAACTTTTATTTTTAGCATTTCAGGATTCACAGATGAAAAGGACTTTATGTAATTAGTTTTCTTATGTGGGATGCTTTTCTTTAAGGTGTCTTTTCTGGAACTTGAAATGGTAGTAAATCAGGAGGAGCAATTCCACACTAAGGAGTTGTACAGCAGTAGTCTGGCCACAATTTAATTTTACAGCTACAGTAAAATTCATGTCCTAACATAGTTTGTGCACTTAGAGCAGGGATCAGGCTATGAAGGCTGTATGTTCTGTCAGGTAGGTGTCTGCCCCTACCCCCTAACAATCAACAGGCAAATGTGGTGATGACTCAGTGTTGTTATCTCTTGTGTAACAGGAAAACTGAGATCATTAAGGGAATTCCCAGTGGCATGAATACTGGGTGTACCCGTGGCATTGGAACCTCCGTTCATTGTGGCAGGAGATTGTTAGCAACAGAGATGAGGGCTGAACGGGAGTAGTGTCTGTGTTTAGCATTTCTGGGGCAGCCGTGCCAGTCAGACCATGAGCAGAAGCGCCATCACTTGCTGCTGCTACTGGCAGAGTTATGCTTTCATTAAAAAAAAAACAAAAAACTTGTTTGGGTAGAAGCTGTATGTCTGTATTTCTGTGTTTGGTGTAACTTTGCTGGTGAAATACATGGAGTAACTGGTGCTCCCATGAGACATGTCAATGCTCACATCTGCCAACACTGATACTCATTAAGAAGGCAGAATGGTTGCATGAGGACTGAACTATATTTAGTAAATAAAGAAATTTATTTTAAATAAATAAATAAATTTGAGCCAGTAAATGTCAGCTTGACTTGCCATGTGTCATGTTTTGTTCTGATATCGTGGAACCTGATCTAATTCTTTAATTTCTGAATAATCGCTTCCTGTCTGCCACTCCCTTGTTTGTATCATGTGGCTCATAGGAAGAAGCACTTTTTTAAAGGAAAAAGTGCACCAGCCACGAGCTTACCACACTCACACAGTGATGGAGCATCTCAAAAGTGGGAAGAAGCCAGGTTTTAAGCAGTGTAAACATAGGTGGTGTACGTGGGATTTTTTTTTTCTCCCATTTGTTTTTTCAGTGTTGCAGATCAGTGCTTAATGTTCTAGGAAAAGAGAAACTTCACAGTCCAGTCAGTGGTCATCGTGGGATAAGCCCCTCAAGTATGCAGGTGCTGTAAGTGTCAGCAGATCTTGGGGGGAGTCTCCTCAGGTGGAAAGTTTGCCCAAGCTGCAGCCTTTAATTACTTTGTGTACCTAATTGGGTATGGAGCTGTAGCCAGTGATGGAGAAAGGAATACAGCATTGTAAAAATGTTACAGAAATCACTTAGCCAGTAACTCTACACAGCTGATCCTTCTGCCTGAATCACCATGATCCTTTAAGCTGCTTCTAAGGAAAACATGCACTTTACTGACAGAATTGGGGATGAGAGTTAAGGGCCTCTTGCTTTCTGATGATGACTGGAAAAGATTTGTGCTAATCTAACATTAAAAGTAACAAGTTGATTTTGTTTTAAGCAGTGTAAGCCATGATTCTTGTATGTTAGGCAAGGCCTCATTTCTGTTTTGAGGACAAGGGGTGGGGACATAGCTGTAACCCTCTTCCTTCATGGTGTTAAGGCACCAAAGGAAATGAGATGATGTGCTGCTGAAGCCCAGGTAAGGGCCACCATTGCAGCAGGGTTTATGGGAGCCACATAGAAATGTGCCATGTATGTGTACGAGTGTGAAGACCACAGGGATTATGATAAATATCACACTGAGAGCCTGAGAGATCAAGTTTTTTGTCTTTAAATATCTACTGCTGTACTGGGAAAAAAAAAAAAAAGTATTATGGAGCCTCTCCCTCCACCAAGATGGCCAGCATGTCCTCGGCTCTGTAGGGAGGCTGTATGTGAGGCAGAGACAGGCAGCCCTCCTTGGACTGACTTTTTTTTTCTTAGCTTGTGGGCAGGGGCTCAGGGCACACCAGTAGCAGTGTTCAGCTGCGGGCAGTTGTGCACTGGGGATGGGGTTGGCATTTTGTTTCCCAAATGGGAAGCTCTTCCCAGCCTCTCTCTCTGTAGAGCAGATTGGCTCTGCACTGCCCGGCACAAGGCTGGGCCACTGCCGGAGTGACTGAGCTCTAGAAAAGCCTCCTTTGCTTCTGCTCTCATGATCATTCAGGAAAATTCTGACTTTGCACTCTGCAGGCAGCTTTTACTGCTTTGCAACCTGTCCTCAGGAAAGAAGGCTTCCTGAGGACAGGCTTTTGCTTTGTGTATAACCGGGAAGAAGATGATTCCTATTTGTGAGGTGAGCAGCCATGTCCTGTGGAGGTGGAAGAGTGCTGGCAACTTGGGGAAGTGTTACAGATGCAGTTTGAATTATAATAGACTGGGCCCTTGACCTTGCTTCTCCTCTTTCTGCATTAGAAAACCAAACCTTAAATATATTTATATAGTAGGTGTCTGCAACTGCTTTTCTGCTTTGCACTGCCGCAGCACTTTGAGGTTGCTCCTCCATTGTCCCCCACCATCTGAGGAGCCCACGATTTTGCTTCACTTGCTGATGCTCCTTTCCAGTGCCGTCATCTCCGTGCAGGACGCGCGGGATTGCGCTGGCTGGACTCCTTGGCGTGGATGATGACTGGCTCAGACCTGCTTCTGCCAGGGCTCCGTGCCGCTCCTGCCCGCGGGCCTGCTCCTGCCTGCCCCGGCCTGCTCCAGCGTGGGGAACGGGGGGCTGGAAGACGTGTCTCTGCAGGGGAAAGCATGTCTGCTGCCCCGCCAGAACACGGGAGATAAGCTGTCTGGGATTCCCACAGTCCCACCAGCCAGGAGGGCATCCCGGTGCATCCGGGAGGCCGCAGGTGGAGGCAGGAGCCTGCCAGTGCCGTAGGGCCCGGGGCATCCGGGGCAGCGGCTGTGCGGGGCTGATGAGGCGGTGCAGCTGTCGGCGCTGGCCACCACCGCTGTTTGTCTTGTGACTAACCTGACTGCAGCCAGCAAAGTTTGGGAGACTCCCAGAGGTCGTGACTTGAAAGACAAGTGTTGTAATTAATTTCTTATGCCACGCTTGTTTTGAACCTTTTTAATTCCATGATAGGAGGCAGAGTCTGGACTTCATTTACAATCTGCTGGGTTGGAGGCAGGAACCAGAAAAGTGCTTTGAGAAGCACTGCAAATGTTTTTCTCTCCCTTCTCCCCCTTTGCAGGATGTATGTGGCATTATCACACCACGACAGTGAAGCTATAAAAACATTGTGTCCTTTTTTATGAAGGGAGAAAACACAATCTTAGAAAAATTTTTGACTGCATAAAATCACATCTTTCTCTGAGAAAGTCTGGTAGCAACTTCAGAACACTCCAGGATAAAGAGTGTGGAAGAGATTGACATTTATTTCTTTGAGACTTATCTTTCCATTAAATATGAACTTCTCCACAGTTTGGTGATTTTTTAAAAAAATTATTTTTACTGGGAATTTTGAAGAATAAGTGAAAAGGCACTTCCTAGCTTCCCTGTCTGAACTAGCTTGGGATGAATAAGGTGTTACTCAGCAAAAGAATGCGTGAGAAAGAATTACTTCAGAGTAGAAAACAGTCTTTTTAGTAGTATCCTTGTTTGTCACAGATTTAATGTTTGTAACCTTTGAGTGTCTCTATTGCCACCTTTGAATAAGTGCTCCCAGTTCTGGGATATCTGTTCTTTCCAAGAAGGAAAACTGCTTGCATGCTACAGAAACATGCTTAGCAGGTAGCTGAGCACGGGGGCAATAAAAGAATCTTGATCGCTATCAGTTTTGCTTTTAGCTATGGAGGGAGGATCATCGTAGACTGGAGAGGAGAGCACTTGGCAGAGAAGGTGTGCATGAGTGGCAGACAGTAGCAGAAGGGAGTGTGAAGTACCACACTGGCTTTGGGTTCCCTCGGGTGAGCCACAAGTGTGTTAGCTGGGTAACAGAGATCCTGCCTTCCTCACCTCTGCTGGCTGTTGAAATGATCTTTGATACTGATCAAGTTACCTCTGAACAGAGAAAAAGGCTGTCTTTTAATATTTTTGTCCGTAGGATGATGGTTCTGATCAGGTTCAGTATTGCAGCCCTTAAAAATAACTTCTTTTTACCTATGCCTGTGTAAATAGTCTCATCATGTACATAGACCACCTTCATGTGGTGCTGCCTGATATTGTGCTGCCTTTTCAAGCTACATTTGAAGCTTCTCCTGAGACTAGTATGAGACAAAAGCTTTGTTTCTTTTCAGAGGTATAAAATTCGTATTCTGAATTCATGTGATCCTGAGGTGAATTTATTTTTATTACTTGTGTTTTTTCCAAATATTGCAGCTGTGAAAAATAGAATTACATTCTCCTGAGTTTGCTCTTTGGCTCAATCTGTAAACATTTCATGCCTTCTACACTTCAGACTTGTGCAAGAAGTAATATTTTCTAGTACCAATTGGGAAATTGTTCAATATTCACTTGATAAAATTTACCACTTTTTGTGTCATTAATGAGATTTTTATTGTATCTGCACTGGCTAATAAGAGTTATTGTAGTTTCATCTCTCATTTTGTTTTGCATAACACATACACATTTTCTGTTGGAAAAAACTATTCCTTTAGTGCCTGTTTGAGGGAGCAAATGGTGTTCCCCTCAATTGCTTGATCTGAATGAATAGGACATAGTAGTTTGCAGTGTTTGCAGGTGAAAAATTGAGTGGTTGAAGTGGAATAATTAAGGGTTGCTTTTTAATAACTTTAAATCTTAACATTTATAATGATAACTTGCTGAATAGATTGTATGAAATTATCGGTTGGGGAGGGCAGTTTTGAGGGTGATTTTTTTTGTCGCCCCAAACATCTTTAAATAGCATTGATAGCCCTCCCATTTTGGTGCCATCAGCTGAATGACTATGTTGTTGCTGGGAGTTGTTGGATACACGGTGCTAGGCTTCTTTTGGCAGGCCAGCAGGAGAGCTGTTTACAGGTGATGCTGTTGCCCTCTGCATGCAGCACCGATCCACTACTGCTGCTGGGTGTCCTCACTGCTGACTGTCCTGGGAAGCCAGCTCACCATCAAAACCTCCCCGGGGCAGCACCTGTGACCTGGCATGAACATAATGATTGATATCTGAGAAGTGCAGCAGGATCATGACTCCTCCCAACTTCCGACTGACCTCCTGCAGGAAGTGGGAAAGATTAACTAATACTTTAAAAAAAAACTGGCAATGAAGCCAAAGCTCAAACCCCACAATTTTCTAGTGCTGCAGTAACATAATCTTGGGATAATGTGGTTTGTGGAAAGGAACAGTGGGAGAAAAGCTGTTGTTTCTGGGATGTTTTAGGATAGAAGAGAAGTCACATATCAAACTTAAGAGGAAGAAAACCCTGAAAATCCTAGTAATCACTATCTGCACTTCCACTGTAAAATTTGGAGTCCTGTAGTTGGCTTATGGGACAGTTTGGAAAGCTGGGTTTTGATATTTCTGAGGACAAGGATAACTTTGGGAGGTACATGCTTGGATGCTTATTTAGATGATGTAGTAGCACCCATCTCTTCCAAAGGCCTCGCTTCTTTCATGGGGCAAACTTGCAGGTCATGCTTCTGCTGCATTGAAGCAGGGCTGGGAGTCAAAAACAAGGGCCTCCTGCTGGGAAAGGAAGAGATTCAGCAAGGGAACAGTGGCCTCTGATGACAAGCAGTGAGAAGTGCAGGAGGCCATGCCAGCAGCACAGGCTAAATTCCCAAGGAATTGATTGTCTCCATCCTCAAGGCAACCAGCTTTAAAATGTTCTTTATACCTGTCTGACACTATAAAGAGACTGAGATTAATGCAATTCTAGTTTTGACTGCTGTAACATGCTAAACCTAAGAACAAAACAACATTTACCTTCTTGAAAGAAGGTAGGATATTACAAGTTTATAAACATGTTGGAAGTAGAGATACATTTGTATGATACATCTGTGTCAGGTTTTAATCCTAACCTACTAATGAATACTTCCTAAGTAGGAAGGCAAATGCATCTCCCTAGTGCTGACTGAATCACTGGAGAAAGAAGGTTGCCTTTTGCAAAACTGCAGTTTATTAGGCATAGTTCCTGCTTTAAGAGTCCTGTTGAATGTTAATATGATAAACTATAACATTTAGGTGGTCTTCTAAATGTTGATGAAATCATGTCCAGTTTCTTCTGATACAGTTATATGAGGGGAGAGAGGGAGTGAGTATCTGTGTGTGGGTCTGTGCATGTGTGGGATACATTAATTGTTTTTTGACAGAATAGCAGCTACAACTTCTTTACCTACAGTGTGGTTTTTTTTGGTTCACCCAGAGGTTGCTGGCAGCAGTATGGCTGGGGGTTTTCTTTAATACTCCTGCAACACATACAATGCAATGTTAGCATTGAGATAACCTTCTTTTTCCCGCCATTAAGTACTCCTTGATGAGCAGTATTGGCACTGGTTCTCCCCCCAAGTCATAGTTCATTTTGTATCTGTTTCCTCTTAAATCCCTTTGCATGCAGTCAGCCTTACAGGTCATAAAGGAGAGACTGCCAGCTTATTTGCTGTCTGATTGCTTTCACAAATGCTTCTGGTGTTGATCTTTCTGAGAAAATAGAAAGTGATTGCAGTTTCTGTCAAACATGGACAGTGTTTTGTAGCCGGGACACAGAAAGGTAGAAGGGTTAAACATGACAACATTCCCTTGAAGTGGCTTTATGACTGCTGCTAATTTGAACGCAGTAATAGAGATCTGTTGGATGGAGGGGTTACCCTTCACTATTAATGACTCATTGGCCTCCTTCCCAAGCTGCCTGAAGTGCCGCTCTCCCTAGTGGAAGTAATTTTGTCTTTGAAGTACTTTCCAGGGCTGTCAACTAACGTTCCACAGTTCCCAGAGGAAATAATAAGCCATGAGTGCATGTACACTGAAAATGTAGAGTCTGAAACGAACTGTTCCTATAGGAGCCTGGCAGTCTGCTTCTCTGTGGAATTCAGCTTGTTTATACAATCTTATCTGGCTAAGCTTTGGTATTTTATCTGGCAGGCAGTTCCTATGAAAAGCAGCTGTCCAAGCAGTGGGAGTGGTGCTCCTGGTGGTTTTTTCAGAAGGTCTATAATTTCTTGTTTCATGTAAATTACAGAAATACAATACTCTCTTGGCTACAACCAAATGCTCTAAGCAGTTTTCTTAGCCTTATAAATAGCCCTTTAGTAGGCTCTGCTGTATGTCCAGTGTGACTCAATGATAGGATTCATGATGCCCACTAGGAAGGTGTAAGGTATTCTGTAAAGCCACAGGATGACTACAGAATTGTTAGAAGAGCACCTCAAAGTTATAGGTTTTACAGGTATGTGTTTAACCACCACCATCACTTTTGACAAGAAAGTGAGCACGGTCTCCATCTCTGCATGAAGAGATCTGTACCTGTATCTTCTCTAACAGAAAGGTCCCTATGGGCAAGTAGGTCGTGACAATGATATTAAAAAAAACCCCAAAAAACTGAAAACACCCCACCAACCAAACACACAGTAACAGAAAACACTTCTGTGTTTGGTCGCCAAAATACTTCAGACTTTGTGTAACTCATTAATAGAGAAAATGTTTCTTCAAATGTACTGAAAGCTGCAGCTTTTGGGGAAAAGGTTTTGGCTGTTCAGTGCCTACAGAGGAGTTTGAGGTATTTTATGTGTAGCTTTGGGTTGCAGATTCAAGTAAGAAAGAATTGAAAAGGTCAGGAATTCTTCTCCAACTGTGGTAAATTATGTTCCTCATCTCTTTTTACAGGAACAGTATTTTCAGTCACAAGCAAATTATGGGCACAAGTAAAATTCAGTCCAAGTCTGTTAAAGTTTAGTGGTTATCCAGGATTATCCATCCAGTTCATAGTACATCTTATCTGAAAGTACTGCATCTTGTAGATTAAAATGATCCATGTAGTCTGATGTATTCCAAGAAATGAGGGACATGTTCAAGACCTAAAAGACTAATTCTCCCTCTGTCACCTGCATGTAAGTAACATTTAAGTCTGGCCTCCTTTGAGACATAAGAAAATATGAGACCCTGTAAGATTCAGTGCTTTAAGCGTTGTTCGGATATGCCATTTGATGCCGCTTCTCATGCTAGTATACATGCAGTGTTCTGTAGACCCCTTGTTCTGCAAAAGGGGAATTTGATATGGCAGCAAATGAAAAAAATGAGCTCTGTCTGGTTCCATATGGTACATTCTGGTCTTGCCTGAAATCTGGCATCAAGCACAGTCCATTTCTTAGCTGAAGTGGCATTCCTGCTTGCAGTCCTCTATGGTGAGAAACTCAAAACCTAACAAGTTGCTGACCTTCATTAAAAGAGTGTCATCGTAAATTATGCACTGATACAGTTTCCATTTCAGCCTGACACATGCGACCTGAGCAGTTTAGTATTGGTCACCTTTTTGTGACCATCCCATAGTTGATAAAATTGAATGATGGCTAACTGCTCTCAGTTCCCCTCTGAAGAAGGAAGTTTTATTTTCATTGTGGTAGGGATTGATGACTTTCTGCTGCCACAGCAACAGCTAATGATGTTAAATTTCAGTTGACATACTTTGCTTTATTCCTGCAGCAAGAGTAGCGGTTCTAAATAATATTAAGGGTGTAGCTGTTTTGTTCTACACGTTTGTTTTGTTTTCTTTTATTGTTTTTTTTTTATTTTTTATTTATTTTAAAGTTATGTCTTAAGCAAATGTAACCACTAGAGAGCAGGTTATCTTGAATTCAAGTAATGTAATAATCCCTGTATTGTCAAAGACCATGTATTCTGAACTTCAAATTTTTTTTTCAAGAAAATAAAGTTAGTATTTTTTCTTAAAAACTCTTCAAATTAGCCAAATTTCTCCAACCTGTAATAGCTTTTAAGAGTTTTTATGTGTTACAATTAGATTTCGTCTTCCTCATATAAAACCCCATTTATAGTCAGAGTTGGAAACTACTGCTTGGCACTGTTTTAAAAACAAAAACTCCAGTCATCAGCAGGATATGGAGTTAATTTTTTAACATGGTCCAGCCCTGTAATACTAAATCCTAGTACAGTCAGTGAAGGTAACCTGCATCACTTGTAATGTAATCCTTGCTCATGCCTGCTTTGTGTTTGGAGGAAAAAGTTAGCATTTTTGTGGTGAGATGGGCTTTTTGTTATTAAAGGGGGTGGTTGTTTTGAAGCTGTTCAGAGGTTAGGAATGCTGGCAATCATCTGGGGAGACTGGTTAGTGGGTTGAGCACAGGTGAGGAGGTCACAGGCACAAAACAACCACTTCTTTTGTGCCAGTGCCCTGCTGGTGGTTCAGCTCAAGGGAGATGCTTCAGAAATTACTTATGTGTTAGGAGGGCCATCATACTTCTGTGACTTTGCTACTTTATCATCGCAAACTTGCATGTTGTGAGAATTAACTCTCTAGGTTGTTTTTAATTTAAGGGAAAGAAAGCAGTTTCAACCAAACAGTTGTCAACAAATATTCACAGACTAATTATTTGGTAAAAATTTTGCAAGTTTGCTTTAAAGTAATTAAGTATTAATATACTTACAGAGAGAGAGAGGGAGGTAACAGCTATCTGCCTGCTTCCAGGGGATAGGTGGCTAACCAGGGCATGTGTTTCATTTTACCTGCAGTGCAATGAACTGTACTGACCTGTCTAATTTTCTGAGTCTTTAAAGAATGCAGGTTTTGTTTTGTTTTTGTTTTATTTTGCCAGTACTCCTAGAGACAGTCTTAAATGCACAAACCCATGTGTAATTTTAATTGTCATCTTGAACTGAAAATTTGTGATAAAGGTTCTTTTGGACCTTAAGGCACAGCAGTACTGTTCTACAGCACTGTATTTCAAGTAAGGAAGAATTTGGATTCTAGAAGCCTCAAGCTGTGTTCATAGGACTGTCACAGAAATTTATCAGTGAATTGTGGGGGTGAGCTGGGTACACTGCTGGACACTGTGGTGATGAAAGATAACTCTTGTACACCCATACTTTACAAGGAAATATATTTGTTGTGAACCTTTGGAATCATCCATCAGAAATAGCTGAATGTATATGGTGATCTTGTTGATGGAAGAAGAGGAATAATGACCTGGCTTTGGCTGCATTAATTGGCTACTGTACTCAAAAGAGTAGTCACTGCACTGACTGTTCACCAGGTGGACTTGAGAAGGTGCCATCTCTCCATAGTCACTGTTTTGGCTGTGAATACCCTTCCAAAAACCAGCTGGATTTGGGTGATTTTAAGGACTTCCAATCCTCTGCCTCACTGGTCTAAATAACACAATAGGGCCTGTGAAGCTCGTACAGCTCTGAACATCCTGGGAAGAGAGAGAAGAGGTGAATGTGAAGTTAACAGACTTGTCAAAGGAATATCTTTATTTCTCAGAAACTTTTTCTTCAGGATGACCTTCCAGATGCCTTGTGATGTCCTCAGGCTTACTACAGCCAGTGTAAATAAGTCATAGGAGAATGCAGAAATAATATTTCTGAAGTCTTCAAATTATTTTTTTCCAGCCCAAAGGACTATGTAGGATCACTGTATAACTCAGACTGGAAGGGGCCACCTCTGGAGCCCCTAATCTAACACCCTGCTCTGAGGAGGCTCAGTTAGGTCAGGTTGCTACTGACTACTTTTTTTTTAAGTGTCCTTTAATTAGTGTAACTTAATGTCACTTAATTGGAGTCTGTCAATAATACATCTTGAAAGAGGACTTGAAAATGAAACCTTGCAAGACATAAAAATGCAATCATAAGCTTGTTTTTACTAACACTCTTTTCCCTCCTCCAGCCTTTATCAGGTCTTGTCTTACTCTTTCAAACATTGCTATGCAAGGTTAATTTGTCAGAGAAGCAATTTTCTTAGGGGCAGTTCTGTAATTGTACTTTTTATGGTACTGCTCATCTTCAACAGGAGAATAAACTGAAAGTCTGTTAGTTTATCTGAAAAGTATGCTTAAACTCCTGGTGAAATAACTTTCCATCTAGTACATGGTTCATGTCTAAAATATGCACAGTATTTTTATTGTGAGATGCAGTGATGCAATTTGTACACTAACAACTTCATGACTTAAGTATTTTTTATGCAAAACACAACATGAACTTCCTATGTGTAATAACTTAGTTCACTTGGATGAATTAAAGGTGATCACGTTTCACATGCCCTTGAGATAACTGCCACAGACACTGAAATATTTAAACAATCCCTTAAAATGCAGAGCCCAGAAAGGCATTTTCCTGTGAATCTTGCTCTCAAGGCAGGAGTATGGGTGTGAATCCATGTCCATTCTGTGATCCTTTAGCATACAGACTAAGCAGAGGAGTTTCCTTCTACCTGCTTCTATTTCTGCCAGGCTGCATGCTTACACACTAACAAAACTCCCTTACTAGAAAAGCCTAGGCTGAAAACATATCTAACTATGCCTCTTGCACTCGTGCTTTCCTGTTTGTACCTAAGTTTAAGGCAGTCTATCGGGTATTAAAACACTCCCCAATTCAGACTTTTAGGTTAGGAATGCATGTATGCTCCTTGCCCACTTGGGAGGTGTGTGTAAGATTACAATCCAGCTCTGAAAATACGATCTCGCGTCTAAGATGGTGTATCAGGCTTCAGCAAGAAATTGCCTTCTGCACAGCTGACAAGAGTTAAGAATCAGAAGTCTCTTTTCTCCAAAACATGGAAGAAGTATGGGGAGTCATTTTAAACAATTAATTCATTCTGAGTGTTGTGCTGATGGACATAAAGTGATACAAAGATTGGAGTAAATGAAAGAATCAATTTGATTTTTCCCATATTAGTATTATTTTTTAAATATTATTATTATTTCCATATTGCTATTAGTGCCTTCACTGAACCAGTTGGAGGAGGAAAATGGCCTGCAGATTGAATTATTCTGTTTGATACATTGGTACTGTTTCTCTTTCAGATGAAGTGGACTACAGCAATTTCGGGACCAATACGCTGTCGAGGAAGAAGAAGGCTCTGGTGACACTGCGCAATGACAACCTCCGCCGGCGTCCCCACATCAACATTAGTATGCCTCATGATTTTAGACCAGTGTCTTCCATAATTGATGTGGACATTCTCCCCGAAACACACAGGAGAGTGAGGCTGTATCGACACGGCTGTGAGAAACCCTTGGGGTTTTACATTCGCGATGGCACCAGTGTAAGGGTGACTCCTCACGGACTGGAAAAAGTTCCCGGTATCTTCATCTCCCGTATGGTTCCTGGTGGCTTGGCAGAGAGCACAGGCTTGCTGGCTGTGAATGACGAAGTCCTGGAAGTCAATGGCATTGAAGTAGCAGGAAAGACTCTTGACCAAGTCACAGACATGATGATTGCCAACAGCCATAATCTCATTATCACGGTCAAGCCCGCAAACCAGAGGAACAATATTATTCGGAGCAGTAGGATGTCTGGTAGCTCTGGCCAGTCTACAGACAGCACTGCGAGTCACCATAGCTTGCCTACACCCCACGTGCTGCAGAACTTCCACCCTGATGAAATGGAGAGTGACGAAGAGGCTGACATTGTCATCGAGGGTGGTCTGGAGCCACAGCACATTCCTAAACTGCACAGCCTTACTTCCAGTAGCCTCTCTCGAATCAATGGCAGCAGCCTTAGCCACAGACTTCAAAGGGACCTGATGCTCAACAGCAGTTCTGGCCGAGAAAGCAATGGCAACATCCACAAATTACTCAGTTCCTTAAAAACTGATCCCCGACACAGTCTGGTTATCCCCAGAGGAGGTATCGAGGAGGACGGAACAGTCATTACACTTTAGTAGCAATTTCTGCAATTCTCCTTACAGTCTTAAGTGCCAATTGGGACAATCGACTTGTGCAACACGTGCACGAAACAGGGAGCTGACATTCTCACAGACCTCATGGGTGCAGAAAATTGTTGCTTTCTAGGAAATGTGACATCTGGAGTTAGACATAAAACTATCATGCACTGCAAAATTTGTCAGGAGAAAGCCAGAGTGCAAAACCTGGTTTATGTCCCAGCCCTGAAGTGAGAACACAAATTTGTTTTAGTTGGTATAAACCTAAGCAGTCTTACAGGCTACCCATGGCAGTGTTGTATACTTGGGTTTGGAAGCATGGGTAGACATATTTATACATGCATATATATTAATTAGATTTTAATAGTAACAGACATGTCTATTTGAAGTGGAATCTGGTTTTCTTCTAATACCAGCTAAGGAGAGAGTGCTTCTTAATAGCTATCCCATCTTCTTCTGTTACATACAGCCCTTCTGCCGACTTGTTTACACTGTCTTTTCAGCGTTATGTCTAATCCAGACGAGCTCTGTAAAAGCAGCCGTTTCTTATTCCGGTGGTAACAGCGCTCGGGAGACGCTGCAGACTCATTTTCCAAAGGAAACGATAGAAATCCATATCCATGCAAACCCGCGTGTTTCCCGCGGCTGCCTGGCCATGGGCGCCACCTGCCGGCCGGCGGGGGCAGCGCCGCTGCCTTCCTGTATTCTCCTACGTATTTATTAGATGATACCTCCTTTTTTTGGTTTGTTTGGGTTTTTTTTTTTCACCCTTCCCGCATCATCTCTGGTTTTTTTAAAAACATTGGTTCATGTGAGTTTTTAGGTGTGCAAGCCTCAGTGCTGACACAGGTCCTTGCTGTACCTTTGGGGCAACCCAAATCCACAAGGTTTTTCCTTGACAAGAGGTTGCCCTGCGGAGGGGAGGGCTGCTGACTGACTCTCAAGCCTAACTTAGAATAGTTCTGTTATTTTTTGACTCCTCCAGTAATAAAGCTTAATGTCTACACAGGACTTTTACAAAGTTAAAATATACTGGATAATTGTGAAGGTCAGACACCGTTGCTGGGTGGCCAGGTAGCTAGTGCGTGACCAGTGACTGTTGAGTCAGTACCTGTCTGCTTCTGGAAACACCATGAGTTTATGAAAGTGGTCTAATCTAAAATATTTTGTTGTATCTTGATCAGTGTAAGGAACAAAATATAAATGTTTTAAAATGTATTTTTCTACTTTTAGCTTGTGTCATTTGCTCTTTGTTTTTAACTTTGTAGTACATTAAAGCTTTTTTTTTGTATGGTGGAATAGACATTTCTTAAATATTTTATGAATATGAAAATTCAGGAGTCTTGGTTTGGAAAAATTACATTCCATTTTGGAATCTGTAATGGCTGGAAAAAGGATGTGTGGACTAATTAATTGTCACTAATTTAGAATACCTGTGGAACAACCAGTCTTCTGCTCATGGTTAAATATCTTTGGGACATTGAACTTAGTTTATTTCTTTTAGATTTGCTTTAAGAGTTTATTTTAAAAGTCTTTCACTTACTCTAATTAAAACTTTTCTAGGTATCAAAGCAGCTATAGAGCTGTACTTATTTTTCCCAGCACAGTAAGAATAGAACGTTGATCCTGTTCGTCTTAAAACTGTGTTTGTACTTGACCAAAGGTTTTCACTAAAAAAAAAATAAATCTGATTATTGGTGCAGTAAAACAAATGAATAGCTGGATATGCTTCAGTCAATCAGACCATCTTATCCGGAAAAACTTGTTACACCTTAAATACGACTACTTTATGAATAAGTGGATTTGTCTGGCTGAAGTTACTCATTTTACCTTAGTTAACTGATGAAAATGTGACCTTGTCTGCAATAAAATGTTCGCTGTCTTACTTCTACTCGGTATTTTCTCCCCGTTCCTCAAGCATTTTATATGGAAGTATCTCCCCTCCCTATGAAAACAAGGTATCCAGTTTGGGTGCCTCTTCAACCATGCAACTATTTTAGTGCAGTATCTTTTCTCAGTGCTGCTTTTACTAGATTCCTGTTACTCTCATTTCCACGGGAACCAAGTAGCTTCCTACCCTCCTCACAGCATGGCCTGCTGCAGACCTCTGGGCTTTGAGGGGCTCCATGGAAAGAGGCCAGGATACCTCTGATGGCCACTCTGCACCCCTCTGCCCGCAGCCTGCTGGCTGGCACTGCCCATGGAAAGCGTCCTGGTACAATCTGTCCAAACTTTCCACCCCATTCATCGCAGGAGGGAGGAAGCGTAAGTTGTTTCACACACAGGTACAAATTACAAACTGAGAACAGCCAGCTGCTGATGTGTCGGCCTTGGATCCAACACTTTGTGAAATAACTTTTAAGGCCTGCAACCATTTTGTGCAGCACCTTCATAGGGAAAATAAACACACACAACCCAGCTTCTATTTTGAGAGCCCCGTAACCGCAGGTGGAGCTATGTTGTACACTCGCAGTGAGCTCCCTTCCCCCCTCACGCCGTAACGGGAGGAATCCGCCTGGAAACGCGGCTGAGCCTCTCCCGTTTCGCGGGCCGGGGTCCCTTCGGGAGTGGGATTAAACTGCCGAGCGGGCTCTGAGGGTGTGTGGCTGAGGGAGCAGAGGCACGCCAGCCCTCGCTAAAGGCTACATTTTCCACAAACGCTCCCGCACACGGAGCCCCGTTCCTGTCCCTGCGCCAGGGCAGGGGCGGCTCGGAGGCGGCGGAGCCTGAAACTCCTCCAGCCAAGCGCGATTCCCTGCCCGCGCACCGGCGATGCGTGAGCTCCGCCCGCTCGCAGTGCCGGGGCCGGGCCGCTCCCGCCTCGCCTGCCGGCAGCGCGGCTGCGCCGGCCCGCCCGGTCATGTGAGGGGCGGCGCATCCCGGTGGGAGCGGGAGGTGGGATGGCGGCGATTGCCGGCGCTGGTGACCGGGCTGGAGCCGAGCTGCCGGACGCCTGCCCCGGCGCGGACAGCGGGAACGTGTCCCAGAGCCAAAGCAGAGCCTCCGGCCTCGGGGAAGCGGAGGACGAAGATGCCTCGGAGGCGTCGCTCAGCGCCACCGCCGCCGCCTACTCCGCGTACCTGCTCGCCGACCGCAGCCTCTTCAGCGAGCAGGTGGGCGAGGGACCGGGCCGGGGGTCCCGCACAGCTCCTGGGAACAGGGAAGGGCTGCCATGGGTGCCATGGGAGCGCAGCCCTCTGGAGCTGGACACGCTCCTGCGCTGGGGCTGTGCAGGACAGGACCTGCCGGGGGTCGCGTCCCTTGCGCCGAACAGAAGCCGAGAGAGGGAAAAGCCTGTGGGATTTCTGTGGGACTGGCTGTAGGCTGAGCGGTGTCTTGTTTGTGAGTACTCGGTGGTCTTGTTTGTGAGACTGGCCGGGGTTTTGTGAATGTGTGTGTGTGTTTTCAAGCACTTTAAGAGACCTCTGTTTTGCAGATAGAAAGCTTAGACAAGAGTCTAGAAGACTTACTGACCAGGGTGGATGAATTCGTAGGGATGCTGGATATGGTACGTATAACTTGGATGTGGTTGTTTTTGAAGTCAGATTAAACACAGTTTAATTGGGCTTTGTAAGTAAGACACGGAGAGAGAGAAGCCTTTAGTCTAGGCATGTTCCAGTATGAAAACACGTTTGATAATTAGATGACTTTTTTTGATAATCAGGTAACTCATGGATGAAAACTACCAAGCTTTCATGTCAGACCAAAATGTGTCCATATAGCTATACAATCATAGAATCATATAGAACTCGGGTTGGAAAAGACCTCTAAAATCATCAAATCCAACCATTAACCCAGCATTGCCATAATCATCCCTAAACCATGTCCCAAAGTGCCACATCTTCTAAATACCTTCACCACTTCCCTGGGCAGCCTGCTTAAATGCTTGACAACCCTTTCAGTGAAGAAATATTTTCTAACTGCCTATTTGTGTAGTTGTATTTGTATTCTTGTTTAAAAGAACAGTTTTCTATTCTGCTTATTCTTGAAAATATATAAAGACATCCTTTGTTGGTTTTATAATGAAACTATCTAATCTGAGTTGCCAAACCACCAAAGCTAGATTTGTCTTTAGGAGACCCTCTTTTCAGAAAGGCAGCTTTGTTTTCAGTTTTCTCATAGGGTTAGATGAGGGAATTGAATGGAAAGTTCCTGTAAGCTGTACTGGTAGATAGGCTGTCTTTTAAAGTGTAGCACGTATGGTTCTCCTGCACAACTCTGTTGTAGGTTTGGGATTTTTTTTAATACCAGTAAACTAAGATTTTTGTGGCCTGACTTTTTAACACACCTGAGGAAAAGTACAGGTAGTAAAACTTAAGACAAATTTTTTAGCTTAATATATTTATTTAGTGTGTCTTAGAAAATGTTGTATATCACTTCAGAAGAGGTTGTATTAGCCTACCTTTAATATAAGTATAAAGGTAAATATTAGTCTCTGCAAAATACATTTACTTCAGAGTTACTTAGAAACTATACAAAAAAGCTATAGTGTATTGATTTTAATCTAGTGTCTTTATACTAATTTATTCCAGTATTTTTAAACTCTAAATTTTTAGGCTGTTCATTGGAGCACAGTTCTATTTTCCAGAATAAAATCTACTAAATATTTTGTTTCATTCATTGATTTTTGTATTATTTCTTTGCATTGTCTTTAGATTCGAAGTGATTCCTCTCAAGTTGTCAATGAAAGTATACCTCAAATTTACACAAAAGCTACAGAGATGAGGCAGATATATAGGAAGATTGACAAACTAGAGGTATGTATTTGCTGTCCTCTAGATGCATTTTGTTTCCTAACAGAAGGAAAAATCAGTGTCTGCATGTTTGTGTGTGTATGTGTACACATGTGGAGTGAACTCAGGTGAGTTGTGCTCTCCATGTCCATGCTGGGTTCAGTACTTCAGGGTTAATAAAGAGGACTACATTTATGAAGAATTTCTGGGGACTGTGGGAATTCCAGATGTGTTTTAGATATTTTTGTAACATATTTAAAAAAAAAAAAAAAAAGAAATTGTTCATTGACTGTTTGAAGCAAGGCAGTTTTTTTGTGTTAGCTTTCAAAGTTTCAGAAACAAATAGAATGAGAGATCTCTTGATCCCTAATAAAACTTCAAGCCTGTGGTTCAGATCCTTGGTGTTTCTTTTGGTAGTAGAAAGGTAGGTAGTAGAAAGGCAGATTCTGAAAAATCCGAGTTAGTTATTTGAAAGGTAAGTTGGAAAAGGAAGATTATTTTATTATATTTTATCTGGTTTTCAGCCTTTTAAGTATCTCAAGTAATTTCTAGCATTAAAATGGACTTGTAGGCAGAAGGGAAATTGAGCATGAAGTTTTTCACTCCTCATTTAAGCCATGGATCTTTCACCACTGTTTTGCAATACACAGTCCTGTTTTATTTTGTTAGGGAAAGTGTCATATTTATTTTGGGTTTGTTTTTTTGTTTTTTTTTTTTTTTTGTACCAGGCTTTTGTGAAAATGATTGGGAATAGTGTAGCTGGACTGGAAGAACGGGTCATAAAGGCAGAAACAGACCTTGGAGCTTTTCCAAGCACGTTCAAGAAAATCTTGCACACAATCAGCATGCCATCCTTCCTTAATGTAAGTAAAGTTTTGCTGCCATGTGACCAGCTTAGTTGCTCTGCTTACTAGACCAGATGATTAAAATAATAATAAGTTTGCTGCACATGTGTATGAATGTAGCTGTACATTTTTAATATACTTTATTAGGTTTTTTACAGAGTTCTCAGGCTTCTTTAAAAAAAAGGGAAAAAAAACAAACTTAAACATTTAATTTCTTATAAGGATTTGTGTAACATTGCAAAATAGGGCTGAGCACACAAAGAAATGAATGTGAAGGACACAAACAAGCACATAATGAACACGAAGTACCTCTGATCTCTGGTGGTATGCAAAGCAAGTAGGAAGAGCCTGTACAGGTAACAGTGCTAAAGGATCCTTCTGCATTGATAGCATCACGACACAAATGTTACCAAAAAAGAAAATTAAAGCTAATCTGCACAGTATTTTTAAAATAAAGTTTATATTTGTATTCAGTCCACACAGTTGGATAATCGTGTTACCACCTTGGTAAGCTTTCTAAGGATGCAGTTTTCTCCATCTTTCCTTGTGGACTGTTCCTTTACAAAAGGCTTGAAGCACTCTCTCTGGTATATTTCAGAGATGCCTTACCTAACACCAAACTGGCATTGTGCCTGGGGTTCAAAATAATCTTTTGGTTAAAAAAAAAATCACCTGAATTCCTGATGCTTCTTGACATCACCTAGTAGTACACCATTTGTAAGTTCTACTCTTTTACATCTTGTCAACTCAAAGATTGTTTTATCTTTTAGTATATTCATTCTGTACTAACTCAGTTTTCTGTGTTCTGGTAAGAATGATGAAAAAAATAGCTTTATAGAAGGGGAGAGGAAGAAGGTTGTGGCTTTTTGAGGTATTTTTGTTCCTGCATCGTCCAAGCATATATGGCAGCAGAGAAAAATATATATAAGAAGAACATGTGTTGTCTTTTTAAGGCTCAGTTCAAGGTCTCTTTTACATCTTGTCAACTCAAAGATTGTTTTATCTTTTAGTATATTCATTCTGTACTAACTCAGTTTTCTGTGTTCTGGTAAGAATGATGAAAAAAATAGCTTTATAGAAGGGGAGAGGAAGAAGGTTGTGGCTTTTTGAGGTATTTTTGTTCCTGCATCGTCCAAGCATATATGGCAGCAGAGAAAAAAAATATATATAAAAAGAACATGTGTTGTCTTGTTAAGGCTCAGTTCAAGTGACTTGTTCTTCACTGCTGTTTACTGTGCAGTCTTTAAGTTAGTTAATTTCTCATCTCATTCCTTCATTTTCCTTGGTGTTTAAGTTTAGAGTTCTGTCAGTTTTTATTTTAAAAAACCCCTAAAAACAACAACACAAAGTTGCACTTTATGGGCCAGTTACAAAACAAAAACCCTGCACAAGTTGCCTTGAAGAATATTCAACAGTATTTTCCATTTTTTTTTTTCTATAAACAGTTATTAACCAAGGAATTACAGTCTTCACTTGAAAAGTTTGCTAGTTCAAAGAAAGTTTTGCTAGTTCGAAGTTTTTTAGTGTTGTATGGGAACACTTTGTCAAATTAGCACTTTTTCCACAATTTAAAAAGTAGAAAATCTTTCAACGTGTCAGGAGGGAGAACCTGGCATCTCCTGTGGTTTTTTAGTTTGATTATGGATAGCAATAAAATAACACTCAGAACTTACTGGCATTATTTGATTCACTAAAAGACAGGCTACTGTTCCTCGATGGTTCTGGGTGTTGCACAGTAAAATACCTACTTCCAGTAGTAAACACAAGCATGTGTGAATGAAAATGCCTATAGAGATTTCTCCACTTGCTTGATATTTAACTGGCTCAATACATCAGTGGTAAAATACATGTTTGGAAAAGAAGGTTATTCTGATGTCATGATTTTCACTGTAGCTGTAGTTCACATTTTACTGCTAGTTTTAATTTACTCAGGTACCCTCATTCTCTTCCCAATTAAATGTATCTGTTTTTTTACACAAAGGCTGTATTTTCTCTTTCTCAAGATGTGTATTTATAATCTCCCTTTCAGATTTTGCCCAAAGTTCTTCCCTTGTGAATACCAGGCAGTGTAAAGAACAGTAATATAAGGCTTCTAATATCGCTAAGAATGTAGACTCTCAAAAGGTAAAAACATCTGCTAAGCAGCTGCAAAAATAACTGATCATAAATGTGTGCTTAGGCAATTTTGGCTGCTGTGCCTGCCTATAAATTTCCTCACTGGATTGAAATTGCCCTCCTCTTGCACAGAGGCAAATACAGCATCTTAAATCCATGTCAAGAGTTACAGAAAACCTGTAACCTTGCTTGCAGGTTGTTATCTGAGGGGACAGTACAGACTAGGAAATTATTTTAAAAATCAGAAACTTTGATTTTGAAGGGGCCTTTTACATTTGACAAATTTTGTGATATGGAAACACTGATAACATACAGTGTTTATAGATCAGATCTTTGTTTATATTTTTTAATTTCATTGGAACTTGAATGGCAAAACAAACTTACAGAAATCAATGGCATTGTAATGTTAAAGACATAATTTAATATATCATCAGTTTTGTATATAGCAGGAGAATATGTACTTACTTCTTATGGAGTACAAGTATACAGCTCAACTGAATATTGAGAAATTTCCACTTTGTCTTGTAGGTATGGTTACTTACATCTTCATTTTGAGATTGTAAGACCGTTCTAAACTCCAAGACTATCAAACAATGATATTTGGTGTACTTTTAACTTTTATTATTGGTGAAGGCTAATTTCCTTATTCCAGACTGACAGGGCTCTACCAAATAGTTCATAAAAATCTTTTTATTAGTTGAAAAGAACTTTTAATGAGTGAAATATTGATTTCAAGCATTCTATTTAATGTCAGGCATTAAAAACACCCTGTGTCTGCGCTGTGTTGCAGCACTATGCACACGTAGCAAGGCTGACACAGTAGTCACTAGTGGTCCTTGATGTTGTCTCTTTCAGTGAGCCATTCGATACAGCAAAACATTGTACACTTAATATTTAAAAGAAACATGTACACCTTCCCTGAAAAACAGTTTAACAGTTCTTTTCTGGTCCACTACCAGATTATTTTTAACATTGTGTCATATGAAGAAGCTCAGCAGGAGCAGCAACCTTCTTGAAAGGATAATTTGCTAGGTGTGTTCCCGTAGGAAGACTTTTTGAGTAACTAAATGAGAACCTAGGCCCAGAGTTGACTCAATAAAGCGGCTGAGGAGAATTCGAAGGCTGGAGCAAAAAAGGTAAAGGTGTATGGCTTGGAAAGGATGAAGGTTACAGTGACTCTCCCATCAGCTGGATGGTATAGTTTGGCTCCTGCAGTGCTGGCATATTGTATGTGTTCCAGGACTGGGTCCTGTTTAGGTGCTGGAATGGCAAAGGTCAATGGCTGTGTCTCTTCACTAACATTAGGAACATGCCGGACTCATCTGAGCTATGATTAAGAATTCATTCAACTAAGGAGATAAGTTTTAAGGTGTTTCTTCTGTATTTTAGCTCTGCAGGCTTTGTTTTAGAATGCTTTATGAAGAAGGCGAAAAATAAACTTCTCTAATTTGCAGAAATCGTCTTCCTCACGACAGCAGCAGACCCTCTATGAACCTCCAGTCCTCTTCAAGACTGAAGACTATTTTCCATGTCTTAATGAAGCACCTTACTGATGATTTTTGCTTTGGGTTTGATATGAATCAGCCAGAATAGAGTGAGCCAAGTGAACAAAAGGAATGCCATCCTCAGAACAGCTGCATTTTCTAAGCACTATTGATGGCATATTGCCATTCTGATTCTCATTGTCTTCCTTCAGGCAATATTTTCAGGTAATCTTTCTTTGTGCACATTATTTCAAAAGCCTTCTTAAAACACCATGTAAATTTTCAGATTATTTTAGGGAAGGAATTTAAGAATATTTTTGCATTACATTTTTTTTTATAATGGAAATAATAGGAAACATACAATTGTATATAAGTTTTTTAACACATAAATATCTGTGCTGCTGCAAGTGTAAAATAGCTATACCACAAGGATGAGGGTTTATTTGTCTTTTTTCATAATGTGCTGATTGAGGTGAAAGAAAAACTATGCATAAGGTTTCACATCTATTCCAAGGTTTTAAGCCTGGTCCCTGCAGTTTGTACAGAGAAATGTACCACATTGGGGTGTACTTGTTGCAGGGGCAGGACATGGAATATCATCAAGAAATCAAGGACATGGCTCAATCTATGTGATGTAGTCCCAGTTCACAAAGCAAACATCCTGCCCCTGATGATCCTCAGATCACAGTGACCCAAGCTTTTAATTATTGCATCATTGTGTTGTTTGATGTGTAACCAGGTGGGCATGAAATAAATTTGTATATATATAGAGAGAGATCTAGATGTATAAAACCTGCTGTCAAAAAGAACAAGAATCTATGCTGGAGAGGGATGACCCTGGACTGAACCTCAGTCAGGCACCTGACCAGATTGCTTTTCCTTCACAACTCTCTGTGGATACTGAGCTTCCCATGCTGATTGCAATTTATATTATCAATAAACTAATAGCTGGCTAACCCCTGTTGTGGTCTTGCATTTCACCAGACAGTATTTACCAACCTAGCAGATGTTAATCATAAATTGATGTATTCCTCTGAACAAGTTTTACCTCTGCTGCTCTGTTGCCAGTGTAACTCACTAGAATACTCAAAATTAAGTATGGGAGGAATACTTTAGAGAAACAATATTTCTCTAGATTTCATGTTGCATGCACAAAGCAGGTATGAAGTTGTGGAGCAGAGATTATATATTAATAGATCCTGTCTCCAAAGACCAGCAGGGATTGAGTTCTAAACATCTTCAGTATCTGAAGCAACATTTATTAAAATTTAAAACAAAGATTTTCAAGTCAAAGTTAGTTGGCTCCAAAAGTAGTTCTAATGTAAAACTTACCTGAATTTTAACATAAGAAAATAATCACATAAACATGCAGAAAGAAACAGACATGACTTTGAAGCAGGGTTCCCCTCCCATCCTCCTTGTTTTCATAAAAAATTCATTATTCAGATGTTCCACTGGAGCAACGGTTGCATTTCTAAAAGGCTTGGTGCCTTTCAGTGTATGCATAAATATCTGATAAAATAACACAGTGTAGCAACAGAAGGCTACAGTCAAGTACTCTTAAACATACTAACACTGGTATATTAAAAAAAAAAAAAAAGTTATCTTTAGAGCAACTTTGTAATTAAATGAATCACCTTCTCAAATAACATTGTCCCCTGCTCTGTGGAGCTAAAATGCAATTCCTTTTAAACAGATGATGTTTGAAATTTTAATAAAGTTTTCAGCAAGTTTATACAGCTGAATATTTTCACACAATACTGTTCATATTAATAAGACTGAAAGTTCATATATCCTGAAGTGGGCATTTTTGTTGAACTGTTGTATGTAAAAAAAAAAAGAGCTGTATCTTCAAGGCACACCACAAACAAAAATCAGACAGTTCCTATAATTAGTATAGTTCTATGTTGGAAATTCTCCAAAATATTTTTATTACTGAAAATAATGGGCAGTACATGGGAAATTTGTTAAGGAAATGCTATAAAAGACAATAAATAAATAAATTGTGGCTTTTAAAAATACATGGTACAAAATACCAAGGCCACTGTTCATCTGTTATGAAATTAAGGTCATGATTGTGAAATTAAGGCATTCTCATAATACTGATAAAATGCACTCTGCTGTGGGCTGACTCCTTATTCATGGTCAGTCTCACCTCACAAAAATAGTGTAAAAAACATCTCAAGTGTTCACACTCAGTAAAGAAATAGAATATTCCTTTATTCTGTATGCTGTTACCTTGTATTAGTGTAAAACCAATAATATCTACATTGTGAATTAGGTTCAGTATTTATTGGGTTTGCCAGCTGTAAACAAAATCTGAATCTCAAAATCCACTGATACCAATATTCACAGCCCCAGAAGGCTCTGCTTGCATCTTTCCCTACACCATGTTTATCCTCTTGCCTGAGTTCCAAGATACAAGCCAGTAACTATGGGGCTGCATCACCTGTTTTTAGCATGAGAACTCTTCATATAGAACTGGTGTAAAGCAAGATGTGGTTGTGTTGTGCTGCTATAGGTTGGGTATCAGGCACATGAAATGAGCTAATGTTTAATAGCAACAAAGGAGTCTACATACACAGCTTACTTTTCTTCTCTGTTATTAAGCAAACATATTAAAGCAATCCCAGCAAAGGTAATGCTAAAAGTTTTTATATTCCTGTAGTTATGTACCTTTTAGGCCAATGTTAATTAGCATTAGCCTAATGCTAATTGAAACTAATGCAGCTTTCTAAAAATTATCTGTTTGCTGTACAATGTGTGTCAATATGTCACAGAAGCTGCATTCACAAGATATTCACAGTGAGGTTATATCATAGTCGGGTTGGACTGAATGTTAGAGCCCTACACTTTCCATAGCTCCTGGACAAAAATCAGCATCATCTGTCTGACATAGATATTTATTTATATGATAAACTGTGCCTGAAGTCAGCACATAAAGTTTGATATTTGCATTTAATTATTTTTGGACCAGCAGATTTTGTTCCAGTCAAGCAGTGCTGCAACTGCAGCAAAGCCCAAAGAAATTACAGAAGAATGCAGATGACTGAAATGAAAACAAACAGGTTTGATTATTTATCTGATCAAATAAGATAAACTACTTAAAGATGCACTGGATTGCATTGACATAAAGACCTGTGGCACTTCATTACTTCTGCTGACAATAACCTTCAGGGTTAAGTAGTTTTACCTACAACACTAAGCATTAAGTAACAAGCTAAAGCTGTGAAGAGTGATCCTGAGTGAAAGACCTAGCAGAATGAGAAGGGAGAGGATGATAGCTTGCACCTTCGTCTGTGAAAAGAACTTTATATTTGGAATTGGTAAATAATGCTCCCTTAAAAAAAAAAAAAATGTTTTTAAGCGAATACTTTTTAAACTACCTCACTTTTCGTAGAAAAGAAATTGGTCTTGGACCAGCTACCAAGAAAATCATTGAAAAGCCAAAATCCCTGTCAGATACAGCTATGGTCAAAGAGGACCATAACAGGAATTGGTGTCTTTCTAGCCACTGTAGCTAAATCCATCAGGATGAGGAGTTTCCAGCTGCCGGGATTCCCATCCCTGTAGGAGCTGAGCTGCTGTGGCAGGCTGTGCTGCAGCAGCAGAGCAGAGGCTTTGTCCACTCTGCTGCTTTTGTTGATTCTGCTTCATGCCGATGGGTGGTAGTACAACCTAAAGATGGTAGTACAGACTCCAGCTGATCTCAGGGATTTGGGGAGTTTTCTTGATTTTCTTGCTTGATGTTATCTACTCACAAACTTTTAATGCTGGTGATTTTTTATGATTTTGAAAAACTGTAAGGGATATGTGAATGGTACACAATGTCTTAAAAGTGCTAAGGAACAAGCAAAACAGAAAAAAGGGGGACAGAAGGTGTTGCTCATACAGTACAATGCCAGGCAGACATAATGCAATCACCTATAGATACAGACTGTGAAAAGGGAAAATTTAAATAATGTCTTTGGAATTATGTCAGACGGAAGGATATGGTAGGGAAACCAAAATATCCTGTCTAAAACTCACATGGAAGACTCAAAATGATATTTCATTTTTGCCAGCTTTAATATTGGCTGTAGATTCTTTAGCGGATTATTAAAGTGATAAAAATACATTAAAGTTGCATTAATAATCATTCCAATGTGCTATCTATATGAGATCTTAAATAGTATATTTTAAAAGTATATTGAAAATACAGATATATGAATGTGCTGACAGACCTAAGAAAGTGAACTGAATGTTAGCAAGGATTTCATCAGAGGGCTCAGAGTGAAAAGACAAAGGGACAGAATTCATGGGGGGAAAGTGCACTCACTGAGAAAAGAAGGATAAATATCCAATTCAATTCTCATCTCCCACTGTTTCAGAAGCTGTAGGTTTCATGAGAATAGCCTATATTATTTAAAAATAAATTAATTGCCCTCTGTTCCTTACAGGTGACACTGTTAGGAGTTTCTTTACAAACAAAGCAACCTTAAGAAAAAACAAAAGCAGAAATTTCCACAATCCTAGGACATTAAAACTGAGGGCTGGCAGATAAATATGACAGAAGCACCTGAGAACTGCAGACTGGCAATAAAGCTGGTTCTGATTGATTCATAAAAATAAAATTACAGAAAAGGAAAAAAGGAATGGTAAGAGCCTTATGCAGGAATGGAAGAGGCATAAAGTAGCATAGCCAGGAGATAAGCCAGGGGATGTGCCAAGGTGTGAAATTGTGGTGACAGAGCTGTGAGCAGCATCAACAGATGAGGGCAAGATCCCTGAACTGGAAGGTAAGAATGGAGATCTGCAACAGACATGACGTATATATGTGATGTTATTTTTTCACAGTTTAGGAGCTTTTTTTTTCCCCCTCCAGTGTGCACATTTCCCAAGTACATATTTTTAGGAGGAGCTATAACTGTGGACCAGCTCTAGTGTGTTTGTCTGGACTAGGCTCCTGTTACTGCCTCTGATTACTGCCTCTTTCTCAAAAGCAGTAGGACTTGCAGGTAGCTAGCTAGGTCATTGGACTGTTCTGGCTAAAAATCAGTCCTGCCAAGCCAAACAGCCCAGCCCCACACTGATGTCCTGGCACAAGGGTGAGGGGTGACCCTCCTCTACTCCCAGCCATCCCCCTGAGAAGGCAAGCAAAGCACTTACCCTGGCAGTGTGTCCCCATGTACAGCCAGGGAGATGCCTGCTGTGGAATTAACATCTGTTTACTTCGTGTGTCTTTGATTAGCCCTTTTCTCTACAGGGAAGGCTTTGCAATTTGTATGGAAACACAGAGGGAAAGAAGAACAGGAAAGAAATAAGGTATTGGGAATAACCTTGTCGTCATTACAGAGATGTCTGTGTGTCCTGCTCAGATGCCGGCTTCCAGCAATATTTTATCAACTAAAATGTGATGGTTCATCTGCTAGTGATACACAGTGCCCTTATTTTTGGTGTCAGAGATTGCTGGGAACTTTTGTGGAAGTGTGCTTGTTGCATCTAAAATCCAGTGTATTATTAAGCAAAAAAATATTTGGGAGGAAAAATACTAAACAATATAATTGAACAAAAATTGTATTTTCTTTCTGGATTTATGAGCTTGACTTTTCCTGAATTTAATTGTGTTTCTGTAGTTGAAGGACAACACAAAGCAGTAATGACAGAGGAATCTTGCCTAAGAAAAATCAAGTATGATATTGTTAGCTAACAAGATAGATGAGCAGTGCCATTGCAAACCATTACATGTATCTGAGAGAAGTCAAGATTCTGCTAAGTGAGTTGGATGAAATTATGAGGACAAACTCAATAACAGAAAGAGGTCAGCAAAAGCAGGGTTATAGGAGAACCAGTGCCCATCTTGAATAGCGTTCTGTCTCTGATTGGTTTGCACTATGGGACTACCTCTGGGTGTAAAATGGATTCTTTTGGGACTAATACAGCCAGAGACTTGCTCAGGAATTTAGCTGACTTGCTGCAACTTCTGTTGGCTATTCATTCCATGCTGCTGGCCCTGCACTCATTTTAGGCCAAGATGCAACTCAATGAAACATTAAGCTACAAATCAACCTGAACTACTGTGCTGAAGTACTTGCTAGCTCAGTCATAGCCCCAGGGTGCAAAACACCACTCTGCAGGGGTAAAAAGACTGAACCAAAGCTCTGGGATGAATGCAGATGTGATGGTGCTTGATTATGGATATTGTGGGGATTGTGAAAAGCCTGATGTAAATGTCAGGTAAAAAAGCTGCTGGAGAGGAGATGATGGAGAGGTAGACATAGACCTTCTAGCTGGAGTAAGTTCAGTTCAGGTCCACAAAGACAATTAATGGACTGGAACATCTCCTGTGAGGAGTGTCTGAGAGAACTGGGATGGTTGATCCTGAAGAAGACTCAGGGGTAATCTCATTAATTTGTATAAATACCTGAAGGTAGGGAGTGGAGGAGAGGGAGAGAAGAAATTCTCAGCATTGTCCACTGGTAGGACAAGAGGCAGTGTGCACAAAAATAAAATCTCCTTGCCAAAGCACCTTCTCTGTTGCATCCCACATTAATATTTTTGAACCCTGTTCCCACAAGCTTCTTTTAATATCCTCTAATTCTTGTACTGGAGGACACAATCAACAGTCATGAGCCATCTGTGTTGCTCATCCTCTCATAGTAATGTGTAATTTCCTTTTCCATTATTTATTCCGTTGGCTGAGGAATCACAGAATGGCCTGGATTTGAAGGGACCTTAAAGATCATCTGGTTCCACTCCTCACCATGGGCAGGGATGCTTTCCTCAGGAGCAGATTGCTAAAGCCCTGTTATTTTGTGTATGAAGCTTCCATGTCCTTGCTGCTTTTTTTCTGATCCTTTCCCACTAATGCTATATCGTATTTGAGATCAGAAAAGTAGGACTACCCATGTAATTTAGGCAGAAGCAAATCAGAGGTTTAAACAGTACCACAACCTGCCTTTTTCTTGTTTCTTCTCTACTTATTTCCCTATGTCAGATGTGCTTTCTTATCTTGTTCTGAATGTTTAAACTGATGGTTTCCAGGACCTAGCAGAGTTGTGTGATCTCATTTATGAGTAACTGCTCAAATTTACTTTCTGACTCATAATGTGGTTCATGTACAAGGATATTTTAATGTAATAGCTAAATCTGTGGCTGTTAAGCAGGAGCTACTTCCAATCAGTAGGATGAGGTTTTGCTAAAACAAAGGTTATGTGGATCAGATATAAAAAGTAGTAGATTGTGGGGCAATGCACAAGAAAGCAAAATAGAGGTACTGCATCGGTCAGTGTGTTTCTGTGGCTACACCACTACTGGAGGTCAGCAACTGGCCTAGTTGCCTGACCCTTTTGTGTATTTGTGCTCACCTGGACTGTCATTTACCTTTTCTTATCACAGCTACAGAGCAGTAGTCCTGGTAAAATAGTGTTTAAACTCAACCTGAGGTGCTGTGCTGAAGTAGAGAGCCCATGAAGCATGTTCCAGATACTATTCAGCCCACTGAAGCCTTGAAGGAGAGAAGTAACGCTTCGAGGAAATGACAGAAACTCTCTTTTAAGTCCTCCCAAATCCCTCTTTGTGTCAAGTCTGTCCAGGGTACCTTCTTCTCCCCCTCTTTCCTTTAACTCCTCTGTATCCTGAGACTGAGCTGCCTCTTACGGAGCCCCTTTTCTCCCTGGTAGGGTGGAGGGGAAGCACTCTGAGCATCTGGACAGGTGGGAAGTGGGATTTCCTATGGAGGCTCCTGCTTTGAGCTAGTTGAGAGCATCCATGCTGATTCTTTTGTGAAGTGAGAACCCTTGTAGATCGAGCCTTGTTGAGGAGCATCCCAAGTCCGAAGGAGGCATTTCAGTGCCCTGCTGTGGTGAGATCAGCGTACTGTTACTCTCAGACATTTGGATGATCCTGGAAAATCTCAGCTGGGCCTCTCGAAAGAGCAGCAGGGCTTGTGCTACACTCCTTTGGGAAACAATACTCACACATTTAGTTCCCCAAACCTTTGCTTGGAACCCAGCCTTTGAGACTATTGTTGGTTCCAACCCCTACTGTGGCAGGGGGATTGGAACTAGGTGATCTTTAAGGTCCCTTCCAACCCAAACCATTTTGTAATTCTATGATGATGATTAATCACGCGCTACTTTTATCTCACAGTGTGTAGGAAGAAGTTGAAGTGAGTGACTATTCTGCAATCACAGTCTGCTGTTTTCTGTGTAAGAGTTTTGTGGATGTGGCCATCTGATAACAGCATAGTGCTTAGAAAAGAGGTATAGCCTTACTTTTGCACTCTTCGCCTTTCCAGCTCAGTTAGTAACATTTTCTTCAGCAACTGAGCATTATGGTCAAACTAAAAAGCAGTATCTTGTCTTGCAAGAAAAATTAACATCTCCAGCTGTGTTCAAATTGCCTTTTTTTATCTGCTGCACAACATGGCTTAATTCACAGGTGAAATGGCAATACCAATATAGAGCCCAGAAGCAAAGCCTGGCATAAGTGCAAGAGGAAGAATATTATCAAATATTCTATCATCATTTATTGCCCCATTTCCCATTTACATTTCTAAAAATCAGCAGTTTTCTTGTTGCCTGATAGCTTTGTGCATAATTTTTCAGTTTACTCGTGGTTCTTGTAACTATAAATGATGTTATTCCTGTGTGATGTTTTTATAGTCATATAAATACTGTTGGGCCTTAGTGTTGCTTGTTAAGGATATCTGGGAGAAACAAATTTGTTACATTTAGAATTTCTCACAAACTTTTTGTCTGCATGGTTTGACTTGTGGAGAAACTGCTCAGTGTTGTATTTAAAAGCAAGATGGGATGCATCCACACCTTACTGGCAGGGCCTGTGCGTGACAGTGTTGTCAAATGTCTGTCTGCGTGGACAACTAATTGTACCTGATAGATGCCAACTATGAATGGATAATGACTCAAAACATTGGTGATGACAGGCATTTGTATCAACTGGACCCATCAGAGCATGCACATGTGGGACAGTTCATCTCAGGCCTCTTTATATGTGTCTGAACCTGCCTGCCAGCAGTTGGGGATCTGCACAGGCAGCAGCTGGCTGGCTGCTACTTCCTCACTTCCGCTGCTGCTGGAGCAGAAATGTGCAGGCTGAAATCCATGATGCTACTGGGGCACTCGCAACAGGCACACAGCTGCTGTGGAGCCCTGCTTAGGGGGTGCCCTTGCCAGATGGAATGGGGTATTTAGCTGTGTGCAGGCAGACCTCTGGGAATGCAACAGGTAACGTGGGATCTGCCTGGGGCACCTTGCTCTATCAAAAAGACATCTGTTTAATCCTGAGTTTCTACAGATTTAGCCATATATGGTTGGCTGGTGGAGTGTCCTGGAGGAATATTGAAGGCTGTCAGCACATGGCTGTGAAGACCAAGCTGGATGAGACAGCAGGCAGCAGCAGCAGCAGCACAATCCCAGCTGAGCCCAGAAATCCACACTGCCACTTCCAACACTGGCCTTGCCAGGTCCACAGTCCTGGGGCAGCCTGTGGGGCACCATAGGAGTGCCTGTGGCTACCCAGGGCTAGTCACAATGCAAGCAGCAGGTCACATGGGGCACGGAAGAAAGCAAAAGAGCTGCAGAAAGCTTCCAGAAGAGACAGGAAAGCAAAGAAGGGAAGTATCTGGAGGCACCAGGGGAGGTTATGAGACTGTGTGCATTAGGGTCAGTCACGTCAAGGTAAAGAGAAGTGGCTGATGTGGGCAGGTGAAATGGATTTGCTTTGTTAGGAGCAAAGGGAAGATAGAATAGAATGAGGAATGTTTTGTCATGTGAATGGCCCAGTCAGTCTAAAATTTTAGCCACAGATTTTCAGGATGCAGATGAAATTGCTCTACTGCAGATGAGTTATCACTAACTTCCTGATTGTAATGATTCATGCACATTTCAAATTCATTTTTCCTTCTCATGTGCTCTATAGCCTATTTCCAGAAAGAATATTTTTTACACCAGTCTTTACTAGGTAAGTGTTACTTTTCTTAGCCAGCTGTTTGTGTTCTGCTTTCCTTTTAACAGGAAGATGAAACAATTAAAAATTAGTCAGTCCACACTGTACCTTTTCTTGCTCCTTTTCCAGAAACATTTAGTAGATGTGGTCATATGAACTCCTCTGACTGCACAGGGCATTTCTGTAGCTGTAATGTAGTTTCCTATGTCCACTATTAGATAATACCCATGTCATCCTAATATTTTCTCTGTGTAAAGGAATCATGATTTGGAGGTTATTTGGCACATCATAAAGTAAATGGAAAATCCTGTTTGTTCATATTCACATTTGTTTGATACTGCTTGAAACTGGTAAAAGGATATTAATGGCTTACAGCTTGAAAATTGTCACTAGCAGTGGCTTTTATTTAATCACTCCTATTATTTTCAAAGGCTTGTTTGCATTCTTAATTATTAGTGTACATACCTCCTCTAAATTTCCATCTGATAATATTCTTCAGTAATATTCTTTAGTGTGGAACTTTCAGATGATGTTAAAGTAATAAAAGAGCCCACCTCCCTCCTTCCTCTTTGCTTTTGTATGTCTCAGCTTACCCTGCTTTCCTGTCTTTGATGAGTCATTGCATTTACTTTGTACTGATATTTTACATTTCAGACTGGAGCACTGATTTTGGTTTCCTTGTTTTATGATCATAAATAGCACAATTTTTTTCTCCTGCAGGTATCACTGGATTTTTATCAGATCAGAGAAACCCTCTTTTCTATGATTGCACAGGATATGGTATGCTGGTGTATCTGGTGACTTTTGAAAATGCTTGGTGCTGTTTCCTACTAGTAGTCCAGGTCCTGAAGTGATGTTGCTTTATAATTCAGCTGAATATTATAAAGATCTAAAGCATAAACAGTGTAAAATATAGCAATCAAGTATGAGAATATAAACGAACATTTCAAATACCAGAGACTCCCAACTATACAAATATAACATCCCTTTTATTCCTTGTCACGGCCATAGGGTGGCACTGGCTATTGCTGAGCATTGATGTGTGTCCTAGGAGTAGTACAGCCCAGTATTTTAGGTTTGGCAGAGCATTTTCAGAGGTTAGGGATCTGGTTCATTCAGACTGGTCCATGGTTTGATCCCTCCTGCAGTAACGTAAAACAGCGGCTTTTCCTGATAGGGCTCTGATAGCACCAATTCCAGCTCTCCACCCTCCTCCTCAGCCAACTACTGCCACTTGCAGCAGAGAGACTGGGAAGAGATTTCCTTCTGCACCTTCTCTGACTTCCTTCTCCTGTTCTGCTGCCTGCCTTGCTGCCAGCAAAGGAAAATATCATGCAGCTGTGAAAATGAATGTGGTCTCACACCCTGCGGTTTCCTCTTCTGGGTGGTGATCAGTTGTCCTCATGCCTTTTCGCTGCGAACCCATCAGCTGTCAGTGACACTCCCTCCCTGAAACCTGTGTTTCAGTCCTGCCAGTGGAACCACCACAGGAGGAGCAGTGTATTGGTAAAGGGATGTTGCCTTCCCCACCTGCTGCTGCTACTTGCATAAGAAGGAAAACACCCAACCCTTGCATCTTTTTTTTTTCCTTTACTTACCATAGAGCCAAGCCTACAGAGATGGACAAAGGATTACTAAATCCTGATGAGCCAGCAGACTTGGCACAAAACCAAGAAAAACCTTGAAATATTGAAAGTCATTTTAAAAATTGAAAAGCATTAACCTCGGATGATTTTTTTGATGATGAGAAGATGAAAGTTGGAAACACGTAACTGAATTACTGTTTGTAGATATGCAGCACTTCTGAAGTTAAATCAAAGTATCGTGTTCACTGTAGTTAAAGTAGTTAATATTTGCCAGATTAGCTTGAGGCATTTCGATGTGGCGTGTAGATAACAGTGGCACAGCGTGCTTACACAGATGAAATGAGACATACTCACATCCAATGCTTTTCATAGAAACACACCATCAGCACAGCTCCTCTTTAACCTGCAAAATCTTATTTTACTAATACCTTCTACAGATTATGTTGTAACAGTGCAGGAAGTGATTCATTTTAGACATACAAATGTAGTTATACTTCAAAGTGCTTTATCACTTTTCTGTTTCAACTTTACGCACAGCAAGTGGGTAAAACTTCAACAGCATTTAGCTGTATGAATGAGCCCCATGGGCTATGCCCACTGTGGTAGCAGATCTATTTGTCAGCAGAATTTTTTCTCACAGCCTACTCTTATCAGAAGACAGATGCGATTACTAAGCTAAAATGGTATGTGAAAACATATGGTGTTTTGGAGCTGCTTGGTTACTGTGGCGGATAAATAGCTCCTGACCCTAACCAGGAACTTTTCATGAAAAAAGATCGGTGTCCCTATGCCTTATAAAGGCATGGGCAGGCTTATTCCAGCGCTCAAGAAGGGGCGGTAGCGAGGTTTTTTTTTTTTTTTTCCAGCAGCGGTCGCAGGCGAATGAAGTTGAGCTGAAACTGCGAACACTTCATCCCGGCACTGAGCGGCAAAACTCTGTCAAGAGAGGAGGAAGCAGGTGAAATTTAAAAAAAAAAAAATAAATAAAAAAAGAAACCCACTTGGTCATGGGGAAATCAGGTGAGCAAATGCCTTCGTGCAGTTGGCTGTGTGTTCGCACAAAGTCCGTGCCTGGTTTTATGCTTGGAAAGCGTCGCTAAAGCGTTCAGTGGCTTTCCTCGGAGCAGGCTGCTTTCATTTGTGCATGGTACAGTCTGGGAGGAGCTTTCTCTCTGACAAAGGGTTGGATTGAAAAAAACTAAAAGAAAAGCGACCCCCCACCTCAGCCTGCACGGTGTAGAGGTAGCTGTATTTCATATACAACTTTGTAAAGTTTGTATTTTGTAACCTAAAGTACTTTTGCTTTGCTGTAAAAAAATGACTTTGAATCCTGTAGCTTTAAAGTTATTTTGTGTCTTGCTGTCTGACCAAACTTATTAGCCTTGCCGATAAGCAGCAGGATGCTTCGAGGGGGGTAAGCTTTATCACCTTTCCTGTCGGAAGGATTTAGATGTAAGATCTGGTTACTATTTAACTGCGGACAGACTTGCTCAGCTCTTAAGTCTCCCCAGCTGTGCACATATTCTTTAAGCCTTTCCCTGCTGCTGCTGCCTGTGCTGTTGGTTCTTTTCCCACTGCTGCTGGCTGTCTGTGTGCCCTGCTCAGTTTGGGCTGGAGAGACATCTCCAAAGCTTCCAAGGAGCCAGGGACCTTCAGAAGGGAGTTCTCCGTGCCCTGGGGTTTCTCCACTGTTGCTCTGTTAAAAAACATGAGTAAAAAACTGTCCTGAATTTCTGAAACAGCTGTGAAACTGGATGGGACTTTTTGTTCTTGTTCTTAGGGCATTGTATCTTTGACAAATCAGAGCCTGGTGGCGTGTTGTCTGTCTGCCCTGTGTGTGAACAGCACATATAGGGACATGCTCAGCAAAACTTAGTGCTTTATTAACTCAAATAAACCTCTTCAGAGAAACTTAGGGAAAATCTTTGTGTGAGTAACACTTTAAAGGGCCTCAGCATGGGTGTATTGGTGTAGGGTTTTTTTAGTTTTTAGGGGTTTTTTTTTAGGGGTTTTTTTTTGTTTTTTTTTCATTTTTCTTTATTTTTAAAGGTCATCATGCTAGATGAGATCAGAGCTGTCTGCAAATATGACTGTAGAGGGTTTACTGGTATGACACCCAGTCCAGGCAAACCACCTGCTTTTTTGTAGCCAAGTCCAGCTGCCAGTGGGTGGGTTTGTCCTCATAACCTGACAGCTAGACTGGGATAAATAACCCTGTAACAATTCAAATAAGCATAGTTGCTGTGAAGTATCAAGCTCAGCACTTCCCGTGCTAAGTACAAATACCAAATCAATGTAGTTAGTGCCTGTACATTACATTAGCAAAGCACATTGGGCAAAAGCAGTAGAGATACTCCACTGTGCATCTCACAATCCTCAAAGGAATGAAAATCTCCTTTGTTTTAATGCATGAAAATTGCTAGAACAGTCATAAGGCAATTACCATCTTCATTTTTTTCCCCATGCACATTTATTGCTGTGCATTAGTCAATTTTTACAAACTTAGGAACAATGGCAGACCAGAAACTCCCTTTGCCAAGGCATGGGTAATGTTCGCATCCTTAAGTGGTTATACAAATCGAGCTTGAGATCTAGGTACGTGTTAGGAATGTTTTCTAACTATTTGTGGCATGCTTTTCAAACCAATGTTAAACTAGGTCTAGGTTATTGTCTTTGAGCTGTGTGCAATATTTTTAGATGAATCATAAAACAGATCCTGTCCTGACAATTGGTGTATTGACTAAATCCCATCTGCCCTTTCTACTTCACTGAAGCCTTCAAATTCCTGTCTGAGATCATTCAGTGTGGTTTGCCTTTGAATGGAGAGAGCAGCTGTTGTACAGAGTACTGCTTCCTCTGTGTTTTGTGTGAAATACAAAATGTGTTCCTGCTCTAGTACTCTTAAGGTATGATTCAGACAAATTTCTCTGTGCTAGAGTACGTGAACATGTAACAGGTTGCATGACAGATCTGTTTGACCTCAGAACAGATTCCTTGCTCCTCTCCTTGGTCAGAAAGCTTAAGGCAGAGATTTCCTGAAAGTTTAATTTAAGGATGCTCTAATTCATGACAAGTGGGGCCACTACTTTACTAGAAATGAGCAGTTTCTTTATTCTCTTGGTTTTGGTAAATCTGTCTTGAGGTCTAAGTATCCCCATGCAAAGAAAACCTGCTATTGGAAATCTCTGTTCTTTGGTAAAAACGCTCCAGTAGCTTTGTATTACTAGTTGGTAGATTATTTTTGAAGCAATGTTCATTCCAAGTGTCAGAGCTAGAGACTTGACATTGCTGTGTTTCATTGGATAGAGCTGAGTGTTGAAACCTTCGGTGCCTCTGACTCAGCTTTCTTCCCTGAAAGCTGCAGGCTGATGAAACCAAATCCATACTGAAACTTCCTTGTCAGGGTTAGAAAATGCCTCCCGTGGTCATAACTCCTGCAAACACTTAAGCCAAACACGGAGACCCCCTCTGCCCTCCCCTAGGTCTTCCCTTTTCAGACACCATTTGGATTAGTGGGGAGTGCAGGCAGACGTCCCCAAAGATCCCAGATAGCTCTAATCAAGAAGACAGGGATAATATTTCTGCAGGAAAGGAGGGGATGGGGAGCTGGCAGCTCTTGGCTGCCCTGTTGCTGAGAGTGCCGTGCTGGCAGGGCTCTGACCACGCTGTAGCTGTGCACAGCCGGAGGCGGGGTCCTGCGGGCAGCCCTCACCCCACAGGGGATTATCCATCCATCCATCCATCCATCCATCCATCCATCCATCCCAGCAGCTGCAGGCGATACTCAGGAAAGCAGCTGGCTGCGAGCTCTGCTCCTCCGCTCTGGAGCACGTGGATCTCTGCTGAGCAGTGGGAGTCTCTGAATAGGCTGGGATGGTGGTAGGAAAGGCTGCTAAAAGTTTTATTTCTCCCACTTTCCCCCGGGTTCAGCCTCGTGGGGGAAGGGAGCTTGTCCCGCTTGCTCTGTACGGGGCAATAGCTCTCTTTATTCTGGCAAGTGTATGCAGATGGTGTCAAGGTCAGGCTCAGTAAATACTGCAATCATTTTACAGAATTTGGTTTTATTTTTCTGCTGTTTTTCCTTTTTCCTGCCACTTCTGCAAATGTGGGCGGGACTCCATAGAAAGGACTGGGAGTTACCCACTGCTCTGCGTTTTGAGTCAGTACAAAAAAACAAAGAGGGGCTGAGAAAGGATTTTAAGAAAAGGCAAAGAGACAGGAACAAGACTCAATGCAGTTTTCCACGCTGATTTTAATCTCATTTAGAAGCATGTGCTGGTTTTTAACTCTTAAGAGCATCATCAGAGTATAGTAAAAAGGACTGTTGTGTTTGCTACAGAATGAGCGAAGTCTTCAGCTGAAATGCTGACTTTTAGTTCAGCATCCTGGTAAGAGACAGCCATAGCAGGTCATGACAGAAATACAGGCATACTGGACAAGTGACCTGTTTCCTTTCTGAGAAATCAGATACTCCCGAGCTGCCAAAATGAGAAAGAGTTGTGCTGGCTGCTTTTACAGGACTAGTGGGGATAGGGAAGATGGATTGTCTGAACTGCTAGAAACTGAGCTTTTGCATTTGGTAACATTAGGACATTTGCAGAACTTGCCAACACAAGTTACTGTCTTTTTCTTTACACCAGAACTGAACTGGAGGTGTGGTGGGAAAATGACTTTTCAAAGTTAATTTAATTCTTAGTCCTGCATCTCCAGTTGTATGCAGAAGACATTGATTGCTGGGTTCAAGTTCAATAAGTAGCAGAGAAAAAAAAGTCTTCCAGGAATATGTCAGGCTTTGGCAGTATTCTGCATCCAATTTTTACCTGTCTGTTGAACCATCAAGGTTTTGGTGGGGGAGAAGAATGCAGCAGCCACCCCACGCAACAGTGGTTGCTCCTGTCAGCTGTTAGATTATTCCCTTAGCTCCTTGTGTTCAAGGCAGATAAATACTGAAACAAGTGGGAAGGGCTCAGGAAGAATAAGATAGGATATGACGGTCTGTAGTAACTGAGATACCTACCAAGGTTTCCCATGCTATTGTCCTGTATCAAAGAAAAAAACCAAAACAAACCCACAAAAAAAACCAAACCACAAACCAAAGAAATCTCATGCAAACTCTGCATTTTCTATGTGTACAGTTGGTAGTGTCTATCTTGCCTGGGTTTGAATTTGCTTCTGTTGCTGCTCTATGTGCAGGAACAAAAAAGTATGAGAAAACAAGTATTTTGATTTTAACTGTTTTGCTATTTATTATTTATCTCAACAGGCCAGAAGGGTATGTCAGATCTCTCTTTCTGTAGAGGCTGTGCTGTTCTCTGAAAGATAAGTTGGAGCCTATCTCTGTTCTGTTTTTACAGGCAGATGTAGGCAAGTTCTGCCCAGTCTGTGAAGGTCTGAACAGCAGCCAGAGCTGGGCTGGGTGGCCCTGCACAGGGGGATGAGGTGAGGCTGTGTGGGTGCCCAATCTCCCTGGTGCAGAACTGGCTCCTGTGCAAGTAGGTGTGAGGAGGTGGTAGGAGTCTGGGGTGTTGTGTAGGAAGACAATATGGGCCTGTTTAGGTCACTCTAGACATTCAATGTATCCCTGGAAATGTTCAAGGTCAGGTCAGATGAAGCTCTGAGCAACAGGGTGTAATTGAAGGTGTCCCTGCTCATTGCAGGAGGATTGGACTAAATGATCTTCAAAGGTCCCTCTCAATCCAAACGGTTCTATTATTCTGTGATTCTATGAAATAAATCCTTTTAAAAAAGATTTTGAATTTTGAGAACTGGAGTTTAACCTGTTGAGCAGAGGGATGAAAAACAGGTGGTGTAATTGATTGTAAATGTGAGTAAAGAAAGATTTCTGTGCCTCCCTGCCTGACTTTGATTACTGGGTAGGAGAGTTCACACACATCAGTGATCAGAAGAAATGTGCGTGGCCATATTTCCATGCCTCAGGGAGGTGCATAAATAAACATACTTTAAACATTGCCCAGCTATCTTGGATGTCCTTGGCAGAAAAACAAGGTGGGAGGATATTGGAGTTGATGAGATTAAAACTAGTTCAGGTATGCTCACCCCAAACCATGATAGAACATGAATGGTAGATGTGTAAAATGCAGGAGCATATGCCAGGAGACATGGGATAGTTCTATCTCTGTTTGATTCTTGCTTGCAAAATTCTTCACTTTCCAAAGACTTTTATGGGCACCACACAGCCAGCAGTGCTATGTAAAATGAGCTTGGCACTGGGTGCTATCTCTGTTTGATTTTTGCTTGCAAAATTCTTCACTTTCCAAAGACTTTTGTTGGCACCACACAGCCAACAGTGCTATGCTAAAATGATCTTGGCACTGGGTAAAAACAAGGTTATGTCTGTTGCTGTCCACATACAGAGCATAAGAACAAGCAGCATCCAAAATATGAATAGAAAAAAATATTCCATTTGAATTCAATTACTTCTTTTCAATTACTTCTTTTCAATTACTCAAAACAACTGATTTCTGTTGTTACTCATTAATAAATATAGTTGTGCCTTATATTCTTCAATAAATTGCTGTAATTATAAACTCTAAGCATATACAGCATTGGGGAAAGAAGCTGGAGAAGATTACATTAATTACTTCTCCTGCATAGTGTGATTCTAACACATGCAGGTCACTTATGGCTTTGTGTTTGGAAGTGCATGTGCCCTAGGAATTCTGTGGCAGTTGGATTTAAGAATAGGAGGTCTTTCTGATGGGAGTCTCCTTAGTCTTTTTAAAAGAGATAGCAGCATGCACATTAGCTGCCTACAAATGTTGTCTGTGTCACATGATTACAATATTCAGGTGCCCTTCCTGGCAGAATAGTAATAAAAAGAACACTTTTGATTGACTTTCATGCAAAGCCGGAACTGGCTGCTCTGGAGATGATGAGCTATCAGTTCCAACTTTATGTAAGATGAATGCTCCATGGAAGTGACTGCTTGTTGTTCTGATTGTTGGTCAGTTTGGAGGAGACAGGCTACAAGCCAAGGATTTCTTCTCACACCCTTGCCTCCAGTGAAAGTGAAAACTTGGTTCTGTCAGTGCTCAAGACCCCAAGACTGCTGATTAGTGCTGCTTGTTTTGTAAATGCCTGTATCACGGAAGGCTCTGCTGCCTCTCAGAGCTGTGCAGCCTCCAGTTTACCAGGTGTTCCTTTTTAATCAGGGCAGTCAATTGCCTTACTGTTTATAAAAGGCCTTAAGTGAGGAAGTAATCAGCACTGTCTATTATAGCAAGAATAGGATTTGCAATCAAGTAGTGACTTGACTAATGTCATTGAAACATTATTGCATCGGCAGCATCATATTCTCAGGCCACATGCCCCAGATTGGGTGTGGGGGAAAAGAGTGTGTTACATTGTGTGGCACAGATAATGCAAGGTTATTAATTTGCAGTTTGCTGTAGAGCAAGCCCAGATATTAAAATGAGTGGGGTCCTTGTCCATCAGATGCAGTTAACTCAGACATCTCACTGTTGTCCTGAAGTTCATCCCAGTGATAAGCAAGTGTGTGAGCAAATTCAGGCAAAACGGGAAGCTGAGAAACATCACAAAAACTCCTTCCTGAAGAAGGATCTCCTGAGCTGAAGAGAAAGCTATTTTGAGCAGCAAACATAGGAACGTTCCAGGAAACTACTCCCGTTTAAACTAGTATCTAATTATAACTCCCAATTCCTTTCACTTCCATCAGCAGTACTTTCTCTTCTAACTTTTAGTAAGGTTACAGGATAATTCAGGTTGGAAGGGAAATCATGTACCAACAATTACGATATCTTTCATAAATGCCTGTTGTAGAGGATGGAGACCTTGCTCCTTTACTGAATTCTTGATTGTGTAAAAGGAGACAAGGAAACCCCACCCAGGATACAATACTTTCTAAACATAGTATGATTTAATCTTTTCTTTCCTCCAGGATTTATACATGGTTTCATTTCTTCTGTAAATTTCCAAGCAATCAGCCAGTTATGTTAGAGAAAAGGGGAATTTAACACTCAGGGAGATCAGTTTTTATGGCTGGAAATGATTAATGAATTGGAGTGTCAGATCCATTTTCCCAAATGACATAGAGCATTAAGGGCCAGTCTTGGAAGCCCCAAATGGGGGGCAAGAGAGTGCAGTTAAATACGTGGAGAAAGAAGCATGGAACATTCACTCCTTGTGTTGCTGCAGACACCAGCGAGCATGAGACCACCCTGAAGCATTTGTGGCTTCAAACCAAAGTGCTGAGTCAAAGTGCAGTGGAACATGACTGTCTTCTTAATATTTCTCATATCAGTTAGACATCCATCAATTCTCCATTGAAGGAATGCTATTCTCACAGTGGGAAAGATTCAGCTAGGGATGGTTTCCAGAGAGTTACATTTCAAGTGTGGATAAAGATTAATAATAAATGTCAGATATCTTAGAAAAGTCTAGATGCAAATGTGGTCTTTAGAAGCTGGGATCTCCTTTACTTGAGAATTTTGCTTGTTTCCAGTCAGTGAATATACTTTGAGAAGTTTGTCACAATAAAAGTATCAGTTACCTGGGACAGTAACAAAGGACTTTTTGATGTAATTACTTTACAGTTCCCTAAACATTCTAATTATTTTTTCCACAAACCCGTTGGGCATGCTAAAAGCTGTATTTGCTGCATTCTTGTTCCGTAACCACTTCTGCTTCCAGGATAGAGTAGAGCAATTCTGCAGAATCCAGGGAAACTGAAGGGATTTTGGTTTTAAACTCAGTGTTTAAACAATTACTTAATTACCTTTTATGTGTTTTCTATCTACTTTGCATCTGTCCTCTCCATGTATTCTGGCACTTGGCTTCTGTTCTAGTTTAGGAATGGTTTTCTCCAATTTAGTGTTCCTACTGAAACCTCCCCAAATGATGCACTGCTCATGCATTCTCCTCTCACCCTTCCCATGGGTGCCTGGAGAGGAGAACTGGAGAAACAAAAAGTTAAAAATTGTTGAGACAAGAACAATTTACTGGAAACAGCAATGAGAAACAATTTACTGGAAACAGGAAGAAAAACAAAGAGTAACAGCAACAATATTAATAGAAAAATGTACAGGACAGGTGAGTGATTCATATGCAAATGCTCACTACCACTCAGAGACTAAAATAGCTGATCATGCCACACTACCTTGACATGGAAGAGACCCCTTCCCCCATTCCTAGAAAATGATGAGAGGTGGTATAGAATAATCTCCAGGTCCTAGTTGTGGTTCCTCCTGGCTATTGCAAAAGTTAGCCCTGGTCTGGTTGGAAGCAGGACCGTTTCATTCTGCCTGGTTCTGGACCCGAAAGAGTAACATGGAAGTAACATGCAGTGTCCTGATAATATAAGAGCAAATTTCTAGGTATTTATTTTTGGGGGAAGATTGAAAGGTGGGGTCTTTATCTCAATTTACCTCTAATGCACACATTGGGTGAAGAGTTTGAGGCCTCTGTCGTGGTTCAAAGAGAGATTGAGACAGACGTAATGGTACCTTTCTCTGTAGGATTCTGAAAGAGGTTTGTCTCATAGTAACACAGGGCAATCTGGCTTGGAAGAGACTGTTGAAGGTCCTCTGATACACCCCCCAGAGCAGGCAGATCTTGAACTACATTAGGTTGCTCAGTCCCATCCAACCTGACCTTGAATGTTTCCAGGGATGGGTTATTCACCACCTCTCTGGGCAGCCTATGCCGGTGTTTCACCACCTTTACAATAAAAGAATTGTTCCATACATCTAGCCTGAATTGACTTTCTTTTATTGTAAACCTATTACGACTTGTCCTATCACTACAGGCCCTAATAAATTGTCTGCCTTTTGTCTTTCTTATAAGCCCTCTTTAAGCAGAGGCCACAATAAGGTCTCCCCAAAACTTTGTCTTCTCTAGACTGAACAGTCCAAACTCTCTCTTGTTGATAGCATTATATATTAACTATTTGAAGGCTAAATAGAAATATTTAGTATTTATGGAAAGTAAAACATGACCAGTGAAAGTTAATCCATAAACAATAGGACAAAAAGCACTGAGGAACAATAACTCTAGAGATTGATACAGGGCTCATTTTGGAGTCACCAGGGTGGATACTTAGGCATAAAAACATATGCTTCTTTTGCTAGTCATGTGTGTGCCTGCTATAATGTTGTATGTCCTGAGTGCTGAGCTAAAGGCTACCCACAGCATTTCTGCTGTGCAGGGATTTGGTGCTTTGTGGAACAATTCACTGTTATCACCTTGCATGGGAGCAGTGGAGGAGGTGCAGTTGACAGCAGCAAAGGTGATGCAGGGCAGCTCATGTTGTGGAACACATGTTCGGGTAACTCACCTCTGTTTTGGTAGAAAAGTAGAAATGGCAGGAGAAGACAGCTCTAACAAGAGGCTGTATGGATTCAGGCATGAGAGCTCTTCATGCAAGAAAGACTGAGTAGATTGGCTCTGTTTAGAGACAGTAGAATAGAGAAATAGAATTATCTGAAAAACAAATGTGATGGGAAAAGGCAGTCTAGATTCTTCTGCCTATTTTTGCCTATCACAGAAAGCTGATCAATGAACGTGGAGTCCAAGAGCATAACAGCTGTAAGGTATGCTCTGTACCACATCATAGCCTAGAAATTCATTGTCACATGCTGCCATTATCTTAGCCAATGTTGCAGAAGAATAAGAAATGGAGGCAAATAATTGAATATTGAGGAGCAAGCAACTGTATCTAATACCTTCAGTTGTTTTACTTATTAAGGTGTGTAATGGTTCATGACCAAGCTTAACTCTCTGGCAGTAGAAAATATTTTTTTTCTAGCAGCTTAAGCAGCTTACATGAAGGGAAAGAAGTACGTCTCCACAGCTGTTTGGGAAACTGTTCCCATTTGGGTGGGAGCCTGAAAACGCCCACTAACTTGCACTTTTAATGCCTGGCTTCTCAGTGTATGGAACACCGGTAAAATGGAAAAACTTAACATGCGTTCTGAAACAAATCTGAAATATATCTGGCACTTGGGCGTCCCTCTCCACACATCATCAGGCACGGGAAAAGCTGTACAGAGGGAGGTGGTTAGCACATGAGCTTGAGTCACAGAAGATAAGCATTTCTATAGCAGCCACCTTTGAGGGAAAGGGAGGATGGAGGTTCTCCAGGGACAGCATAGCAGTGCCTGTTACATAGCAGTTGCAGCTAGAAGCAACTCAGTTTTGTCCATGACTTGTTACTCTTTGTAAGCCAGAAAGTTAGTACAGAGCTACATTATGCAGTATTTCTGTTAATGTATGGACTGGGCACTGATGAAATCTGTATTTCAGTTTACCTTTTTTTTAAATTAGAATTTCAATTTGATGTTGTCATTGAGAGCAAATTATTTGGATATAAACTTCCATATTTGGGGGTCAGATTGTTTATCTACAATTTCAGTGTTGAGTGGGTGAGATATTAAGTCTAGGTGATAACTGGCACAAGTTTAGCATGGTCTCAAGAGAAAAAAGTAGTCTGGAGTATGTGATGCAACATTCAAAGCTGTGTTTTTCAATGTCATTATTTGTAGGTTGTCTTAACATTTCCTTGCTGGAAGCTTGGACCCCCTGCATCAGGGAAGGGCATGAACTGGATGTAGGCTTGCTTTCCTCAGTGACTTCTGATAGATGCTGTAGAAATTGGCTACCTCTGCAACAGAGCAGATGAGAGGTTTAGGACTCTGGCCTGCTAGAATCAGTGAGCTGTGAGCTATGGCAACAAGAGTGATGGGACAGGCTCATTAGCAAAGAGGAGTTTGTGTGCTTGAATATCAGAGTGGAGGTGCTTGTTTTCCTGATGATGTGCAACTTGTGATGTGCAACATAAAATTGAGGGAGAACTGAAGAGGAGGAAGGTGGTGGGCAAATGTCATTTTGTTCAACAGGGCTGCTGTGTTATACCAATAAACTGATACCAAAAGAGTGAGCCTGAAAGCATGTTATGGAGAATATGTTAGATATATGTCCACAATGACACTTTGATCAGGAAAGAGTCAACCCAACTTCAGACTGTGTTCAAAAGACTTAAGGTACTGCATGAAACCGTAATTGCTTTCTTGTGTGCATTGGCTACTGAGATTCTTTTAGGCTGCTGTATTATCCCAGTGCTGTTGAGGAAAGTGGAGAGAACTCCAAGAGCAGCCTAAAGCATGAGAGTGAGCTTAGGGAAAAATTCTGAGAGCAGCGTGCGCAAACTGACAGCTCTATTTTGGGGAAAGTGCATCATTACAGACAGCAGAAGAGAATAATGCTAATACAGCAGAGAATGATTGATTTTAGTTGTCAGGATCAAGTAGTGAGAGGAAGATGAGAAATCTAAGGTTAATAACAGGAAACTCTTTCTAGTCATAGGAGCTGTTTGGGTTTCCCAAGTGTCTTATGAGGAAAATTATGGTAGTCATGCTAACTGAGATATTCAGAAATGAAGCTGATGAATCATTAATAAATATAAAAACCCATGCCACAGTAGTTGTTTCTTTCCTTACCACTTGCTGTTTGTGAACATTTGTCTTGAGCCAAATAAAGGTGCATTTTGAGATTTCTATGAATTTGTACTATAAAATTAATTAGAAGAATGGTGCATGTTTCCAAGTACTTGCAGAGCTCTAAACATGTTTAGGTGGTACCCTGACTAATACAGACAATTCTTGCATAGAGGGACAATCATTTGCATTTTTAATGCATCTCCTCAAAGGACATATTTGTTGCTTACTCTGAGATTGGAATGATGATACACTGCACTGATAGCTTAAAATAAAAGTCAGCCTAACTGATTTTGGTTTTAAATTGACAAACTGATTGACTAACCTTAAATCACTTTGCTATCGAAGAAAGCAGTAAGGATCACAGTTTTCTTCAACCTTTGGTGAGTCTGTAGCTTCCCAATGGGACTGTCTGTTAGAGTTTGTTTCTGGATGGAAGTCAGTGTTTCATTTCATCCTGCTGCCAGGTAATGAGGGTGGTACCCTTAAGTTCTGCTGTCCAGCCTGCACCAGGGCTTGGCTTCAGCGTATGCTTTTTCTGTCTTCACTAATATCTGTATTTGACAGACCTTTCAATTTTTTTTTAATGTGATTTCAGCTTCCAAACAATTTGCTGAAGAAGTCTTGAAAGTACACAATGACTACAGGAAGAAACATGGAGTCCCCCCATTAAAACTCTGCAAGAAGTTAAACAGAGGAGCCCAGCAGTGAGTTCAGTTCTTACTTTTCTCTAATGAAATTTGTTATACTTTTATCTGTTAGGTTTGACTGTGTTTACTGCAAAGATATTTGCCTTTTGACATGCTGATAACCAGTGAAGACTTACTGAGTAGAAAGTGAGGGACTCTTTTTCCATCATATAATAGTAGTTGGTCACATGGACACACGTGACCATCACAACTGTAACATGCTGATAACCAGTGAAGACTTACTGAGTAGAAAGTGAGGGACTCTACTCTTTCATCCCCTCTTTTTCCATCACATAATAGTAGTTGGTCACATGGACACATGTGACCATCGCAACTGTACAAATGGAGCCTTTTTCAGATGTGGACTACATCTGTCTGCACTGGTGTCCTCTGCAGAGGGCAGTTGTCTAAAATATGCTTTACCACCACTTCTGTCAAATGAGGGACTGTCATATGCAGGAGAAGATCTACTCCTGCTGAAATAGTGGGAAAAGGACTTTTTTGTGGTAAGAAGTGGTGACTGGTCTAAGATCAGTGGAATCAGGATGAAGTAATTTCTGATTATTTTATCTATCTCCCAGCCACAAAAGTATTATGTGTGTTCTGTTCTGTCACGAAGGAAACATCTTGCCTCTACTCCAGTGTTGAAGACTGCACAACTTCTTCTCAGTCCAACATGCAGCGAATCCATTTTCCTGCTCTCTGACTTGAGTCTTCCTTACAGAAATTGGAGTCCAGTACTGCTTGTCCTCTTTACTGTAGTTACGATAACCAGATTAATTCCCTTCTCTTTACAACAATCTTTTTCAAAAAGTAGATTTAAAAATCTTCAATTATTTTTCATGCTGATTCTCCCAGTACAAAGGAGATAACTGAAGGAGTAAATGCTGATTAAACTATTCAGAAGATAGATTATACTAAGTGGTGGGCAGTTTGATCCCTACTCTAGCCATAAGATCGCCTCCCATTAGCTTTCTACCATAACCATACAGATTCCTCTGTGCTGGGTGATCAGGAGAGAGAGATGCTGTAGTCTTTCCAGAACCTGATTTATTGTCCCAGCATGATGGGACACAGATGAACTGGCTCCTGACTCCTAGATTTCTCCCAGGTGTTGTGCTGTATAACACACCATGTAAATGGCATGTGGACATGACCTCTCCCAGCAAGAAAAATCTTGGTGTTTTCACTTTTTTTTTCTTTTTTCTTTTTTTTTCTTTTTTTTTTTTTAATTTTTTTTTTTTTTTAATTCTTGGGACACCATTATAACTGGATACAGTATTCCTAAAATGTAGAATGCTAGTGACTCATTCATCAACCTTGTAATCTGCTGGGACTTTCCTTCTGTTCTTCTAAAGGCTTTTTTTTTTTGTTTCTGTTTTTCATGCTCACAGTGAGGAAGAGATTTCATTGACTTGTCAATAGCACTTGTTGGGTCTCAGAAGTGCAACACTCAGTTTGAACAAGTCGGCTTGTACGAATAGTTCAGATTATTCTATCAAATATGCATTGCTCCACATTTATCTCTGAGTGTGCTGCTGCCCTTGCTGGGTATTTTTAGATCCTTCAGAAAATTTTCACAGCCCTCATTGGTCTCAGCTGAGGCCCTGCTGCAATGAACAACAATAGGAAACCTCTCTTTGGTTGAGGTCTGTAACTTGTAAGAATTAAAAGACATGTTCAGAGACTGATAAAACTGGTTGATAGCAAGAACAAGAAATGTTTTGGTCAAAATAAAAGATAAGAAATTTAAGAAATCTCATATTTTCAAGACAGATTTTTTTATATTCTTAAATTAAAAGAAGAATTTCACCTTTTCTTTGGGTATACCCTATATATACACCTTTGTTGGTATGTATTTGGGTGCTTTTCTCTCTGGGTGCTTTTCTGTGCTCCTCTACCTGTGTTGAAAATTGTGCGTTTCCTACTATTTTCAGGTCCAGTTATTGTGACAGGTGAACTGACTATTGAATCCCTGCTTTAACATGAGATGAGTCAGCCTCAGCAGGTGTCTGTTTATCTCTGACTGTAATGAAGCACAGGGTGATGATCTCAGATGAAAATCTCATGCTTTCAACTGCCTGAGCTGGAGTGGATTAATCACCTTTTGTCTCAAATCCCTGGCAGCTTCATCCATCTGCAATGTGTACTTAGTCTCAGTCCTGCCTCTTACTTGGGATATGAGGATCCTGAGAAAAATTACAGGACTGTAGAGACAGCATCTAAAGATCCTCTGGTTCAGGATCTAGCAAACTGACAACTGACAAGTTTTCATTTTTTCTAAATTAATGGATGTAGCTAATTACTCTTCTTTTTGTTTTGGTGGGACGATTAGGGCATAAGGAAATTAGAAACTGATGACTGAAGTACTAGCTTGGGTCAAAATGTTCAGCTGGACAAAATTCACGTCTCTGGCAGATGCCACTAATTCATGATTAGGGAAGGAGTAGGAGGACAAAACAAATGTGATCCTTCCTCCTTATTTTTTTCTGGAAATTACAGATTTATCCTGGACATTACCATTTTCCTAAGCAGTAAGTTGTATCCTCATTTATTTGTTGCTGTTTAATATGCTGTGAAGATTCCTCCCCACATCCATACACTGTGAATTTGCCTCTCTCTTTTTCAAATTCATATGTGCTTTGATGCCTGCATTGTCCTGTGGAAATGACTTCTGCTGCACAGTGTGGAAGAAGAGCTTTGTCTCACTTGAATTTTAAATCTGTGACCTGATGACTCTCTGTGTTGCCACTATAAGAAATAACAAATGGTCTTTCCAATTTCCCTGTCTCTGTACTGAAGCCTTTCCAATGTTGAATAAAGAGAGTAATTGCTTTACCCATGATGTTCTTCTTAACCCTATTGTTCTAGGAAAATAAAATACATCCTACATTTGCACACATGTCAAATTCTATAATTCTACAGAAACAGTGCTGCTTATCCCTGTGTTGGTTTGCACAGTTGTTGCCTCAGAGTCTCCATGTGATCCCCTTCTCTTCCATCTTATTGCCTGGTACATTGCCCCTTTTTTTACATTTGACTTTTTTTTTTTTTTTCATTTGTGAATGTAGGGAGTTTACACTTGCTTTGACTGAATTCCCACTTGTGATTTTTTTTCGAGTCTCATTGAGAACATTTAATTTACTCCTGTGAGGGACCTAGAAATGCCAGGAGGTGGCAGCTGTAGCATTTGCTGTAGGTACTTCCCTTTCCACCACCAGCTGTGGCTAAGGATGGCTGTTGGATTTCCAGGTGCTGGTTAAAATGTGGTGCATGGGGATCTGCCCTTTGATTTCTTCTAGGTCCTTCTCAGAATTTATGCAGATGCTCATGAAAGACAGGAAAAATGTGTTTTTCCTTTGCCTAACTCATTGATCTATGTAAGCTTAAAGCATCTCTGGCTTCAGGGCTTTGCAACTTGACTTAAACCCGTCATCTTCCAGCACAATTCCTTGCTTGCATATCCTTCTCTTCCTCCTGTTCCTCCTCCTTTCTGCTCATTGCAGCTGTGGTCCCTGACCCAATGTGTGGATTCCTTTGCTAGGTATGCAGAAGAACTGGCTGCCACGAGGGTCCTCAAGCACAGCTCTGAGTCTGCTAATGGGAATTGTGGAGAAAACCTGGCATGGGCATCCTATGACCAATCAGGTGAGCTCTCTTCTCTTGTTGTCTCACGGACACCTGATAAATGCCTTATCTCAAGTACTTTGGGTTGCATCTGGTAGCAAGATTGCTGGAGTTTCCTCTACTTCAAAAATGTACCCAGCATAGCCCAGCCCAGGCTCCCTGGGGAGAGGCTGGTGGTTGCAGTCACCTATGTGTCCTGAGAGCAAGAAGCATATGTGGGCACAGGGGGAGTAAGGGTCTCCTTACTGGTGGTGTGTTATGTCCCTTTGGAAGCAGGAGTTGGCAGCTACACTGCTCCCTGTGTCCCTGCTCTGGAGCTGTCTTTAGAGGTACTTGTCTGTCCATGCAGGAGAGAAGGAAGTCAACTATGCCCCCTACTTCACCTTTATCCTTAGTTTGTCCCAGCCAAGGAGAGGTCTGCCCACAGCCCAGCTGTGGTGAGGGAAGTGGAAAAATGTCTCTTACACACTGTACAGCAGTTCCTGTTTGTGGGGGCAAAAGCAGGGGACTGGACACCAAAGTGACAGTGGCTAATGTCCTTCCACTAATATCTTCCACTCTGTCAGCAAACAGCTTTAAGCCCTTTATCATTATTACATTTTTGAAGACTATTTTACTCCATGTATTTTCTGATGGTAAATGTAATTTGTAATTGGGAGCCTTTGGTTTGGTTGCCCCAGGAGCTGAATTTTGGTCAGGCTGACAGCCTGTTTTAAGCCCTCAGCTGGAGAGAGATTCAGCAGGCTCTTCCCTCCTGCCTCCTTCCAATGACTAGGGCTCATGCCTCAGCCTGCTGGGACAGCAGGTGGGATGTATTAAAAGTGACCACTTGCTTTCTTTATTCCAATCTACCCCTGGAATTTCCAGCACAGCCCCAAAGAAACACAAGCTCGTTTCTGTAGGCTGGAGGCTCTGTTTGAAGGATCTGGAAATTTTAGTGAGTTTTAGTCCCAGGGATGCTGTTTGGTTCCTGTTCAAGTGCAAACTCTAGTCCCAATTTTCCTGTTGAAAAAGAATCCCATGGTGGAAAAATACAATTTGATCTGCTCATATTTGGCATTCTGTCCTTTGCAAGGGTGTGAGGAAAGGATTCGGAGCAGCATGGGAAAACACAGATGTACAGCAGAGTTTGCAGAGTGGCTATGACTCACTGACTGAGCTTAGCTCTTTCTTGTTTGTGTTACTGGCCTGTGCTCCTTCCCTTGAGGTTAAAGCCACAGAATTCCCTTTTAGAGAGCTGGAAACATAGCACACAAATCCTTCTACAGAATGTCTGTCTTTTCACTGGATCTGGTCTGTTTTCTTCAATGCACAGTTTCCATACATAACTTTACAGTTTTGAAAAGTTTTGCTGGTTTTTATTCACAGGATTAAATACCATGTTGAGCAAATTAAGCTACATCCTCTTTTGTTCTGTGAAACATTTCTACATTTCCAATGCAACAGGATCACTCGAAATACCAGAATGAGAAAGCTAGTTTTTCAAAGGAAGTTATTTTCTCATCTAGGCTTAGTCTTTATCTTTGTGGAGTTGGTTCATTCTTCCTCTTTTTCTCATATAGTTCCCTCTGGATAGTTAATTTGTACCCTGCTCAATGAGGCAGAAATTTGGATTAAGACATCCATTCAGAGGCTTAACAAAGGCAGGCAGTGTCTTCTGGTTTCTTTCCCAGATAAAGCAAGACTCAATAAACCTCTAGAATACTTTGTATTCTCTCTCAAAAAGTGATGCTGTTGTTTATTTTGGCTCTTGCTGAGTTCTGTAATAATGCCAGAAGATGCATTTCTTGTTTCAGGGAAGGCTTAAGCTTTCAACTATAAAGCCTTCTAATATGACTCCTCTCCTGGTACAAGAATACCTTGAATTCTATTCAGGATTTTAGAGTTACATAGCCTAAAGCTGTTGCTAGAAATATGTTTATCCCTGTAATCCAAGAAAGAGTTGACAGCTGTTTCCTCCCTCCAGTCCTGCAGGAACTGCTCCGTGGCAGACTTTTCTTTGTCTGTGCTCAAATAAGTGAGCTGTCATCTGCCACTAATGCGAGAGACCGCAGCCTGCCTTGGCAGCTGTGCTATGTCAGGCTTCTCAGGATGCCTCATCTCGTTTCTCCTGTGTTGGGGGGCTGAAGGCAAGCATTGAATGTCTGAATTCTGTTTAGGATGGATGGTGTGGCTGAGAAGAACCTGCCCTGTTGCTGGTGGAAGCACTGTGGTTTATGAACTCTAGAGAGTTAGTAAGAGAAATCCAGTCAGCTATCACCCAGATCTGTCACGGGAGGAATCTGGGTCTCCTAAGGTTGGGACTGGTGTGCAGAACAGCACAAGCACTGTCTGTCCAAGCCCTGCAGGAGTGTGCTCTTACTGAAGGCCTGCCTTGATGTATCTCTTGCTGTCTAACACAGGCTCGTACAATAGTGTTAAATAAAGTAAAAGTAAGGACCTGCATGAAGGATTTTGAAAGCAGAGAATTACTTCCAAAAGCCATTGGTATGACTTTAGTCTAGGTAGATATTTTATTTCAAAGGCAATGTTAAATCTACCCTCTTTCCCCTCAGACTGGTGGAAGAGATGTTGTGAAAACTTAGTTTTTAAGTAGATCACCAAGGTGCTGCCCATTTGCAGAGAAATATGGTCTATGTGATTCTATTAGGATGATATTAGCAACTTAGTGGGATTACTTGAGGATTTAAGCATTCTTTGGTATGAGCAGAAACAGTAAGGCTGGGCCCAGAGAAATTAACTGGGCCCAGTTGAGGTGAGCTGAATACAGGAACAGGGCTGCCACAGCATTGTGTTCCCAATGGTGAGGCTGGGAATGTGTGTCCAGTCTTGCGCAGGCTGGGAATGTGTTTCCAGCCTTATGCACACAAACACACATGTAGCATAGACATGCTATGTCTGTGTGCAGAGCAGCACAAATAGCACAAACAGATGCAGTCTATTTGCTAAAATGAGCAGTACCAGTGGCCTCTTCCTCTTTCCTTTTCCAGCTGATTCCAATATATGTTACTGGAGTATATATAAGCAAATTAATATAGTATGTAAAAATACAAGTATCTATTTCTCAGTAAATGATTTCAAAATGGATATAATGTATGTTGTATAGTATTAAATTACATATGTTTATATATATATGTATATAATAGAGATAGAATTCCAGTGTGGATCCCATCAGTAGCTGAGCTCAGACACTCAGTCTGCCCAGTAGCTGTCCCTGGATCCTAATCTCACCAGTAGCTTGCACCTGGACATACCAATTCCTAAGGCTGCAGTTCCCCTCCAGTCACCAGCACACACAGTGCATCTCACACACACAGAGGCCCCTGGCTGCTGACCAGAACCACCCTGCAATGGCCATACACTTCTGCAGCTTACCCCAGAGCCCTTCACCTGCTCACCAGCTGGTCCTTCCTGTGCTTTGCTGGTGCTCCAGTTGATGGCACCACACAGAGGTCCCTGCAACCCTTGGTCTGGTACAAGTTGTTGGCACTCACACCCTTGACATCCACACAGAATGGAGCTCCTCACCCAGGAGAATGACACTTAATGAAACAACCACACAGCTGATGAGATGCAGGGCATGGCCAGGTCACTGCCTACATGCAGTGGCTCCTTGATAATAAGGGGGACATTACTTAGACTGTTAGTCCTACATATGGACTGAGCCCTCATGGTCACTCCTCTGACCCTCTGAGGAAGCTTGAGGCACAGCTAGTGTGGCCATGTTGCAAGCATGCTGCTTGTGTAAGTAAAATCAAATCACTGTGCTTGTTCTGGTCCTAGTCTTGGGCAAAACTATACTTGGACATCAGTTCAAGGATTGTTGCAGCAAGTTTTCACCTGAGGAAGATTGTCCATCATGACTGAAATTCATTAGAATGAGATTCAGCCTGTTCTGAAATGAACATCTAGTAAGCCTAGCTGAGCAGGTCATCAGTGAGCTCTCCCTCACTGGGAGAAGGGTGGAGTCAAACTGTGTTTCCACAGTGAAAGTGCTGAAACTCTGAGTGTAGCTTACAGCAGTGCAAAGAGGAAGGGTGATAAAAAAGCCCAGCAGAATATTTATTAATCAGCCCACAAGAAGAGCAACAGAAGAGAAGCTGCAGCTCTGACTGCAGGGCAGATCCATGTGCTTCTTGAAAGGAGTAAACTTTATCATTTTTGCTCTGATCAGGAATGAGGAATGGGAGCAATTTCTTTTCTGTGTTTTTTTTCCTTCTGACTGAAAAGCATTTTGAACAGCAACCAACTTCCTTTGTTTTGGGGGAACTTTGGGAGCAGGGGGAGGAGTTTTCAACAAACATTGAAAAGCAATCAAAACAGGCTCTAAATATGACTGCATAATTTATTCCATAATACATTTAAATGGAAATATTGTGGTCAGTTTTCTGGACCAGTAAGTCTGAGGATGCAAGTTGCTGCTAAAGCAGGTAGGCTCAGTGCACTCCTGACCCTTGTGCTGTTTTCTCTCTGGAAGCCTGGAGGTCACTGGGTTCAAAACAGGGATTTTCCTTAGTCCCCTGTGTGCAAGCTGTCATTTTCAACACTGGTTTGGCTTGTGTCCCACCAGGGCACTGTTTACTGCTCCACAAAGGGCAAAGAATCAGAAGAAAAGTATTTCAGAGGAGAGAGAGACTGTTTAATCACTAGGTACCTATGTGTCTTCTCGGTTGGTAATAGCTTCCACATTGGATTCCCCTTCACTTCCTCTGCCATGTGACACATACCACTCATTCACTTCACTTACAAGACACTTCTCTAAAATGTTTTCAAGACAGAGTTTGTCAAAAGTTGCCTAGTCCTTTGGTGACCTTCTCTTTTGCTGGAAAAAAAGTCAGTCTTTATTTTCCCACAGTTTATGAGGCCACAACTCTTTTAATTCAGGGATGATGACAGCAATGCCATATGATGAAAACTTGCTTTTGCATGTGAAAAATGGAGAATAGTGATCAGCTTCTCTGCTTTAACTGCCTGGCCTCAGTCAGTTGAAAGCTTTCATCCTTGAAATCTGGAAATAACACATGATAGACTGTGCTGCCCAACTATGCTCATTGTCTTTCAGGTACAGGATTGAGGCAGTCTTACCTGATGCCATTGCTATCTTCCTTGAATTAAAAAACAAGCAATTTTTCAAATGATAGTATTCTTTAAATTAAAAACAAATTAATGATGAAGAGATATTGTGTTTTCCAAGACTTCCATGTGCCCTGCAATGCTTGCATTATGGAGATTTTAAGTTCTGTCACATGCAGCCTAGGCACACTTCTCAGAGCTACAGTAAGCAAAGTGGGGGGGACTTTCCCTTTAAATACTGTTTATACTATGTCACACTGATACATTAACAGAGGGAATAGAAAGCTGGCAGCAGTGAGAATGCAGTCCTACATCTTCTAAAATCTTTCTTATGTAGTATAGTCACTTCAGCACTAGTACACATAGAATATATGGGCTTCATAAGGCCTGATCTGTCAGCAGTCACCTTCTGTAGTTCTGTTACACCCAGCTTACCACAAACCCATTTAAATCCTTCATAGCTATGAAATCTAGAGTAGGACAGCATGATCTGATTGGTTTGTTGTGTGTTTTTTTTACTATGGGCTTTTTCTTTTCCCCTTGTATTGCATAAAGGTCACTATTTGCACTATCTCTTTTTTTTTTTTTTTGTCTTCATTTTAACTTTAATGTGAGTAAGAAATTAACAAATAAGTATGTGTTACATACTTCAACCATAATACAGATCTACTGGGTTTGCTTTTCCCATGCAAAGAGAGAAGGAAAATAAAACAATTGTTATTCCTGAAACTTTTACTTTGGGAGGCAAGAGATGTTTTATTACCTTTTTGTGTAGAAAAAATTATTTGCTTTACTCAGCACTATTCCTAATGACCAGTGTGGCATATAAGTTCATAGTACTTCAAGTTCATAAGCCTCTCTAGAGATAGCATTTCATTGAATATTTGCTTATCAGCCATGGCTCTGACAACCAGCTTGCCAGGCTAACAGCATCATCCTTTTAGCTGACTTCAGTCATAACAAACTGAAGTTTAAAGAAGTTGATGTAGTGTCTGACTTCTAGAAGTGCACAAGTTTAAGACTTTTTGCTGTAAAATAGCAAAGCATGAGTCATTGCTCTTCTGCAGCCAACAGTCCACCAGGGACCAGCATTCTTCATGATGGCAGGCTCAACAGCTTTGGCAGCTTGCTTTGAAATCTCCTGGCCTTGTGTGGATGATACATCCTGGATGGCTAAGCAGAAATTGAATTATGAAGTTTACTCAGGGAAAAACCTGACCCCTCTCATCCCCCCAGTGTTTGGCACAAGAATTTCCTAACAACCAGTAATGGAAAACAAGAAACATTTGACATTTGTCTGCATTGCATCTGCAGATTCTGGTCTGAGCTACATCCCTGGCCATAGTCATAGTCCCTATACAGCTGTTGTCAGGGAGAGCCTTGGGTGGGATGAGACAATGCTGGACACACAGAGTTCCATACAGAAACAGCTCCTAAGTATGAATATTTGGGGTTTCTGTAGTACCCCAGATTATAGGGCCTCAAAATGGGCCTTCACAATGGCTTTAGTGCTAGGTAGAAACCACTAAAAACAAATGCATTCAAAAATCAGAAATATTTAATGCTGGTGAGAACATGGGAAACTAAAAATACAGCAGAAGTTTAATTTTTCTGTTGTTTACCTGGAGCTGGAAGGGGTAAACATTCACAGGTGTGGCCTTTGCTTAGAAAATCTGGCACACTTAGGCATTTTCAAACATTTCAAGAGGAAGAAGCTGGTGCAAGCTGTATGTGTAAGCCTGATGACAGGAGCACTTATCCAAGATGAGGGAGATGCGTCTTCATTACCTTCCAAGCTGAAAGTTACAGAAGATCTTACTGGCCAGGCTGTAAGTGAGCTACACTTTTGTGTTTATGTCATGATTCTACAGCACATTTCTTTTGTCTTTCAGGAAAAGATGTGGCTGACAGATGGTACAGTGAAATAAAAAATTACAGCTTTCAAAACCCAGGGTTTTCTTCTAGGACAGGTAAGTTCACACTGGGAACTGTCTCTTCAAAAAAGAAACTTCTACTGTTATTCTAAAAACTGACAAAATATAAAAACTCCTGAGAAATTAGAAAATAAGCAAAATTTTTAGGGTTTTTTTAGTACCGCATTTTTCCTCTGACTTCAAAGTTTTGAACAGGCAACTTATTTTTAAGGCAAATTAATTTGTAAGAAATGTTCAATTGGAATCATATAGGATGATTCCAATTTACTGTGTTGTTTACATTGACATGTGATTTCTGCTGAATTATATCACTCCACTCACAAAGATCATTTCAGCTAAAATTTGGAGACTGGGAACAGGTTGTTGGCTGCACATTAACAATCTAGTGCAAAATGGATTTGAGAATGTTGTTCCTCAAATAGTGCCCAAGCAAGAAAGGTACCTGACCTTGTTTCAAATTAAGAAAATCACGCTTTTCTCCCTGATTTTGGGATTTGCCTATGCATAGTGGGAACAACAATGTGGGGGTAGCTATTAAACTAGGCAGAAGAAGCAACAGAAATAGTGGGATTTTTGAAAAGTTGCACATGCAAACACATGGGGGAGTATGAGGCAGTTAAAGCAAGTGAATAATAGTCACTCCCAGAGCTGCTGTTCACACTGCAGGGAGTACAGACTGTGATGTCTTTGACAAATTTTGCATCAGATACTTATCCAACTACTTCTTTCACAATTCTCCTGCTACATGCTCTTATTTGGATACAGAACATGGAAATGGGAATAGTAGTATGAAAACATATCAGGTTAGGGATTTTCAAGACAAAATGCTAGTGGTAGGGTTCCTTTTCACGTCCTTAGCTTGTTCTCATGTTAGACAAAAGAGCAGCTGTGTATTGTTCTTCTTTCCCCCAGCACCTCACATGTTAAAGGAAATGTTACAGATTTAGTATCTAAAGGGAATGTTTATGTTTCTCTCTCTTTCTTCAGGTCACTTTACAGCAATGGTTTGGAAGAACACAAAAAAGATGGGAGTTGGAAAGGCATCTGCTAGTGATGGCTCAACATTTGTGGTGGCTAGATATGATCCAGCTGGAAATGTAGTAAATCCAGGCTATTATGAAGAAAATGTTCTTCCTCCAAGAAAATAACTTTATTTTTTTTAAGGTAGTCTTATTGCTTAATGACAAGTGAACCTGGATTTGGACCTAACAGTGTTGAAATTAAGCCCAATTCAATGAAATCTGTTTGATACTTCTGTTCACATCTCAGTGTGAAGAAACCAATTACATTTTGCTTGAGTCAATGTGCACATCAGGCCCCTGCTGTTTCTGGGGGGACCTCAGTTTATTTGAGGATGAACTATAAGCAGCATTTCTGAAGGATAAAATGGGTAAGATTTTTTAAAATTGTTTGCATGAACTCTGTGTCAGCATGTGAGTAAGCACATGTTGAATGTCTTTTTTTTTTTAACAAAAAAATTTATAGCTTTCTGTAAACTGAAGATACCAGCTTGTAATTATATTATATGCTCCCAGCTGTCCAATCCTTTTTCATAACTGTACCTTAGTTGCTCTGTCTTTACCTCCTGCTGTTGTGGGACCTACTCTCTGCAAATGGAACACACGCAAAACTTCCTGTATGAAAGGTACACGTGTAAAATGTAGTGGAATTCAGACCTGTGTGTTTGTATTAAGAGGATGGATCTCTCAGAACACTAAAAAGCTGCTGGCAAAATTATGGCCATCAAGCAAGCTGTAACTAATGCATGATCTAAAAAACCCTGTAATTTTTTAATCCCATTTTAGATGCTGATATGTAAAATACGTTTGAGATTAGTCTATATAAAGTTCAAAGTGCATCCTACAGTTTACAGTATGTACCTTGTATTATAATCAAATTGTTTACTTCCATTGCATAAAAATAAGATTCTACTTTTTTGATATTTATGCACAAAAAAGTTTCTTTGATGGTGTACTTTGAATTTTATTTCTCAGTAACTTATTTTTAAGGAATATCTTTTAAAGGTGTCATGCTATACAGGCAATAACATTCTCAAATCATCTCATCTTTAATAATGTAAGAGTAGGGGTGTTCACAAAGGTAATAATTAAGAGATGTATGCTCTTTATTCATATTATTCAATAATAGTAGTATTTCATGTGCTGGATTCATGCCTTGAAAACAATAAAGATTTAATTTCCTTAAGAACAAGGCAAGCAAAAATTCTGGGGACACTTTTTTCTCTGATTAAATGTGGGTTGGGCCATTTTGGCCAGGTTCATATACCTGCTTCAATTTGGGGGTTTGTTTTCTTTGTAAAAGTTTCTCTAGACTTTTGCTGAGATTCTATATGCCATAATCTGGTTCATGGACAGTGCCGTTACAGAAATACTTGTTTTTGTTTACACAGTTATAATAAACTGCACTCTTATGGCTTGATTATATGTCACTGTGATGCTGTTTGTTACAATTTTTTTGCTGTAACCAAGAATTTGACACATATCACGAACAACTGAAAAATAAATATTTTTGAATATGAACTACTCAAGCCTTTGCTGTTACTTGATTCTTTGTCAAATAATCATTCAATTTTATTTTCGGGACATTAACATATGATATTATTACTTTTGTAACACACGGGGGGGAATAAAAGCACCAACTATTCTAGTTCAGGAAAGAAAGAAGAGACCTTCTAAGAGAAGCTAAATCATGCAGCAGATCATAAATCCTCACTTCATACAAAGGCTGAGTGAAGGGTTGAGGCTGAAGAGCCACACCTCTTTCTCTCCCGACCTCCTGCTTGGCACCTTGTTTCTCTCAGCTGATGTGTTGTCATTAAAGAAAACCCACTTGACTCCCACTCAGGTGTGTGTGTGTGTGTTTCAGGAACTGCTGCCTTGGGGCCTTCCTCCCCTCAGCCCTCAGCTGACAAGAAAGATGGGAATGAAAACAGAACTTTCTATAAAAAATAACAGGCTTGCTGCAACTGACGTAAAGTTAAAAGCTGATGTTAAAGCAATTGGCAGTATTACTCTGTTTTTCCCCAATGACTTTCATGCTATTGGCCCTATAATTCCTTGAAAGATTGATGCAAAACTGTACATGTTGTAGTTGAGTGAGTTAAGTAAGAATCTTTCTCTGCTGCCACCTAGGTTTTAAGTTCAGAGAGAACTGGGAAAGTAGGTAAAGAGAGAAAACAAAACAAACCCAAAACTTTACTTATCTTTATTTAAAATGATAAGGGCAAGTGAACTTGTGGAGGTTTTTAGACAGACCATTTTGAGGGGGCATCAGAAGAAACTGGACATGGAAGGAGCACAAAGCCACTCAGATTGCCTCAGTGCTTGCTGCATGCATTCCACAAAGAGTCCATGTAACAATTAAAAAACCCCAAACTGTTAATTTATTTCTTCATGACCCAAGATTATGATGCTGATACCTTCTGCAAATGAACTCTGGCTGTGCAGCAAACCATGGTGCATGTAGGAGTCCAAATGCAAAGGGAAAGGTAATGTTGCTGATGTGACTCACTCAGAAACCACATGATTTTTGGGAGTTGTACACTGAACCTTGACTTGCCAGCCATCAGTATTAAAAGGAATCTGTGTTGGTGTATTGCCCCACTCTCTAGCATATCTTGGAGAGTTGTGGAGGTTGGGAGATGGCGAAGAAAGGTTATCTTCTGTCAGGTTAGAGAAAAACAAGATGTTCCTCAGACACAGTTTTAGAAGTAGAAGTAACATTTGCCCTGGGAACAAAGAATAGGCTAAACTGAGAAAAATACCTATTTTTAGAGGCCTGCATATGATTTATAAGGTCTTTTTGCAGAAGGAGGAGGAGAAAGAGGAGCAAGAAGAGGAGGAATACTTGTTGGTCTGAGGCTTAATTTCTAGTCTTCTGGGTTAAATCATAATAGAGCATTTGGGGAAGCACCGGGATTGGTCTTTAAAAGGTGCTGAAAAAGGAAGTCTGCACCAAGCATTTTCAATTATCAGCCTCCCTCCTTGACCTTCCCAAATGGACAAAATCTCTTCCTCAGGAGACTCGAGGCTGTTGGTTGACCAGGAGTTCATCACGACATGACAACGGGCACTCTCAATCCAGCAAGCCAACGCTGTCCTGGGCTGCATCCAAAGCAGTGTGGCAGCAGGGCGAGGGAGGGGATTCTGCTCTGCTCTGGGGAGACCCTCTGCCTGCTCCCAGATGTTCGGATGCCTCCATCCCTGGAGCATCTGGTGTAGAAAGGATGTGGGCCTGTGGGACTGAGCTCAGAGGAGGCCATGAAGATGGTCAGGGGGCTGGAGCACCTCTTCTGTGAAGAGAGGCTGAGAGAAATGGGGCTGATCAGCCTGAAAAAGAGAAGGTTCCTGGAAGGCTTCGCAGCATTCTTCCAGTGTGCAAAAAGGACCTGCAGAGAGCTGGAGAAGGGCTTTCTACGAGGGCACGTAGTCATGGCTTTAAACTGACAGAAGGTGGGTTTATATTAGATATTAGGAAGAGATTCTTCACTCTGGGGATGGTGAGGCACTGCAACAGGCTGTCCAGGGAAACTGTGGGTACCCCCATCCTTGGAAGTGTTCCAAGCCAGGCCGGATGGGGCAGGCAAGGAGATAGATAGATAGATAGATAGATAGATAGATAGATAGATAGATAGATAGATAGATAGATAGATAGATAGATAGATATCTTTAAGGTTCCTCCCAGCCCGAACCGTTCTGTGATTCCATGATCAGATATCCCCGTAGTTTGCCGCTTTTAACCGTTTACCTTTCCCGCCGGAACTCCAGCCGTGCCCGGTGTCCCGGCCCTTTCCCGGCAGGCCGTGGCCGCCGTTCCCAGCGCGGCCCGCAGGGGGAAGCCGAGCCCCGCGCATCCCGCCCGGCCCCGCCCGGCCCCCGCTCCCGCCGCCCCTCCCGCCGGGCTCCAGCCTCGGCAGTGTACTCCTAATCCCACGGCAGCCGGTGGAACAGCTCAGGCTGGAGTCTGGGGCTCTGCTGCACGAATTTGACTGAAGATGCGATTTGGAAGGGCTTTAACTGAGCCCACCCAGGTATACAGTGAGATAAAGTGATGGGAACTGGGAGTGGATTTATATTCTGTGCTGGTTTTGGTGAGCCCAGTGTCTGCACCTGTAGCTATGGCTCAGGGGATGCAGGTCCACCCACAGCTGCATCCAAAATTCACATTAAGCTGCCAGAAAACAAAGCAATAATATAGAAATTCACAAAAAGTTTGTGTTTATTAAAGTGTCCCGGCTGACACAGTTCTCAGTGCTGTTTTGTAGTCCTGATTCAATGGCTAAACGCCCTGTCTGGCCTCAAGCACGGGGAGAAGGTGATGCTGGATGCCTGTACGTGTACTGGTGCGTGTCTGTCGATGCACTGGGAGTGGCAGAACACAGAGGAGGGAATCACTACCTGGAGTACTGCTTCAGAGCAGCTTGGCTGGACCTGTAGTACTTTCTCCCATCTGAGGGAAAGCAGTGTCCTTCCAGGCTGCAATAGGGGATGTAGAAGGCTTCTTCACTCCTCCTGCCTCCACTTTTCTTCATTCCCCCCTATTTAGTTAGGCTTTCTGCAAAATAGAGAAGAAACCCCCTGCAACAGAGACCTGGCTTTTTTTGTGGGATTGCCAAGAATGGTTCATTTGCCTTATGACAGTGACAAACTCCTGTGCAAAATTACCTGTCCTGTCCATTTCTTAACCAAAGCTGCTTAGAGTGCCGGCATGCTTTTTGTCTGTGCCATGGACAGCTGAGTCTCCCCTTAGAAGCCTCAATACAAAAGCTATGCCAAGTGTAAGGAGCATGAAGGGATTTCCCCCTGGTCTTCCACCACGGATACCTTACCAAATGCCTTGCTCCAGACAGAGCTAAATTGTGGGAAATGTGTTGAATCACCATCCCTAGAGATATTTTAAAGATTCAGAGTTTAGGGGCATGGTTTAGTGCTGGAATTAGCAGTGCTGGACTCATGGCTGGATTTGATAATCTTAAAGGTCTTTTCCATCATAAAAGATATTATTTTCATCTGTTTCTATGATTTGTTTCTCCAACAAGCCGGCAATTTCTCTCCTATATTTGGTAATTAGTGACATATTGTGTCCCTTTTGGCTGCTTGCCCGCTTCCCTTGACAAGTGCAGAGCTTGCATATAAAGCTCAGAGAGTCTTATGCAATTATTTTGGTTTGTGTCGTCTCTCTTTTCCTTGGTTGGGAATTGCTAGTGAACACAGTGCCTTCAGGCTGTAATTTCCTGTTGCATATTTTCTGAAACCATGTGAGGGATTGTTCCTGATGAGCTTTCCAGGAGCCTGCTACAATTGAACTTGTCTAATTATCAGCCAGTTATAGCCTTCAGCTTCTTGCCACCCTTTTTCTCTTGTCTTTCAGGATTGTTTTATTTCCCTCTCCTGGGATTTGAGTGTTAATATGGATCATGGAGTCTCTGACAGTAGGTGTCACAAGTTTGTCTGGGTTAGCACAGAAAAATGTCAGGAAGAGAGGGCTCTGAGCAGTAGGGATGCTTCATAAAGGGTTTATACAGTGCCTATATCTTAGACCAGGGCTTACCAAAGGACAGTCCAGGAGACAGCGATGACTGCTCATGAGAGTCTATCACCCTTATGCTACTCTCCAGTATGGACATGATCTAGTGGGCAGAGGTCGTTGTTAAGGGCTGAAGGAAGAGCAGGTGGCTCAAAGAATATGGGAGGATTGGCAGAAATGTCAGCAGGACTTCCAAGGATTGCTCTGTGCATGTCAGGTTCATGCAGTGGAGCAGACGGAGGAGATGTCCCAGCTGTGCCTGAAGTGAGTTGAGGACTCCTAGGGCTAGAAACATCATTCAGCAGCACAGAGCTGGTTTTGACTGACCTGTGTACCAGTACACCCTGCCTACCACACAATCAGCTGAAAGGTACACCATTTCAAGGAACTGGTCATAATTTCTGCAGGCTGCTTTGTTCCTGAACAAAGCAGCATTCACTGCCATGTATCCAGGCATGTTTCTATGGAGCTTTCTTCTCAGCTGCCTGCTTTCCCAGCCTCCTGTGTGCAGTGCTTCAGGTCTTTGTGGGGCCATGCTCTAGCCTGCAGAAGTCTCACTAGGAAGAGTCAGCCTGAAGGTGGTGTTTCCTTCTTTTCTGGGGACTTAGGTAGGAAGAGGCAATTTATGACTGTGTTTGTGGAGCTGGACATCTGTCCAAAGGAGGATGTTGGGATCCTTGCCCTGGTTTTATGTGGTGTAAATAGCCAGGAGTGGTCTGTAAGATCTTAGAATTCCCCTCTTCTGATTGCTGAGAAATTTCCTCCCCAAAACTTCAGCTGGCACTGTGGCACCCCCAGGGTCTGCAGCCACTCTGAGTAAGGAGAGGTATTGTCATGAATTCCCAAAAGGATCACGATCTCCTGGAGGCAGTGGTATTCAGAGCTTTCAAAGATCAGAGGCAGCTTGAAAGATCATCATTCTTTTCCTCAGCCCCTGGACTGCCAGCTTAGTGCTGTCACAAGGCTCTGCTTAATATTGCTGTGCCTTTACAAGTAAAAACAGGGTCTGCTTGCTGGCATAGTACCTTTCACACAGCATCTTTGTCCCTCTCCTCCTTCAAATAATAGGATTTAATGAGCAGAGCTGAGTATTTGTGTTTATGTATAAAACCTCCCATGCATTTATCAAGGAGGTGTCCAAAAGCTTTGGAAAAACAAGAAAAAAATTATTTTCTTTTGCTGTCTTGTAAAGTTCTATAAAATTAAATTCAAGAAAAACTCAGTGATTGTTTCTCTCTTGCTATAACTGGTTTCAGTGTGCCTCTGTACTCAGAAAAATTCATTATATATGTTAGCAATTGTTTCTCTGTGGCCATCACAATAGCTGAGGAGTTAAAATTGCTAATGATCTTTCCAGCAGCCCAGCTATTTTTCAGCTGCTCAGTGAGGCCATTAATCAACATACCCAGGACCACTTGAGCAACATTTGCTAGCAATTAACCTATGAGTATGGGATTTTTTTTTTCTATTACATTTCTGTTCTAGTCTGCACATCAAATAAAAGATGTATCCTAACACTGCTTTTGCTAATTGAAGAGTCTAGAAAACAAAAGTTCTCAGGCCCATATGGACCAGCTTGATAAAAGAAAAGAGGGCATCCAATATGCTGAGAAAGTGTTACATTAAATACTTTATCAGGTTGCTGAACATTACCTGATCTCTTGCTTTCTACTTGTTCTCCCTATTATTATATAGATGATAGAACTGACATCTGAGATGTGTTGCTTTTACTTACTTTGGATTTTAAAATAATACTGATTGGAATACTCCCCTGGGGAGAAAAGGAGCTGTGTGTGTGTTCCCCTGACCTTTACTCTCAATGATGCCACTGAGTAGTGGCATCCCCTCCTTTTTCACCAGAGAGATGCAGCACCAAAATATTTCTAGTATTACTTCAGTGGTGCCAGTGAAGTTACACCAGGGGAACTCTCCCCCTCTGATATATTCTACTCTGCAAAATGTATTTGACTGGAAGGTGTTACTGTGTGACTTTGAAGAGTTTCTTTATGTCACAGAAGAAAGGAAACAGGAAAGTTAGTGAGAAATTGAAGAAACAGTTTGCCTCCGAAATGATTGCAGGGGACTTTTCCTGGTTTGCATGATTTTGTGAGATGGCAGGTTAAAGATGTCCAAAGGAATAAACACACCATAAGCAGAGCTGGTGCAGTATCCTACCTGCATTGCTATGACTGCAGAGGACCAGTACCTCCCATCCTAGCCTCCACTAGCAGTTCTCTATGCAGATGGTCTAGAGCCCTCAACGTTGCCTAAAGCTGGAGTAACATCAGGTCCTGTAGCTGTGATCAGAAGCAGCTCAGCTAAAGCAGCACATGCACCAATGGCCAGGCTGCCCCAGCAGACCCACTTTTGTTAGCCTTGGTGAGAACTAAAGGGAGGCTTTTCTACCTGGAAATGAGTATTTTTTCATGCGTACATCCTTCTGCTGGTGGTATTTCAGAAGTGCAAGAGGAAATAGTGCAGTCCTCTAGCACAGCCTGGATCCTGGCAGCAGAGGAAGGGCTAGTAAAAGAATTAAATTACCTGCCATGCTGCAGAGCCTGTTCACATCAATAAGATATACTTTTTGGTTAATAATAAAGATAGTATGGTAGTAATAAACTTATTACAAAAATGTCCACATCAGAATTACTTAATTTTCTTGTCAACGCAAAGTTTCATATTTGCAGTTCATTTTCTTTCACCCCAGACCTTTCAGGGAATGCGCTCATGCTCCATCTTAGGTTAGACTGAAACCCAGCATCACCAATTTTGGCAGCATTTGTCATCCAGACATGCAATTCTAATACGCAGGACTGTAAGAGGAGCCTAAATACAGTGATTCTCTTGGCCCTTATTTATGTCAGAGACAATGCCAGTTTCTAGCCCACATCATTGTGGGGGAAGGAGGCTTCAACATGTGACACAAAAGCAAACAAAAAAATGTCTCCCAACACATTTAACATAACGCTCTTGCTTTCTTTTGGAGTATGACTCATGGGTTTTAGATGATTAGTAGAGCCCCAACTTCAATCCCAGCTCAAAATAGAGCCCTGTTACCTCTGATAAGAGAGGAGGATGTCACTTTACTGAGTGTGGCAGCCCTTCTTATCTGCACTGGAATGAAAAAGCAGGAAAAAAGCAGGCAGGCCACATGCCTGAAAAAGAGACAGTTTAGTTCCCCTGAGCTCATTTAATATCTTCAGCTCTGGCAAGTGTGAGATTTTGGGCTGAGGGACAGACCTTTCGGAGAGAGCAGTACAGTTAGAGAGTTAAAGAAACAGGACCTGACACCAGGTCTGAGTGTAATGCAACCTAATTAAAATTAAGAGTAGTTGGAAATGTGTTTGGTTATACTCTGCAGGCAATGAAAGGCCATTTTCCTAAAAATGCTATCTTAACGACTTGCCCAATTTATATTCTTGTATTTTCATTTATTAGTTACCTAAACCTTATAAAGCAGAGCTTTCTCCATCCTCACGAGGCAGGTGTATATACAAATGGCAGGTACTGATGAAATGTTTACTGAAAAGATTAGCTTGTCAATGAGGCAAAGGATGGATATTGATCCCCCTTCTATGTTTGTCAACCTGTAACCTGTTTAAGAAATGGCCTACAGCAATGAAATCCAATCAAGCACTCTCTGCAGCTCCAGTTTTCTTGTAATATAGGGAGGGGATTCAATCACAATAAAGGAAATGAACCACTTATCATATAAATGAGGGTAAGGCAATTAACAGGTTACAGGTTCCAAGTGAGGAGAGTTCCGACTGCAAGACAGGATTGAACAATGGCTAGTCTGCACACCTGAGCTTTCCTGTGGTCTTTCCACGGGGAAGAGTTGTTGTGTGGCAAAACATGTTGCAATGTTAAGTTAACAGGTTTAACAGAAGAGAGCACACTGTGTGCCTCCTCTACCTAAACCACTACTTGATAACTTTGTAATGGAAATGTTTTCAGAGATGGCCAAAGCAGCCTTCTAAGTAATTAATACCACTTGTCAATCCACAGGGCCACCTGAAAAACAACTTTTGTGCTCTATGACAGTTGTGAGCATTTGCAGAACTTTTATTTCATTCAATATCAGAAGAAAATTTCCTGATATGATCCTCCTACTCTGACATCCCCCCCAGTAATGTGTCCCAGGATCAAGTTTTGTTTAAGACAAATGTTAGAATCATCAGGCTGCAGGTACAGCCTTTGATAGTTTGTCTTTATTTATTTGCCTGAATGAGTAAGAGAGCAGCATCATTTACAGATAGGCTGATGTGGACCCTCCCTTCCCTCCAGGAGAGTGGACACCCATGTAAAACACTGAATTTTTAGGTTCAGATGCCTGCCCTGAAACAGAGAACAGAAGCTGATGTTGATGCATTGCCATTTGAGACAAGCAATCAATCCTTTTGGGCTCTCAGAGTTTCCTTCTCCAGAAACACAATCCTAGACCTTACTGGGAAAAGATGGGATAAATAATTTTTCCATTAGAAGTTAAGATCTTGGTGCTTGCACTGGATTGAGTTTGGCTGGATATCAGGTGCCCACCAAGCTGTTCTTTCACTCCCCCTCCTCACCAAGGGTCTTGCTGAGAAAGGGGAGTGAGGGGAAAATAGGACAAAAATCTTATAGGTCAAGGTAAGGAGAGGAAGAGATTATTCTATCCAGAGCCTTGACATGTAAATACAATGCAGTGCTCCAGCCTTTTCCAGCCAAAAAATGTGTGTCCCTGGAAGCATCTGATCAGTGCTTAACCTAGAGAAAGTTTTCTTTTTAATCTTCTATCTCCAGTGCTTTTCTTTTTTCTTCCCTTCCCTTCCCTTCCCTTCCCTTCCCTTCCCTTCCCTTCCCTTCCCTTCCCTTCCCTTCCCTTCCCTTCCCATGGATACCTTTATTGCTTCAAACGTGCACTGAAATAGACTTCATTAGATAAGCAGCCTTCAGAGAGGAGATCAGTAAAAGATTATGCATAGCAGTCAGCAAAATGGGAGAATTCAGCAGACTCCTGGACGTGGGGAAGGTGAGGAGGGACAGAGTCCTCAGTCCCCACTCCCTGTGTCAGCCAGACCATGGCAGCCTGTCCAGTCTGACCCAACAGCCTCTCAGTTCATCGACTCAGCTGAAAGTGCAGAGAAACCACAGCAGATCTAAAAGCCTTTCTGAAAAAGTAGCCTGCATTGGCCTGCTGGTGTTACCCCTGGCCAGGAAGAACAAGCTCTTGTGGCAGTCTGCCAGCAGTGGCGGGTCAGCTCAAATTTTCCAGCAATTCACCTTGTTGAAATAAATTGTGCTTTAAGTTTTAGGACTTGCTGTAGGCAAACAGTTACTGCCTTAGACATATCCACCCTCTCAGTGATGACTACTGCCATGTTTAACCCCTTCCAGTTCCATCCTCAAAAATGTTATTCCAGTGATGTAGAGGGTCCTTGAACAATGTCCCTTCTTTCATAGAATCATGGACTAGAATCACAGAATGGCTTGGGTTGGGAGGGACCTTAGGGATATGTCATTCCAATCCCCCATCACGGGCAGGGCCATATTCAACTAGACCAAGTTGCTCAAAGCCCCATCCAGCCTGGACCTGAACACTTCCAGGGATTGGGCATCCACAACGTCTCTGAGCAATCTGTTCCACTATTTCACCACCCTTATATCTAATCTAAACCCACCCTCTTTTCGTTTAAAGCCATTCCCCCATGTCCTATCACTAGATGTCCTTTTAAAAAGTCACTATTAAAAGCAAAATAATAATTTAATTGTTAGGATTAGTAAAATCAATGACTGGAGCTATTTCTTGCCAGCTTGAAACCTTAATTTTGTGACTTGCACTGACTCTGAAAGCAGGAACAGGATCTCAATTAAAAGTAAATTTTAAAATTTTGAAATAAAGGGCTAAATCTTTTATATGCAATGATGTTAAATTTTTCATAAGTAAGCAGTTCCATATGAAATAAATTGCTGAAATGAAGCTGTGACATGGTGGTTCATATTCCTAAGTACAATAACTATGCCCAAAAATTAGTGTGGATATTGGAATAGTCAGGGTAGAGTCAAAACCTTTAAAGTTCTTACGGCATTATCTTGCCATGCAGACACCTTGCTGGTACCAGTACCATCTGGTCCAGCATTCCCAGGTGGAGGTGTCTGCCACTCATTTGCAGGAGAGCGGGGAATCCTACATCTGGTTCCCTCTCTTCTCCCGATACCACGTCCCCCAGAGATTCACTGTCTGCTTTGTTAATGATTAAGAGCTAACTACAGAAGGGCACGTATCAAGTATGGACATATTATATTGTGCCAGAATTGAGGAGGAAGCCTCAGGCTTGTGCCCCATGTGCCTCTCTCCAGTATTAATCTTCTCGGTACATGAAATATTTTTCACCAATACATAACCTCACTTATTACTTCCTGCCATTAAGTGCAGCAAATACTCAGACACTCTTCTGGAACATTTCCAAATGAAATCTCAGAGTCATTACATTAACCTTTTCCATTATAGAGCAGAAGGAAATTAGCTATTGGCACACAGAGAAATACTTAGAAAGTGGTATGATATTTTGCATAATTGTATTTTTATGCTTTCCAACAATGCAAAGAGTTAAACAAAAGCGTTAACAATCCTGTATGCTTCATTAAAAACTCTCAATATCTCTATTTTCAGCAAAATAAGCCATCAGAGTTAGATTCTATAATTGACACCATTGCTTAGGGAACAAACCTATGAATCTTATTAGAGACAAATTCATTACTTTAAGTCCACCCTTAGGATGCAGAGCTCATAAAAGAAACCTCTGGAGGGTTCAGCTTAGGGGATGAGATGATTTCAGGCTGAAAATCTACAGATTTGCTGTAATTAACCTGAACTAATTATTGTCAGGCGATGGGTCAGACATCCTGGATAAAAGCCCCTGACTGGTTTTGTGGTCTACTGGGTTTTCAGCAAGACAACTGCTTGTTAAACAAAGAAAAAGTACTGAATGCACAGCCCTATATATTCTTAAAGTAAAATAAATCTTTCCGCTAGGAGAGAATACCAGAGTCTGTTTAAAATGCACAGTCAATTGGCACACTGAAATGTATCAATGTTTAATACCTTCGTTAGCTATCTCACTGCAGGCAACCACCACTGGCAATGGTCAAAAACAACTCCTGGGTGGGCTGTGCTGCTCTCCCTCTGCATGAAAAGAATGCTTGCCTGCTTGCTTTTGCAAATATCATGAGAAGGGATCCATTAAACAATTCTTTGTGCACTGCAGGTACATGTTCTAGTCCTGTAATGGATGCTCCCTGTCACTGCTCTGCTGCTGCTTTCAAGGGGTAAGAAAGATGCAAAATGCACCTACAGAAGCTTCTATGCCTGGCATATAGGACAGAAGGAGCTGGCTGGCCTCTACAAAATATGCTGATAATCCTGTAATACAGATTGCCCCTATAGACTTATCACAGCTTCAAAAAGCAGTGACTATTTTTACCAACAATGGAAGAACTGTTTAGTCTTATTGTTTCAAACACAGATTTTGTATGCATCTAAATTTCTGAATTCTGCTGAACTAAGTGGCCATGACATGAAAATATTTTGAGGTCTCTCCATCCTTTGAAGTTTTCAAGACTTGGCTGGGCAAAGCTGACATGTTCTACTTCCACCTTGTGTGGGACATGACCTTTGGAAGTCCCTCTGGCCAGCGTTTCTATGGCCCAGTTACAAGTTAAGACATGGTTACAGGGAGAGCTCTGTGCCCATGTGCTGTACTTTCTCAGAAGGAGAGGCTTATTGATTGCCCCTTGCTGAGTTCTTTTCAGTCCAAAGGTCCAATGCCATTGCTTTTTCACCCATAAATACACATCTTACCTTCCCTCTCACCTCTGCAGAGAGGTTTCTTGGCAGATGCTTACACCCATTGCTTTTTCACCCATAAATACACATCTTACCTTCCCTCTCACCTCTGCTGGTGTTTCTTGGCAGATGCTTACAAATTTTTACTGAATGTTTCACTAATATGGGCAACTTGTTTCTATTTCCTCTGGGTGTCTCTGATGCTATGGGACTGAGTTCCTTACAAAGGACTCTGAACAAGGGAAGCCTGTGTATGAGTGCAGCACAGTTGGAGCTGATTTTGGCAGTGATCACCTACAGACCCTGGGATAAACCAGGGAGAGAGCACAGGGTCAAGCAGTGGTGATAGTCAGTGGCTCTTATCAGGTGGGCAACTTAAAATATCTTGGTGAAATGTTAACTGACTTGGATGTGACTTAAATGGCTTTAAATTTTGAGCCTCTGTGAAAAAATTTCTGTCAGTGCCACCAGATAAATCCCAGGTCCCTCCTCTGCTGAATGGCTATGGAGTTTCTTCAGGTTCCTCATGCACTCAGGTGCTCCCAAATAAAACTTTCTGCCTCATGGGAGCATTGTGAGTGTAAGGGAGGCTCTTATTTCCTAATCTAATGAGATCCATCAAGGTTCAGTGGTCTTGAAATGGAAAGAAATTGTGACTAGATCTTTTTTTGGTTTATCTTCTGTGTATTACATTGATGGGCTTGTTATTGGTTTTCACTATTTGTATTTCATTATCTTTATTCCATAATTATCAGATTTCCTACTGGTATAAAGACATTTCCTAGCAAGCAGAGGATTAAAAATTATTGGTAAAAATAGCTGGAAATCTAATCTAAACAGTGGAACTGAAGGAAAGTGTGGGAGGGATTGATACTGAGCATAACACTACTTTGATGTGGAGGCAACAGCACATGAGCTTCTTTGTAGATCTGAATGTTCTAGGTGAATGGATCCTTGTAGTCAAAGTCAGAAGTTATTCATTATCTGAAACAGATTCAAAAATGCACAAGTAGCAGCATTTAAACCTTACTAACATTCTGCAGGAGGCTGCTCTTGAAGTACATCAAATTTTCGAGTTTTATGTTTTGTGGGGACATCCTGCAAACTAAGATCAGTAAAATATCCCCCCCTCAAATGATTATGGGTTTGGTTTGGGTTTTTTTGCCAGCCTACTTTTCCAGCTTAAATGTTTTCATTTTGCTACCCGGTATACAAAGCTCTCCTAGATGTGGCTCACTCAGGTCTGCACACAGCACTGAGATGCACATGTCCTCCAAGTGGGCAGAGGTCCCTCTGTGTGACCTGGAGGATGAGGTCACTGCACTTCAGGGGCTGGCAGGGCCTGGCTGTCACGCAGCGCTTTGTTGAATGGGTCCGTCTGAGCTCCTAAGGATTAGTACTTAGTATAAGATAACATTTTGCTTCTGTGTATTTCTTGTTTAACCCTCTGACCCTGTAAATATCAAACATTAGTTTACTATGCATTGTTTCTGTTTCCTCATTTTGGCATCCCCATAATAACAGTGTATCTTCCTGTTGGGAGAGCAGGGAGAGTGATGCCAGGTAAAAAGTGTCTTTTTGCCATCCTTCCATGTGGCTCCTCAGCTGACCTAGCTGTACTTCAGCTTTACTCCAGCATCACACTTCTGATCATGATGTAAACAACACCTTCTTCAATGTTAATGAGCTTGCCCACCGTTGACTGCCCTGTTTACAGATAAAACCTGATCCTCCAGACACAGGAGGAAAGCCTCCAAACTCCTCACTTGACTGCCCTGATCAGCTGTGACTGGAGCTTCAGGTGTGATTTTTTGAGAACTGGTGTCTCCCTAATCAGCATCAATTTATGGCAAAAGCATGGCAAGCTTGCTCTGTGTCTGTTTATGAGATACTGCAAATAAAAACTATTTGCCAGTGAATGGAAAATCCTAACTGTGTCAGGAAAAGCTGCAGTTATCAAGCATCACCACTGTATGCCACTACAGACTAATTACTCTAGTGGATCCCAGAGATGAGGCACCGCTACAGCAGACCCTCAAGAAACACTTAGTTAATATTAAATTGTAATCCTATTACGTTTAGATGTTCTCAGTGCTATTAATCTCACAGTTTCCAAGTCAGTAGTTTAAAAACAGATTATCTGAAAATCACAATGCAATTAACCTCATTGTGTATATAACATTTTTAAGCACAGAGCCAAGAGGAGTAAAAATAATAATAAATTTATATTTTCAATATATTTCTGCTCAAGAATATTCCACATACAGTTTAAAATTTGTCAAAAAAGCACCAGCCATGGAAAAGATTATTTTCATAATCTATTTATGCTAAAGATAATTCATTTCTGATTATTCATGATTATTTTATCTCATCCACTGTCTTTCATAAGTCCTCTATTGGACTGGTGCAAAATTACCCTCAAATTTATATCCTAGCACTAAAAAGCGTAAATAAAATGCGCTACAGAAGAATTATTGGTTAGATATCTTGAAACAGGTTTTTAGAGTTAATTTACTCCCTAATAAAATTTTTGCTGAAAATTCACTAATGCTTTTGCAAAATAGTCTTTGCAACATAGAATACTGTGCCAAAGTAAAAAAAATTAACTTCTTGCTGACAGAACACGAAGAACTTCTGAAGCATTTGTGCATAAATGCTTAAGTAAGATTGTAAGTGCATAAGTTAGCACTTACATGCTTTTTGAATCATATACTAAATGTGATCTCTGTTTCTATTGCTTTCTTCTACAGGGTTGAAATCTTAAAAGATATTTTCCTTTTTTGTCTCTTCTGTTTTCTGATCATTATCATTCATTGTTACTATATTTGGTTATTAACAGACTTAAGCAACTGCTTGTTTCTCTCTCTATAAAATTCTATCCTTATGCCTTCTTCAGTTTTTATTCTGTCTGCAGTTTAAGTAAGATGGGTAGGAGGGGGAGAACCAGGGCAAGGAAAATTGAAATTATAGAAATTGTCACTTTGGCAAAATAAACTATTCCTAGAATTTTTAGTATTTCTTATAAAAAATGTAGGGAATGCCTTCTTCATCTTGAGCACAGAAGCCAAGTAATGTGGAATTGTGGTATCACCAATGGCTGGGATGTTTAAATTCAAAACTTCACAACAGATTCATCTGGTACAGGCTGCATCATCACTTATCCCAAGGAAATTACAGATCCTCTTGGACTGCATCCTTTCCATTCCCTGGTCAGTGAGGAAGATGAGTGGTGCAACGCTTGGAGATTGTCTCCTTTTGTGGCTGGGATATTTGCTCACCTTTGAGCAACTCAGAGGTGTCTTCTTTTGCCTATGCAAAGGAGCTGTGCAACCTATTTGCAAAATGGATTAATATTAAAAACTGCATTAAAGAGATTAAATGGCAGGGAAAGAAATAAAGCAAGAAAATTAAATCTTCTCCCTTGAAAGTGTACTCTTAGAAGGTTGAGAGGTGTTCTTTGTTGCTAAAGTAACATCTGTGAATTGTTTCAATGCTGAAGAACTTTTCAGCTGATTTTACAAGAGCTCCTGCTAGAGCCTGATGATGCTACTTCTGCTGCAATGCCACAGCAGTTTCATGGAGATGGTACAAATTGATTCATTATTTCTAAGAACGCTTCCTTGTCCTCTGGGGTTTCTCCGGGCATTGTGACCCATGATTGCTACCAGGAAACTGGATCCAATCCAAATATTTAAATCTAGATGTGACTTCAATCATCTACTGAGTTTTGTCTGTCCAATAATTAGTAACTACTTGTATGCTTGACTTTGTAGTCTACAGTTCTGTAACCACTCCTTTTTCTGGCTGCAGTATGATATTTGAGCTCTGAAAGGGGTTATTCCAATCCCAGAAGGGAATTAATCCCTTCCACAAGAGTTAGCCTCTTAAAATAATTATTGGGAAAAATGAAAGTGTAATCATTAGTCCAGTAATGGTTCTAGTGGAAGGAAACATAAATTAAGTCATATTTGATCTCTGAAACACTAAATTAGGCAAATTAGGGATCTGATTTTTCTTTAAAAGCCTTAATCTATTGTAGTACTAAAGGAGGGCGGTGCTGGATGTGAGAGGAAAATAACTATCAGTTGTGAAATATCTTTGGACTGTTTAGCAACATTACCATTCACAGCCACGGAATACATTACATTTTATTGTAAACTTTGTTCCTCAGAGAAGTATAAATCTTGAAAGTGTGTCAATACTTGGCAAAGTAAGCAGTCTCTGGAGGCAAAAAATGTTTAGGACCATCTATCAAGTATAAGAAGTTGATAGCAATTAAAATCAGAGCTGTTTATGTATAAACATAAATTGCAGAGGTAGCTGAAAACTGGCCAGTAAAAATCTTGGCTGGGTGGAAATTCCAATAGCAAAAGACTGCAAAAAGCAACATCTGAATTTCAAGAACTGGTTTTGTGGCATACATAATTTCTTTAGCAACAGTATTTTCTATGAAATTTTTTTACATTGAGGAAATTGTGTGTGTTTATTTACTTTCACATCCAGGTATTCCTTAAAAAACACCACAAACAACACCCACTGAACAATGGGTAATAAGAAGATAGCTTGCATAAAATATTACTTATATTAGATAAGCACAAAACCAGGTTATGTTTCAATGCTCAGTATTACCCCAAAGAGATACAGAGAAGGATGGGGAATGATTTATTGTTAATTACTATCATAATAATGATGATTTTCTAAAATTATTGTGTATTAAAAGGGACTTATTAGCTGTGTCTCTTTAATGTGTGGGGTTCTCAGGAAATAAACCATTTTGGGCAGTCAGCACAATTTTATTGCTTTTCACAACAGTTACAACACTTAGAATTTCAGTGGAATGAGAGCCCAGAGAAGGAGTACTGGGGACTTTTCCTCTCCTGAAGAGGAAAGGGACTGCCCTGTGAAACCCAGCCACTGGACACCCAGTCACTGGTTTGAAAGGAATGTGTTGGTCTTGTTCCAGGTTTCTGATCCAGTGGTCAGTCTTGGATTACTGTGTTTGGGTCAATCCTTGAGGAGATGCAATTAGAGCACCAATTAATGGAGTGCTGGAGGGGATGTGTAGGGCTGTAGGAGGACCCTGCCTCTTCTACCAAGGCTTCCATGACTGCAGCGGTGCTAAATAAAGTCAGAGAGGCTGTTTCCTCCCTTAAGACAGGGAGAGGTATGAAGAAGACACCAATTTCAAACATGACAGTCCTGAGGAAGCTTGAAGAGCAGGGGTGCTGTGCCCACAGTGGCCTCCCAGCCCATGCCATGGAAATGGGGAAACTTGCTGGCAGCAGGAACAGTGCCAGGCTGCTGGGTGGAAGGGAGAGACCATGGCTACAAAGAGTGGGATTGAATGCTGTTAAACAGAGCATAATGTACACTGTTTATTTGAAATTAATGAGGCTTGCATGTCTTCAAAATGCATTTTAATATTTAAATTGCTGCAGAAGTAAATTATTTAAAAAAAGTGTCCGTGAATTATCACCCTTGATCACCCAAGCTGCAGTACTAGAAAATGAGAAACAAAGAGTGCCTAGGTCAATGAGGTAAAGGAAAGGCTGTCCCCTTTTTATGTTGAATTTTTTACACTGTCTGATCACCTCTTTTCATTTCTGTTCAGCTGTGGGAAAGATGTCTTAGGAAGAAAGTCTTAAAATGGGGCCCAAATCAGGACCTAGTATGTAATGGAGAGATTTTGGTGTTCTAGCCACCAATATCCACCACTGAGGGAACAGAGCAAATCCATCCATATAAGTGAATTCATTCTGGCTTTTGTCAGAGAAGAAACAGCTATTTCAAGACCTTCCTCTCACCTTCCTTACTTTCAGAGAAAGATCAGTCCAGCAACTGTTTCTACATCTCCTCCCAAACAGAGCAAGAGAAGGGGGTTTTATTAAGTGCTCCCAGCTTTCTAGAGGAAAAGAGCGTCTGAGCTCCCTCCCAGGTTTTCAGGGCTCCTGCTCTATGCATACACTGTGAAGAAAACCAGAACAAGTGAGGTGGTGAGAGAGCATTTTATTGCAGAGAGCTACTAGACCTTGGATCTCTCCCCTCCTTTGTTGAAAGAATCCTTGGACAAGGGACTAGTCTTCTTTCTTCTGCTTGCAAAAGCAGGGCTACTGATGGGCTCCTCATTAACACAAGGAATAAAGAGAAGCCCCAGAAAATAACAAAAGTATTTTGGTATTTTTCTACTTAGGCTTTGTCTTACACCCTCTCCACCAAGAATTTGTGAGAATTTCACAGAACAAGACCTGGAGAAATCAATAGAGGAAACAGCATCTGAACCACAATGCAGGCATTTAATGTCTCCTTGTGCATTAAATTACCAATTAATGTTTCCTGTTGCCTTAGCCTGTTCTAATAAGGCTTGACTGTTGCTTATCAGCCCCTAATCTTCTAAATGATGAGCAAGAACTGCAGCTGGATTTACAAGAGCCTTTGGGGCACAATACCAAACTCCCAGAGTGACAAAGATCCATCCTTGGAATTATGCTTATTAGGGTTTCTCATTCATTATCATTTACTTCACACAGATATCCACTAATAAGATCAGATTGGCTTTATTATTTATTAAGCACTATTAAAATAGATCCACTGGACAATCAATTTCTGTGTGTAAATAATTCCTCAATAAATAAGCTTTTTTGTTGCATAAAAATGTCGTTTCAGATACCAATCCTTCTTTGAGTTAACTGACTTTGCCTACTATGTGAACATATTTTTCTTGAAAGACTGATATTTAGTTTAGAATGTTTTGGGGTAAGAAAAATTATTCCTGAGTAACTGAAAGTAATTTTTTTCAGGAATTACTGAAAGTAATTCCTGAGTAACTGAAAGTAACTCAAGAATGTTTTGGGGTAAGAAAAATTATTCCTGAGTAACTGAAAGTAATTTTTATGGGCTGTGTCCATGAGTTAGCTAATTAGAATAAAGATGTTGAGAAAGAGTGGTTGGTAATGAGTAACTAACCAGGATAAATGATTTTTAATAGATTTTTAATAGTCAATGGCAGTATCTTCAGAATGATAAACACTTGCCTGTTGTATTATAAAAAATAAATAAATCTATTTTGCTAAGAGAGACTTCTTATGAACTGTGAGGCCAGTTGGGGGGAGGAATAGATTCATTTAGATGAAACGCTATTAAATTGCCTGCATAGTGTCCTGTCAGACAACTATTGATCTCATCCCATGGGAGAAATCGATTTCTGTGCAGAGAGCTATGTGCTCTCTGCAGTGTCTTGCTCCAGTGCTATTGCTCTGGTAATCACACGCTGCTGCCTCTTTTGCTTTCTCTCTCTTTCCGTCTGTTTGTTGTGCAAAGATTGATTGAGAGACATGAAGGATTCAAATTGCAATATTTGTTGTTTTTTGACCTTTCCAATTATATTCTGTTAAATATGTAAATAGTTCATTGGTAGTTCTGTACAGAGGAATTAGCTGAAGCAGTCTGCGAGGAAGGCTTCCAGGGGGATGCTTGTACCTTTGTTCTCCTGCAGACCTATTAGAGCTGACTCAGTGAAGGGATTTTAAATGCAGCTGAGAATTCTCCCTGCTTTGGCAAAGCTGTCTAAGCTAGTTCTCAACACAAGATCTAAAGATGGCAAAATAATTCAAACTTTTACACAAGAATTACATAAAAGCTGAAAAGTGAAATGATAAGTGATTAAGCATCCTTGCTTTGGTTTCCTTCTTCTAGGCATAAGTACCCTTTGTCAGCTCACATTATTGTGAGTCATTTTTTAACAAGACAAAAATACCTGAGGTCAACTAATGACAACATTAAAGTTGAAACCCACTTTTAAATCTCCCCCCTTTGAATAAGAAACAAGGTCTTTAATTGCCCTGAAATGGTCACACATTGTTTCTCAGATAATACAGCTTCGGTTTGTCTGATGAGTTATGCATGTACTTGACTTTTTCTATTATTTCTTGTCATTCTTACACTGGTTTCATCCTTATGACTCATTTATCATCATCATCAGTGCTAAGCAGTTATTTGATTGTCACCTTGTGGGGATCAAGGCCACTGTTTTCTCTGGGACCATAACTTGTCATTTGCACATGGAGAAAAACTTCATAAGGGAAAAACCCAGACTAGACCTCCTGGCTTTGAATCATGCCAGTGCTAAGGGCATGGAGGGATCTATGATCCAAAAGTTCTGTTGGTAGATCACATATGTATTTTAGTAGTTCCAGGCTGCTGCATTGGACGAGGAAAGAAAGTGTAGGATGGATCCTTCTGGAAGATTTTCAAAATCTGATGGGACAAAGTCCTAAACAAAGAAGTCTGACATTAAGGTTAACCCTTCCTCAACAAAAGTTTAGATTAGAGAACTGCCCTCATTCTCCTGGCACCAAGGTCTCTTTGAAATTAAATCTTTTTATAATTTTATTAATTCAGTTCCTGGTTACATTTAAACATTTGCCCAAGATAGCTCCTTGTTAGGACAGCAGCTCTAGCCCATGAAATGAAGCCTTTGTTTTTCAATTGCTTGTTAATGCTTTGGGAAGCACAGCAAGTGAAGACAAATTTCTTCTCCTCTTCATTAGTCTCTCCTCCATGTTAGCATTTCACCACTCAATATATAATTCAGCTTTTTTTCAGTGTTGGAGGAGGCAAATGCTGACTTCTCGTGTGCATTTTGGAAGGTGCCCAGGCAGCAGGGAGAAATCCCTATCTGACAGCTTAAGGTGCATGGGAGCAAACAAATTTCCCAGCTGTGGAGAAATGCATCTGAGATGAGAATGCTCAAGCAGGGTGACAGGAATCATTGGAGAAGACCATTGACTGCAGCTCCCCAAATCCAGCACCTCCTAACTTCTGGCCTGAAGGTGTGACATTCTCTCCCTCCATCTTGGAGTGGAGAAAGGGAAGAAGAAGCTGTGCTGTGTGGTTTTGTTTGAAATACAGAGGGAGAGGGGTGGTAGAGCAGGGAGGATGAGGAGCCAGAAAGACAAAAGGAAGATGAAAGTGTGGGGTAGTAGCATGTGGGAATTTGCATACGGAATGCACAATGTTACGTGTATTTGGTGACACATCATTGTATGAGCATATATGAAGGAAAGGAGTCAGGTGTGAGGAACAGCAAAAAGTCCCAGCAGTGAGACCAGCATCAGAAAATGGGCTCTCTTCCGTACCTGTTCACACCTATCATAAGTTTGCAGGGGAAGTTTCAGTCTGATTGGGACAGAGCTGACGCCTTGCTGCAAGCAAACTGGGACTAGAAATTATTGTGAAAGGGACCTTAAAAGCTCTAGAGGTATACAAATGAGCTGTATACTGGACCTGGTTTTGTTTGCTTATGTTATTTAAGTAGAATTTTATTAAGTAGAATTTAATTTGATAGCCTATTAGAAGTACCTCTAGAAGGAGCTGCCCCTTACTGAGTGTTTCTGTTTCTCTCTCACAAGAAGGTGACTTTTGCACTGTAATTACCTTTTGTAAAATAAACATAGCAAGCTACTTGCAATTGAAGAGCCTAGTGTTGCTAAACCCAGGATTTTCCTAAGGTAACCTTACAGTCCAAGTACCTTAACTTCTATTGGCTTGTATTTGTCTGTGCTTCAGAAAATATTTAATCATGGAAAGAACTGCCCCTCATCTGTCCCCATTAATTTAATGCAAGAATCCATCATTTTAACAGAAACTTTATTTGTGCACATGGAAGGCTTTGCCTTTCGTAACAGGGAGATCATAGAAGGGGAGAAATTGTCAAAGCTGATGATGAAGGATGAACTGCTTGCAGAGTTGGGCTGATGTTTGGACTGAAGTTTTTCTTCTATTCAGTGTCTTCCTCCTTTTCCACCCATGGCTAAGGAGAAATGCAGAGAAATTGTGAGGACAATAAAAAGCAAAGTTGCAGTACAGGAAAATATGCAGACCATAAAAGCATTAACCTTCCCAGGCTATAAACCTTCCCAGGTCAGAAATCAAAGGTCTCTGTTACTATTTGAAAGACACTTTTTGAAATTAAGAACTTCAATCCTGTCTCCAAGGCTCTTCCTAACCCCACAGGATCCTACTAACACAATTATCATCCTTACTGATGCACTCAGGTACAGACGAGGCTCTCTCATAATATCGTTTGTTCTATCTGGTCTGGTTTGCATTAAACTGGCAGAGTGATGAGGGAGATTTCTGTTGTTCTCTGCTTTGAGCTGGTAAGTGCAGGCAGATTCCTGTGGTTTTGGCCCAATGAATTTCCTTCAAAGGAAAGAAAGCTAAGCTGTTCTGAAAGGCCCCAAGAAGTAGACTAATGATTCCTGTCTGTCTGATAACTCCATTCTCATGGTTCACTGTTTTTTCCCCACTATATCTGCTTTGCAGGTTCAAGTGTGGAGCCCTTGGTTTAATCCTAAACGTGGAATTGAAAAAGAACTACTGAACTGCCACTGTGGTGCTGATGAAAGCATAATCTAAAAGTCCATTGGGCTTTTTTTTTTCTGCCACTGTGATTCAGATTTCTGACTGCTGTCCACTTATACCTTTGCAAATTCGTGGCATAGTTATTTCCACTAATTCCCCAGTTTCATCTACCCACAAAGTTTAAAGATACAAATACTAGAAATATTGTTTCAAATACAAAGCAGCCACTCCTGTTACTTGCATCCCTTCATCTATTAATTGTACAGGAAATGAACCAAAGTATTGCTGACTGCTCAGAAGTCATTTGTTAATTCATCTTTATCGAGAGGACTCTCACTTACCGATGGACTGGACGGTGGAAGTTGTGCCACCCCTGGGAACTCCACCTCCATGGGCTGTGGCCTCCTTGGACATTGTGTCGGAGGCTCTGGATCCACCAGAGATCCCACTGCTGGTGTACCCTGATGAGTGGGTTGTGCCTCTGGCACCTAGAACAGTTACAAAGGAAATGTTACTGACAAAAAAGGAAGGAACCTTACAGGACAATTACAAACTACTGTGTTTTAAAACAATTCAAGGCTAGCAAATGTATCAAAAGACAAGGTGTCTGCTGATCACTTGATGTGTTCTGTCAGTCTGCTGCTTTTTAGCTGCCACCTTGGGGAAAGGATATTATCAGTGCTGTTGAGGAGCCCCCGGAACACAAAGAAAATCTATGGCTTTTGCACAGACTGTTTTTGATAAACCTGGATCTCCAAAATATTTTCAGCACAACTTGCCTCTGCTGAAATTGCACTTTTCTGTGAAGCTGCCTGACGACTGTGGAACAAACTTCTGTAGAAACTAGGAATTGTTGCACTTTCTGTTCCAGGTGATGAACATGCTCCTTTCACTTCACTTTCCCTCACATAAACCTGTAATAGATACCTGTAAAATTCAAGTACCACAAGTTGTGGTAGCCAGTGGCCAATTAATATGTATATCTTTGTCTCAGTCTAAATAAGCCCCAAGCAAAACATTCCTTTGCAAATTCCTCTTCTCCTGGAGAGAAGCAAAGCATTCCTGATGACAAATGCTAGTGATAATGCTAAAGCATTCCTGGAGGATGCTCAAATATTTTGGTGATGAGCTTGTTATAACATCTTCTGTAAAGTGACACTGAACAATACTCATGCCCCACTGCAGAATCAGCCGCTCCTTCGAGCATGTTTGTTCTGGGGGGAGGAAGGGTTACAGTCTGAATGAAAAGGTTAAGAAGATGTGTTTGGAGAGATTTCAGTGAGCACCTGCGGAAATGAAATCAGGCCCTTTTAGCTCTCAATCAGGCAAAGAATGTGTGGCAAGCTCTCCTGCTGCAGGGAGCCAAAGCTCACACCTGTCTTGGCAATGTTACAGAGCTAGCATTTTCCACATGGATAAAGCTCTTTTGGAGTATCTCCTGTCGGCATGGCTAAGGTTTCCTTGAGTCATGCAGACTTCTCTTCACCAAAATGGTGGTTTTCATAAAAGTTCACAGTTAACGCAGAGGTTGCAAGAATAAAACTAGGCATAGTTAAATGCTTATTTTGCTTCTGTTTCTTATAAAAATTCTCAGCACACAGAGAGATAGAAATCTTCAGTGTTTTAGTTTAGAACTGGCAGCTTCATGCTCTCTACAGGGCATCTCCACTGAAGAGTTTGCCACTGGTTATGAGTGTGCTGGACCACCCTGGTCTGTAACAGAAGGCAGCTTGTGCAGCTGACTAACTTATCACTACAGTGAGCAACTGGCATCACCTGCATATCAGGATTTCTGCTGCTAAGGCAGTGTGGTGCCTGAGAGCAGCTCTCCTCTCTGCTTTTCACTATCTCTGTCCCCCTCCTCTCCTGACTTTCTCTCATATTCTGCCCTTGGCTGCAAGTATTCCTTAAGCTCTTTCCTACCCAATATTCGAGAAACACTGTATTCAGCAACCTAAATTCAAATCATACAATGTGAAAATTTAAAAATGCCACACAGGAGTCACATGCAGTATGTCTCTGAATGACCCTTATGTCACCTATTCACTCAATGCCTAGAGTGCCTCACTCTATGAATAATACTGGCAATCTTACAAAAAAAAAAATCAAATTATTTCCTTTCAATCAAGCTTAACATACTTTTGGCTATTAAAAGTTGCTCTGAATCTGAACCCTGGCCAGCTTACCTGGTCAACCACCCATTTTATGGCTGGAGAAATCATATTCAGCTCCATCTTTCGGATTTCTACCTGCTGTTTATGGAAGTAGTAGACCAGTGGTAGACCCATATGGCAGAGATGCCTACCTATAATCAGCCTGCTCGCTGGCATACCTCTGACACATGGACATGTGTGTCTGAGACTCTGAGGGCAGAAGGAGTTTTGAAGTCTCTATCCAAGGTCAGAGAGCTAATACTGAGCTGCTGGGTAAAGCAGGATTGCATGGGGCACTGTTCTGTGGAGGCATGCCTGTTCAGAGGATGCCTACTGAATCAGGTCACACAGGCAGGTCTGGCAAGGAGAATACCTTGTGCACAAATCCCATGGGATCTGGGGTTAAAAAAGTGCCAGGCTGGTAAGAATCGCCTGGTCAGGGACTGCTCCCAGCCAGCAGCAGAACAGCAAACACCTGCAGGGTTAGCTCTGCAGGGTTCATGTGAAGGGCAGCTATGCCTTATTTTAGCACTTTGATAGGGGATGTCAAGGATGTGTATACATTCCCTTCATGAATTCGTCTCTTGGACTGCAACTAATTTCTCTGCTCTACAGAGTTTGCATAAGGTTTTAGGAGTTCTCCCTGTATGGATGTGTGTGAGTAAAGAGCAAGGGAAATCTGGTAATTTATATGAAATATAGCTACACAGATCATGTTCTTGCATAAGTGCATCATTGCTTGTTGCTACCATGACTCTTCATATTTTTGATGATTCCTGGCAGAATGGAGAGATAGCACAAACTTCAAATAAACACTGTCCAAAACCTCATGGATAATATGTGTAGTTCTTTCATGCATAGTATGTGCACCCACAGAAAACACCCTCAATAATGTCCTGCTCATAGCACACAGTTAAATAGAGGAATCTTCTTTCTTCAGTGCCATACAGAAATGTAGGAAGGAAGAGATTATTTGGCAAGCTTATTTTCAAGGAGAAACCGCTGTTTGATCCTATGCACTGAACCACAAAACCACACACAAAGTCACACACAGAATTGCTCATACCCATTTCCTGGAGAGTAGAAGTGGGACCTCCAGAAGGCACACCTCCCCCAGAGGCTCTGGCTTCTTGGGACATCATTGATGAGGCAAGGGATCCTCCTGTGATCCCAGAGGGAGTGAAGCCAGCGTTGCGGACGTTCTGGTCAGACATGCTGCTTTCTGCTGGTGAGATTTCCAGGGAAGCACTGAGAGGCTGCTCAGCCCATCTTTTTATACACTCTCCAGCTGACAGTGAGGAAACGAAACTGCTGCCATGATAAGGAAGAATAGAAACTGAAACTTATTCTCAGCCAGGAAACGAGACTGGACTTTATCAATAGGTCTTTTTGTTGCTGTTGCCAGGATGGAATTTAGGCAAACCAAGTAATTTTCTCTTTTGATACTAAAACAAATTACTGGTGCAGGAGTCCTTGCTTGGCAACTGATGCAGCTGAAAGCTTAACTCTTTTGCATTGCACCCTATTGCACTGAATTACATCTGTAGAAGGTACTGCACTGTTTTAAGAATTCCTACAACTCTGAGTAAAGACAAGAGACAAAAAGGCAGTAAAGTGGTGGCATGCAGAGACTTCAGGAGGGTTGGTTACCACACCCAGAGTTCAGCTGTGGTACAGCTACCCCTGAAAACACTGGTTCACACAGAACTGGAAATCAGAACCCAGCTAACAATGGACGGTTGGAATTAATTTCGACATGGAAGGAAACATGAGGGGACCTTGTGTGATATGAGCAGATTGACACAGATGCTTTGTTCTTCTGCATGCTAGTCCCTCTAAAGCAGAGCCTCTGCCTTTAATGAACAGGCCTTTGCAAATGGCACACACACCTTTATCACAGCCTTTCTTAGCCAGGAGTTTAAATAAGGCTCATTAAAAGTCCGTGGACCTCCCTTAGGTAAAGAAGAATATCTGATTAAGTCACACTACCACAGGAATGGTTCTCAAAGAGGGAATATACAAAATAAAACTATAGTGTTTTCACAATAGTGTGATATCTATATCTTGTACATGGTGGGTTATAAGACAAGGCTATGAAGTCTGTTCCTCTCCTTTTACATGTGCTATTTATCCGAGCAGTGGGATATCTGGCTCATGTACCCCTAAGCCGCAGTGATCTTTTAACTCTACTCTTTCATTCAACTTTTCTTTAATTTCCTTAATTAATAAAAGTTTCCTTAATTATAATGTCAGTTATTTTTGTTTTCTACTCTGCTTGCATTAGGTCTTCTGTAATTATGATAAAATATTAAAATAATATAACAATATAAAATTATTATAAAATATCTAAAGTTAAAGCTTAAATGCAGGTAAAAAATACACATAAGAAGAGGACAGTGAATGCTACAGGCCTTCTTCAAAGTCAGAAAAAAACCAAAAATGTCAGTTTCTTTGTACATATTGCTGCAGATCCCTCCTTCAAAAATAGTAAAAACTTTCAGTGTTTTGTTAATATAATTTATTTAATATTGCAAACACCCTACTAGGAAATGATGGTAAAGTCTGGTAAAGCCAAGGAAAATGAAGGCTTTACAAGCGCAGAGACTCTATATGAGGTGTCAATTTACCCAGTCCTAAACTACAAATCATGATGGACACACAAAAAGTTGTTTAACTAAAAATAATTAAAACTAGATATAATGAAAATTTTATTGTAAAAAAAGTGTCTCAAGTCAATTCAGACTGGCAGAGACATCAGAAAATAAGCAAGGAAAGAAGAAATTACTAGAAGCCTCATGAAAATAAGATGAAGAAACTCAGTGTAATAAGGAAAGGAAAGCCAGTGGAGGGATTCAAGGGAAGCCTCGGTCTTGCCCCTACAAACTTGCCCGATGATTTGGACTCTTGGTTCAATCTGCCTTATCATCTCTGGCTCTGCTGTGCTCACCTCCCTTGGTGGGACAGCACGTTGCTGTGCCCTGGCAACGTGTGACATTGACATCACAGCCTCCAATTCAGAAAGACACAGTGTCACTGCTGAAGTAGGATTGGGAACAAGAACACAGTCTTTGAGCCTGCAGCTTCCAGAGGTTCTCTCTCTCCATTGATTCTTCCAGAAAGGTGTGCTTCTCCTTTGACTGAGCAGCTTTGTGTGAACTTTTTCCTAAATGGTTCCCTACCTTTATTTTAATTATTTTTTGTGCTTTGTTTTACTGGCATTTATAGTTAGAAAGGGTAAATAACAAGATATTAGGCAAGTGTAGTTAATGTTCAGCTGTGTTTTCAAGGAGACTGGCATGGAAGCAGTTGTAAGTCTTTGTGGACTATTTGTCAAAACCCAAGCAGTGATACTTTAAGAGCTAAATGGATGCAACTTCTAGGTAAAGTATGGAAAGAAAAAAAAAAAAACAAACCAATTCATTTTTATCACACAGCTTGGCATTATAACAGTAAATTTTACCTGGGAGAATATCTGGGTAAGTTAGTTTCCCCATTCCAGAAACTAAAAAATTGTCGAGGAGGTGGGCAGTGTGAGCTGACGTGAAAAGCATCCAGTGGCACTTCTAAGCCTGAGAGACCAGAGAGTCAAAGCCATGAATACCAAGAGTATGACTGCCCCTTATTTTCTGTGTCACTACAATTTCAGTAGCCATAGGTGCTGGAGAACTTGAATACAGAGCTAACAGTTTAACTCTGAGTTTCAAGTACAAATAAAAACCATAGGTGCCAAAAATCTAGACTATGTGCTCTTTGAAAGGAATTGGAAAGCCAGAGGCTGAATTGGAAGTACTCTGAAAATTTGAGTGGTGGGCATTCTTCTCTTCTTAAATTAAAAAGGGGGAAAAAAGAAAAAAAAAAGGAAAAATAGGCTAAGCTTAAAACATCAAACAAACCAATGCAATCAAATGTGCAGGCAACTCTTCCACATTTTGCTTGGAAGCACCTTAATATCCTGTGTTTGTGGATATAAACTGATGTGTCTCTTTGGTATGTTTTCCTTGCAGTCCCCACTAGGGTGACACTTGGAAATATTTACCTCACAGTGAAGCTGGGCAGCTGATAGGAGGCATTAATCTCTGCGTTTGGTAGTCACCTTTTTTATTTCAATAACATGTTCATTGAAGTCACTTTTTCATAAACATTTTCCCATAAACCTCTGTTTCAAAAGAGATTATTCAAACAGCTTTTAAACAATTAATCTTTTGAAGGGTCTAATTGAAGGAAATAAACCTGTAGAGAATCTGACTGAACCAAAGATCTTCAGCATCCAAGATTATCTATCTGTCACCCTCTGACCTATTTCCTTTACACTACTTTTTAATTTTTGTAGCAATTATAGTGTATATGGATAATACCTATTAGCATATTTATGGTCATTGCTTCATATTTATTGTCTGCACAACTCATTAATCTTCATCTAGTGTGTGAGGCTGACAGCTCAATCTATTTTGCAATCTCTGGGCAACAGCCATATCCAAAAAGCTTTTGTTTCCCTGTAAATAAACTGTGTTCAGGACCAGAGGACAATGGTACATCATGCAGTGATTGACACAAGCCATGGCTGCTAATCAAAAGTAGATTTTATTACCAGCTGAGTCAAGTGCATTATGGGGGCATTGTTCTAGTGCTGTCAGGGCAAGAGCATACGTAGTCAGTCACCTTCTCAAGATGGGCTGATTGTTCTCCAAGATTAGACAGAGTTGCCTTATTATCCATCCCAGACAACAAGGCATCTCACCCAAACAGACGCCTTTACAGAAACTGCCTGTACATTGAATTGATTTGAATTGCTAATGCATAATCTGTCCAGCACAGATGTGCAATGAATATTTGGATGTTGTTTTGCATGTCAGTTGAGAAGACTGAATGATGAGGTGATGATCGTTCAGTGATGGGTACTGGACATTTGCCAACAATTGAGTTTGAGCACTTTCCCTGACAGTAATCAGATCGGCTTCCAAAACGTCTTTTCTTCAATTCACTGACAATTTATGTTAGAAGATAATGCAACTCTCTCACAGTTAACACAGTTGGCAGCAATTTGCATTTTTTTCGTATAATTAAATTTTTCATTTCACCCAAGAAGAAATACATGCAAGCTGCCTATAACTGATACAGATATTCCAAGACACTTCCAAAGTATCTCCACCAGAATAAGAGGCCATCTAGATAGGCCAAAAATAGCAAAACTCTTCACAATACAGGTAGCACTAGTTTCATTAGTTATAAAGGCACGTTTGCTATGAAAAAATTGGCAATCTTGCTATCAATTCTTATTAGGTAAGGTCTCCCAAAAAAACAGTTACTGAAATCACATTTAACATATGACCATCGCCATGTTTAGGGTAGGTCAACAAACACAATTATCTGATTTAAAAATTCCCAGTGTCTGTGAGGATTGACACAGTGTAAAATAATAACAGAAAAGAACCCCAAAAGACTGATATTATTATATCAAGGGGCTGATACGAGCTCATGCATTGACATCACATGATTCATGTGAACGTGAAAGAGGTCTTCATGTAGTCGTAATCATTGAATCATACAGAAATTTAGGCTGGAAGGAAGCTCTGGAGATCATCCAGTCCAGCCAGGGAATTATCCTGTTACTTGCTGAAACACACTTGGTTGAGTCCTAAGTATCTTCATGGATGGTGATTCCACTTCTTCTCTGTGGAACTTGGTCCATTATTTGACCACCCATATAGTGATATTTTTTCCCCTGTGTATCTAGTCAGAATTCTGCAAATTATGTCTGTTGTTGTCCTTTATCTATGCACCTCCAAGGAGATGCTTCACCTTCTTCACATCCCTCATTATTAAAACCCTACCATTAGGCTATAAGTAGCTAAAAAGTTGTTGCTAACTTACAAAATCAGAGGATTGTAGGAACATTTCTCTGATATCCAAGGAATTTTACCTTCTAACTTTATTTAGGTATGTGTCTAGTCAATCTCTAATTGTATAACCAATCACATTTGCTCAGAAATAAATACTAATGCTTCTCAAGAACTTCTAGAGCTCTTTTTAGAATATATATTACTAATTGCATGGTCTTCATCTGTCTTTCAAATGTAGAGATGAGTACTCGTACTCATGAGCGTGTAACATAGGGAGGAATCACTTCCTTTAACTTATCAGTCTTCTACTAGCAAAATTTACTACAGCCAGGAAAAGACTGGGAAGTGATTGACCCAGAAGTTTTATAGCCCACATCAAAAAGAAGTTTACAGGTAAGTTATATAATATTTTCTTATGTCATCCTTTTTAAGGATTAGGTTGTATGTGTTTCATTTGGATTTTATTATTTGCACCTGCCAAGAGCAAGATACCATCATCCCTGCATTACAGATGAAACAAATAACAAAGTTGTACTGGTGGCTTTCTTTTTGGGGGCAGAAAATTATAGTCTTGTAAGTTTTAATTCTGTGTGCTATGAAAAAGACAACTTAACACATTTAACATCTATATGCACTGCATATTCATATCAGCTAAAATTCTACAGAACTTCCAGCTGGAAATCCAGAAAAAAGCCTTTGAATGAGTAGCCTGGGAGCCTGGGAAGACTAAGTTGAGGCCTTAAATGGAGTTAGGTGGCAAAAATCTTATTAATGTCCATTTTGCACATCCAAATTCCAGCCTGTGCTCCTCAGAGCTCCCTCTGACTTGATCATACCTCACAGTGGCACCTCTGCTTTTGACCTTAATATTATGTTGGAGAGCACAGTCACTCTTGACATTGTACTTTATCCAGGACTCTACTCCATAGTCCAAACATATAAAATGAGACCCTACTCAAAGCAGACTCTGCAAAATAGGGAGTAGTCCTGCCTTGAATGCTCAAGCTGAGAGCCTTCACCCAGATCAGGACTCAGCCCTTCAAGAGCAGCACCACAGGAACCAGGAGCAGAAGCACCACTCAAACATGGAGTTATGTTCCATTTGTTCTCTGCTTTCAAGGAAGCCTTCATTATTACACTGGGCTTCCCACTGATTCTTTTATTTCCTATCATGACCTGCCACATGCCTTTGACAGACTGAAATGGATGCTTAGGCATCATTCTCAAGTCTCTAAGGACAATGGTACTTGAAAGATGTCCTGGAATAGCCAGCACTAATGTTCTGAGTGAAATAATAATTTTATTCCAACAACATTTCATATAAGCCATTATTCCTGCACTGCAGATGCTTTCCTTATGTTTAAATGTCTTACTTTACAAAACATGGAAAGTTACTTCAGCTAACAAATAAATGTCAGCAGCAGGGTCTTTGATTTTTTGAGCCTGAAAATGGAGGTAAAGATGAATTGTTCCTTTATACATTATTCTGCAAAACAAAATGCATACATTAGTGACAAAACTATGTTATCTGCCAAGTTAGAGTTCCATTTGACCTTGAGGTTGCAGTCTTCCAATGCACAGCTACTACAACAAAACCTCAGAGTACAGGAATACAGACTATTCTAGCCTCTGGGAAGGAAAAGAGTCTCAATCAGTTCATACAGTCTTCAAGACATATAGATTTGAGGGAAAAATTTTAAGTCTTCTAGGAAGACTTAAAATCTAAGAAGCAGGTTCATGAAGATAATAGATCAAGTATACAAGCTACTAATAAGTTATACCCCACTCTTGAAGGAATAGAAGATGATATGTTTTTCTGGAAGAAATTTGTTGAAAACAGAAATAAAATGTGAAGCAATAGAATTCATGGTCAAAGTCCTATTATTAACAACACCGAGCTCTCACTGCTATTCATATATAATAACAATTCGTGCCTTAATAAAACCTTTTCAAACTACACAATCTGCAAACATGAAGTAAGCCTATGTATGTATGGGCACCTTTTCTAGCTCACATGGATAAGAACAGTGTGTGCTCCAGGGAAAGTGCTGAGCAGTTCGGAATGGCTCAGGTTCCTTGGGGCAGCTGCTTCCTCAGCCAGAGAACCTGATCCAGCAGATCCTCGGGCAGGCCTGGTGGGTTCAGTCCACATAGAAGCTGCTGGCAGAAGAAGGAGGAGGAAGAAGAGTCTGTGGTGCCCACCATCTCTAGTCCAAGCCAGAGACATTAATTCTGTGCTGGCATTGGCTTATGTGACTTGCCGGATCTCTTCCTGATGTCCCAGACTTCAACTTCTGCTTCCAAGGAGCGCACTCCAACAATGTGTGTCTGTGGTCAGCATTGCAGGGTCCAAGGAACAGAAACAAAGTACTGTTTTCAGAAATTAAAAGGCAAGTCTTGTCAGAAGACAGAGCTTAAGAACAGAGAGTTTAAAATATATTGACTTCTCCTTGCCTGTAAGTTGAAGGGAATATTATTTTCCTGTTTCCAGGAGGTTTTTAGGCCATATAAAGTACGCTACTCAGGCATTATGTTAATAAGCACAGTATAAGCATTTAATATAGACAAAGAGGTTTCAAACACTAATACAAGTGAGTACCTATGTAAGCATAAGTGTTATAAATGCTTTTATGGTGCTTTGAAAAGCAATTAATGACAAAGTGGTCAATCTATTACATAGGTGAGGGCTCTGAAGACCAGATGGCCTGATTTACTTCTCAGTTCCAGCTGCAAGATGCATGGACAGGTTTCAGACCATGCTTAAAAGGACTGAGAAGCTTCCTTGGAAGACCAATGAGTGGCTGCTCCTCTTAGAGTCTTCTAGGCCTTAGCAGCCTGTTTCAATTAAGAGAAATCTCTTATTTTTCTGTTTATTGGAAAGTTTTTGCATATGGAGGATGTTTGGATTTGGCATTAATCTTCTGGTTTGAGACTGAAGGCTACAAATAAATGTAATACAGCATCTGAGATACTGTAAAGGGTAAAGCAGAATGAGTAAGGATGAAGTTCAGCAGGAAAAGCACACAGTGAAAGTCATCTCTGGGAAGATCACAGAGTGCATCCTCTTGGCAGGGCACCTAAGTATGTGAAGTAGAAGAACAACATGGATTTGCCAAAGGTATGTTGTCTGTGGCAACCTGACTGCTCCCTGTGTCAAAATGCCTGGTATCCCAAGTGCCATGGAAGCTTTTGTAACAGAAAGAAAATGAAATCTGTCAAAAACCATCCAGCTGTTTGTAAAGAAGCTTGCAACTGTAAACAAAAGAAAAAACTTCCTAATCTCTACAGTATTTAGCCTGTCCATGGATAAATGCCTTGAAGCAATAGTGTCTTCAGCAATTATGTAACTTTCCTCATAATAGAGAAGCCTGAATTCTTCTGAGCATCACCCATTTATGACAGCATGATGCAAGCCTTATTTAAAGGTTCATCAAATAGATCTAAATCCTTGTGGCTAGTTCTTAAATGGGAAAGAAAGTGCTTCCCTATTTATAATGCTAAAGCTTCTGGGCAAGACACACTGAAAGACTTAAATTAAATGTCAAATCATGAGCTACTAACAATAAATAATGAAGAGATTTCTGTTGCTTGTGGTGGCTGCAGATAAGACACTGGATAAACTATTTACTGCTGGTAAGTTGAACAGTCCTAGATGGATCATTCTGTCCTAGGTGGATTGTCTGTATTTTTGTTACTTGGATGAGTGAGCAGACTGGTGTGAGCCTGTGCTGCCCACATCTCAGGGCTTTTATGGTCCCAGGCCTTGTCTGTACTGTAAAGTAGCTGAAAGTGTGCCAGAATTTCAAGAGGAATTCTCCCTCATTTTTTCTCCTTATGCAATATGGACCCCCCTGGTGCACTCACTGCCCCTCCTTGTCTGCACTGTGTGTGATGATGAGAGGGACTCCAAGGATGACACCCTATACTGTGGTTCATCTCTATCATTCAGGTAGACATTATTCTGGAAAAAACAGGCCACAGGACTGGATTTGTTGAAAGAGGTCACAGTATCCTCCAGTGCAGTACGTGACTGTGAGGGGGAAAAAGCTGGAAATTCCCCTGTTTGCACTTTGACACCATGATCTTGTTATACCTACATCTGTCTCTTTCTTACTGTTATCTTTCCTTTGTGCCAAGGTCCACGCTTGTTGGTTTGTTGTGTTAAGACACTGGTGTGCCAGTAGAACATTGAGGTTGCTTCTTGGGCTCCAGAATCTGCACAGAACCCCCAATGCTGATGACAGACCACGGAGTAACTCTTTGTTCCCCACTGCAGTGTGATATTTAGGAAGGTGTCTCTATGGAAAAGCCAGGAAAGTTCAGGTTAAATATCAGCAGCCATTCTAAGTAAATGGGAGAATTGGATGTGCTTTCAGAGTGCCAGTGAAGCTGCTGAGAGGAGTTACTGCCATTGGAAAAAACAGAATAAATGTATAGCATTTGCTGGCTCTTCTTTGGTACAGAGGAATGGGACTTGAAATCTTATTTGTTCTGCAAGATTTTGACACTTGTCAGTTCCTGCCATGGTTATGTCACAACTCATGTGAAAGTGAGTTTCATCAGCTTAAATGAGATGTCGTCTGAAAGTCTATGGATAACTTTCTGGCTGTAGGCCCACCCCCATCCATTTCTCCTGCTCTTTTCCTCTGTAGGGGTTGAAATATTCTTTGCAATTAGCAAAGGGAGTCTATTAAGGAAGGAAGACAAACAACATTTCAAAGTTGAAAAATCAGTTTTATTCTTGTCCCTGTCCACCAATACCAGCACCAAGCACAGTAAAATGGACAATTTGAGTATTCTGGGGAGGTGAGAGTTTAAAATGTGAGCTTAGTTACTTTGCTCACCTTGTAAAGGCCTGGAGTAAGCGTGGTGTAGCCTGTCATTTTACGTGAACATTGGGAATCAATTGCTTGGACCTTTTATGCATCAATGTTTAACAGCACAGTTCTAAGAGGAATTTTGAGACCAGAATCACTGTGGTGGAGCAAAGATGTAGAGTCCTATGGAAAGGAAAAACATGAAACCTACTGTTGGAATTGATCAGACTTAAATCCTGCCTTAGCTTTGTCCATTTAATGCTCTTAAGGGTTTTTTTTAAACTCACTGAAACTAAAACCTTTGTTATTTGTTTTAATCAACTTTCTATTGCCATTGTAAATGACCTTGGTCTTTGCCTGAGTGAGAGAATCTGATATAAAAGGGTTCATAAAGGAGAAAGGCGAAAACTAGATGAATCCTGCAGGCAAGAGAGAGGAGACTTGAATTAAGCCGTAAAAGGAGTTGATCTTTCTGCCTGTTTATAATCTGCTTATTATCCAGAGAAGTTTCCATCCAAGCAGCTGTAATATTGCAGTGACTGAATACTGGCATGTGAGCACCAGGGACCTTTTTTTCCAAATTCATATCATGGTCATTGGAAGAGGTCTCACAGAACACAGTGTATTGCAGATTTAATCTTTCTTTCATTCTTCTGTAGGGCTTTCACACCCTCATAAGAGAAGAGCATCTCAGTGCCACGTACAATTACATAAAGCATTAATCACAACAGGCAACAACTTCTGCTCCTTTCTTCTTGCACATACTGACCACGAAGGTCATTCTAGGAAGAAACAGAGATGAGATTCCTGAGTATTTCGTAACAGGAAGGGGTCTCTTGTATCACCATTAACAATCCAGAGGTAAAGGGATTGAGGAAACGAAACCCAGTAAAAGCAAACTTGCACTCCCTGTCCCCTTGTCCAAAGTACTGCACAAGGGGACAGGGAGTGGAAGACACAGCAAACACAAGGTATCGATGCCAATATAGCCTTTGTGGACCTAAGGTGTGGCTGCTTTCAGCACAGTAACAGCTTGGGTTTAGAGTAGTTTTCCTCTCTTCTGAACTTTTCTGCAAACCCAAAGCAATTGCAAAATTTTAAGTGCCCCTTTTCACTGCAGAGAATATTTAAAATTTAATTCTGATATCTACTTCAGCCTCTAGAAATGTCTCACTAACAACCCCATAACCTCCAAGATCTAGGAACTGACTTCCCTTTAAGAATACATAGGCAGAAGGCAGCCTTACTGTGAGCAATTTTATCCCTATGGAGGACAGCCTGGACTGGACCTCTCTCATTCAAAAGGTCAGCTCTCCACAGTGGGTTCATGTGTACACAAAGTACTTTGAGATTTGAGCATCCCAGATTATTTATGAAATGTAGCAGGAATGCAATATGGAGAATTTTACCCTCTCACCTATCATGAACTTCCGTATAGTTTTAGTGATTAAAAATTAATAGATTAAGATGTTATTCACAGTAAATCACAAATTGGTTTCTTAAGTTAAAACTGCCAGTTTCTTGTATTGAATTCCCACTAATGTGTTAGAGGAATAATTCTATGCAGAAAACTAGATGCTGCTGGAATAGGTGACAAAGCATCCTCTCCTTTAAGTATTGTTAAATCAGACACCAGTACTGGATGAATGGAATATCCCTTCTTGGCAGAATTTTTTTTGTATATTGCTTTTTATGTCAGAGCGTACATTTTTCCTCAGACAGGAACTGTTTCAGGAAGAGAGTTGTCTATTTTAATGTCCTTCAAGCACTCTATGGGATCTATGGGTGGTTTTTTGATTAGTTTTTCCATGGTTTGGGATTTTGCCAAAAAACAGAAGAGGTCCAAATATGGATCAAGAATCAGATTAGATTTATGTTCTGTTTTCAGCAGGATCTGTCTGAAGGCAAATGCTTATGTCTAGTATTATTTGTGTGCTAATATAGTTTCCAGCTCCTAATCACAAGTATTGATGGACTTTCTAAGCAGTTACTGTATTTGGACCATCACTTTTGTTATTTGCACGTTACAATCCACACTGAGTTGTGCTGTTGTATATGCATTTTTTTTTTATTAAACAAACAAAACCCACAGCTCCAGAGCCAGTGCATTCACCCAGCTGATAGTCATTTTCCCGGAGCAAAGGCTACTTTCTGGTTTCGTTTCTGCTAAGTTCACAGCTGGGCAACCGTCTGATTTGTAATGCACACATCTCCAGGTCTGCCCTGCTCACCTTGCCTGGACACTGTGGCATGCCCACTTCATGGCATACGGCTCCTGGCTCCCTGTTCCTTAGTGATCAAATGGTCCTTCCTGCTCCCTGGGCGCTCTATGCTGACTGAATCCAGACACATGGGAGAGGTAAGAGAAAGGTTTGATAGGAGAGAAACTGAGACACCTGGGAATGGAGGTTGCCCTGGATTTCTCCCTGACCTATTTGATTGGTGTTTCCTTTATCAGTACCAACATGGTTTCATTCTCCCTGACCACTGCTGAGCCCTGACTTCTTTCAGTGGGGGCACTTCATGTTCTGCACTGGTCTTGTAGGAGCTCTGCTTGGACCTCTTTCAGCTTGGTGGGGCATCAAATGCCCTGCCAGACTTGTCAGTAGGTCCCATCAACATGTCCTTTGTCATGTTAGGCTTCTTGACTTTCAGTTTGTTAAGAAAACAGGGGTTAAAAGGAGGGTGAAGGACGTAAATTCTCTGTCTCTTGCCAGATGCTAAAAGAGGGGTGCCAGTGGGAGACAGGTTCCAGCTAGGTTTCATGCATCCACTGTTCTCCGTCCTCTTGTCCTGTGTTCCTACAGGAGGTGGTGGTCAGGATCTCTTCCTGCAGTCAATCATTATGAGGTTTGTACTACACACAGCACCTTTTTCAGCTGTAGGTTTGTTTTCAGGGCTGATCCTAGGCCAGGTTTTAAAAGAGTAAATCAGACAAGATTTTTGTCCTTCACAAAGCTGCCTATACAGCGCAGGAGTTCTGTGCATAATTGTGAGGGGAAATGTTCATTAAGTCAAGACATGTGTGTGTGCCTGTAAAGCATGTTGTTTGAAGACCAATTTCCCCAAGACTGATTATCTTACATATGGGTTTTTAGACTTAGCAACTTTTGCTCCCCTTCTCCATGTCAAACCACTCCAAATGATTTCTATTTTCATTTTGTCAGTCATTACACTTTTTCTCTCTTTCAGTGCACAGAAATTGGAGTCATAAAAATACTATAGTGTTAATAGATCTGTCTCAGAGTTCATGAGGTAAAACTTGTTGGTCTTCTCATATGACTAACAGGGCAAAAATCTGGAACCACCCCAATTAATCTCGGGCATAGAATAATGGGCACTAAAGTACTGCACACCCATAAATCAAGAGACCAACCCCTAATTTATTTCTTTTTGGGACATACATTCTAGTTCCACCATAAAAGCAGATAAGGATAACTATAATTAAAATGCCTTTCCTTCTCTACTGTTTGTGTTAACATTCATGTTATTGAATATACCCCTTCCTTAATACTATATTTTTTCAGTATTCTGCTGTTATTGTTTCATTAAAAATACCCCTGTGATACTAACTGTATAATAAATTACAATTCAAAATAACATATCAGCCATTTCATCCATGAGAGAGAATAAAGCCATAATAAAAAATAATAAAGTTTACCAATATGATAATGTAGCATGAGGTTTTTATAGACTCCATGCAAATGTTAAAATCTATAAATTTTTTATATTGTGTAAAATGGTAAAAAAATAGCAATGAGGGGGGAGGGGAAAGGAAAAAAAGCAGTGTCAGGTTTGCTTAATCACAAAATTTTCAGATTTCGTTTTAGAATCTGAAAAGAGTGCATAAAATAGGCATATTAAATTTTTTTTTGTGGCCTATCTGATTGACTAGATTAAAGGTAATTGAAGAAGGACAACTCTGTCTTTGCACACTCCAACCACCAGTATTGGTAAGTGAAAAAACTCTAAAGCCTAATCGCCTCTCACCTTGCCTCTCTTTGCTTACACCTAATACCCTGCACATACTCCACCCTTATTTTTCTAATTATGCTTTAAACAACTTCTTTATTTGGCTTCTTTTTATTGATTTGCGGTGTAAGACAAGGTAGCAGGGTATGCAAATTCAGGAAGAGGAGGAGAGGAGAGGAGCGGAGAGGAGAGGAGTGGAGAGGAGAGGAGAGGAGATCCTCCTTGCTGCCATTTTCTTTTTGTTGCATCATCCTTCACACCACACTGGTGGGATATGAATTTAAAACTTTCATTTTCTTGTAGACTAATTATAACTTATTTAATAATACTAGTCCAATATTTAATATTTCTTCTGACAGCAGATTGCAAAGGCATTTGCAATTTGATTTAAAGAAAACTGTCATAAATAATTTATTTATTTAAATGAAGGAGAAGAGAGGGAAAAGTATGGACTTCTGAAACAGAAACAGTACCTGTTTTGTACCTTCAAAACAGGTACAAAAATTACTGTTTAAAACAGTTTATTTTTGGAAACTCAGCACTGGTCAGCCTTGTTTTCTCATATCGTGTTGGTCTACAGACAGCACAACAAAATGTACTTGATATATCCTAGAACATGCTGTAAAATATGGGGGTACTTACCATCCTCTCATGATGGAGCTGCTTCCATTTAATTGACAGGAAGCTTGTCACTGACAAAAAGCATCCGGGATTCTATGTCCCTAATCAAAATTTTTGTTGGATTTCCAAAAAGGAGGAGAGGCAGTAGAGAGGTAACAAAGCTACACTGTGATAAAATAAAGAATTGAGTGCCTGCACTTCAGAAATTATGTCTCTTTCTTCTGTAAACCTAAAACTTTCTTTTCATGTGTGGGTCTTTAAAACAGCAGCAGGGAAAGACCAGGTTGGATGGAGATTTGAGCAATCAGTTTTGGTTTGGTGGTGGGTGACTCTGCCCATGGCAGAGTGGTTGGAGCAAGATGATCTTTAATATCTCTTCAAAACCTAAGCACTCCATGATTCCATGACAGTATGAGACTAGATGAAGAGATGCTCAAGAGAACAGAAAAACACCCTCACAGGATCACCGAATAGTCTGAGTTGGAAGGGATCCACAAGGATCATTGAATCTGACTCCTAAGTGAATGGCCCATGCAGGGATCAAACCCACCACCTTAGCATTATTAGCATCCTGCTTAAATCAACTGAGCCAACCTCAGGGCTCGTGAGACCATAAAAACACAAATCACAGAATAATTTGAAAACATTTAAGAACAACCAGAGGTTTAATTTCTTGATCTGACACCCTACCTCCACTACCAGTATTCCACATTTTTGTCAAAAAAAGGTATGGGGCTTTCTCACCCTTCACAGGAGCCTGCCATTTGAAGGTGGCTTCAACCTATCTGGGATCAACATGCCAGTAGTCAGAGTCCACCAGGTATGCCAGGAACTCCACCCTGTGCTGTTGAAAAGAGCTGATTTCTGGGGTTTGTCGTGGAGTCACCCCTGCTGGAAGTGACTCAGGACATCCCTGGCACAGCCTGTGTGCCTGTTGGATGCTGGAGAATGTGAAGATGCTGAGAATACCACTACACAGTTATCAAGCAGACTATGCAGCACATGATGTGCAGAACCATGAAAGGTGGTCAGAGCACAGGAGAGACCAAACAGTACCACAAGATCCTCATAGTGTCTGTATCTGGTTCAGAAAGGACTTTTCCACTCATTCCCTTCTAGCATGCAGGAAGTGCAGTGCTTCATAGAGTTTGCCAGCTTCTTTTGATGATTCAAAAAAGGTTTTTCCAGTGTCATGGCTCTTCTAGTGGCACATACTTGGAAGGGACCTCACTTCCCATGGACATGAAAAGCACATGCAGCTCCTGAGGAACAGAAAGAGTTAGTCACCACATCCTGCCTTACTGTCCTGCTGAAGTCTTGGCTGGCATTTTGCTACGGAAGCAGATATCTCTGGGGGATAGGGGCTATACTGTCCCACAATCGAGCCCAAAGCAGGAGCCATGCCCCCATGTCTTTTTCTTTAGACAGATCATTCCCACAAATAGGAAATTTCCGTCTGAGACAAACAGGACCTGGCAATCCAAGCTGCCTCTGAGGAGTGGTAGTGCACTCTTGAGGCAACAGAAGAACCAACAGTGGTTCTATTCTGGCCTACCACCAGAATACAGCTCATTTTGAGGGTCACAGACCCACAGACTCACAAGCTCCTTTAAAGGGGCTTGCTTTTTGCACCCAGTTTCCAGAGTCAACTGATTTGTGTATTTATTGTGTATTATTATTTCCCCTGATGGAGCTCCAGCACTCCAGTGCTTGGCCACTGCAGTTATGGTCCTTCCAAAAACTGTTTGAATTAACTAAATCAGCTGGTTTTGGACCCCATAGCTTTGGACTGTCTTCCACACAGTCACAATCCACATTGCTCTGGGATATTACTACTGCTGATCACCTAATGTCCCTTGGGATATATGGTACCTGGATAGGCTGTAAAGATTAGCTACATCTAACTAATAAATACTAATATAATTGTGCAGCCCCCACTGAATGGTTCTGGAAGACCATAAAACCATGGAAAGGTTTAGGTTGGAAGGGACTTTTAAAGACCATGTCATCCAACTCTCCTTCAGTGGGCAGGGATATCTCTTACTAGATCAGGTTTCTCAAGACAGAAAGCAGGAGATCTTGAAGCAGCTTGCAGTGCTCTGTCACACTTCTACACATTGACTACAGCCTCCTGCAGCAATCTGAGCCTAATCTGCAGCTGATGGGGAGCCTGAAGGCCAGGCTCCATGCAGGCAGCCTCAGGCTTGAGGTGGCCCAATTACTGGCATGAAACAGCAGGACTGGGGCTGCTCTGCAAGAGATGACAGTGAAAAGTCAGGGGAGATCACATCATGGGACAGTGACCTCACCGACCAGGGCACAGTACCCAAGCGGGGCAGCCTGGTGACAATAGCAGCTGTTGACAGTCACAGTGATCACCAGGTAAATGCCAGATGGCAGGTCAGGTCCAAGTGGAATCCATGAAATTCAGCGAACAGAAGCTGTAGGATACAGGACTAGGCACATGCCTGCCAGCAACACAGCTCAGGAAAGGGCTGGAGGCCAAGGTTGGAGCAGAAACGGAGCTACCCCTGCAGCTATGCTGGCAAACTTGCACCAGTGTGTCTCTTAAAAGCTCCATGTTAACTACAGCACAACTGAGGAGAATGTAACACAGACTAAGCAAGCACAGGAATTGGCCCCAACCACCTTGCACCTTCTAAACGGAACTTAAAACCAAGGCCAAACATGTCTCGAGGGTGTTTATCTGACCACAGAGAGTTTTCACTCTCTTCTGGTCCTTCAGTCATCCATGGCCACACCCATGATGAAAAAGTTGCCCAAAGATTTAGGAAAACTTTTAAGGGTGGGAATAGAATAGAAATGCAGAAACAGGCTAGAAAGAATATAGATTTAGGCTTGCCAGTTTTTCTGATTGAATAGCAATGTAGGAAACAGGGCCTTTGAGATCATCTGCTCTCACTCCATAACAAATAAAAATTATAGTACTCCAACTTCTTGATTAAAGACAATGACAGACTTTGATTTTTGTTTGTTTTACTTCAAATAAAAGCCTTATAAGCATACTGAGACGTGGGTTTTGGTCCTAAGCAAAAAAAAGAATGGTCTCTGTTGCAAAGTACTAATGTGGAAATGCCTAAAACTACCTTACATAGAAATTGCAGAATTCAGACCACAAATTATATTTCATATCACACTGCAAATTGTATTCTATAGGTAACAGTGGGTTTCACTGGATCTATTTTCACACTTAAAACTCAATTGTATGGATTATGTGCACTATAACAAACAGAACCATCAACTAATAGTGCTAAAAGAGAGGTAGATGAACAAAAAATATATTCCTTTCCCCAGACCAGCTTGGGAAAAAAAATATCACAGTACTGTCACGTATGCACTCACTGCATTAGGAAAACATAAAGTTGCCACTAAATTAGGCAAAATAAAATGTCTTTATTGCCTGGTCCAGATTAAGACCTTCTTTAAAAGTGTGCTGTCATTTAGAATGAAATGTTAAATACAGGGAAAATCATTTAAGTATCTACAAACCAGAAACTCCCAAAGTAAAATTACATCTTCAAGCATTGCAGGTAATGAACAAACACAGATTTCAGCACTAACCTTTTCGCCTGAGGCAGTCTGATATCCTTGGTGTTATTCTAGTGTCACTTCCTCCTGCTCACACACCTGTATGCTTTTCTGACACCCAGTGTGACTACATAATGCAATTGGGTAAGCACAGTAATGCTCAATCATTTAAAAGCCATACCATTCATATGCCTAACACTGCTGGGTTTTTTGGAACGTGCACTTGGTTGGACTGTGCAATTCTCTCTGTATTTCAGCTGAGATAGCCCTTTTACCTACAAATTACTGATGACCATTTTAAATACATAAAAATAAGGCTGTGTGTGTCTTACCTGGACAAATCCAAATTTTGTAAATTGAATCAGCCACTCCATACACTATTAAATAAAACATACAGTAATTTTCCTGCAGTAAGTTACTGCCATTAAACTTTGCATTTTTCCAAGGCACAGTACAAAAAAGAACTCCTGCAATGGCAGAGCAGTCTACCACATGAAAATTTTAACCTTCTAATAACACAGTGGGATGTGTTTTGCTCCTTCTATGTGTCAAGTGACATAAGGCAGCACAAGAAGCAAAACAAGGACATTCAGATATCCCTAGTTCTTCATTAGTCACAATGAATACTAGTCCTCTACACAAATGAGAGACACAATATTGTAAAATATAACATAGGAATATAATTTTATTCTGTTAATCTGCGTATGTATTGGTACAGCTGTTCTGAGAAAGCTTCTGAAGAAAATTTTTCCATAACTCTCACTCTCCCAGCTGCTCCCATTGTGTCCTTTAAGAGAGGATCTCTCACAATTTTTTCCATGGCATCAGCGAACTGGGTTGGTAGAGGATCACACAAAAATCCTGTAACATTATGTGAGATTGATTCTAAAGGACCACCTGAATTAACTGCTATAACTGGACATCTCATATACATTGCCTCCAAAGGGACAATGCCAAAATGTTCATTGCTTGGTGTGTAAAGCACACATACAGAATTACTAAAAAGAGAGATTTTCTGTTCATCTGAGAATGATCTCAGAAAAGTTACATGGTCATTAACATCAAGTTTGGCTGCGAGTCTCCTCAGCTCTTCATAGTGCTCCACATTTTCCAGAACTCGCTTATCATAACCACCTGCCATAACCAGGTGAACTTCATCCCACTCGTGACAATCAAGTCTCCCTCGAAGTTCGTGCAAAGCTTCGAGAGCCAACGCCAGATTTTTTTTCCTCTCATACCTATTAATGGAAAGAAACAAGAACTTTTTCTTTTTTGGTATCAGATCAGCAATGTCTGCCGGAACAATTTCTTCAAAGCTACGGATGTTGAGCGATGGGTAGAGGACATCTGGGTTTATGTGTGATAGGGACTTAAATGTGTCTTTGAACACGCTGGCAGTGAACTTGCTGTTCACAACGATACAGTCTGCCATGCCAGTCGTGTACTCCTCCAGCCAGTCGAGCGGCAGTCTGTAGAGGCGCTTCAGGAAAGATTCTCTCTTGGTCAGGAGTTGATCGGGAAAGTGACAGTAAAACAAAACCTTCTTACGGGTTCTGGCCAGTCTGAGTATAGGAATGCAGGCAGACACCTAGTGCAACCAGAGACACAGGACAAGAGGACAGGTTAATTGTTTGCACAACACTGCCACCAGTGTGTACATGGGATTTCAAAGCCATGCTCTGAGAGCCGCTGCTTTGCAAGCCAAGTGCCTTCTCCCTCTCCCCCACACAAGCACATCAAGTTGTACTCCCTCATCCAGGACCTCTTGTGGCCCTGTAATTTCTCCCTGCTCCCCACCAAGGTCCCATCAAGCCCCAAGATGTCTCCAAGCACCTCCTTCTACCACTACCACAGGTGCTGGGAGCTGAGTGCAAGCAGCAGTGGCATCCTGTCCCTCCAGCTGCCCCAGAACGTAAGAGGTAAATTGCAAAGTGTGGAATATGTCAAGATTATATAAAGTCAGGACATTCTTTGATCTAAGATCTTTGTATACTTTCAAGCCTAATCATCAAGAAAGACCTCATCAGTGGAACTGTCAGCAGCTAGCACCTCTTAGTCAATGACCTTCTGGAACTAACCAGCCTTAAAGATGTAGTAAATCAAGATGTTGATTTATGTCTATGTATACATTGCTAACTTTGCAAAATACTCAAGGTCCATGTATCCTATAGCTAAACTATGTTCATTATAACACTAAAAATCACACCCACGGGTCAGGAAGACCCCTGCTCAGGTGAAGACCATTTCCTCAAGCAAGTGTAGAAGTTAATTGGGAATACGTAACTTGCACAATCCTATAGCTAAACTATGTTCATTATAACACTAAAAATCACACCCACGGGTCAGGAAGACCCCCTGCTCAGGTGAAGACCATTTCCCCAAGCAAGTGTAGAAGTTAATAAGGAATATGTAACTTGCACGGAACCACAGAATCAATTAAGTTGGAAAAGAGATAACAGAGTCCCAACAATGACCCAACATCACTGTGTCAACTAGACCATGGCATAAAGGGCCACATCCAATCTTTCCTTAAATATATTCAGGGCCGGTGACTCCATCACCTCTTTTGGCAGTCCATTCCAATGTATAAACACCTTCTCTGAAAAAAATTCTTCCTAATGTCCAAGATAAGCCTCCCCTGGTGCAGCTTAAGACTATGTTCTCTCATCCTGTCACTAGCTGTCAGGGAGACCAATCCCCACCTGCCAGAACATCCTTTCAGGCAGTTCTAATGGCAATAAGGTTCCCCTGAGCCTCCTTTTCTCCCAGCTAAACATCCCAGCTCCCTCAGCCACGTGTCATAAGACCTGAGCTCCAGATCATCCTCCAGCTTCACTTCCCTTCTCTGGAAATTATTTACCAATCATAACATTATGAGGTGCCACACTTGGGAAGTTACTAACTCTGAATTTCTATGTATAAAAGATGGTACAGAAAGCCTGATGGGGTGTCCTTATTTGGTGGAACACCATGGAGCAGCCAGGCTTGCACAGATCTGAAATGAACAATCCATGTCTCTCTCTTGAGTGTGTCATTATTGGCTTGTTGCACACCTGATCATGAATCCCATTTTGGGGGGATTTGATACTCCAGGGTTCTGAAGCATGTCTCTTATGAGACACTGCAGGACTGGGCTGGTTTAATCTAGAGTAACTAGGAGCCAATTAATTAATATAAATGTCTCAAAGGTGGATCTCATCTCAAAAGGATGCTGCCAGACTCTTTAGTGGTGCCCAGTGACAGGATGAGGAACAGCGGCCATATACTAAAACACGTGAACTTCTACATTCACATGGAGAACTTCTTTAGATTGAGGGTGGCAGAGCACTGGAAAAGGCTGCCCAGGGAGGTCGTGGAGTCTCCCTCTCTGGAGGCATTCCAAACCTGCTGTAGGTGCTTTGGCAGGGGGTTTGGAGTAGATGATCACCAGACACCCACTCCAACCCTAACAATTCTGTGATTCTGTGAAGAGCAGCCCACCAGCATCCCCGCCTCCAGTGGGGCCAGCGGCAGCGGGGCTCCCGTCCCCATGCCCATGCCCATGTCCATGTCCATGCCCATGTCCATGTCTCCCCACACCTGGTCGCACACGAAGGCGTCGAAGGTCTCTCCGCTGAGCAGCAGCACGTAGAGCGCCACGCAGGCCATGCGCAGGGCGGCGCACAGGGCGTGCCCGCGGCCGCACAGGCTGCGCGGGAGCCAGCCGCCCGCCCGCCGCACCGCCAGCCCGCGCGTCTCCGCGAAGCAGCGCCCGGGGTCGTAGTGCGCCGTCCAGATCTGCACCCGGCAGCCCCGCGCCCGCAGCGCCAGCGCCGCGTCCACCACCAGCCGCTCCGCGCCGCCCAGGCCCAGGTCCGGGTGCAGGAACAGCACGGACGGGCCCGCTCCTCCCGCCTCCTCCATAGCCACCGCCGCGCGGTCGCATGCGCAGCCCCGCAGCCCCGGTGCGACACGTCAGCCTTGCTTCCCTTCCTCCCGGGCCTTTCCGCCCGCCCCGCCCGCCGGGCGGCCTCGCTGCTGCCCGACGCGCCGTTCGCCGCGCTCCCGCGCCGGCCCGGCTGCTGCGCAAGGAGCGGGCGCGACCGAGGCGTCACGGGGGGCAGCGGTCTCGGAACGCGGCCGCCGAGCGAGGGGTACAGGGATGAGGAGCTGCTGCTGCTCAGGCATTATCCAGGGAAGCCGCGAGGCCCCGGGATGCACGGCGCGGGGCGGAGCCTGATGCGGACGGGGACGTGGCCGGAGCGGCTGTAGCGGAGCGTGTGTGAGACCGCGCCGAGCCAGCGCCGCCGCCGCAATGGTGAGAGGCTGCCCCAGGCAGGGGGCGGCTGAGGCGCCCCTTCCCCGCCGGCAGTGCCCGCCGCCTCTCACCCCCTCTCGCTTCTCTCCTCTCTCCGCAGCCCGGACCCAATCCCAGCGCCACCAGCGTCGGCTCCTCCGGCCGCTCCCCCAGCAAGGCTGTGGCTCCCCGCGCCGCGGGATCCACCGTCCGGCAGAGGTGGGTGCCCGCCGCCGCTGCCCGGCGGGGACAGCTCTGGCTGCCGTCGTGCGCTGTGCTTGCCGGGCTGCTGCCCTCTGCTGACGTGGCAGCACGGGCTGATGCCTGTCCTGAGAAGGGCAACGCTGCTGGGGAAGGGTCTGCGGCACCAGGGCTGTGAGGAGGGGCTGAGGGAGCTGGGGGTGTTTAGCCTGGAGAAAAGGAGGCTCGGGGAGATCTTATCATTCTCTGCAACCACCTGAAAGGAGGGTGTAGACAGGTGAGGGTCTGTGTCTTCTCCCAGGCAACTAGTGACAGGGTAGGAGAACACAAGTCTTAAGCTGTGCCAGGGGATGTTTGGCTTGGACATCAGTAGGAAGGCGTGATTAAACATTGGAATGGGCTACCCAGAGAGGTGGTGGAGTCACTGTACCTGTAGGTATTTAAGGAAAGACTGGATATGGCGCTTAGTGCCATGGTCTAGTTGACACAGTGGTGTTGGGTCATAGGTTGGACTTGATGATCTTAGAGGTCTTTCCCAACCTGATTGATTCTGTGAAGTATATTGTTTCTGCAGAGTCTCGTGGGCTGCTTGGTCCTAGAAGCTGGTGGACTACTAACGTGTTGTTTGGTCTTTGTTTTCTTCTGTCATCTCTTAAAGGAAAAATGCCAGCTGTGGGACAAGGAGTGCAGGCCGTGCCACGTCCACAGGGACTGGTGGGATGTGGCGGTTCTACACTGAGGACTCTCCAGGGCTCAAAGTGTAAGTTGGGTGAATGGGTGCTGGTGGCAGGCTTGAAGGCCGTAGAGTTCCCCTGCCTACATAGTCTTGCAGTCTTTGAATTAATAAAAATCTGACATCTGTCAGATTAATAAAACACTGACATCTGTCAGTGTTCTGGTGTGCATGGAAAAATTGCTGCGTTGATGGTTGGGATGACATATTTAATCTGTAACCCTGGAGAAGGTGTTTTGAAAGACACAGTGGTTTGAAAAAGGTGGGTACAAGTTGTAATTGCCAAAGCTTACCCTATGTGGTCTTTGAAGGCTGTAAGCAATCACTTTGAAGTTGAGTAAGATCACTTATCTCAATGAATTAAAGCATCTGTGTGCATGTTTTCATTCTCTTTTAAGTAAAAATCTTGGGTATTTTTTCTTATAATAGCTGTGCACCCCTTGAAAATACAATATAACTGATACACCATATGGTCACATCAGGTGTTTTTATTAAAAAGCTGCAGATAAATTACTTTAGCTGAATTTGCCTAGCAAATAGCCTGCCAATACCTTGTATATCTCCATTTTCACAAGTTGAATGTTCCAAGATTATGGTCAAATACCTAGTAATGTCCCTTAAACTATAAAGAGAGCCTAAGTTTTTACTCTTTTGACCACTTTTAGTCATTTAGATGACTTTCCCAACAAACTTTGAAGCCTAATACTTGGGTAACAAAAGTGGAAAGTGTATTTGAGCTGATGAGTGTATGCCAAGTTACATCCTGAGTGGAAATTTGTGTTTATTGTAGAATTACAGTTCAGGAGCTCTTGTTCTTACTGGGTTGAAAAGTCTTGAGATGCTCAGGGCTGATCCTGTTGCTTGTTTTTTTTTTTTTCTCAAATCCATTAATATTTTTTTTGGAGTTCTTCAAGAGGGCTGCTGCTAGCTGTGCATTTGGGGAAGGGCATGGTGATAGGCTACTTAGTGATTGTTCCATGAGTAATCCTTTGATGTTGTTTTATGTGTTTTCATTTTCATATATATTTGAAACTTCAGAAAACAAACTGCATCCAGCAAATCATCAAAGTGGTGCTGTTCTGCCTTGCTTACTCCATTCTGAGTACAGAAAGGAGACAAGGCAAAGAAAAGACAATGAGCAGCAATAGTATTCTAGAGCAAATCTATGCAGATAGGCAGTGCAACTGTTTTCTCTGTTATTTGGTGTCCTAAAGTTCAATTAAAAAAATTAATTACACTAAACAGGAAAAAACCCCAGAAGGGCATTATGATTTTTTAATAGACTTGTGATACAACCTTTAACAATTTTGCTAAGTTTCCTTGTGAATCCTTTGATTTCACTTTTGGTGGTGAATGGCCACTCAGTTGTTCTCATCTTCAGTGCAAGCAGATCAGTAAACAGATTTTCCCATCTATTTATGTTGTGTCACAGTGATTCCCAATTTTAAGGTTTTGGAACGCTGGGAGTGGTTTATTTGGAAGCTACTTTGGGTAACTGTATGGTCATGCTTTTAATGAAAGAATCAAATCTATAAAAGTGAGTTGGTTTTAAGAAGCACCCCACACTAGATGTAACTTTTTCTGAGCCATGGCTAGGTAGCAACTTTTTTGCTTACAGCTTTCTAGATATTTTTCTTCAATTTTTTTTTTTTTCCATAGCAACCAATTGTTATTATCACTGCCTGTTTAGTAGGCTTTAAAATGAGAATAGGTTATGAAAGATTTGTGATTGCCTCAGTGAAGTGCTTCAGCTGAAGTTGTTTTTTAGAAACCATTTTTAGAAATGGTTGTGATCACTACTGCATAAAGCAGTGGGAAATCTTAGCCTGGTAGTGGTGGTAGGTGGGCTTTTTTGGCATTTTTTCATATTGTTTAAAATGTAAGCTCTTAACATTAGTATGAAAAAATACGTAAAACCACCTGATAACAGGTTAATTCATAGTAGCTACAAGGAGGGGAATTTTGCTTTAGATAAAAAAGTTTATTTATCTTATATTGTGCAGAAATAGATTGATGCTTTGGGTATTTTTGTAGCTGTATTCAATATCCAAAATAATAAATATGTTGAATAGGCAAGTTGGTTCCCCTCAGGAAAGATCCTTTATTTGCATTACAAGATACTTCAAGATGTGTGTGCCTTTAAAAACAGTTGTTAGTGAAAGAGAGTTGTGGGAGATTTGGCTGAGAGGGGATATGATGTTTTTATCTTTAAAGCCTGGATATTGCATGCTTTGAAAAGAAAACTAAACCCAAGTTTTTTTGTCTTTTTGAGTCACTTGGTACCTGTGGTTCCTGTATCTTATCTTGGTCTTTCTTGCTTAAAGAACTATAGGCAGCTTTCCTGTGGATAGAAAGTCAGATTGAGCTTGTGGTACAGTATGCAGCCTTATGAAAGACATTCTGAGAATGCACAGAATCCTATCTTTAGAGGTGTCTGAATCATTTATTTGTTTGTGTTGGGCTGAGAAGATGCAGGTGTGTGGAGGAGAATTGCAGGGTTTCAACAGGTTTTCTTTGGGATTGGAGGAAATGAGCTATATGTGTCCGTATTGGAGAGTTGATTTTTCTCTAGGAGTTCAAGGTCATCTTCATGTTAAAAAACCACTGGACACACAATCAGTCTCCACTGTTTATTTCCATGTAGTTCTGTTCTGATTAGTGGTGCTGCTTTGTTCCCATGTGCCTCTGGCAGAGCAGCTTACCTGTTCCTACTGCTGAAGGCTCAAATGAATTAAATAGTGATTCAGATACAGTGTAAGGACTATAAATTATGATTTATATTATGTAGGCTATAAACTTACATGTATACATACACATAAATAAATAAAAATATAAGTATACTTATTTATATGTATAAAATGCTAGGGTTTGAGAATTACATTCTGTTGCTTAGTGAAAGACCCCTTGAAGGAGTTGCTTGCGTAGTCACCATGTATGTGGACTTTGTTTATTTTGTTATTGGTTTATTTGCTAAATGTTTTATGTCTGTGTTCTGGGTTCTCCATACCCAAATAAGTCTAAGTACAATAGATAATAATTGAGTTTTAAAACTCAATGTAAGATTACAGTTGTGATAATTTCAAGTATGTGGATCATGATCTCATAGAAAAAAAAATACGTGAGTAAACTCTTTGAATCCCTTTTCAGTTTCATTTTTTTTCCTATGTATTCAGGTAGCATTTACATGCTTATAAACCATACCCTGGAGGGTAACACAGTCTGGATAATAGATTTCCCAATAGCATGTTGAAAATCAAAAATGAGATTGTGTGAAGTGAATGATATGAAGGAGTGTTGAGTGTGTGTATTCATGTATCTATTGCATCTCAGACGAGCATGAAAAAGCTGATTGAAATTATCAACGTGCACACTAAGATGAACCTGTTTTTTAAAAACATTACTATGCAATTTCTAAACAATATATGAAAGTAAGCATAAAAAAAAATTAATGTATTCATTTTAGGTAAAGATTTAATGACGTAGCTTTGCCACTTTGTGTATGTTTTTCAAGAAAGCAGAAGTCCCGTCCACTGCTGCCATTGTTTTCAAATGAAACAAAACCTCTAAAATAAAACAGCTAATGAGAATTTTTTGCCAAAATTTTAGTAGCCGCTAGAGGACTCTGTTGGTTTTTTTTATATTGGACTGCATTTTTGCTCAGTTGGCTATCTGAGTTGTAAACACAGAGGATACTTTTCCAGAGACTGTGGAAACAGTGATGAATTATAATGAACCATTAATGGCTTTTTTAACAAGGGCGGGTGGTTTGTTGTGCTTTTTTTATGTAACATTTAGGGTGTATAGAACTGTCTTTTAAAACAGTGGTGGCAGCAGCAGTTTTTGATAGAGATGGCTATCTCATTTCTGTGTGCCTTAAGGTATTTCTTTGGGAAGGGAAGAAGAGTTTTCTTGTACAATTTCATATGAACTGATGCGCTCGCTTGGCTGATAATGGGCAAGACAGACTTATTTTTTATGTTAATGCATTTTCTCTTTGTTTTTAGTGGACCTGTTCCAGTTTTGGTCATGAGTCTTCTTTTTATTGCTTCTGTGTTTATGCTGCACATCTGGGGTAAATACACTCGTTCCTAAACTCAGCTGCCAACTTAAAGCATACATCTTGGACCAAAACTATGGTGGATCCTGGTTGTTCTTGGAGAGAGACTGGGGAAGCTTCCTATCACCTGTTGAAGTCCTGTCAACTTTGGCTATAATACTGAATTAATTTCTCAGTTTGCTACTTGGGCAGCTTTAAAGCCTGTCATGGGTCATTTTATATTTGTATCTGTACACTTAGAACACAGGTATTGCAATAAAAGTTGTATATGGAAATAGAACAGTCTTAACTGTATTTTTTCCTCTTCCAGTATACCACCACTAACACATTTTACTAGTGGTCTTCATAAATAGTCATATTTCTGAGTAAATAATCTTTGACAGTTCAAATCAGATTCTTCCAAACTATACATTGGTATATAATTTTATGCTAGAAGATCTTCTTTTGTGACAAAATCAGGTTCACAAACATGAGAAGGTAACTGGCGTCCTTCTTGAAATAAAACTGAGGTGCCAGTGCTGTACCATGTTCTTTTAACTCCAGAAGAATAGCTGGATTTATTTAATTTATTTTCTAAATGCAAGTCAAACTTTACTCAGTGCTCGTTATGCATAAAAGTTATATGTTTGTTTTTTTCAAGCTGCACTTGAGGAACAACATGAACTGGTACCTAACTGATTTTAAAAAGAATAATTGCATGGCTGTCAAAGACATTTTTCACCTTCAGTCACATGGTGTGGTTCTTGGGGCTGTCCTGGGCAGGGCCAGGAGTTGGACTTCAGTGGTCCTTGTGGGAACCTTCCAACTTAGGATATTCTGTGATTCAGTGACTGCAGGTCCAGACTCAAGGAGAATTAAATGGAATGGGAGGACCAGAAAAGCAGTGACTGCATTTCAAGTAACAGGACATGCAAATAGTCTGAGATACAGCTAAGTGTTGCTTCAGATAACCACTCCAGTTTACTTCTGGATGTTCAGTATTTTCCTTTTGAACCGTCACACAGCTCTTCCTTCTCTTTTCAAAGGTATCTACATATTTGTGCATTAGCATTTCTCACTGCTAATATGATCTTGAAGTTGGGTAGAATTATTTTAGCCTGCTGTTCCTGTTGAGTCCTGGGTGAATATCAGCTTGTTATGGGAAAATAATACTCTTAGTTAGAATTCTTGCAATATTCTTGCAACCTTGACAGAAGTTCTAACTGCATGTTGTAGAAGCAGCCTCTCTTACGACCTTCCTTAAAGCAGTTCTTAAATTAACATTACTTCTGAAAAGACCAAACTGTTCAGAACTAAAACAAGAATGAGGAATGTGGTCTGAGGGCTATAGAGGTAATTGTTTTGAGCTGTGCTAATGCCATAGTACCTAATGTAACTGTGGAGAGAAAGATAGAAAACTTGGAGCAGAAATTGAAAGTTGTTTTAGAAAATGTAATCGTAGGAAGGTGTTTTTAGAAGTTTGGAAGTTGAGGAGCAGGGAATTTTGGAGACTCAAAGACAGTGGTGTAGCAGAAGACTAATTTGGTGGAAACTGATACAAATAAATCATGTCAAAGGGAAAAGGATCCATAAATAATTTACCTCTATGCATATGGAAGGGAAGTTAAAACACAAGGGAAAATAAAGTGAATAGGGGGGGTAGTTCACCATGTCAGAAGGTGATCCCTCACTTAAATGCTTTTCTCAGCAAGAAAATAAATTCTGTACAGTCAGCAATTTTATTTTAAAGCAAGAAAATGTGAAGAGAAGACCAAATGCAGGTCAGTTGTTCTGCTGACCATGTGAACAGACTGTGCTGAGCTAATTTGTGGTGCTCAAAGGAAAAGGAATGGAATACTCTAGTGTAAGGATAAGGAATAACAGTAATATCAAAGTAACCTCTTTTTTACTATGTTTTATAATATACTGTTTGACTGTTTTCTAATACAGCAGGAAACAATTTTCTTTTAAACACTTCCAGTCCCTAAAAGCTGTTTTCTCACATCAAGTAATTCCATTTCAAGCCTTCCATGTTTTTGCTCTTTGGTGTCCTTCTGCTTCTAAAGACCAGAATTGATGATGATCTTGGAAAAGTGATGGGGGGAAGACTTATTGCTGTACAGCCTTTTGATAAATTTTTAATACATTTTAATACATTTAGTTCAATTGAGTATAAAAATGCTGACTATTTTGACAGTGATGTCCTTGCTTAAATAGTTTAATTTTTTTTTCCTAGAATGGCCTGTATAATGGATTTTTGCATGCAATGTCAAAAGAGCCTAATGAGAGTCTCTCATTTTACACAAATTACTTTGCAACCTTGCTTGGCTGTATATTTTGTGTCAGCTCACCTCTGGTGATACTTAAGTTGGATGCAGCTAGGTGAAACATCTGTAGTTTCATTTTCCTGGTACTTAATTAAAACCCAGATTTCGCTATTGTATGCTTCCAAGTTGTGATTATTTAAATTATTAGCATGAATGTGTTAGATATTCATGCTCATATTCTTAGTGTTTCATGTTCACAAGTTGTAGTGGAGTCTTGCAGCTGATGTTTATCAAACTTCAGCTCCAGAGAGGTACGGATAAAGAAATGCAGGTTACAAAGACTTATCAGAATTTTGGCTAATGGTGAATGAAATTCTGTTTGGCCTGGGTGAATAAATTATAGCCATACTGATAAACAGTAGCTAATCTGTGATACAGAAAACTAGAATTTCAGTAATAGATACAAAAGAAGAAAGAACAGTCATTTGAAAAGCTTTGTATCAGGTGACTAGGAATTAGTAAGATTTTGGATTTTTATGCCTACCTGTATGTGATTAAAATACAAGCTTGACTGAGCTGACTGTTAGAAATCTCTTTACTTAGGTGCTGCAGAAGGTTCTTAAGTCCTCAAAGATCTTTACTTTGCCTCCTTTGCAATAAAGATTCAAGATATCTGGAAGAACTTGTGTTTCCATAGAAGAGATGATAAAGTACTAGGACCTTTTATCCTTGACTTAAAGTATTTGCAACCTCAGCCTCCATTATCCCTCAGCTGAAGAAGGGGTTTTATAAGGAGATGGTTCATTTGCATATGAGTTCATCTTTCTCAAGGTTTTCTTCTCCCCCCACCCCAACCCCAGCAATTCATCTGAGTAGGTGAGCAGGTTCAGTCTAATTTAGCAGTGACTTAGAAGCTGAAAGACAGTGTTCTTGAGGGTTGGATGGAATAGGTAACTGATAGAAGAGGGAGATGGTCAAAGCTCCTGCTGTGCAAAAGCCTTACACTTTTAACTTGTTACCCAGGAATAAAAGGGAGAGAGAGACTTTTTTAATGCCTTTATAATAGGAAGACTTTAACCTTTGCTCTTGCACTATTTGCACACTGAAGTCGACCACCCACGAGCTATTGATCTGTAGGTACATGGGCTTTATTAGTTCTGGTGTTTCAGATTTGCCTTTTGCCATCTCCTTAGAAGCCAGCTCTACTGCTCAACACATGCACACACATGTTCTTTCTGGTGGTTTTTGGTTTTGTTTTTTTTTTCTGGAGAAAGAGATTACTTCAAAGTCTAACTGGTTATATTTGTCCTGCTTTGGTAATAAGGCTGCATTTACATCTTCGTATTAGCTGTTTATATAAGTGTGTTTCATGGAAGACTTCTCTAAGTTTGGCATTGGTAATAATATACTAAGAATAGTAATGATTCTCAGCTTAAGATCTCTGAGGGAGAGCTCTGCCTTTTAGGTTTTTTTTTTATTGAGGGGAAACTTATACAACATTTGTGATTTCTGCTATGATTTTAGAAGCTGCTGAAAGGAAAGGCAGGCTAAGCAAGAGCGGGTGTGAAGTTACTGAGTATACCTCATCCCTGACATGTACTGTTATCTTCTTTCTTCCTTCTGTGCTCTGTCTGTTTTTCTCTGGAGACTTACGAAGATCCTGAATTGTGCCATGTAGTAGGATAATGCTCTGTTGCAGACATATGCCAGTCAGTAACAGTAATGAACAGGACAGACCCATTTTAGTTAAGTCAAAAATTCAAGTTCAGATGTGTATCACCACTGACTTGGTACTGCTATCACACATGGCAGCAGGTTGCAAATAATTATCCTTGCTTCTTATTTTGAGTGATTTTTCGCATGGCTGCCTTTCAGAATAGTATCTGTGACTTTTTGACCAAACCAAAGTTAAGAAATTCTTTGAAGTTACACTATTATTTCATAAAATAGATCTAAGCAAAACTTGCCATGCACTGCTTCCTTGAACAAGCGGCTTGTCTTAAAAGGTGAAAAAAGTAAAATTCCAGCTAGTTTAGTGTGATTTTTTTTTTTTCATGCATTTATCACTAAGTAAACTGACTGGTTTTTTTCTTAGATACTACAGAGAGACAGAAAATATGCTTACACATTCTGCAGAGGTTAGACATTGAGTGAAATGCTTTCAAAATCAAAAATAAATTTGTGGTTACTATGCTCTTGTTTCAGAGGGGCTGCATTCCCAACATCACTTAATTATCAAACACTATTCTGAGAGACCTTCCAGTTTATTAGCTACTGTCTTGGTTGTTTTTCTGCTAAGGTAATATGAACAGAACCTAAAGCAATGTTGTCTTAAATTCCCAAGATTGGCTGGTAAGTAATGTTACTCCCAACTTGCATAAAAGTGCCACGCAGTTGGAGTGTGGCATTTATTGTAATCAGTGAAGGAGAACATATGTGTTCCTCACCTCAGGGAGACATCTGTGAGGGAGAAAACGTAACTGCATGATACAACTGCACAGAAATTTGTAAAGGACCAAACTATTGTAATTCAGTGTGAATCTGAACTTGATGCAGTTGTGGGGTTTGGTAAACCACTTTCTAATTTTGTTCCATTTTTGTTTCCATATTCCTCCTTTTACTTCAAAAAGTAAAATGGATAAAATGGATAAAATTAATTAAATGTAATATTAAATGTAGTTTAAAAATTAACACTCTTAATTTTCTTTAATCTCAAAGCATTTTTTTTTTGTTTGATTGAAACTACAATGAAAAATAATTGCAAATGCCAACATTTTCCATAAAATTGAAATTCACACTGAAACCAGCTCTTAACACTAGACAGCTACGACAGTGTGAAATAGTACTGGAAATATGGGTATAGGTCAGAGCAAAATGTAAGAACTTGTGGATGTCTTTGATCCAGCTCCCTGCTTAGAGCAGAGTAATCATCAAGGCTCGATCAGGTTGCTGAGGGCCTTCTGCAGTTGCATTTTGAGAATCTCCAAGGAAGAGGTTTCTCTGAGTACCCACCTCTGTGCTTAACCACTCTGGTGAAGATATTGTTTGTTATATCCAGTCAGAATTTCTTTGTTGGACCTTGCAGTGATTGCCTCTTGTCCTTTTGCTGTGCATTGTTGGGAGGGCTCTAGCTCCATCTACTTTTTAACCTTAGCTGGGGACAGCAGCTTGTGTTTTACCCTCAGCCACTTGAGCTAAACAAACCTGGTTGTCTCTGTCCCTGTGTGTCATGTGCACCAGCCTCCAACCATCTAAATACCCCTCTCCTAGATTCTCCAGTTTGTTAGTGTTTCTTTTGCACTGGGGGCACAGAAGTCAGATTTCCAAATGAGTGTGCAATAAGGGAGTATCTTTACGAGTGCTTTGCTGACATGCCCGTTGTGCATCTTGTTCCATGGTTAGGCTTTGTTGCTGCAAGGGTGTGCTGCTGGTTCATGTCCAGTGTGGCCACTGGGACATTTTGTGCAGAGCTGATCTCTGGAGAGTCAGGCTGTGTCTCACTGCATGGAATTGCTCTGTCCAAGATACAGGACTTAACATTTGTCTGTCCTGAACTTCAGAAATCTTTTTGGCTTATTTTTCCACACTGCCAAGGTCCCTGAGATTGCAGGGCTCTTCTCCACCAGCTACCACTTTGTGAAATTTGGTGTCCTCATAAACTTGCTGAAGATGCAGATAATGAGACCCATTGCCTTCCTGCTAGCAGCATGACAGTGAGTTTGCATCACTGCAGGATTACTTCAAGCTTCTGTCCCTGTTTATGGCCATCCTCAAAAAACCTGATATGTCTGGGCTTGAGCGTAATCCTGGCACTGAGATACTGAATTTCACATAAGGACAGGCTCTAGCCTCATGCATGGAGGATGCAAGTGAAAACTCAGACGTGCTTGAGAGTGCCTTCCCAAAATTCACTAGGCACTGTTCCCAGGCCTTCTGCTTATTCATTTCTCACTCACCACCTGTGCATTCAGATCTATCTGCTGGCTCATAAACTGATTTATATAAAGTTCTTACTTCTCAATAGCCTATACCATTTCTGTTATGTGTAGATCTCACACAGACTGTACTAGGAGATGCCTACAACATGCACTAGGTGGCCAGAGCAACACGTAAAAGTTAATTTCTGGTATGATTTCAGTTGAAAAGTGTGTTTTTCTGAATTTCCTCTTAGCATTTCCAGTGAATCCAGAAGAAGGAAGAAAACTTCCAAGTATATAGTCACTCTGTATTCGTTCTCCCCTTGAACTGACTATTCTCTGAAAGGGAAAGAGGCTCTATTAATATAACTATAACAATTCTTTTAGGTATTTCTTTGCCAATAAAAAAGGATCGATAAGATATTTTGCTAAAAGGAATTAAAACCACTGCATACCTGTGTGATTCCTGTGTGTCCAAATGATGAGATACCTGTGTGTCCAAATCAGGATGAGAGACCTAGTTCTTTCTCCTGGAACATTTGTCTGTCTAGAGTCTCAAGGCTGGGTGGTTTTCACCTCATTCTCAAGTAGACAAGAGGCTAAAAGTGTTGAGGAAGAATTGCCTTCATATAATCCCAGGTAATTGCCAGTGCTGACCAGCCAGGTCCCATGTAGTAGCTGAAATGTGGATGTTTTCCAGGGAGTTTGGGAGCAGATATTTGGATGTTTACAACTGGCTTTTCTTTGCCATATAGATGTCAAAGCTTAGTGGGAGAAAATAATACCGATGTCTCAAAGTTCACTTTCCCTGCTCTTGCAGGCAACACAGTGTTGAAGCATTTTACAGACTGATCAAACTCCTTAATTTAAGATATATGAACTTCCCATGTCTTGTCTGAGAAGGTACACTGGGATATGTACCGCAGTTAGCTCCCTCCCTGTATAAAAAGACACCTCTTGGCAGTGAAGTTGTAGGTGTAGTTGTGCCAGATTTAGTAAAATCTGTAGCTGATTCACAGGAAATGTAAATATGCCTGTACTTTAGGAAGATGGTGTTGGTGGAAGTCAGTCTGTGCCGTACCCCTACAAGGCACGAGCATCAGGTAATGAAAAGAGATATCTTAAAAGGCCACCTAATCACCATGTTTTGTAGAAAAGTTCTGTGAGACAATTGTATTCATGCTCCAAACCCTGTTCCTCCACCACCTACTGTAAAACAGTGGCTTTCAGATAATGCTGAAGTTGGCGACAATACTTCTACTGATAATTCATGGATCAGATTACAGGGAACTTTGTCATAAAAACTGGCATACATTCCCAACACAGCATCCTATCTTACTCTAAGTGTCTTTGTGAAGTACCCAACTGTGAAAAACCTGCAAAGGCAGATTAGAGTGGGAGAATGATGGCACCATGGGTTCTGGCATTCCAGTGTAAATCCATTGTGCTGTTGTAAATCAGCAAATGTATGGAGTCAAAGCGGTACTTTCGCATACAAAGTCTCATTTTTTCACTGTGCATTTAACACCATCAGGTCCCAGATTTGAAAGTGTAACTGCAATGCCTAATTAGCACACCCATGCTAAATACTTCCAGTACCTTCTGTGAGAGAAGAGCTCTCATGCAGTGCTTCCCATCCTACAATTCCTTTCTCACCCTCACTTGATGCTGCTGAGTAAAACCGCTATAGCACTAAGAACCACTGCTACTTAGTAACTACTAGTAATAAGCTATACCACCATAATTTCATTATTCTCCCAGTTTTCTGCCTTCAAACTTTGGCCAGACTAACCCCTTAAGTTCTTTTCTGTTTTAAGCAATCCTAACACTTGTGTTCACCTCCTGATAACCTCCTGATAAAGGAGCAGTTTCTGCTTTGAAGTAGGACATCATTCATGTCAATGGTGAGGTGGTTGGAACTAGATGTTCTTTATGGTCCCTTCTACAACTCTGTGATTCCATGTAGCTCAAGTTTGGATGTAGTTCACTGAAGAACTGACTTGGCCTTGGTCTTGGTTGGTCTTGCAGAGGCAGTTTCCCTTTGCTTGCTGAGAAAGGCAGTCATCATAGCTCATTATCTTTGTTGCTGTGTGTGAGATAAAGCTGTTTCCATCAAAGCAATGCCAGTGCTTTGCTCCTGCTTTCATTTCCACTCTGCATCAGTGCCACTCCCAATTTCTTTGTGTATGTGCCCACCTTTGTTCATTGCCAGAAAGCACTGCTTGGATTTCTGCTGAGGGGATCTAGAGTCATCCTGCCTTTTCCAGGAAAGAACAAACTGATATGAAATCATTGGGTTAGTTCCACCTCATCACATCTGCTTCTAAAACTGATCTCTGTGCATTAAGGGGTGTGTTCTTTTGTCACGTTAATGAAGAAATAATAGTGTTTGTCTCAGGCCAGACTTGCTAAGATGGGCTGAACCCTGAATATATATATATATATATATATATATATATATATATGTATTTATTGTTTTTCTGTGAGATGTATGCTGTCCTTGCATGGAAGCAGTGTAGAAATGAAAGTATTTAATCTTGTTTGTATAGCAATTCAGCCTGACACGGGTCAGGCTGGAATTCAGGATTTCTGGGGTCCTTAAGTTATAGATATTCCTCTATGTAATGCTGTGCTTGGCATAAAAGTATGAAGTCCATCTGAGTTAGCCTGTGCACGAGTTGTGGGCATGAGGAAATGCAGGAGGAGAGTGGCACAATGTGTCATTTTACAGCAGAGGTTGGCTGTGTCCACCTCTCACCCTATGTGATCACCCTTGGTGATAGGAAAGACAGTGATAAATTGGGGCTTAATAATGTCCTTCCTAGAGCTACACAGAGGCCATGAAGAAGTTGAAGGCAGTCTTGTCCTGACAGGAGGACAAGAAACAATGGGGTTAAGTGGAAAGGAGATCTATTGACTGTAAGGAGATAGCTTTTCACCATGAGGATGGTTGAGCCAAGGTTGCCCTTAGAAGTTGTGTAGGCTCCTTTTTCCACTGGGTGTTTTCAAGATCTGATGGATAAAGCCCTGGGAAGCCTGGTGTGATCTCATGAGTGACCTACCTTTGAGGTGTAGGTAACAGAGGGTTGCACTAGATGACTTTTCAAGGTCTCTTCCAAGCTGTATTGTCGTATGACCATATGATTCTTGTGGAGCCTTTTTGACACCTAGATTAATGTCTCCATCCTCTGAAACTTGTTATGTTTCTCCTGCTCTGATGCACAGCAGGTGATGCAAAGAGCTGAAGATAAAGCAGAACCTCAATAAAAGTTACATCAGATTTTCCAAGGTCTTGGAGAATTATGGAGAGAAAGAAGATTCTTAGTTTTATCAGCTATATTATTCAGTCTTCGATGTTTGATTTTTTTTGCTAGAATGAACCAAGTAGAATTCCATGATATTAGGAAAAGCACAGTATGCATTGCAAATAAATAAGTCCCATAAATAAGTCGGCGGGAATCATCAAAACTGTTCATGCTACTCCATCTGCTGGGGAAATCAATAACGACTTCCAGTATTTAAGAGGTGGAGACATTCTTCAATCACAAAGGCAGGGTTTTTCCAATCTGTTTTGTATCTGTAGACAAGTGTCTTTGCTTTTGCAATACTTACACTACACAGGATAGATAGGAAATCTTAACTCCTTTGGGGAAATTATGATTCTTGAAAAATTCTGCAGATATAATTACTATTTTTTCGCTTGTTCCCTTTATTTTGAGATGAGTCACTCAAATCGATGTGGTTGAGAGATTGCAAGTGAAAGACAAAGCCCTTAAAAGTTTGGCTTCCTCTTTTCTGTAGAAAAGCATTGTAGACACAGAACATGAGAATATTTGCTAAACTACCCAGAGCAGATCTTGGAAGTCAGTCTGTGTGGTCCAGAATTGCGTTCTGCCTTTTTGTGAAGGGATTAGCTCAGTGGTCCCTGAGTAACAGCTCTCTCAGCAACATTGTCTGCTGGAATTTTCTTTCCCAAATTCTGTAATGACTCTGCTTAGAGGTAAATGAGAATGATGGTGTTGAAGTTGCCTGAAAATAACAGAAGCATGTTAGCAATGAAATTACAATCTCATATTTTTGGAAGGTAATAGGTGTAAAGGTCACATGGCCTCTTTGTGAACTATGAGATTCCATGCCTGATAGTAACTTCTCTCTTGGAAAAAGAGAACCTCACAAGAAAAAAGAAACATGAAAGAGTAAAGGCTGAGCGAAGAATTATGTAGATTTCATAGGTGTCTTTTTCTTTCATTACATAATCAGTAGCAACCACTTTTTTCAAAGTAACACACTTTCCAAAGTAATACATTGAAATTGAACTAGAGAGGTCAGAGACAGTGAGCTTCAGTCTAAATCTGCATTTATGTTTTAATATGCAGGCAGAAACAAGATTGTGTTTACTGTCCTGAAGACTCACTTAGACTGTTTATTTCCATATTTTGAGCTAGAGAAAGAGCAGTGGGCACCTATCAAGGGTACAATCACTTCATTCTGGTGAGAAGCTTTCATTTGGAGCAAAGAGAGTGTTAAAGTGCTCTTCACAGGCATGAAGTCTTCAGTTTTACTCTTCTTTTGCAATGAATAAAAATGTGTGTTTGTTTCCTGTATGATGGCAAATTTGTAATTCAGACATTTGTCATGGAGACTGACTGATGAGTAATGAAGTCTAGTCCCTTCTAATCTAGTCTGAATTGAATATTTGTTCTCGAAGAGAGCATTTGCATTACGGTCTGTGTCACTTCTCAGAGGTTCACTTGATTTGAAGACATGAATTCTTGAGAGGTTTTTTCAAGCTCGAGATTTTACTGAAGACTCTTCTGTTCTATACTTTCTGATCTCCATCACATGGCCAGGGTTCAAGGAATAGCTGTAGCCTTGTAGCCAAGTAGATAAGGTGGCTCCATTTATTGTAAGAGGCCATAGCCTTTGTCTCAAGTTAGCAGTGAAGACTTCTGAACCTGTTGGGCTTCCTATGGATTTGTCTTGGGCTACTTGTAGATTTATTTTAGCTTATTTACCTGTATTAGTGATTGTCCAATAGCCATGTAACTATTACTTTGTTTTAGCTTTCAATCACTTTGTACAACTGTGTGGTATAACACCTAACCTTATATATTTTTGTAATTGGAAGATATTAATAACAAGCACTTATTCTCTGTAGAATGAACTGCGTATGAGTGATCCTGGAATAAAGCACCTTGTGGGTTACAGGGACAGGATGATACCAGAGGCCCTAGGGCTGTGAACTGTTCACCAGAGGTCCCTTGCAAGCAATTGAAGAAAGGCAGTCTTCAGAAATGGGAAAAACCAGGTAGGGATTACAAAAGAACTAATACTAAGTATCTGACATATGTACTGCACACCATATGTAACAGTGTTACACATGTGTAACATAGAGTTAAAGTGAAGAAAGAGCAAGGTGCAGAGGGTGTTAGAAAACATGTAAAAAGGATTCCAAGCAGATTCCAAGTTGAGGAGGAAACCATCAACATCATACTGGCAAAAGATTTGAACACTGGGAGCTCACTGTTCCTCGCCCCCTGCTCTGAAGCTGTCTTTGTTAAGACCCAGAGTGGAAATGAAAGCATACAGCCAAAAAAATGGGTTGGTATTTCCTGGGCATAGAGACCACAAAATGACAGTTTTCAGTTCTGGGTGAAGTTAGGAGTGGTGCCAACAGAACTGCCACCTTGGACTTCCAACAGGCAGACTTTGGCCTGTTCAAGAGATCTAAAGACGGGTACTGCTTGACCAACCTGATCTCCTATGACAAAGTGACACACTTAGTAGATGAGGGAAAGGCTCATCTATCTAGACTTCAGTAAAGCATTTGACATCATCTCCCACAGCATTCTCCTGCAGAAACTGGCTGCTCATGGCCTGTATAGATGTAGCCTTTGCTGGGTAAAACTGCCTGGATGGCTGGGCCCAGAGACTTGTGATGAATGGAATTACATCCAGCTGGTAGCTGACCACAGGTGATATTGCCTAGGGCTCAGTAATGGGACCAGTCCTGCATAATATCTTTATTAATAACCTGGATGAGGGGATCAAGTGCACCTCAGTAGATTTGCAGACATTACTAAGTTAGGTGGGAGTTGATCTGAGGAAGGGCAGGAAGGATCTGCAGAGGCGCCTGGCATCCTGGCATATGATGCGGTCAGCAGGACAAAGGAAGTGCTGCTCTGCTCAGCACTGTTGAGGCAGCATCTCAAATCCTGTGTTCAGTGTTGGACCCTTCCGTTCAAAAAGGACATTGAGGTGCTGCAGGTGTCCAGACAAGGGCAACAAAACTGGTGAAGGGTCTGGAACACAAGTCTTATGACGGTCAGCTGAGGGAGCTGTTGTTGTTTAGCCTGATGAAGAGGAGGATCAGGGAGGACCTCATCACTCTCTACAACTCCCTGGAAGGAGGTTGTGATGAGATGGGGGTTTATCTGTTCTGTCATGTTTCAAGTGCAAGGATGAGAGGAAAGGGCCTTAAATTGTGCTAGGGGAGGTTCAGATTAGATATTAGAAAAAACTCCAAAGTTTTACTGAAGGTGTGGTCAGGCACTGGAATAAACTATCCAGGTAGGAAGTATTCAAGAGGCATCTGCATGTGGCCCTTGAAGCTGTGGTTTTGCAGTGACAGAGTGGTGCTGGGTTGATGATTGGATGAGATGATCTTTAAGGTCTGTTCCAACCTTAATGATTCTGTGATGCTAAAATGTTTGTGTATATACAATTTTAAGTAATATAATTTGAGCTGTGAAGCATTAGTGTCATTGTAACTGAATAGGTAATTCTTTCATTAGGCTGTTAAGACTTCAGCTAGACTCATTGTAAGATCATGGCTTTGTATATATTGTGTGTTCCCTTTGCCCTTAACTTTTCAAGTTTATCAGACTGATAGGAATTCAAGCAGTCTATCATATAACCTAAATGCAATTATTTGGTAGAAAAGGTTAGAGAACAGTCATGAACTGTGTATCCCCGACTGATGTAGCAAAAGTATCTTGGGGTGGCCTGTCATGAAGGGATACATGCCCACCTTTCGTTATGCTTAGCTGGAGCAAATTAATCTGTTTCCAGAGATTTTTTTTTCCAGAAGAGGGTAAGGAAGGAGTGTGGAGTGTGGTTATGTCATGAGTAGCCCTCATCCTAGAGAGGCAAGCTGTATGACTTTTTTGAGTCTTTAGGAAAACACAGCTTACACATTCCTCTGGATGACACTACTGGATTTGGCCTTCATGGACTTGACCCAAATACACTGAATACATGGTTTAATTTATGAGATGTTATTTGGGGGTGTTTCAAGGAGTCATCATCCTCTGATGCCAGTATTTGCCGTCTTTCAAGATAACCTTTAAGTGCTACTAGAGTCAATCTGGTTAGGTCTTGTGAAGTCTTCTGCTGTTGAGGCTTCTGAGGAAGAAGGAAACTCACTATATTTAGGGCTTATTTACTTTGTCTAGCACTGTGTACAGTGATTTAGGTAGAATAGTCATCACATTTCAGAAATTGTACCAAGAGAGCTTAACTTGGGAGCAGGTCTGTGAAGGAGTCTGTGATGGTATTTAAAGGAGAGCATCAAAGACAGGAAATTAAACTGCTACTTATGTTGTTTGAAAAGATTGGAGAACAAGCCACACGGCTATTAAGAGGAAATATTGTAAGCCATAGGCTGTTTCCTGTGAGGCCAAAATGCAATCCCTGCGACTCAAACTGCTCTTCATATGTGTAAAGGACAGATTTAGACCCACGAGGGAAAGAAAAACTGTGAAGAAGAGGAGGAGGGCTAACAGCTTACTTCTTGGCTGTTAACATTGAATAATTAAGCACTAACAGCCAAAAGGAAAGCTGTTGTTTTCCTAGTCCAAATACCCAGCCAGGAATAAAACATTAAGCAGCTATAGAAATGATGTCTTTCATTTTCTTTTCATAAAACAAATGACTAAGTTAAACAACATATACTTTGGATAGATGGAATAGAAGTGTATTTCATATAGCCAGAACTTTAATTTCTGGAATTTATGCTTTGCATTTCATGGGTGAACTGAACATGATGTGCTGATTTTTTCCCCTTAAAATTCATTGTGCATGTGTGGAAAAAAAGGCTAGTATCTAGAATACTAAAACTTTAAACCTTGACCACTTTATGGTAAAGAATCCCCTAAAGTTCTTGTGTATACCAAATCTTACCTGTTTTGTTTCTTCCTAGCTGTGTTATTTGGTTAAAAAATTTTGTTATTTACTAACCTTGTCCTGCTCCTGGAAAGCAAGTCATTAGTTCATGCTTTTACTCATGGAGGGTCTGAAGGTGTGGCATTAGGCTCTGGCCCCTGCCACTTTTGTAGTCTTTTTAGAAAGGCTGATCTTTCTAGAAGTTCTTAACATGCAGCTTAAGCTTACCAGAGAGGAGAATAAAACAAGTTTTTTACTGGTAGATTTTACTAGGTCTAAAGTGAGGATTATAAAAATTTGAGTGAAACAGAGACACCACATTCATGATTTAAGAGTACAACCCATACCCATTCACACGTTTTATACTATAAGAAAACTCAGAGGAGAAAAAAAAGCCTAAGAAAAAAAGACATATGAAATGAAGGAGATATGGCATTCAGCATGTCTGACAGAAGAAATAGCCCCCAGAGCCAGAAAATTGTCATCAGGTAGCAGTGATATCAGTCTAGAGCTTCTTCCAGCTTTGGATCACAGGGCCCATCAGCAGAGCTCCTTGTATACAGCACCCCTCACAGTCACTCGTCAATCAAACAACTCTGAAAATAAAGACCACATGTCATCAAATTTGTGGAATTCTTCTCTTCCTGTTTATGCAAGAACTGCCAGATCACTTATGTTGCTGCACCAGTTTTCTGTCCTCAGAGAGGTGGGTGATTTTCTTTTCCTAATGTCAGCGTAGATAAGTCCTTTCATTTCTGCTGTGAAAATTAAATGTTGTTGTAAGACAATTTCATGCTGCACGGGATCACAGAGGACCTTTGTAGGAATGCAAAGGCAGTAGCTTTCAAATGCTGTTTATTCACCTCTGTAAAGACCCTCTGCCACCATGGATAGGGAGGAATAGAAGGATGGATCCAGAATATCACGTTTGCCTGTGGAAAAGCCTTCATACTTGTTTGTCTTGATTGGATTCAAGCACTGGAACTGGCAAATTGCCCCAAAGATGCAGTGTGTGCTTGTGTGAGGGCCATAGAAGCACAGTAGAGAGGCTGCTGACCTGCACAGCTCTTGAAGTGTTACTAGAGATCAGGATGTCATTTGGCCTGGGCCAAAAATGTTGAAGAAACAATGCTCATGCTTTTGTGGGAAGGCTGATTGCTTGCCAATGCTCAGTTTGCTTGGGTAGGTGCAGCAGAAATGGGACAGAGCAGTCCTATTTTAGTGAATTGTCACCTGTACATAGCTCACTCCTGCTCAAATTAATATCGGCAGAGGTGCCATAGAAAGTAGAGATCATTCCTTGTAGTAACCATCACTTCTTTCTCTAATAAAGCTGCACTGATAAGGAAAACGTTGAAAATTATATTAAAACCATCCAAAAATAGCAGTAGTTTTGCTGGCGGATTTCCCAGCAGACCATATGTCGACCTTTTCTGGTCAATGTAAAATCCACAATCAGCCTGGATGAGTGCCTAACCTCAGATGTATCACCCCATGTTTTGCTGTCTTGCTGATGCCACCTTGCCACCCTTTCCAAGTGGCTTCAGGCTCCCTTTGTGTGACCTTTTGCTCACAATGTTTGTTCTCAGGGAAGCCATCATGGGCTCACAAATCATAGTCTGAATGTTCCCCACAGCCAGGATATCATTTGTTCCTCTGCATTGCCTGGGCCAGGGCCCTGTTTTTTTGGTGTTGCTTGGCCAATCTTAAATATTTTTTTATAAAGCCTTTTTTTGATGAATGCTATGTTTCTTTCTTTGATTATCAGAGGAACATTCCCTTCCTCTTCCACATCTGTCTGTGTTTTCATTCTCTTTAACATATGAGACAAATTTCAGAGGGTTTTTCACCCTCCTGGCCCAGGAAGACAACTTGATGCCTCTTCTTTGTTGGTCTTTGCTCCATATGCTGAAGAGGAAAGCTTTGTATATTTTTCAGTGTTCTCCCATAGCATTAATTCTTTATATCCAATATGAATTATTGGCAGATTAACAGCAATCTGGAAAAACAGATGGTGCTTTCCAGACCTCCCTCCTCCTTCCCTGTCATGGTTGAAAGGAAACTAACATTAATTCAGCCCCAGCCTTCAGTGAGAGCGCAGGCCTACTCAGTGTGCCAGCCTGCCAGATATTTACGTACAGCTTTATCTCATGTACGTATGTCCTATTTCTTCTGGATATAGAAAGAAACCTCTAATATATATCAGTGTTTTTGTAATGTGCCAAAGTTTTATCTATAGTTACAGATGCAAATATAAAACCAGCACTTAACTACGTCCATGTCTAATCACATAACTATATATTAGTGGCTCTGCATTTGTGCTCCTAAATATATGGAAGTGTATTCCCAGAAATATATATGTATATATGTGCATACATGATACATCAGGTGTGTGTTTCCTAAATCCATTTGGCATCAATATTGGTGTTTCTCTGTGGAAACTTTAAAATAAGTCTGACTGAAAGTTGTTATTACGGCTTGGAATGGCCAATGTCCACCAGCTACTGGTTAATCCAAATGCCTTCCCTGGCTAGAAACAGATCCTTGTGTCACTCTCTCTGCACAGTTGCACTATGTCCTGGCTTTATGTATCATGTTTGGCACTATTTCAGTCTTTCTCTGCTGGACAACACTCTTCAAAGATTTCTTGTCAAGAAAATTCATTGTGCCAGTTGTATGTATGACTTTTCCCTGTACCACCCATATTATTTGTCACTGATTGTACTCTTTAACAAGAACTAATACACCACAATCAAATCTTACTTCAAACTTCTTCCAGGAAAACATTAGTTTTTTAACAATTTTTTCATTTCATAGGAATAAGATTAGTAAGAAATGCACTGAAGCCAACATTAGCAAATAATATGTACACATGTATATACACACTGGTGCACAGAGGTTTCAGTCTGAGATATAATCTCCTTTTGGCAGATGCTTTCTCTTTGTTTTCAGTAGTTTATATTTTGACTATCTTTTCTCCCAGCCTACAATTAATAAAGTCAGTCACCACAGACTGTGAAATTCTTTCTTCTTTATTCTTTTGTATACTAATAATCTGTGCTATTCCTTACTGTGCTATCTGTAAGAAGGGTTTTGATGGAAACCTTTTTCAGAAAGAAGAGATCCCACAGTGCTGGTTACTGAAGCCTTTGGCACCGTCTTAAATTCTTCACTTCTGCACCGTTTACAATATTTTTTTTTCAGGTTTTTATGAAGAGTAGTGTTTACTCACTTGATCACAGCTCCCTTACACTGAATGGCAAGAGGCCACCTTGCCAATGAATGAGTATAGCATCTTTGATGGAAAGCACTGCAGGGAGAGAATGTCAACTGGGATGTGATGGAATTTTGTGAAGTTTTGCTGTGGTTTACTTTGGTTTTGTTTTTCTGTTTCGTTTGTCACATTTTGGATGTCTGGAAGTATCAAGTGTACTTAAAAAGTAATGGTGTTTTCCTCCATCCATGTCCAAGGGCCATCTTACTTAAGGTCAAACATATCAGCAAAAAGTTTACCAAGAGAATCTGGAGGCCTGTGATAAAAAGCAGAATTTATTTATTACTAGTGGCTTCTGGTGTCATTTCAGACTGTTTCATGCTCATCATATAAACAACCCCTTGCATTTACTCAGCTATATACTTATATTCCAAAAGGAGTAGCATATGGTGCGAAAACCAGATGCCCCTGCCCACATAAAAGCTCTATACATTTGTTTGAATGTAGTCAGGAAACAGTCACGATCTTCTTCCCACTCTCAGAGGAGTCAGCTGGATGCAGCCAAGACCCTGTTTAGCTCTCAGTGATTACTGGTGTTGCCTAAGCTGTCCTGGGGGATAATGGGATGGACTGTCTTGTCTCATGGGAACATTTCACCATGAGAACTGAACTTCCCATGCTCTGTGAATTAATTGTCTCTACTGAGATAGTTTTTCTCTTCCCCTAAAAGGCTGTCTGGATTCCTCCACAGAAACTTTTAACTCCATCCTTCTCCTTTTGGTCTCTGTATTTCATTCTTTACTTCTGTGGAGTAGTTAGCATCATTAGGACTTCCTTCCCAGTTGTATTTTATATGCAGATACGGTCTCTGCTTCCAGAAGCCAAGTTTGCATCCTGTCTAAAACCTGTCTTTAATTTCTGATATTTTAAAATCAGTACTCCAAATGAGAACCTGTCACAAAGCCTATAATAAGTCACAGATTTCAGTTCTCTTGCATTTTCCCTTCTGACCATTCTTTGTTTGGAGGTTGGTATTTATGTCAGCCATTAATTTTTTATAGGCTCCTTTCAGCTGCCTCGCTCCTACAATTTTCTGGCATGTGCAGCTGTAACAGAACATGATGCTCTGAACACTAACACGGGTCCCTTCCATGTGGCATAGAATGTTTGGCATGCTTTGCCATGAGATGATGGGTTTGTCAGCGTGCAGCGGAGGTCTGGCTCCGTGCTCTGCCAGTGACCTGCCATGCGGGGGCAGAACAGCTCCACCTTGGAACATCAAATGAGTTCTCCCAAAGAGAGCTGGTGGCTCTGCAGCGCTTCTCTCCACAGAGGCAGATACTCCATGAAGAAACCTGCAGGATTAACTGAGTTCCCTGGCAGACTCTTAGGTTCAGAAGATTCCCATCACTCTTGTGTTGTTCTTCTTCACCTTTGCTATAGCTGATTTGGCTGCTCCTACTATAGTCCCAACTCATAGGAAGCTCACAGTCAGGAGACTGAATTTCATATCTTCTTCTGCACTTCAGTTGACAGACAAGCCAAATTCAGCTCCAAATATTTAGTGAAGATCAGAATAAGGTAACAGTACACATAACTACTGTATGCTGGCAGCATCCTTGTGTAGACTGGGTCAAGTGTGATACCAGTGGGAATTGCATATGCAAAGAAACTGCATGGCATGCAGCAGTGGTCTCCAGTGGATGGACCCCTGCATCTCCTATGCAGATTCTAAGATATGCAGAGGCATGGCTTTCTGTTAGGACCTATATCATTTTAATATTCTACTTTTTTCAAGATTTCTGGGCATGGACAGTAAATCTTTAAAGGCATTGATTCTATTTTTAGTGGTGCTATTCTGAAAGTCTTCCCTGCAGAAACTGCAAAAACTATTTTAAAAAGTCTTTACAGCTCTAAGTCATATGAGTCACAAAAAAAGGGTTTATATCTTCTTTTTTAGATTTAGAAAGAGTTTTTTCCTCCAGTAGATACTTTGCTCTCCCAGGAAAATGGATGGGTTCTTTCCTTCAGTCAGACTAGAAGATGTTGTTGAAGGCCTTTTGATATATTTTTCTCATGTACACCAGATGATGCAGCTAATGAATGGACAGCACTGTGCCTGATGTTTGACTTCATTTAATACTGGACTTGGCCTGCCATTTCTGCCCTGTTGGTGAAGCTGCATTTACTGCATGCCACTTGATTCTTCTTTGTTGCATATGCCATGCCATTAAAGGCCAGAATTCAAGCAAAGAATCTTTTTGGTTTTGATCTTTTATTAAAAAAATTATCATATACACCAAAAGGTTTACAAGGGCATGGAGGCAAGGACCTCTGCTCTCTCTTCCACTTCCACCTATAAAGGAGCTTCCCTTCTGAACTGAGTTTAGCCTGGAGAAAAGGAGACTCAGAGGTGACCTTCTCACTCTCTACAACTTCCTGAAGGGTGGTTGTAGTCAGGTAGGGGTTGGTCTCTTTTTCCAGGCAGAAGCTGACAGAACCAGAGATCACAGTCTCAAGCCGCGTCAAGGGAAATATAGGCTGAATATTAGGAAAAAGTTTTTTACAGAAAGGATGATAAAGTTCTGGAATGGTCTGCCCAGGGAGGTGGTGGAGTCACCATCCCTGGATGTGTTTAAAAAAAGACTGGATGTGGGACTCAGTGCCATGGTTTAGTTGAGGTGTTAGGGCATGGGTTGGGCTCAATGACCTTTAATGTCTCTTCCAATCTAGTCATTCTGTGAATTCTGTGAATTGTATTTCTGGTAACACCTGTGTTTCTCTCCTCTCTATCCTGATGTGGAAAAAAATTCCCAGTGAAATTGGTGAAAACTTCTAAAAAACTACTTTTTTCAAAACCTGAAAGAAATGGTGCTAAGCCTTTAAAAAAATCAGAGTAAAATCCAATTCCTTAAATCCCTGATGGAAGAAATCTTATTACCTTCAATACTATTATATACAGGACAAAGCCTGTAAGGCTTTGCTGAGAGATTGAAAAAGGCAAATTAATGACAGCACTTGAAATTACCTGTAATTATCAGTGACACCAGGTCAGCATCATTGCAATGACAGTCTCACAGAGTGATCATTCTGACTGGTTCGGGATTTATGCAAAACTGCCAAACAAAACGTGACCTCCACAATCACTATTAACATATCTTTGGAGCATTTAAGCATCTGAATTCACAGTCTACTGAGTAGCTGCTTTCATCTTTTGAAGAGCAGTTAAATTCTGAAGGGTCCCAAGCGTTTTCCTGGTCAAAATCACCTCTCCTTTCCCATTCATATTTACTCGGGCCTCTCTCTTCACTGTCACCATCACACAATGTCTCTTCAGCAGCTATAACAACTGCTTATATGGAAAAGTAATAATAGGAAGCCGTTTAATGAATTTTAAGCTGACTTTAATGTAATTTAGCAGCTGGAAACAAGGAGAAGAGCCAGCACAGTGTGACCTGCCAGCTCTCTATGGATTGTCAGTGGTCAATGTAGCACATATTTCAGCACTGCTCTCCAGGGTATGCTGGCAATGTTTCTTTTCTCCAGCTACATTCCTGATTTCAATTAAATCAGCATCTGAAGTACTCTTTCTGATATAGTTAGTGCTTTCCAATAGATGCTCCTGGCTTTGTTTCTCCCCAGATGCTGTCCTTCCTAACACTTCTGTTCTCAGCGAGTGAAGCAGACATCACCTGAAAAGCAAAGATGTTTTTAGAGAGACTAAACACAAAATTTTGTCTTAAGAAAGCAGGGAAGAAATGTAGCCCTTTGGTTAGAGAGCCAGAATTCCGTCCTTCCTGGGGAATGTCTCCAAATTGTTCTTTTGTTCACTCCCTTTTCAATATTAGATCTGGAGTGGTGTTGGTTTTTTTACTCTTCCTATAACTATAAAGGAATTTCCAACATAAAACTACTCATGAAATTATACAGCTGAAGTTTTAAGTTTGCAGTGACCAAGCATACCTTGAAGTTCTTTTCTCTTTATTTTCCACTAAGTATATGAACCAAATTGTTAACACATTGACCCAATGCCCTTGAGTCATTTAAAAGGGTTTTTATGACAGCCTGCAATTAGTATTATATAGTTTCTTTTGAAGGAGGCGTGCAACAGGTGTCTTAGCTTTCTGCTCCTTGTTTCCGTCCCCTCCAGTTCAATTAAAAATATGCACTTTAATACTATTTATTAATATTACCCCTTGCCTCCGGTTCAGATGTGTCTGTGCTAGGACACATAAGGAAACTACGTTTATATACTCTGCTGGACAAAGACTGCATTTGCCTTCAATTTTGCAAAACTTTATTTTGATACAAATTCATTTTTGCAGTTTTCAGCTATTTTGACCTTTAAGAAAAAAAAAAGCAAAACACAAAACCAACCAACCACAAAACCTCTGTGACATTATTGTGATGAGCTCCACAAGCAGCTTTTTGTGGTGGCCCCACTACTGAGATACAGAACAGGACAGAGAGTTGTGCTGGTGGCATCTGGAGCCACTCAGCTTCAGAGTTTTGCAGAAACCATCCCAAAGAAGACAGTGGCTTTTGGCTAATTTCCTTTGCTTGCTGTGGAAGGGTCTTCTAGCTCTCTTCAGGCTCATTTGGCCAGGTGACAGCATACTGCTTCATTGCTTGTTGGCACTCTCATTTTGCCTGTTTGGCTTGATCACCTACAGTGATAACCCGAGGCTGCTGAACCACAGTGTCCATGGCAGTGTGCAGCAGAAGGCTGCAGTTCTGGGGATCTGACTGCTCAGTGGCTCCAAAGGCATTCAATCAATTGCACATTGCACTAGTTGGACATTTAAGGTAGGATGAGGATGCCTCTAGCTCCTGGCCTTTACAGGTGTGTGCACTGTAGGACTCCCAAATACCAGCAGCTGTTCTGCTCACAGCTGCGTGGTTGGGCTCCTCACAGCCAAATAGCAGAGGTCGTTTGGGGCTTCTTGGCACTGCTGCCTCCAAAGTGAGATGCTGGGGCAGGACCCATGCTGTGGGAGGGGAGAAAGGAGGGGAAAGAGCTTGCTCAAAGAGAGCGGGGAAAACCTAGGGAATTCAACTTGTTGTTGAAGGGGGTGAGGGAAGACCTCAGTTGAAACCTCTAATTCCATCCTCTCAGTGGAGTCAGCAGCTGCGTTGGCATGGCTTTGAACAGCTCCAGTGTACAGAGCAGGCATCAGGGCTGTGGTTGGTTGTCAGCCTGCTACCCAAGACAGCTGTGTCCTCTGTGCTTAAGATTGGCCTTGCTGTGCATGGAAGTTGAAGGCAAGTAGGCAGAGATGCCTCAGTCGCCAATGACAAGATATGTAGAAGCCATTGAGCACTGACCTCTCACTTCTATTCCTTTACTGCACTTTCCTGAATAATTTCACCAACTGTAGGCTCAGGCTGCAGATAAACAACATTTAAGTTGGGACCACTGCTGACTATTCCTCCCCAGTTACACATTCTTGTCACTTCTGTTGTGGTGTCTATGGCACCCTGACACACAGTCAGGAGATCAGAAAACTGACCATGTTACAGGAGTGAAGCCAAGAGCAATGGTATGACACTTGTCTGAAAAAAAACCTAGACAAAACCCCCAAACCCTAAACCATAATATTTCCATTCCCTTTGTCCTTTTCAAATTGGCCCTGTCTCCTCTGACATTTCCCTTAAGCATCAGTGGCATGTTGACAAATTCAGTGATTGTTATAATTAGTACCTGTAGCCAGAAAAGAGCTTGATGCTTACAAAACATCCTTGTGACTCTGATAGTTATACATGCACATACAAGTTCCATGGGAAACTAAAAATCCCACATGCAAATTTTTAGGACAATTTATTTTGAAATCTGTAAATGCATATGTACTTATGCTGTCTTGTACTATTACCTCCGTCCTGAAATATTCAGTTAATAGATGGGTTATTTTCTTAATTATATTCTAAATTATGAGCATCGTGTTCTAAAAGTAGTTCTTATTAATATGAAAAAAAGAGAATGTTTGACTGAGCCTGAGGGTTCCTAAGGAATGGTGTCTAATTGTCAGAGCTATAAGAGCCTAAAAACAGTGCTCAGAGCCCAGACCTGAGGTGTGAAACTTACCACTAAGTGCTGGGGGATTCATAGTTACTTGCAGACCACAATGTGAGTGGGCAGACTTATGAGCCTTTCTGAAGGGAGGCATGATGCTTTGATGTGCCCAGTAATGACATTATGAGTTCTAATTGATGTAAGCAGTAAAGACAGAGTGCCTCATGGCATGGAAAAAGAAACTGGCAGATACCACTAGTTGGTTGCTGAGCTTTGGTAAGAGATTGTCCAAGTGAACATCTCTCCGTTCAATCACATTTTCCACTGGAAATTCCTCTTTCCTTTTAACATACAAGACTCTCTGTGGACTCATTTGAATAGGTTGCCACACAGGTACCTCAGATGAAACCACAGACTGTAGCCTCAAAAGGAGCGGAAATACTATTTTAAAGATCTTGTCTCTCTGTGCGAGTGAGGCTGGCACTGTCTGTTGCTTTCCTGCTTTTACACGTACTTGCCTAAAAGAAACTCTTCTCCTTAAGGACTTAAAAACCCCAAGTAAATAAATAAAGATCACTTTCAAGGCCAAAAAGTGTGCCAGCCAGAATTTGCTGTGGTTGTGTTGCACACTCAGATTTTGTTTCACAAAATCCTGCATGCAAGAAGGTTGGAGCAGTATTTAAAGCCTGAGGTATGACACATGTCTAATTACTGTATCTGTCTGTGCATAAGGGTGCTAGCTCTGTGTGAGTAATTGGGGCAGGAGATGGTGTCTAAAATCCCCTTTTAGACATCACACAGGTGGGGAATCAGTGACAGTGTGGGAAACATGACTCACATCAGTAGCGATCATTGAGATTAGACAAGAGAACAAACCTTCCTCCAGCTACCATGCTGGATGCTGACAGCAGGAACTCTACAGCATTTGGCTCTGTTGTTCAGCAGGTTAATAAATCACCTTTTGGAGCATACAGTTTCCCATCAGTCAAACACTGGGCAGGAAAGAGTGGGATAGCACTATTCATCTTGGAAAGAGCAATGAAGAAGAGCTCTGCACAAAAGCCACCTATTTGTGTCCTTGATTATTATTCCTCATCATGAAGACTTACTAGAAAATCTGAGGTGAAAGGATGCTTCTTTCAGGCAACAGAGGGAAGAAAGAGAGCTCAAGATACAGACACATGAGAGTAACTCATGACTGTGACAGTGAATTCTTTCATCGTGTTTGCTTTAATGTTGTTCCTTGAAGAGCCACGTTTTAATAGACATTTTAAAGTGGAAATACCAATTCTAACTTGACAAAAACATCTGAACTGTGCCATACTTAGAGTGGAGGTTTTTAAGAAGTTACTTAAAATCTCAGTATTATTTTACTGCTTATTGTGTCTGAGAAATGCCCTTCATAAAAATAATTATCCAGGATGTGGCAGTTCAGCTAGACAGGGACGATTCCGTCCCCATTACCTGAATCCAGCATCACAGCCCCCTGGACAAGTAGGCGTGGCTGCTGGCATAAGTAAGCATCAGTATATGAGAGCAGAGTGTCTGGATAACACAGGATCAGTCAGGAGTCACTTAAACCATCCTGTAATTCAGACAGCTTGTTGTGACAGGCTGTTCCTGGGCATGGTGGGTCATTGCTCTCTTAGTAAGAGCTTCCCCTGAAGCTGGCAAATGCCCTCTCCTGTCCCTGACTCTGGTACTATTGGCAGGGGAAAAGGCTTGGAATGAGAGGAGTATAGGAGGATGGGTTCAAGAAGGGGCATCACTTCCTGAACCCTGCAGGCCTTTTGGAGGCCATGCTTCTGGCCTCCTAAATCTTAAAAAGCCCACTTAGAAGCAGCACAGGATCGGGAGAGGTTGGAATGCAGCATCTGCTTTCACCCTCTGGAGACCACAGACTTGTTATTTCTTTGGATATTCTTTGGGGTCATTAATTGCTGTTCAGCAATAGCTAGTAGGATATTCTGTTGGAAGATTAGTACAGAAACTTTGGTGCCTTTATCTGTTTTTATCCTCTTAGGTCTCATATAAAGTACTGTAGGATGTGATCAGTGTAAGTAAAGGATATTTTAAAATTATTTTTTGGCTTCAGTAAAACAGTGGCATAATTATTGCATGTAATTTTGCAGTGAATTTTTGAATATAAGTAGTATAATTACAGTCTATTCACTCTTCCTGATCACCTATAGGTCTATCTCCCTTTCATTTGAATGGATTCAAAATTATCTGTTTTTCCTGTTCCTAATAATGATAAATGACCATGACTAGATCATGTGATTTTGCTTACATTTGTAAGGGATGCTAAATTGTTATGATTCTTTTAAAGCATGTTCATATTTTTTAAATTTAATGAATTGCAAATTACGAGTACTGGGAACCTGCTACTCCTCTTTTCCTGCGCCTCAACCCCAACACTCACCCCAGTTATATTATTAATCACTTTTTAAAAGATAATTGTTTCACTAATGCCAGGGATGATAGGACCTTAAGTGGGTGAAATACAAATGTAGAAGGAAAGCTTAATTCTAGAGAGCTGAAATACTAGTTAATAGGATTATAGGAAGAGGTGGTATAGAAAAGATGGAGAAAAAAGTGAAACCAGAGCAGTAATACTTTGTGTAACACTGTCTTACACAAAGTGCATGACATCAAGACTTTTGGTGAGATGTCTTATGAAAGATACATAAACTATTGTGTTGGGTCCTGACTGGAGTGATCTCATTTGCTTAGGTAAGGTCAGTGGGCTTGCTGTCCCCTCTGTGAAGGTGCTCTTTGACTTAGCAGAGCAGAAATCCAAGGATGTATGGGGCCAAGAGCCAAGGCCTATAGGTGGAGTGCCACCAGAGATGCTGTGGTGGGATCTGACCAAAATCTCCTGAACAAGATGTAGAAGATGAGGCTTTCCACAGACAAATACAGAACTCTTCTGACTGCATCTTTGTCTTCCTGGGAGATTTCAGCTGTTCAGGTAGGCATTGCTGAGTGACCCGAGAAGGTGCAGACTATGCAGCTCACAGAAGGTGTAGACTATGCAGAAATGCCAGAGGAGCTGTACTTGACCAGCTGCTTGCAAAGTGGGAAGAAGCAGCCAAAAGTCTATCAGCCAAAAGTCTAGCAGAAATAGCAACTTGGGCTGCAGTGACCATGAGATGACTGAGGTTAACATACAGAGGAAAAGTGGAAAGAGAAGTTGCAAAATTAGGATTCTAGACTTTATAGACTAGAATTTGGTTTAGTTAGGGAATTTCCCTAGACCAAATTCCTAGGGAAGATGCCAAGGGGGAAGAGGGCAAAGGAGGGCTGGCTGATTTAAAACAAGCAAAACTGAAAAAAAAAAAAAAAAAGCAAAAACAAGCACAAAAAACCCCCAGTTTTCTGAGAGGTGAGGAACAATCAAGCATCCCATTGTGCAGGATGGGCTTCCAGCAGAAGGAGCTCTGGACTAAGCATGGAATTGCATGGCAAGCCATTAATGCAACCAAATAGCATACAAGAATATAAAGATAATATTTTAGCATTTTTTAATAAAAATGAGTACAGTCGAGGCCCAGCTGGATTTAAGTCAAGGAGAGGCCATTAAGGGTGACAAGAAGGGGTTCTACTGGAGCACTAATTACAGGAGAAGTTCAAAGAGAATTTAGGCCTGCCGAAGAATGGGGAGAACAACATAGTGGCAAGCATTATAAAACAGGGTTCCCAATGTCTCTTTTGCATCAGACAAAGATTTATACCAGCACTGTTTGTTATGGAGGATAGCCAGCTGGGAAGGAGCAACGAGCTAGGGACAACTTCAACTGGTTGTATTCAGATCCATAGTGCTTGGTGAGATTCATTTTACACTGAAAGTGTTACCTGCTGTCTATCTTATGTGAAAAATCAGGGTGGTCTGCAGAAATCCATGAAGACTGGGAAAAGACTAAGGGCTGAAATACCTGTCTTTTGTAAAGGCAAGAAGGACAATCCAGGGAGCAATATGATTGTTACTGTCACCTCAGTCACTGAAAAAGAACATCATCTTGGAATTCATTTTCAAACATAGCAGACACAAGAAGGCAGTGGCCTGTATGAGGAGGCAGATGGCACCGTTAGCAAATTTGCAGACTGCGTTAAATGGGGGGGCGTGATTGACACACAGAATGGCAGAGCTTTAGTCCAGAGGAATCATCACAAAGTTGAAAATTGGGACCACAGAAATTTCAAAACATTAAACAAGAAGAAATGCAAGTTTCTGCATTCATGGCAGAGTAACTCCAGCATTGGTACTGGCTAACCAGTGGCTTGGCTGTAAAAGGACCTCAGGGCTGTGGTAAATTGGTTGACACATGAGTAGTTAAGCCATAATTCATTGTAAAGTAAACTACACACTGGGCTAGAAGGAGTGTACTCAGAAGGTCAAGCAAAGCTGTTGTTCTCATCCACTTTTTCTTGGCACTGGTGAGGCTGGAATCACGTACTGTGCTGTAGGGGCCCACTTCCACCCCACTGTTAAAAGAAGGCTGTGAAGAAGCTGGAGGGAGCCCAGCAGAGGGCTGCCAGGATAGCAAAGGACCAAGAACACATGCAGAGTTTGGGAGATTAGTTTGGTGAAGAGGAGCTGGAGGAGTTCCCACCTCCAGCCCACAGTAGCTGGAGTGGGAACAGGAAAGGTAATGGAGCTAAACTCAGCCATTTAGTGGTAGACAATATGTCAAGGAGCAACAGCCAAGAACTGCCGTGGGAAGGTTCCAGTTGCATGGCTGGGAAAACCCATGAGAGAGGTACTGCAGGCCTGGAACATGTTACTGAGGGTGGCTGTGCAACCACCCTAGGAAATTTTCAAGGGTTGGCCAGACAAACCACAGCTTGACAGGAGCTAGCGTGGGGAATACCCACAGTAATAAGGAAGAGGATGGACTAAATCATCTCCACAGGTCCCTTTCAAACAACTTCTATGGGATCCTCTATTGTAAACGTCATCTGTAAGTAATAGGACATACCCGTGTGATTGCCCAGATGCAAAGCTAAGTATTATCAAGATGATACAGACTGTCTTCTGGGTCAGGGCAAGAGCAAAAATCTCTAGGAATGTTTTAATGTTGTTCAATCTTTCTTTTTCATGTGTCTTGACAAAGAAATGTCAGGACGTATTTTTTCTTATTCCAGGAAATGTTTCCTGAAGCATTGCTCTTCCTGTTCCTGATAGCCACTGAGAAAATAATTAATTCTGTTTCCCAGTATTAGTCTGTATTTTGTCTGTCTACAGGTTCCTCTCATGCTTCTTCAGGCAGTTTGAAGTAATTTCTGCTGAGATTTTCTCTGTTATGCACTTGTAAAATCATTTGGTACCTGAGTCATAACTTCTGAAACTTTCTCTTGATTTTGCCATTGGGTGTCTTTATTGTGTTTGGTTGGGTTTTGTTGCTGATATTGGTTTTAACCTTTGTCCCAGATTATACAGCTGCAATGAGCATAACTTAGAGAAGTCTAACTTGTGGACTTCTCATTTACTCTGCTTCAGTTTCCTTCATATTAGGAAGTACACAGTTCATGTCCTTCCATAAAAAGAAAACAGCAGAAGAAACAAAGCCAAGCCAATTTTTTTAAGCAAAAAACCAACTTGCTTCAACCAATGCATTGTTCCTCTGAGCTCACAGAGCAGAGGAGGTTTATAATGGAGCCGCCAATACAATTTTTGAGGGCTGCGAGTGAGGAGGACCATGAAAGTAGGTGCAGAATAGCCATCAAACTCACTGGGAGTTTATAAATACACCCTCTGCATTTCAGCATAATCCTGAGGTAGCTTCATGTAGTTGTAAGTGCCTGCTCAGCTGAAACTAGGCTGTGGCCTCCCTAGTCTCCAGACAGCACCTTCTGCAAGGGAGTGTGTGTGGGACTTTCACAGGCTTTCCAGTTGCGTCTGTTCCGCCTTGTGTTAGTAGTCACTGAACCACAGAAAGACTGACTTGGCTTCCTTCGTATTCTTGTTGTGAATCAGGCAGAGCGGGGACCTGTGTTTGGTTCTCTCACATGTGATGTGAATTTCCCTCACAAGCAAATTACTTGCTATCCTGGCATTCCTGTCTTCCTAGTTTTGACCAAAATTTGTGGCCCTCCTAGCTGATACTGTCTTATTTTCCCCCAAAGTTTGTATTTGACTAAGCAACATTTTCTAAGAATAGCATTCAACAGATAATTGCCCTTCAACCCCTGAATACAACAAAGGTGGTAGGGCAGACCCTTCCAGGGATCCAAAGGTGTGTTATTTCAGCTCATAATTTTACAGTAGCTCCTTGAGGTATACAGACCTCTCAATCTCTTTTTTTTTTAGTGTTTGCTGAACTTCACTATTAATTTGGTCTGTGTAAGTACATTTTTTTCTGTAGCCACATATCTGGGAATCCCAGAAGCTTCATTGGGCTGATTATTTGTACACAAAAGGAACAAATATTATAGGAGGCCCTGGACAGGTGATGACAGACAGAATTCAGAAGGCTGGAGCAAGGAAAGAAATGGAGAATGCATGTGTGTGCATGCATAAGAGGGGAAAGGTGTTGATGTAATGGTGAAATGAACATAGAAAAGGGGAAAAGTTGTTCTTTTCTTTTATCTGCCTTTCTACCTGTCCTACTTTCCCTAGAGTGCCATTGATAATGAGCAACACTCTTTGAATTCAGCTTCCAAATGTTGTATACAATTTTCTGAGACTGCCTTGGACCTTTGATGGGATTATGAATATTGTTATCTAGAATTTTCTGTTGTATCAAGTTGTTTCTGTTCCTTTGTATCATTGTTACATTAGCTTCCTTGGTTTTTTTCTTTTATGTTCTATTTCATTTTCAAATGTGCACTCCTCTCTCAGGTGCCATCTGATTTTGTCCTCTCTCATCTTTTAATTTTTGCATATTGCTCCAACTTCACTTCCTTTTGATTGGCTACTACCTGGATTATAGGTTTCCTCACTTAGTTTCTGTTAATGATTTGAATTTTTGCTATGATGATCACCTTTTTTTCAGCTGCATGTTATAGTTTTATTTTCATATGACTTCTCCACTTTCTATCCCTAAAGAATTTGATCCTGTAGTGACTTCTGTGACTCAGCTGCAGAGCAAATATTGCAGTCAGTGATACTGAAAGCACCCATGGTGGCATATTCAGAAGAAAAAGAGCTGTCCTGCGTGTGTGTCAAGTGGTTTTCTAAATGGTGGAAGGAGAAGAGGCTGTTTGACAGGAACTACCCAGCAGTCTCTCCCTTCACTGTGGGAAACTCAGCCCTAATTTGGCAGTAAGTTCCTACTTTCTGGGGCAATCTCTCCCTGACTCCAGAAGAAAGCAGCGTGACAGAGCTGTAATTGTGTCTGGCTGCTCTTTTGAGGGTGCATGTGGACTGTCAGTGGGCTTTGCACGCTCCAGACTGAAATCTCAGTTTTAGAAGAGCTGGCAGAGGAGTGCTGTAAATTTTGAACTGAAGTTGCATAAGAAGCTATTCTTGGCTCAGCATTGCTCAATACCTTTATCAACAATTTGGAAGGAAATGTATAATCGTCACATAGATGCAGATGATATAAATTGTGACCCAGTAGGTGGATGCCAGCTTATAAGACCTTCTGGCACAAACTGAGTTCAGTTTGTTCTGTTCAGAAGAAGGGAATTGTTCAAACTGTTTCCCATAACACTATTTTTAAGGGAAATGGTGAATGACATAGTTTGGCATTTCCCACACCCCTATCTGTACTGTTCTACTGGAGATTACTGTACTTTCATGCGTTAGTATTTTATGAAGAAAAGGGTTGGGTTCATTTTGTGAGAGCTAACAGATTGTAGGTAGCAGAAGTTCACTCTCTGCAGGTGCCAGTGGGTGGCCACTGGTACATAGCCAGTATAGGTGGGGTTATGCATCCTCCCTTTCCCTGCTTTAAGAAATCCAGTATCACTTGTGATTTACCAACACACATCCACACAAAATGTTTCATGGAGTCAGTGCTGCAACAATACACAGCAGAGCCAGAGGACAGGATGCTGTTCACACTCTCTTCTTTCACTTACCTGTTATTAATATACACAGACATGTGATTTTATCAGTTTTTCCTAGCAGTTGATACCCTCTGGTTCTGGTAACCACTCACCTATGCCAAATGTTATTATGGCTGATTCCACATATTTCATATTAAATGCCAGGGTATGGATGGAAAAACGTAGAAGCAATGAAGTTTTGATCCAGCAGTACAGATATAGTTCACAAAGCATTTAGTTATCATGTGGATCAAGCAGTTTACTACATTTTCTAAGATTAGATCTTTCAGAAGGTTTGCCTGTGCTTGCTGTCAAGTTTATTTGCACAAGCAAAGATTTCTGGTGGCACAGTGGTGTTATTCTACTGGGGGAATATTTGGGAGAGCTCTGCATAGGCTTCTTGCATTCCCTCACATAGATTTATAACTTGGGAGTTCTCTGGTCTGGTGGGCAATTTCAGTTAGAAGAGTGTCTTTAAGGGACTTTTTGTCTCCTTTGGCAAACACAGAAGACTATTTGTTGCTCTGAAGGAAAAGTACAATCTGAACAAATAGATGTGAATTTTAAGCTGTATGAGGACAAAAGAAATAAGTGTAATTGACAGAGGGCCCTTTCCCTTCCCCTTCTCCCTTTCCCTCATTGTAATCAGTCAGGTACAGCATAAGCATAGTATGGGCAAAACATTCCTGCTCTTTTGTTGCTACTCCCATCCCTTTGCCTGCTTGTAACATCTGATCAAACTTTCAGAGTTATTGACACAGAAGGGAAAATTTTGATACTTCTCCATCTCAGTTTGACTGTGTCTTTTAGTATCTCCCTTATACCTAAAAGAAAAAGTAAATATATTAAGGTTTCAATGTGCATCTACACTTGGCAGTTGAGTTTCACTCAAGGTTAGTTACAAAACGTGGGTTACCTCTAACCTAATCAAGTTTTTCCAACTGGAAGGACGCCCAACAAATCATTAGTTTCTAAAGTGCTGTCTTTTACTTTTTTCATTTTTGCACTGCTCATAATAAGTCTCTGATATAAACGCATGTTCCACCAAAGTATTAATGCCATTTTTGTTAAGAAAATCAAACAATAGAGCAAGATCTAGCCTTAGAGAAGCCAGTGGATTTGAGTAGGCTTTATAACTTTTTTGAATAATCACCACACACCTAAATGTATATTTTAAAATAAAATATCACATCATTAAGTGAGAATTCTCAGATGTAGTTCAGAAGCATTCTAGCATATATAATTGCTGAAGCTGGCATTGAATCTCTAACTTCTTTTCAAGGTGATGACTGCAATATCAAAATATTAATGTCTTTTTGAGGATAATGCAGACCATTATTACAAGTCCACCTTTTGTTGAACTGCACAGTTACTTCACAAAACAAATGCAAAAATTTGATTTAGTCAGGCGATTTTGCCAAACATTTTGTTAGTTGTAGCTGCTTGTCATCTTGTAGTGTTTAGAAAGTATAAAACTTGTGAGACACCACATTAGTCAGGACCACTTACCAAATTTCCTCTCACTGCATGTTCTGAGCAGCCAGCTCATTTTTTGTCTACCTGGGCTTACACCAAAACTACTCTTCAGCAGATGGTGTGATAGTTACGGCACTGAGAAACACTAAGAAAAAAAATACCCATGAGAGAAGAGCAGATAAAAATCTTCTCTTTTTTCCTGACATTTTCCATGCTTTCCTCAGTCTTATTTCTCTGCCATACGTACAGGCACGGACATGCATGTATGCCTGCATCACTCTCTGTGTCCAGTGCCTGGCTGCCAAGCTTGCTCCAGGACAAGCAGCTGGCATTTGCTGAGTCCTGCACATGGGTCATGAGTGACACACACACACACGGGGCAGCTGTCTGGGTCTGGCACTCAGGTGATTATTTGTTTGCTAATCAACCAGCAGCTCTATTTGTGGAGTTGGAGGTTCAGAGAGGGTGATTAAATATACAGAAAGAGAGGCTGTTGTGTAGTTGTGGGTGAAATGTTGGGTGGTAATTACAAGAGTTGTAAGGGTAGTTATTGTTACCAGGGCTGGAGCAAAAATTAAATCTATCTATTCAAACTGCTTGTCACTGAATATCCAATAGCAGTTGCCTGAGGTAGAACAAAAAACCAAACCCTCTATGTTTTCCAGTGAGAATAAAGAGGTATCTCCATGTTTACATTCAAAAGCCGGAGTCACCTGCAAAAATGATCAAATTTCAAACTAAATCAAATATGCAGTTTCTCACAACTGCTTGCAAAGGACGTCAGGAGTTATGTGTGAAAAGAGAAGGAGTGAAATCTGATCACTGTGTGCTGCTCAGTTCAATTAGTTTAGCTAGCTGACCAAAATTGCAGGTATTAATTCTGCAGGTGCCAGTTGGGTCTAATCAATCTGTAGGTTTTAACTGATGCTTAGTGTAGCTCAGCTGGCCAAGCAGTGGGCTTAATGCCTAGCAGTGAGGGATGGTCACCTGCTAGGGTATCATTTGTTGCTGCATTTTATGCGGCTTGTAATGAAACATTACTCTGTGTAGATTTTAATTTATTGTGGGGGTTATGTGAGCATTTAACATATACAGAATGAAGAAAAAAAATCCTCAAATGATTTTATCATTGGAGTAGTTGGGGTGAGGTCATTGGTTTTGACCTCTGCAGAAATGGACTAGTGTCATTTATTTTGAGTAAAATGGTCCTGTGCCTTAGGCTGGAGTGGGTAACAGTGGGATGAGCTGAGGGAACTGGGGGTACTTGTCCCACAGAAGAAAAGGAGAAGGGGAGGTGTAAGTGCTGAGCTCAACCATCTACAGGAGGGGTTACAGAGAAGATAGGGGCAGGTTACTACCAAAGCTGCCGAGCACAAAAACAAGAGGCCGTGGTCACAGGGTGCAGGGTGGGAAATTCTGGTTGTAGAAAGGAAATTCTTCACAGGAGACTTAGTCAGACATCGAAACAGGTCTCTTTGAAGCATTGTAGAGTCTCTGTCCACAGAGAGTGCAAGTTTGCAAGGCAGCTTGGTTTGCCTAGAAGCTAGCGCTGCCTTGAGTAGGTGGTGGAAATGGAGACCTCAAGATGCCTTGTAGCCAAAATCTTGCTGATGTCCCAGGTTGCACTCGGCCCTGCTCTCACCTCCAGTCTTTTACAAGGAGATGAAGTTTGTCCTCACCTCAGGATCCTGTTAAGAATTCAGAATGGACAGTGGAAAAGGCTTACTTTGAAAAAGAAGCTTTTAAGAAATGATTGTGGCTTTGTGAATTTACTGTTTCTAATTGAAAGCTTATGAGGAGTATGGTTTTGCTTTCTAGTGGTTAGCCAGCTGACTCATGTGCTGTCTCTTGTAAGGACCACACTGAACAAACTGCCCCAACTCATGCTTAAGACACCTCATAGGCTTCATCCTGTCTGGGTCTGCAGTAGGGGCTGTGAACAAATTCAAAACCACTGTTTGGTTTAAGTTTCTGTTAAATAAACTTGTCCCTTGGGTTCTTGTGAAAGCAAGAAGGCGTCTTGGAAGTAGAGAGAGTGTGTGGAAGGAGAGGTTAGCTGTCCCCTCCATTTCCTTACAAAGTCTGGACTCACACAGGACAGTTTGCCTGGTGCTGGAGCCACTGGAGTCCAGGGCAATATTGCACACAGGTTTCCTACAAGCTTGCCTGTCACAACACTACAAATAAGCCAGATCCCAGTTTCTCTTGGGTACCTTCAAAATTAGTGTCTTGGGTATACATTGGGGAATTGCAGGATATTTAAAAGACAGAAAAAGGGCTGCACAGTTGTATGTTCATTTGGTATGCCTTGGTCAGATCTTGCTCTTCAGCTTCCTCTGCTTTGCTCACAAAGAGAAGACAAACCATCAAGATGCCTTGTGTTCAAAGCACCTTCTGTATAAGATCTCTCTGTTCAAGCCTGAATGTTTCCTTCAGAAAAGGCCAATTTTGGCCCTTGGTTTGTGGCAATGAGATGATGCATTCATCTCCCTTTGCTACAGCCCTGGCCTGCTGTGTAGTCAGCTGTATCTGCTATTGGGTGATCTTGGCTACCATTCAGTGGGACCCCTTTTAGGGCTTTCTGATGAGGTTTTAGTGTGGCTGTGGTGCACTTTCCTTCAGGATGAGATGACCCAAGGACCTCCATGATGGGTGTCTTGCCTCCTGGAGAGCTTTGGAGTTTGACTTTAGGTCAGACAGCACAGAGCTGGTCTCTGCCTGAGGAGGTATTTGGGACACCTGAAGACCTTCAGCATGGACACAGGTAGGTTCCTCTACTCTGGGGCAACCTGAGTCAGGCAATTTTAGGAGTGATCTAGCAAAGCTCTGTAGATGTGGCCAGCACTGTCCTTCTCACCTTATGTGCACAACTATGGAAGCCTCTTCCTCTGTGTAATTCTTCTGCGTGTTTCCCAGGCTCTTGCATCTTGCAGAGGTTTGCAGAGGTGTCTTCACACAAGCTAATCTGCTTGGGAGGGTAGATTTCAGAGGGGCACTAGCAAGGTTCCAGCCTCTCTGCATAGCTGCTGTGCCTGTGGTCAGCCCTGGAGCTCACTAAATGCCCTGGTTCCTTTCAGATCTCAAAGAGCTGCTCTCCCTGCACACACCTTCATTTAATGAGCAGTAGCTTCCCCCCGTAGCCAAGCTATTGGGCCATCCACTATTCCATGTTGGCAGGGTGCCTGGCAGGGCCTCGCTTTAGGTTGGTGCTTAGGCAGTATTGTAGTAAATTATAAAAGATCCCCTCTTTGATGCCTTGTGGGAGAAGGCGCTGGGCCTGATTTCCCCCTGCCTCGTTCCTTGCGTTGTGATTTGCACAAGATGCTATAAACTGCTACCATGCTGGTTTGGTAACCACTTTGCCACAGGTATAAATTACAACCCAAGGTGCACAGCAGTGGGGGAATGAGGCCAACCATCTCTAAAGGTCAAAGGAGCATTCATCACACCAAGTCTACTGTGACTTCATTGTGACTTTGCATCAATCAAAGTGCTGTTGTTGTTAAAGAATCTCAAATCAATACAAAAGAATTTTTTTTTTAAAGGCCACGCTTCTCTTTTCTGCTCCTTCATTCTGTGCAGAAATGTCTTGTCCTCTGGTCTTCTTAAACAAAAGTCCTTGATGTACAGGTTGTAGATATAAATGTATTCAGTTAGAATCAGTCTAAAGGGATGGGATCATGCTCAGCCAGCCTAAAATAGAAGGGAGCAGTGGTTAGAAACAATTGCTACAACTGTGACTTCCTCAAACAGCATGGCTCTGATGTCAGATACCGGGAAAGAGGAAGCAACGGTTAGAATGCATGATGGTTTAACCAAAGGTGCAATTTGTTCCAGCTTTCTGATTAAGTCTGTCCCCTGTAAAAAGGAAATATGAGCAGAGCAGGCAGAGTGCTGTTAGAGCTCTCCAGCTGTACAGAAGTAAATGAGGAGCAGATTTGGTCACCCTCAGCTGCCTGACACTGACTGCAAGAGCACATGCTTACTCTCAGTTCTCTCCTTGTATGCCTCTGCTTTGGTCTGGAGAGAGCCTGTCCCCACCAAAAAACCCCAGAAACTCCTACTTAACAAGGTTAAATTACAGTTCCTAAAAAAAGATATAAAAATCTGAAATAACATGAAAGCCATTATTATGTTTGATGATGGTATCAGGATTTTAATCTGCTGCTTGTGTTTGGATTAAAGCATTAGGTTTCCTTTGCTCAGTTTGTTGCTAAATTTGAACAGCTTACAGTTGCTGTTTTCTGGTAGCATTTACCTGAGAGAGCTGATCGTGTATCAGTGTCCCATTTAAATATGTTTTTAAAGTAGTGGTTAAGTGAAAATGTACTTATGAAATTGTTATGAATTCTCCATTTGATGCTGTACATCCAGCACATATACTTACCCCTGGTGTTTCTGTCGTGTTTCGTTTTGTTGTTGATCAGCCACTGTCTAGCTCTGAAGTTGCCCTTCTTGGGCAGGGTGTTGGAGTAGGTGACTCCCACAGGTCCCTTCCAGCTGAAGTGTCTGGTGCCTAAACTGCTGGTGGCTGGCCGACCAGAGAGCAGGCAGGAGGATTTGTGGTGAACCTCACTGTCATTTCTCTTGTGACCCACACTCAGCTGATCTCGGTGCATGGTGCCCACACAGTAATACAAAGGAAAGTGAGAAACCTGAAGCTTCCTCTCCATCAGTCCTGCAGAATTGCATTTATAACACACTGAAGAAAACGGTGATTTTCCGAAAGTGTTTATCAACCATGTGATTGAATTCACATGCTCTATAGACAAGCTGTTTGGGAAGTTCAAAAGAAAGGTGATCTTTCAGTATCAAAACACAAATTCTACTAACTTTTCACAAGTCTCTGTATGATCACACTGATCTCACCCCTGCTACATTCCTTAAGACATAAATTTGCTGGGCCTTCATGACATGCCAAATAACTGAAACCATTCTGCAATGCCCAGATTGGAGGCAACAAAACATGGTTTGCATAGTTTCAGTTCCTAGTGGTTTGTTTTAACACATTTGCTTGGCATCACCTCTGATTCCTTTCTCTGCAGCAATCAGAGTGTCTGAATTATGCTCAGTGGACAACCAGGGCACAATGACACTGATGCATTCACATGCTGTGAATTATATAAAAAAGAGTTTTAAAAAAAATCAGTAGGAGATGGGAAAAGGAATAAAATCACAGTTTGCAAGCATCTCTTTTGCTCCTTCTTTCTCCTTGTCTGAGGAACCTTGGCAAGAGTTGTGTTCTCTTACAGGTGTGCCAGTTGTGCTGACCGTAGGACTGATGGACAGGCAGATGTGTTGCCCATGGAAGGGAGTGTCTTAATTTTCAGAACGTGTGGCGCATGCGCTGCTGCCACGTAGAGTCTGTGCCGTAGAAGTGGAACTTTGCTCTTTGTTCCCATGAACAGCGACATCAGCCTTGTCTACCACTGGTCATAAATCCTAGTGGGATAACCAGTCGTCCCCACTAGCTGTGTGCTGCCTGTTGCTTCCTGCTTCCTCATGCTGTAGCATCTCTTGCAGGAGCCCAAGCAGCTTTTCAGAGAGAGGACAGTGACAGCAGCAGGACTGAATGGACTCCCTGCCATGACAGGTGTTGTAGAAATAAACGCTTTGTAAATCTAGAATCTCAAAGAATGCCAAAGAAAGGAAAATTTCTGGTTCTAGTTTGCAGGTTTACTCTTTAAATTCAAAACCTAATCAACACTTGATACAAAAGACAAATCCAAAAGTGATCATACGATCATAGAATGGTTTGGGTTGGAAGGCACTTAAAACATCATCCAGTTCCAACCCCTCTACCAGGACTGGGACACCTTCCACAAGACCAGATTGCTCAGAGCCCCATCCAGCCTGGCCTTGAACAATTCCCAGGGATGGGGCAGCCACAGCATCTCTGGTCAACCTGTTCCAGTGCCTCACCATCCTCACAGTAACAAATTTCTTACTGCCTACTTTCCTACTACCATTTGCCTTTGTATTGTCTGTCAAAAGCATTTTGTTGTGCCTCTCAACATAGCATTTAGTCACCTGTTTGTCATTTATAAATGTTTTAAGTGGAGTCCTGGCATGAATTAAGTGAGCTGGAAGCTCTACTGCCAGTGAGAATTACAGATGGAGATCCATGGGCTTTCAATGAAAATCAAACTCAGAAATTTTTATTTAAACTGGAGTGTCATTTTTCCAAGGTAAAGGCTACTCATCCCCAAATTTAGAAGCTACTGTACAATCAGGTTTGCAGTCCACAGTAATGGCTTCTCCATTCTCCTATGCATGGTTCAAAAATTTTACCTGAATTTTTCTACTAATATGAAGCGTCAGTTTCATAACTCAGAGTACCATGCAATCATGTGATGTTATAATTATCAAAAAATCAGGCATAAGGTCGAGAGAAATGTGCTGAGTGAACTGGGACATTTGGAATCCATAGGCACACGGCCTTAAGGCTGAAGGAGATTAATGCTTTTGGCATCACGCAGAGCCAGTATTATGTTCATGCTGTGGTAGGGATTTCTTTTTCCATAGACCTCCTGATTGTGAAAGGGGATTCCAAAACTCACATGCAAGCAGCAAATGTCTCCAAGTACACTGTGGCACCCATCCAGGAACAGAAACCCCCGTTACTGTCTGCTGCCACAGTACACTGATTGGAAATGAGATAGCCACCGGAGCATGGTGTATCACGGCTCTCAGCAGTCATGTGAGGGAGACATCAGGAAACAGTAGCTGACAGTCACATCGCTGCCAGTCAGAAAGGGATTGGTGCTTAAAAGGAAGCCCTGGATGCTTTCAGCATGACTGAATCCACTGCTAATCTGCATATGTCTGGATTAGAAGTCACACCATCATAAAGATGCCATGAGCCAGGCAGCACCCATATGTCATTCGTGTGGTGACAATTCCTAAATATCCCATCCCACACTGCTCTATTCCTAAGCATAAACAACAAATAGGAGGCAAAAGGCAGAGCACACAGGCTGTAAAGCATCCCTGTCTTGATCCCAGGATCCTGTATCATAAGGATCGCTAGGTTTTTATACTCTGGTGTATTTGCATATCCTCTTCACCATTTGAAAGAAAAGATTATTGCATTTGCCAGTAGTTTTTCATTTTAGTCCTAAAACAACATTATTATGAGTTGACTGAATATATCATTCTTAATCAGATGCAGAACGGCATTCCCTACCTTCCTGACAGTGTTATGGACCGCATACCATTTGATTTAGTCTGGTGACAGGGTTGTAAATGTGGAGCTTCACATCAAGCTCCCCACCAGGGCGATGCCTCCTCTTTCAGCCTGAATGCAAATTCTGCTGGAGGTTGAGGCTTGGCTCAGAGTGGCCAGAAGATGAGGATCAGTGCTGGTATGTGTGTCTGGTTCTGAATGCAAGCGTGAGCTTGGCACAGAAGGGCAGACAATTTTGGACAGATTAACATGGATCATTTTGGCCATGTGGCTGAAGTGAATCAAAGGTCAAATTGGATTAATCTAGATCTGTGAGTGAGGGATAAGCAATATACATGGTGCTTTTTTGTTTTCAGTGCATTGATTTGTGGGGAAGACCCGTGTGATGTGACCTCCCCAAACATTTTTCACATGCTAGTGATGATTTCTACAGCAGACTGAAATTAAGAGACAGAAAAGCTCTTGTTTAATATAACATTTAAGATAAAATAAAGTTTTGCCATGAAGACAGCTGTATCATGCATATATGAACAAATACTTCTCCAACCAGAGCTAATTTCACTGAAAATCGCACTTCTTGCAAGTCTTTATTTATCTGCGTGTTGTGGCAGAGGTAAAAATCTTTGTTCAAGAGGTTGTCAATAAAGAGTGGCCCACCTGCAATGCCTGTGGCAGGCAAAATGATGCTGACCAGGTCACAGCCCACAGTTTGTTGGCACTCCCAGGTGTGTGTGGCCTCTGGAAAGTAGCTGCAGGTTGTGGACTACCTCGTAGAGATGCTCCAAGTTCCCAGGGGAGGAGGGGGGAACAAGTTTTGGAGATACAGAGCCTTTCTTTTTTCCCTTTTCTTTTGGAAACCAAGTTCATGAAGCAGCTGTCCCAAATGCAGGTGCTCTCCGCTCATCACTCTGGCTTTACATTCTTGTTCCTCTTTGCATGTAGGTGCTTTGAGGATGATCAGGCTTCAATACAATAATGTTACCCCAGTTTCTGCTGGGTCTGAATCCAGGATACAAAGCATATGGAACCAAAGCTAAAGCTGGTTCAGTATGTCTTGCCTAGAGCTACCCAGCTCTTCTGAGCACTCTCATATACTAGGTACTAGGTAGGCTCTAACCAGTTTTGGGAAGATTTTTTTGTTTGTTTTAATGTGTGCCTGGGCAGACCTCATCTCTAAGTAAGGGCAAATGTCCCAAAATTCTTAGTTTTTCACAGATGCTTGTGGCAAGATTTCCAAACACGACTGAAGAAGTTAGGTACTCAACTCTTACTGATTTCATGAATGCAGTGGGAGTCAGCCAATTGGCCTGTTTAAACGCATTTGAAAATCCCACAAGATAGCTATCTATCTCCTTCAGCTGCTTTGAAAACTTCTCTCCTAGTGCTTTCTAGAGTGTGTTGTCATTAATATTGAAAGGTCAGTCAGGGTTGCAGTATTATTTGAACAGGACTGATGTGTGTGGAGGAGACACATGCATCATACAGGAAACATGAGTCCTGGGCTGGAATGCGCAGCTAAGGCTGTACTGGGCTTAGCTCTGCATGGCTTGAGGCAGATGGGCACTTCTTGCTGGAGATGGAAATGCAGGCTGAGGGAATATGATTTAAATACAGGCATAAATCCTGAATCAGGACTGAGATACTTCAAGCTGAACTAACTGATCTGACCGTATACTCTTGTTTTTAGAGTACAATTCATGGCACTGGATGCAAAGTTTACTCTAAATTATTCAGCAGTTGTGGGCCCTAGGTATTATTACATGGTAATGAGCTTTCCTGAATTAGTGTTACTTATTCTACTTTTGAATAAAGCTAAAAAATTAATTGTTACAAGCTCAGAATTTACCTTGTTTGATCTCACATACCCTCTGTGTTGTAGAGTTGGAGCTACAGTGACTTTTGAGCATTGGGTGCAGTTTGTCCAAACTTATGAAGATTAATAAAAAATAATATATGTATATACCTCAAGGACACAGAAACAGGAGGCAAGCAAAGTCACCATGATGTTGATACAGATGCTCCTAGCTGAAATGACATTCTTGGGCTTAGGCGTTTATGTTTACTTTATGGGCTGTTAAGCAAGTACATTATGTTTTGCCCAGAAAAAAAGACTTACATGAGCTGGATTGCTCATTCCCTGGCTTCCATGACATCTGACAGCTTGAAGGAAACAATCCTTAGGAACCACTAGAAAAATTCTTCCTTCCAACCTGTCTTTCCTAGGACAGCCACTTTTTAGCCCCTCTCCTTATTACCTGTGTTGTGCACTTGATTCTTTCTCCTCCTTCAGCCTTCCACCATAAACTTCCTATGTCGGAGAAGGAAGGGAGAGACGGGACATGCACGTAAGAAGGAAAATAAGTATAAGGAAAAAGAAGTCCTGCAAAGCCTGGAAGAAGGGTGGTATCTGTGAAGGAGGAAAACCACTGGACAACAGAGAAGGTGAAAGGGAGAGGTGACAACATGCAGTTCCTAGTCTAGATGAGCTGCAGTATTGGTTTTGCTGGTCAATACCTGGGCAGAGCCTTGTGCCAGACCAACTCAGACAGCTTGAGGGTGAGCTGAAGTTTTCATAACTCTTAATTTGTAGAATCATAGAATGGTTTGGGTTGGAGATTGGAGGGGACCCCTAAAGGTCATCTTAGTCCAACATCCCTTGCAATGAGCAGGGACATCTGCAACTAGATCAGCATAAGGTCTCTGTGTGTGTTTTAGTGGCGCATTGCCTACCAAACCTAATCAAAAGTACACAGCACATATGAGGATATGTGATTCTTCCTGTGTTAGCATCTCTCATCTGATCTGCCTGCACACCTACCATTTGTTTTCAGCAGGTGATCCCCTAAGGGCAAGGTCCTATCCTATTCCAGCATTTTTGGATGAAGGGCATGTGTGATGATGGGGTGGCTGGTCACAGAGCAGAGATACTAAGATGTATAGGAACCTTTGGGAATTTTTGTCTTTAGCGATTGCTACATGGGGAGGCTTCAGGATTGTTTTTTACAGAATCACACGATATGCTGAGTTGGAAGGGACCCACAAGGATCATCGAGTCCAGCTCCTGACCCTGCATAGCACCATCCCCTAGTCAGGGGAAGGAGGGTGCTTGTGATCAGGTCTGTGGTGGCTCTGCGAGCAGGGCAGTGGAAATTCCAAAGAGTGAGGTCTCCGCACACCCCATGAGAACAGGTAATAGGGCAGGGGGATGTGGTCGGTAATCGGGAGGGGTGAGACGCGCCCAGTTCCCGAGGAGAGGAGCTCTCGGGAGGGCACAGCGGCGGCAGCAGCAGCAGGAGGCTGCGGCGGCAGCAGAGGGTGCCCGCGGCTCGCTGTGCTCGCTGCCGCCGCGGTCCCCGGGCAGCCCCCGCACGCTGCCCTGCCCGCCGGGCCCGCTCCGTGCCACCGCCGGGTGGAGCCTCGGGGGCTCTAGTGCTTTTTCTAAAAATCACTTTTTTAAAATACTTTTTGTTTTTTTTTAAATTAATACTTTTCCAATACTTTTTCCCTAATACCTTTTGTCATCATTTTTATTACCTCTGTTTTTATCGTTCAGGTGGTTCTCACCCCAATACTCTCCCCCTCTTTTTTTTCTTTCTATTTTTTTCTTTCCTTTTCTTTTTTTTTCTTTTTTTTTTTTTTTTAATTTTTTAATTTTTTTTTTTAACATCTTCTGGGGGCTTTTTAAATTTTTTAATTTTTTTTTTTTTTTTAACATCTTCTGGAGGCTCTCCCTTCCTTTCCCTCCTCCAGAAACATGAACAACAGCTACAGACTTAGCCAGGACAGTGAGGCAAAGGACAGAAAGGTCTGGGCAATTTCCTTGCCCAAACAGAATGGCTCCTTTTTCTCCAGCACATGGAGAGAAGCTCTTCCGTCTTCCCAGAGCTGGCCCATATAGCAGAGCCACCTTCACACACACTCCGTGTTCACAAAAGATCAGCTTGTTTTTAGGAGTCATCTTTTCACCCTGCAGAAGGACAGTCCCAAGGAAGGGGGAAGGGGGTCAGTCACTGGATTGGGGTGCCCTAATGTCAACACCAGGAAGAAAGTAATGAGAGAGAAGGCAAAGGGGTGAAAGTTGCAAGGAATGAAAAGGAAAGCGCTGGACACATTGTAGTAATGAGATAATGGAGAAAATGTTATTTGCTAGAGAAATGCGGAACCCGAGGTTAAGGGGCAGCAGATGTAAAGTAAACAAACATATCTGAGCTTATATTCTTCTTGCTTTTCTGCCATCCACTGAAGAACTAATTAATGAAAAAATCTGGCATCTTGGATTTCATTGTCTGGGGAACAGACCACAGGAAAATGTGTAAAATTTTGGCAGTGTTTTAGTCATAAGGTCAGTCCAGGAAAAGGAGTACTGCGGACCACTTAGTTACTTTGCCCAAGGAGTTGACATTAAAATTATCTGCATTTTTAACAATCAGCAGAGCTGAGGCTATGCCCTGCATCCAGAAGGTCAGAAATTAGCTCACAATTCAAGGGGGTTTTCAGCTTTTATCAAAAAATCATTGAATCTATCTAACAAAAATCTGTGTTTGTTTGTATTTTTTTAAGAACTGCACAGTAGTATGGCAAGAAAGAAGAAATAAATGGGAGATATGTAAACAGGAGAACACTGATATATTCTATTAGTAGAGGCAATAATATGCAAATAGTCAGGGAGTAAGAAGAAAGGCAGTGTAGAGAGCTCATACCTAAACCTAGGAATAAGAACACATTATTAGACCAGTTTTTGTCATATGTGCTTTCTCATAAAGCATTTTCATAAAGTATCCTGTTGATTTTGTCTGGGGGAGAGGGTTTCCTAGAAATGCCACAAAGCAGGCAAAAGCCACTGATGTAGAGAACCCCAATGTGGATATTCTGAAAACTAAGGCTGCTAAATAAAGGAAAAGGAATATTTGAGGGAGTAACAGGGATGCCATTGCACTGTCCTCATTGTTAATCTTGATATTTATTTAATTAAACATATCCTTTGTTACAGCAGAAAAGAAGCAGTGGCAGAATTGGCTTTTGCCTCCACCAGATTGTTGCAGAACCTGGGAACTTTGCCAGTACAATTACACTGAAGTTGGCTGTGGAGTATGTGAGGCCTCAATCCCAAATCTGGATAAACTGAGGCATAACTATATCCTCAAATGGAGGATGAGGCAGTCTTTCCAAGCATATACTTACAATTTTCACTGGAAGTATACATTGTCTCTGCTCAAAACATAAAGTCCCAGTTCAAGGTGCTGTATCTGGGTTGGGACAATGCCAGACATGAGCACAGGCTGGGAGAAGAACTCCTTGAGAGCAGCCCTGCAGAGGACATGGGTGTTCTTGGGGACAAAATGTTTAGAGGCATGTAAGCAGAGAGGAAGACACAGAATGGAAATTCCATGTGTTTGCACCTAAGAACAAGAGAAATATATTCAGCCTTTCCCATAGCATACTATGAAGACATCACTGACAGGAAGGGAAAAGGAAGTGGGCAGCTGTAGGGCAGGGAGTTCTCACATGTGACTAAAGTCCATGTCCCCTAACGATTTTAGCATTAAAAATTGAAAAATGGGAAAACCAAGGTCAGCCTCCCTCCTTGAGGTGTAAAGCATGCAGTATTGCTGTATTTCTGCTCATTTGCTTCCAGCTTTCTGAGTGAGCGGCCTCACAACAATGATCTGATGCTCTCAGTGTCACTAAAATGGAATCCAGATATTAATGCCTCGTGCACAAGGTCACATGTTGGTTTTGGGACACCACGGGTAAGGTAAAGATGGACAAGCCTGAACAGACTGTGCAGCTGAAATACAACCCTTTGTGATCGTATCCATCACATGTTTTTTCCAGGGGGAAAGGCATGATCAGCAGGGATGCTAAGCTTTTTAACCTTGAATGACATCCTGTGATAAGCCCGGGCACATAGGAAAAGAAAGAGGCAATGGCTTCCACCCACCAGAAGTCTTATATTTCCACAGTGCTGAGGCTGTGATAATTATGATACATCCAGCTGGTGCTATTATTCAACTATTCCTGAAGGAGAGGCCTGGTCTTAAGCGGCATAAAGATTGCTACAAAACTTCACAGTGGCCAAAAGTTAATTAATAAAAAGCAGTTAGCTATTCATATGAATGGCAGGAACAACTTCCAGAGCCATGTGATTATATTTGCATTCAGTGCAGTGCTTAAGATGCCTCGCTGGTGGGCCAGAAGCCCACTGTGCTAAGTGCTGCATGAAACGGGTGAATGGAAAAAGGAGAGAACAAACTCGTAGTGGCAGTTGTCAGCCTGCTCTTGGAGGAACAGTTGTTGCAGTTGAGCCAGTGCCAGTATAATACTTGCAGTGGGAAAAAGAGGGGAAAGAATCACAGCAGCAAGAGAGCATCAGCAAAGCTGTCGGTAGGGGGAAAGCACAAAGGGTTGAGTGCAAATGCTGATGGATTGGAAGACCCCAGGTGAAGGGTTGTATCTGAGAGCAATGGATAATGCTGAAAGAAACTTGGCGACACTTGGAATGTAACAGCAGAGGGAACAAAGAGATAACACGGTTTGAGGGGTGGCCTCTTAGGTGAGAGGGGAGGTTGAGGCATGGATGCAGATAACAGAAAGACACAAGTGCAAAGAAATCAACCCCTATAGGGTGGGCTTGTTATCTGCAGACAGGTATCCACATCCAAGGATGAGTGAGAGTGGAAAGAGAATGAGAAACTCCAAAAGGAGTCTTTCCCAGGAGACCAAATCTGAGGAGAGTTGTGGCTGAGAACAGTGTCAGAGCAGAGAAAGGGCTTGGATGCAGGGTTGTTCAAAAGAGCAGAAATGAGAAGGAAAAGAAGAAAGAGATAGAGAAAGGGAGTAGGAAAAGAAGCATCTTAATGAGAAGGTGGTTTTATTGGCAGTGACAGCAGAAAAAGCACATCTCTGTTAGGGCTGGGAGATGATGGAGAAATTGTTTGGGTGTCTGCAGTAGGGTTAGAAATGGCACAATCATGAAACAGACTGTCAGAGAAAAGAGGTAAAAACTGAGTAGAAAAGCTTCGAGGCTGGATGTGTTGCCATGAGAGGTTATAGAAGGAGAAACTTGTTGAGGGCAGCAAAGAGGAGTGTGGGTATAGCCAGGCAGCCAGGATGGGTCAAATGTCATCAGAGGTGAGAGAAAGTAAGACCAAGGTGGGCTCTGGGTTTGTGTTACAGAGTGAGGTGATTAGTGGGAAGAGCAGCAGACAGAAGTGTGAGTGGAAGAGAAATCAAAGAAAAGGGCTTAAGCAGAGCAGGCAGGTGGCTGCTTTGAGTTTGTAAGTGGAGTTCTTTGGGAGTAACAAAAAAACTAGGAAGCTGAGTGAGTTTCATCTGGGGCGGGGTGGGGGGTGGGGGGAAGGAGAGCACTGTGAAGATTATTCTGGTACTTGTATAGCCAGAGGGTGGCATTTTCATTGTAAGGAGAGTGGAAGTGGCATAGAGTAAAAAGGGTAATGGAGATTTCTTAGTAGAGGCATGTGACAGTTAAACCTGAGGTAATAAGTTATATTTGACAATTTTGTCTTAATGGTATGTTTTGTTACATCCATCTTTGTGGCAAAATTGTACATAGTGACCTTTTCTACAGTGTCCTGTCCAGCACTGGGCTTTTCCAGCTTCTGGAAAAAAGGAACTTGGGTTAGACTGGCCACTCCTCAGTGTTTTCCTGAGCTTCTGGTCTTTGGTAGGATGGCTGGCTGTACTTATTTTTAGGTGACACAGAGATTTGCCTTTCTTCAGCTGGAATTTCCTTCTTGTTATCAACCATGGTTTTCAGCCCTACTCAATCTCAGATCTTCCCCAAATGCCTGAAACTATTCTTACAACATGCTCTAAAGCCTCCTCTTAGATCCCACTGTTCATACAGCTTCTTCTCTTTCTGCTGTAGACCAGCTGTACTGGCTAGGATGTCATTATCAGGATCATCACACCAAATTTCTGTTAACACTCATAAAAATGCATGTACTGTCAATGACTAAAAGTGTTCGTTTTCCTTGCTTTTGTGTTCAGACAGCTTCCTACCTTCATACTTTCCTTTTTCTTCTAAATCTTTTGCCTCAGACAGAGTTCATTTTTTGTCTTGCTTTTTATGTTAGAAACACACACCACGCCATTTGAGTTAAACAAAAAGGTCCCCTATTCCTCTTCCCCTACACTGTTTGAATAGAGGTCTGTGTAAGAAGCCCTGCCAGCTTTGAAATGGGAAGGCTGGTATTTTTTTTTTTGCTTACATGGAGATCATTTTAATCCAAACAGACTCTCATTTCGAAAGATATAAAGGACATTCCATTGCTTCTTGGGTCCAAAACACTCCTAAACTGACACATTTACCACTTGGTCTCAGTTTGCACAGCACAAAGCACATAAGAGTGCTTTGTCTGTGGTGTTATAATGCTGTTCTTTCAGAAAGCTGATAGTTCGCTAGCCTGAGCCTTGGCACGATCTGACTAACAAAGCTCAGCACATGGGCAACAGGGTCCATGTCAGAGGGATGCCTTATGTCAGAGGCCTCAGTTTGTGATAGCACGAGGTGACCCTTGTCCTTTCTACATGCCTGCAGCCAGTGCAAGACAACGTGAGCTACAATCAATCACAAGCATCCCTTACATGCCAAGACTTCAAGCCCAGATTACTATCATCAACAAATGCTTGAAGAGCCATTACAGGCTAATTGGGCTGCAAACACTACTTTCCTATCTGTAGGAGCGTGAGAAATTCAACCTCAGCATTAAAGGCCAAAACCCCAAGGAGGGGATCTGCTCAAGACACCATTTGTCTAGTGCCTAGCTGCTCTCTCCATGTTATTATTAATCAGCTAAAGGGAGCATGATTTGGACTGTCAATCTTCCTGAAGAGAAAAAGTAACTTTGTCTGTCTGAGGCTGGTTGATAGTTTCTTACCTGAGAGTCGTACTTGTGAGAAGGCGATCCTGCAGCTGTCTCCACAGTCTCCTCCAGCTCTTTGCAGCCCTTATTAACACACAGAGTAAGACACATAGGTGCTGTTCTTGCCAGGTACTTCAGCATTTGGACTGCATACAGCTTCTGAACCTTACCAAGTGGGAATGCATTTGAGAATAGAATGAAAGGATTTGGCCAGAGAGCTGCTGCAAGGCTATCTCCCCTTCAAGGTGTGTGAGACACCTGGAGACCCCTGCCTGTCATGTAGATGGGGCAAGAATCATCCATGGAGGATCTGCAGCAGTGCTCATTCTGAGTGGTGTGTGTGACTGCAAGACCTTTCAGCTGACCTTGCCTAGGAAGAAGTCTGAGCCTAGCTTGAGGGAGGCTGTTTTATTCCTTCACTTCAAGCATTAATGCATTCTGAGCTATTTTACCCATGTGGCATGGATTTCAACCAGTTCCTAACCCACTACATTAAATGAGATAACATTACAGCTTTCAAATGTAAAGTAAAATATTATTTTATCTCAGCCACTCCCTACAATTTAAGAGTAGATGAATATGGTTCAAAATATGAATGGAAATAGAAATGAGAACAAATTTTCACAGACAGGACACCCGAAAACATTGTCCCAGAGTGTGAGTTAGATTGGCAGAATAGAGGCCAGAAAACAAAACTGTGTGGAGAAAAGAAAAGAAAACAACCCTGTGGTTCTCTGAAAGGGGCAGTCCGCTCTGATGAAGAGACTCTGGAGGCAGCTGTCTCCCCTGTCTGCGCCATGAGTGGGATGCACTCCTACTTCCTGTCTGAACAGAGAGATAACGTGAACAAGCCACTGTGACATTTGACATTTCTTTTAGTTTCCCTTTTTATAGCCAAACAGTGTGATTCACTGGGGTTCTTCTTGAAAGTGGAGAGCAGTGAAAAGAAAATTCAAGCACTGGGCTCATATATCAAAAGGTGACATTCCCACCCTTGTGACTGTCTCGAGAAGGGCTGAGGGTATGTCTGCTTTGTAGTAGTTACTACCTCGTCTTCTGCCCCATCATACATGCAAGACAGTTCCCTTATGACTGCAGTTCTGCTTCCTTGAGCCTTGTTGCACAGCAGTCTAATCTAGGCCAGACAAAGGAAAATATTGGTGTCTTGGTTTTTGTTCAGGTGCATTTGCTTTACAGTGCTCTGGAGCAGGCTCAGCACATGCCCTCTCCTTTCAAAGTTATGTGAGTGGCAGGTGAAACACTGTGGAAAATGACAGATTTAAATAAAAACGCTTACATAAGTAGTCTGCCCACCAAAGCTTTTGAGTTGCCTACAATCATCTGATGCATATAAAGAATTTAATTTAGCTAAGTAAAGATATAGTTAAGTTTATCTTAAAGATCTAGTAAAGAGTGTGCTGGGAGACACAGACCTCAAGTATCCATGACAAGTATGTAGCTGGAGGGGATTTCAGAATTTAGAATGTCATTAAAACTCCTAGTTGTGAGTGGTTCCCATATACAGCATGCATGCCCATCACATAATACCTCAGTCAAGTCCTTTAAAGACAAGACAGGATGGGATGAACTGCCCAGGGTGCTGGGATTATCAGAGTGAAGAATGGCATGACCTGTGTGTGAACATTTCTGTGGTGAAGCTGTACCCTGTGGCTTTGCTGCTGCTGCATTTTGCTTGAGCATGTTGAGACCTGTCTAGTCAATGCCATGCACAGCCACTCTATCTTTGTTCCCAGACACATCCTTTGTGGCTTTGCCAGAGGTTTTCCCTCTGTGGAAAAGGTGTGGGTATGTGCATGGAGCTACTGAAATGTCTCATGAGTGTGGAACAAAGCAGGAAGCTGCTGAGCTCATCAAATTGTTGAACAATTTAAGTGGGATCTGGCCTCTGTTTGACACAAGTCCATCCTCTTTCTCTAAGCCAGACTGAACTCTGGGCAGGTCAGAGTTGATCAGGTCCATGTCCTACTGGCTTTTCAAAATCTTTAAGGATGTAGATTCCACAACTTAGCTGGACAACCTGTTCCACTATGCTCCAAGTCTTCTTTCTGTGTTTGTATATATGTAAATGCAGAAAAAGAGGGTGACAGGAAGAGCAAGGAGTACACACAGAGGTGTGTGTGTGCTTATTCATGTACAGATCTGTGCTCCCAAATTCTGTTTATTTTCTGGCAGGTGAAAAGAGCACACTGCCACTGGCAACTGGGGCAATAGCTGGATGGCTTTTAAAAAAATCTTCATATTGAGCAGAATTGCATGTTGTGATCAATGAGACAATTTTTTAGAGAATATGCTTTTAGTTTGGGATTAGTCTTGCAGTTATACAAAGATTCACTGCTTTTAAATAACTGGAAAAATTAGTGTCTTGAATCTCTTTCATATTTAGATCTATTGTCAGTTTATTAAATTCAGATTTATTGCTAGCTTTCCCAGCCAAAAAATAGCTGTTAGCACACTATAACAGAGCATAAATTTGAGTTCACTGAATCAAAGACATTATTAAAGAAAAAAATTACTTAATGACCTGTCTGATCTAATAAATCCTGCCATTCGCATAAACCAAAATGACAAGAATTTATGTCTACTAGATGTGTAAAACAAAGGCAGTCATGGTGGTTGGGTTTTGAAATGGTTTCTTCAGCCAGCTGGTCTTTGCTGTAGAACCTTGTAGGTAAAAATAAGGTAAGGATAGAAATGGCTGACTAAGCTGCCATTGAGATGATAGAGACATCTTCGGTAGCATTAAAATCAAAGTAGGCAGATGGTTTGAGACTTCTGAGGTTGCCTGTGGTTGTGCTTCATGCCTGGCAGAATCCTGTAGACAAAAGACCTGCTTTTAAATGGCAGGCGTACAGTGTGAAAGGGAAGTAATCATAGTCCCATTCAGGAAGGCCTGTTTAACAGTTCGACATGAGCTTGCTGACCACCAGCACTGGGTGCTGGTAAATCCGTAAAGTCACTTTTCCTCTTTATTTATCCATGAATAATATCTGACTGAAAGTGTCTGAGTCTAGCCTGCCCACCACTTGCCTTGCAGCTGCTCCCTCTAACTACTGCACTGGCCTTCATTTGTGGAAATAGAAACCGCCTTAATGACAGCCTCTTCAAAGCCTGGCTGAAATTTGCCTTATGCTGTTTTCTGACCTTCAGTGAGGCAGCGAAGAGCACGGGGTTGTCAGTTCCCTCCTGTCCTTGGTGAGCTGCCACTTGCATGGCACATCAGTTCACATGCTGTTCACTTTCCTGTAATGAAGTAAAAATAAGAGAATGCTTTTGCATCTGCCACATACTGTTGCGCTTACCAAGCACCTACCATTCATTGTCAAGTCGAATAATTAGCTTTGTACTTTTGCCATTAGGCTTGATTATACAAATATATGATTCAAATTTCTTAAAATATTTGTGTGTATACGCATATGTACGCGTATGATGTTGTATATAAGCAAAAAGTAATTCTGAAGACCAGTTTCAGTTTAGTTCCAAAGCTTACATATGCCTGGAAAATTTCATACACCCATGGGCCATGCCTAAACTTCAGAGTCAGGCATGTATTTGTTCAGACTCAGACATCAGTCTTGTAACAGATGCCATGGAGAATCAAGTGAGTCTCTTCTGTTCTCCTGGAACAGCATTGCCCCAGGGCCATCCTTGAAGGCATCAGTAGAGACCCAAGTTTCTTTGTTTGATTCAAAGCATATCAGCATAGTTTCATTGATTGAAATGTACTTTAGTTCCATTCATTCCCACTCATGTAGTGCTCCCTCATGGCAAGGCCTTGTAACTATGGCTCAAGCATCATTGTTTCTGCTGTCACATCTGGGCTGAATTTTCCCAGGAGCATAAACACTCCAGGATGGGTTTCCTAGCACAGCTTCAAAGTGGGCATTCCCATGACAGCATTTCAAAGCACTTTCCTTTTCCCCCCCCCACCCCCGAATTCTGAAACTTCTGTGAGCGGCACAGTAATTCAAAAGCAAACAACATGCAGCCCTCAATTACTTCATCAAACTAGACCCATGGAGCTTTAGCACCCTTCGCATTTATTCCACAGTTTACAGCCTTCAATAAGACTAATTCATCATAATATCTCCTCAGGACTTCTGTGTGTGTGTGTGTGCCAGTGCCTGTGCCTGTGTGTGTAGGAGTGATGTGCCTGGAATAAAGGGTAATGGCAAATCCAAGAGAGAGGATCTGCTCAAAGAGAAAATGAGAGAGGAAGTGAAACAGTTTTGTGAAGGGTCACAGGAGGTAATAGTGAGCTCATCAAGACTAGGAAGAAAGAGGAAGCAAGTGGACAACGTGGGTTCAGAGAGATAGTGCAAAAACATCTCTACTTTCCTTAAGAGTGCAGGCTTTTTATCTGGATGATTCCTTGCAATAGCTTTATTGCTTCTAAGGCAGGGCATCCCCCATTTGCCCTCTTTACTTCTTTCTATACAATACTGTAGGACATTTGGGAGTAGAGAAATTTTCCACCCATAAGAAAAAAGCCCAGATGGCCTGGCAATGTTGAATTCCCTTGCCTCAGGGGCTGCATTGCTGTGTCTTTTCTAGTGATAATATGTCAAAATGCAAATATAGTTGGATTTCAGGCCTCCATGTGAAGCTTTTGCTTAGGAAATGTAGCTGATGCTCACATCATACTTTCATGTATTTATTTTTGTTGGTAAGTTTGAACATATTTTTCTCAGCCTGTGGTTCTCTCCCTGCTGGTTGTACACATGTAGTGAATAATTCATTCCTGAGAATATAATTTCACTTCCTTAGTCCTGATGTTTTTCTTCTACATATCCAGATGTGCTGCACCATTAACATTCTTCTAATGTTAATATTAATGATAACTGGATTTGCCATTGATGGCAGCTGCATTTGCCTCTTTCAGCTCAAGGTTCTATCAGTGGACATCTGTGTGCCTTGAAAGCACGCCCCACAGGCAGAGATGTGATTTTAGGATTATACTAGCTCTGTCTGCTGGCAGTTGTGCAATAGCAGACTTTGGGGAAAGAGACCATTTAGTCCTCTATGGCTTTCTCATTTAAGGTTAAGATATGGCCGGCTGTAGAACTGGTAGAAAACTCATTCAGGTCAGTGTTGTCTTTTCCCAGTTAGTTCCAGCACATCTACCAGTATTTGAATGACAGAGGGCATATCTAAGGTTTTGATACACAGGGCAGGGCAAATGAAAACATTTTAGGGACTAACTGCTATGAATTTTCAGCTGGTAGAAGTGAACATGAGCGTCTAAGTTTGAAAAGGCATGGCCTTTCAAAAGCATCTGGTCCATTTAGGTCTCTCCAGCCCTTTGCTGGAGCATCCAGCAAATATTCATCCAGCGTCCAGTAAATCTTCACAGCACCTTGTCCCTGGACATAGATGGCTTCTAGGCCCACCATGCCAGCAGCACCAGATGGGGAGGTTGAGAAAAGAAGAGATCTTCCATGCTGGAAGTCTGTCAGGCAGATCTAGAAAGGAGGAAGATGCTGCCCCTGAAAGCCAGAAGATCTGAGATTTTCCCTGACCATGAAGGCTTGTCTGGCTTGGTTTAGGGACAAATTAGAGAAAATGCATCTGAGGATTCCCCCCTCTTCCTTTGGTGAAGAAAGAACTCCCAGACCACTCTGGCCTTCTTGAACCAGTCATTGATTGTTGTTCTTCTGTTATAAAAAAGAATTCTCTCACAAATTAAAAATACCCCCCCAAAAGCCATATTAATTTCCTTTATTTATTTTAAATGTGCAGCAGGATTTCCTGGTCATACATACATTTAGTAACATATAGATGTATACTAAAAATATATTGTTAAAGCTTGATTTTTATGTTGTTCCTGAGGGAGAAGGCATATGGGATATAAGGAACATACCGTGCATGAAACGTGAGTAAATAAAGAGTTTTAAGACTTACCACAAAGCTAATCCATACTCATGGGGTGATCTTTAACTTTTAATGAAAATAAAAGCTCTTGTCCAGAATTGTCTGGCCCTCCAGTTAACAAAAACCACAGGGAATGAAAGGAGAAATGTAATGTGTTTCAACAAGGGTGCACCCAAGCTTTGTGGGTAGCAGTCTGCTCTGGCCCTGGGAGAGAGAAAGTGTCTGGGGGATGCAAAGTACAATAAACATATGCAGTATTGTAGAAGTACTGGCAAAGTCTCAGCAGCATCCCATCCCCTGCACTCACCTTCACTCTTTGTATTACTCAGTAATTGAGGGGTCTGAAGAAAAGTACTGCAAAAAAGACTGTTACAAGAAAGATAATGTGACAAATGGAAAACATCATCAGGTTTCACAAGCTTGTACCAATATTCCAGCCACTCAGCCTATCCGAAGATTCTTGCTTGCTTTAAAAAAAGAACCTCTATTAAGACATTTGACTTCTCAGATGCAAAATATTCAACAGAGAGTAGGGCTTTGACTTTCGAATCTGGCGTGCACACGAAGCTTGTGACATACTTGAAGACACCCTGTGCATCACATAATTCATTTGATATGGCTCCATTTAGACTGTCTCACACCCAGAGACACACAGTTGATCAGGTGCTGAATATGCATTATACCAAGAGGAATTGCAGACATGTCACACATCTAGACAGCCTCCAAAGAATAAGTGATGAAAATTGCATGCAAGGTCAGATGGGGGAGCAGTTGGATCATGGGCAGCAATTAGAACGTTGAGAGGAAGCGAAACATTCTTGTTGCAGGTCTCCTGTGTGGTTGCAGTTGATCTGTGAAATTCAGGTCACTTGCCAGGTTTGTGTTGCTACATTAAACAGCATTATAGGAGAAACAACATTGTACTGCACAAGGCTTAAAAATGAAGTTTGTTGCAATACAAAATGACTGTGAGAGCCAAAACTGAAGAAGAGGGACATGTAACCTTTTGAAATAAATATACAATCTTCATTTCTAAATTAGAAACAAAACCAACTGGGAGGAGAATTTAAGTTTACCTTGAACCCACTTTCTGGGAGAAATTCCGAGCATTGATTGAGGGGGACAAAACCTGGGCCAGAAATGGTCACAGTTAAACCGAGAAGCATTCACTGAGCCAGAGTGTATCCAATGGCAATCAAGCAGTAGTGCAGGAATTTAAAACAAAAACTTCCAAAAAGAAAAGATAAGCCAGCTGTGTCCACGGAGCATGGCATTAAGGGAGAAAGGCTGTGAAATTGGAAGACTCAGAAGATGGTGTAGCAGTGTGTGCAGGGCTGGGTTTCCGAGGGGACCTGACGGCAGGATGCTGCCCTCACAGCGGGGAGGGAGAGCAGGAGTGTGGGCTCTGTCCGCTCAATGCAGTTCAGTGGGATCACAAATAATAGATTATAGACATCTGCCTGTTTGATGTGGGTGTGAAATTCTAAATTAGCTAACAAAATGGTGCTTTGTATTAATAACATGCATGCAATTTAGTCTATAATTTCCCTGAGAGAATGGCAAAGTTAAATAATTAATCATGCCTCAAAACAGGATTATTATAGGGATTAAGAGGAAGAAATATAGCTGCTAAAATTAAAAAAGGAATGTAGAAACAATGCCTCCAAACCATGGCTGTTGTACATAGCATTTTACATGTTAGTTAAACTAGAAACAGCTGAAAATGAGTAATCTTGGATGCATCTATCAACCTCCCTCTTTAGTGAGGAGACTGATCTCTAAAACATTGTACAAAGATCAACTGATGCTGTTGTTAATCACTCCTGAAGTGTCTGTGTCTGGGAAGTTTAGGGCATCTTCTCCTAGGGAAAAGGATGGGCTTTCACATCTTTTTTTCAATGATGGACCAGGTCAGACTCAATTTTTTTTTGCATTGATTTGAGTGGCTCTACTGATCATTTTATGTTTCCTCAAAATAAATGTGCTTATTTCCTTTGTGTTAATTTAACCCCTTTGATCTGTGCTATTTACTTGACTATTGACTTCACGTTTAACTTTCAGTATTATTTCATGTATTACTTGGTTTTTAACATTTTTTTTCCATATTTCAGTGAATCTGAAAAAAGTTTTTAAAATTTCCCAAATGGGCAGATAAATGCAAATCCAATCCATCCAATCCAAACAAGATAAATGCAAATCCAAGATGAGTCAAAAGAACTTACAGAGCAGGTAGATTTGAAAGCCAGAGTGCTCGGGTTATCCAGTCAGTGTGCATACTTCCCTGTTCTGGTCACTTTGTCTTTCCTTCTTAGCTCTGTTTACTTCAGAATGACAGATAAATATTCCCCAGTGTCTTGTACTTCCTACAGAGGGGATCATCCACTCAGTACATGTAATTCACCTCCAGTGTTGCAAAGAACAGCAGCAGAACAAATTTAAATTGCAGTGTATGTCTCTATAAGGAAAGTATTTTTAAAGGAGAGCAAAAGGGAAGACACTGGATTTAGTGAAGGCATGAACCAATTAACCCATGGCAGTCTCTTCTGCTCATGTTCAGAAATCACACCACAGATACTCACAGTTGCTTGAGCTGCTGCATGCACGAATTCCTCAGCAAGACTGAAGTCAGTGGAGGTTTTGCCATTGATTTCAATGTAGCCAAGATCCCATGCTATGTTTCCCAGGGCTTTTCTTTCCTCCCAGATGTAAATCTCTAGCATAAACATGTGCAAAACCAGTTTTATGCAGGGAGCAAAGTGTCTATAATGTCAGTTCTGACTTTTAGATAATACAGTGTTTCCACGAGAAAAATGTGTTTGACTCAGAGCAATATTAATTGAACATACTCATATGAACATAAATATTACAGGTATTTATCATGAAGACCAATTGTTATTCCTCCAAACTGAGCTACGTGGCCCAAAACACAGAAGAAAGGATCTGCCTGGTGCACTGCTGTCTCATTAGCTGTGCTGATGCCCAATTCTGTTTTGAGCATGTTCCCCATCTCCTGAGAGCTGTGCAGCGTGGTGGGAGCTCACACGTGTGACCGCTGTGTGCAAGGGCTCTAGCAGGGGCCAGTTTCACTCCCAGCCTGTGTCTCAGGCACCAAAAAAGAGCAGAGTTTTCACCTACCTGGTGACAAAGCTCATCTAACCAGCATCAGTGAATAGGATGGTACAGTCTCAGATGTAGGTCCATCTACCAGCGGTATGCGCCTGGAAGCGTTTTCCCCAAGGAGAAGGTTTGTTTTAGAAATCGGAAGTGTAAAGGAAGAACTCATTCAGCTAATGAATGATCAGCTAACGTGAGCACCTAAAACGGAACTTTGGTGTATGCAAGTGATCTCAGCTTCCTCTTTAACTAATGTAGAGAAACAGGGGACAATTCTGCAGCTCGCTGTCTTAACAGCTGAGAGGAGTCAGCCCCTGGAAGTACCTGTTTTTCACTATGAACTCCAATAAATGAATATTTGACTTCAAGATATGAGAGGGCCAAGTAATTTTAATTTCTGTTACTGCACACATTTGAACTACTTTGCAAGGTTGTTCCAGATATTTTTAATTTTAATTTTCTTTGACAGGTCAGAACGCATCCTCTTCAATTATTAATCATATAAGCAAGAAAAGTTTTCCATAAGATGCATCTTTAAGAGAAAAGAAGTTTTCCCTTGGTTTTGTATCATGACAGGCAAGCCCAGAGGTGTCATGTCTTAGATCACAGGTTAGTTTACAATAATTAAGTCAATATCATATATTATTACTAAATTTCTTCATCATAATATAACCTGAATTATTAATTTAATTATCCTGGTCTGTAAAGACCTGGCTTTGGTATCAGATACATTCACGTCAGAAAACTTTTATTACTAAAATCAGTTGAAACCAGCAGGAACAGGTCATTGCTTCACATGTAAAACATATCAGCTCTGTGGAGTTTTAAGAATGTACAAGAATATATGATAGTTATATTTATTTTCCAGTATTTTGTTGCAATATATTTAGGCACTTTTATTAGAATTTAATTTTTAAATTACTTGAACTATTTTTCCTGATTTCCATTCTTTCCCACCAGTGATATTTTCTGGTCAGTGTCCACATTTCTGCTCCAGTCCACAAGACTATAGTGTGTTTTTCCCCTCAAAAAAAATGTGTGTAGTTTCTGGAAAAATCAACTTTCTTATCAATCCTGTTTGCAATATGGACATATCTGAAGGTGCCAGTATTAATCAGGAAAGTCAAAATTGATCAGTGACTGTCACAGGTAAATTCAAATGGGAGAACTACTACATACTCCAGAAGAGAGACATGCAGAAAATTGCACCCCTTGGCACTGATTGTTTAAAAACAAATCCCAAAAAGCTCTAATGTAATTCAATCTCCTCTTCTGAATGGCTGGTAGCAACACTTTCTTAGTTATTCACACACTGAACATGGTGCCATAAACCAGATCAAAATTTGTAACAAGATCTTAAAACTGACCTGTCAAATCAAGGGAAGAATTGTTTGTTCATTTTATCCTTTTTTTGGCAGGAATCACCTGTTTCATTAGTGTATGAATACATATTCAGCCTTGCCTTTCCATGATCAAGTTCTTTGTTCAAGGTAGAGCCAGTCTGATCATTGCTAAAATCATTTCTTCCTGCACAATTCCAACTGTTTGCCACAGAGAGCACAGTGGGGGGAGATTCAGCTTGCAGATTTAGACTTTAAAATCTAATTTAGCTTTGCAGCTATTCAGCTAACCAAGTATAGCAATTGAGTTTTAGGTGTGTTTGAATAGCCCTTAAGTTTCCAGTAATTGCAGTGGTATCTTGGAGATCTCTCCAAGATGTGAAAAACTAAGTTTAGATATCTTAATGTGGATCCAAATTTCTCATTGGATACTGGATAGAGTATTGTACGAAGAAAAATATCCTTCATGCTATTTGTTTCTTCAGTTCAAGGTCCTGTGTCTCAAAGGACTGGTTCTCAGCAACCACAGAGTACTTTTGAGCAGCTGCTGGTTTTACACCTAGCACCCATCTTTCCATGTGCATATGGATGAAAGATGGAAACTATCTTTGGGATAACACAAATACTTGTGATAACAGACGAGCTGGCACCCAGGCTCCTCACGCCTGACAAACCAACATTTCAGCTCTATTATTTTGTTTATTTATTTGTTTTCAAGATCCATTAAGTTCACTCTGTAGTTGCAAGTGAGCAGGAATTTTCCCATGTGAGGTTGGAATGGGCTGAACTGCATAGTAGATATGACCACAGTGTTCCTCTAAGACTGGAGATTTTAAGCCTGTGTCTTTGGACAGAGCCTGGAGTAGCCATTCCTTGCTAAAAGGAAAGAGAGATGTAGGCAGGGTTCTTTTCCAAAAGACCCAGGAGGAAATAGCTATTGTTATAGACACTGCTCTTGGTTCCTCAATAAACTAAGCATGCTTTTTGGACACTCTTGCTGATATTTGGTCTATGCTTTTTGCTGTCAATAGAGACTCTAAATCACCATTTATTTTTGTGGAAGCTTTGCTGTGGGATTAAGTTTTCCAAAGGGCTTTTCAGTCTTGTGCAAGAAATTAAATTCCAGCACTTTCTTTCCTTCCCTGCTCTGCTCTGCTCTGCTCTGAAAGTTGGATTTCACAGTAACTCGGGAGAACTGCATGTGTGGAGCAGGACTCTTTCAAAGGCTTTATTTTTCTGACTCATATTTTGTATAACCTTCTTATCCCTCACAAGGTTTGGCAGAAATGCACATTTTGAATCCCAGCCCACCATTCCAGGGAGATGGATAACCCAGAAGAGCAATTCCCAAAGAAAATGTGCTAACGCGACTGCTGTCAGCACTCAAGAGTTTCTTGTAAGGTTGCTGGCATTGATCTCACCAGCTTTTTGATTAAAGACACTGATCAGTGAGGAACAAGTTTTGACCACCAGCCAGTCCTGGACTATGGCTTAATGTCAGTGGTTGGAGCAGTACACCCTGTACAACTACAGTAGTGGTTGAAGTAGGCTGAGAAAAAAAACACCCCAAACATATCGCAGTGTCGTGGAAGAACTTCCAAACCCTGAAGCACCTTAGATGGTGGCGTAAAAGTCAATAAAGGAATGAGAAATGCTGGATCTGTGTGAAGCTGAACCAGAAAATGTCTTTCAAAACTTGCTGAAGGGAGCAGTTGAACAATTAATGGGGAAATGTGGGCGGATGGAAAAGGCTTCCCATGTCTCTTTTGTATGTTTCTCTATCAAAATGACAAAGGACCAATTGTCTCCAAGGAATAGTAGTTGCAAGCTAGGAATGCATTAAAAAACAATCAGTAATACTGGGATTGGTATATATGTGAAATGTGGTGTTTGTGCTTTAATTCCAGTCTGTTTCCTTATGCTCAAAGTAGCATTCAACTTTAAATGCTTCGTTTGGTTTGTTTCATCATTATGTGAAACCAGGGATAAGTAACATGTTCTTAGAGGCTGGGTTCTACAAAGTGAACATCACTCCTCCACTTGCAAGTGCCCTTATTCATCTAATTGTACACCTTAATTGAATTTTGCAATCTAATCTAAATTAATCAAGTTGTAAACCACAGTATCTTAGAAGGTGGAAATGTCAGTTCAAATTTCACTTGAAATTACATGACAGGACATCTTTTTGCAGTTTTTACTTACCTTTTCCAGATCCTAATGTGGCCAATTACTCTAAAATGCATGAATCTACCTTGTGTGTTTTACAAAATATATCCTTTACAAGGTAATTTTCATTGCAACACCTGCCTACAGCATCAAGTGAAACATGCATACCCAGTCATGGAATCCAAGGATCATCCTCTCCAAAGAATGCTCAATGGAAAATCTGGCACTTGATCAGATTAAGTGGTTAGTCCAGTTTTATCCAAATGGCACCAAATACTGTGTGCCTGCCGTGGTATTCCTCTGCCTTCTGTGCTGCAAGAGTCTGGCCATGTGCAGAGAGGCTGGTGGTCCATGCACTTGTGTAGCCATGGTAGTCAGGTGTGAGAGAGACTGGATGGTGTGGGATGGATTCTGGAGAGATGAGAGGAGCTAAGAGGTGGCTGAGAGTCGGGCACTGGAGGGACTATAGGTCTGGACCTGTGAGAGACCTGTTTGCTTACGTGTGTGTGTGTCTGTGCATGTGCTACAGGGAAGCAGGGAGATCCAGGGGCCAGCCACTGGATGGTCTGAGTGTCCAAGGGGAATCTGTAGTGAGTGTGTGTATGGGTATCTGTCAGAGAGGGGTTGAGTACCAGCAGGTGGAGGAGGACTGTGGCTCTCAGGCCCCTTGTATGTGCAGGTTGCAGCTCCTGGGGTGACCAGGGATCTAAGTGCCAGCTACTGGATAGGTGTGAGTATCTAAGGAAAGATCTATATTGCATATTTCTGTATATATGCATATGCATGGGGCACTGAAGGACATGCTTTAAATGGTGGATTTGGCAGTGCTGATTTACTGGTTGGAGTGGATGATATAAGAGTTCTTTTCCAGCTTAAATGATTCCATATTTCTATGATTGTGTGTATGTGTCTGTGTGTGCACGTTGGGAATACCTACTCAGCCTTACTACTGGCAGAACCTGGAAACATGGAGCTGCAGCAGCCTCCCCTCTGTTGGACTACTAGATTTTGGGTAACCCTTAACACAGAATTTGTGTTGTTCATCTTAAACAAGTGAGTTTGCTCAGTCTTATTTCTTGGGCATGGCATCTCTGCACACTGTAGAAGTTTTGGAAAAAGGAGTCAAACACAGAATTTCAGCTCAGAATCACTTCCAGAAGAGGAGAAAGAAATTATTTGGGAGCCTCACAGCCATGGGCTTCTTGCCTATCTTCTTATGGCAAAGGAAGAGGATCAGAAGCCCATGCTGAAGTGAAACAAAATCTTAAACACTACGCATCCTGGGCTGGAAGCTTTGGGAAGTTAAAGACTCTCCATGGCTCCCCTCAGAAAGCTAAGTGTCATGTTCAGGTTACAGACAGGATCTGCTCTGCAGTGAAGACACTTTGGAAATTTGTGGGTTTTTTGTCCTGAAAGCTCTTCAAAATCCATAAGTCGCTGTCATTTCAAGTATATTGATCCAGTGCTGACATGTGTTGTTTACAGAGACTGGAGCAGGCACTAACACTAGCAAAGACAGATCCATAGTACTGCCTCAGCCAGTCTTGTGTGTAACATGTCAGCTGGCACGTGTTATGGCCATGTTGTAAAAACTCACCCACTTTCCAAGGTCTGACGCTCCATTGCTGAACAAGACAATGATAATTTCCTAGGGAACCTGTTCCTTGGGATTACACAAGGCTTCAGCAAGCACAAAAATACGAGTGTTGTTAACTTCAGTCTTCATTTTCACAACTCTGCTCGCACGATGTTCAGCATTTTCTCTGAGCTGTTTTACTTGTACAGTAAAAAAAAGGATCCTTGCAGCTGATTAGGCCCTTGTGTAGGTAGTCCAGCATCCATGAGCAAGGGCGTGATTTTAAATTCTGAGGCAAACTATGCAGTATTTCCAGTATGGATGACTCTGTCAACCAAAAAACATCTTTCTCCTTGAAAGTCACCAAATACTGGCTTACATTGTGAAGTATAACAGGTGGCTATGCTAGATTTGGATAGACGCATGTAGATGCATTACACCTATTGAATATTTAATCTAAGTTTGGTTAACACGTGCACTAATTTATGAATGGAAATCAGACAAGGATTTTGGAAAACAGCCTGGTTTTACCCACGTAATAGTTAACCAAATAGCCAGCAATAGAGTTTTCAAAGATCTTTGTCAGAGAAGGAAAATCTTAGAGTGGAACTAAACCTACTGAATTAATTCATGTTAGTAGCCATGCATCCTTTTGTGTTTCACACTCAGGAATAAGAGCAGATCAAAAGAAGCCTGTCTCACTCAGGTCTCTCTACTTGTCTTTTCACCACAAAACAGCAATGCCCATTTTTCAAATATCCAGCAGTTTTCTCCTTCTCTTCATAGAAACAATTCCTTCCTCCCCCAGAAAAACCTATCAAAACCCCCCCACTCCCAAACTGAAAGCTAGTACTAAATGATCAATAAAATACACACATAAATGTGTGGCTTATTACATTTTATGTTTCATCCTGAAACCATTATAAAAGTTCTTACAACATTTTGGCAGTAATTTCTAAAAAGCTGCTCTGTATTGGAGAGGGAGCATATGCACCATGTGATATGACATCTGCCGCAGTAAGTAAGCTTTTAATTGAATATTTGAGGAAATAAACATGTAAAACCCATGTAACTTGATGTCAAATAAGTTATTGTTGCCTCAAGGCTTTCTTGATTTTTCCATTTTTATTTTTGGCAGGAAAGTTTGAAATATTGTACATATTGGAGACAGGAGCACTTCACATACAATCGTCCGTCAGGACAGAAAACATAACGTTGCATTATTGTTGCTACAGCAGCCCCTCCCAAATCTTGGCAGTTATCAAAGTGGCATTTGGGATCTGAGATTAACGTCTCTGCTCACATCTAAATATATATATTGAGTGCACAGAGGAAGAAAGGGAATTGACACACATTCAATTGACTGCTGTACCAGTACTAACTAGAAACATCTTTCTTACATTAACTCTGTGTTTCTTTTTCCCCCTGTAACCTTTCACAACAAGCAGTGTGGTGCTTTCTCTCTCCCTCTCTTTTATACATGCAAGGTGTGCTGCTCAGAAGGGAGCAGTGTTGATCCATCCCTCCCTAACCTCACCATCTTTCATTGCCTCTCCTCTTTTCCTCTTTGTTTTCCCCTGTGCTGCACTCTGGCTTCAGGTGGAGCATGTGAACAGAGCCAAAGACCAGCTCCTCAGTAGGGAACACATCCCTCTGAAAAGACCATCCTAGGTCACTTTTCAACTTGTCCATTCACTTACAGTAGTCATTTTTTTATGTGCTCAGTGAGACACCTGTCAGTGCAACATACTTCACTCCCGTGGTAGGATAATAAATCGGGGAGTTTTTTCTCAGCCACTCAATATCTGGAGGTGCTGAAGATCTTAGAGTCTCGTTTGAATAGCCTCTGCTGGTGACACCTGAGGTGTCAAGCTTTCTCTTTGACTCTTCTCCGACTCACAAAGATGTCAAAAGTGATGATCTGTGCAGATTCTTACAAGGTGATCCCCTGCATCATCACTCCATTTATATCTGCATGGCAAATCTGCACAACACCATTTGAATTAACTTAGTTGGTAAGATTTTTAGAGATCTGAATACTTTACTAAAAAATCCCCAGGCTCTTAATATTTTAAGCCTACTTCTCACTTTGTATGTGTTATCTCATTCTGTTGTAATTCACTTGGGTGAGGTCTGCTCACTTAAGAGTTCTATAAACTTTGATTTCCACAAGCTCAGATGCAACAGGAGTGAAAGCCTGGACCAAGGGAGTTTCCTCTTCACAATAGTTATGCCCTTCTGCCATAGAATTTCCTCACCCATATTTAGCATGGATTTATCTTTTACACGTCCATAGCACTTACTGATGATGAACCTAACATCTTCTACCTGTTTAAGAGTTATCACAAGTAGATACTCAATTTTTTCACTGAGCTGTGAAATAAGAGGGTGCTACCAGGCACTCACAGAAAATCAGACTGTGATGGCTCAGTAATAACAAGAGAGTCTCACAAGATGTGTCAAGCACTTAGATCAGTGGAAGGTGAGGCGCTGGTTAGAGTTCTCTGGAGCAAGGTCTTAGTCCTGCAGCCTGACCTCAGTATGCTCACAACATGCAGGATCTCCTGCAGAAGAAAACATAGGGGATCTGTCAGAGCTTCAGGAAGGCTTAACAAGACAACTGACTTCAGTCTAAAAATGAGAAACCTACGCACTATGGTTCCCTCTGTAGTATGTAATTGGTTATGAAATTCCATCTGTTTTGCTTCACTTCGTATTTTCAACTCAGCTGATAAGCTTGTAGCAGGGTCACATGCGTGTTCTGGAAAAGCAATTAGGTCTAGAGGATTTGATAAGTGGGTAGGTGGAAAATGGGATGATTACGATGGAGAATGGGTATTTTTAGGATTATAGAATCATAGTACGTTTAGGCGTGGAAGGGACCTTAAAGATCATCTAGTTCCACCCCCCCTGCCATGGTCTGGCCTTTTTCCAGGAAAAGGCCATCAGTAGGCTGCTGGGAGGTTCTGTGTTGAGACAGACACCTGAGGTTAGGAATTTAGATTCAAATACTGATACTGGGAAAGCGAACAGCAGTTTATGCACTCACCATGCCCACTGTTTTAGGTCCCTAATTATTAGGTCTGATTATTTAGGCAGCATCACTATGACTAAAATGGGTTGTATATTGGGGTTTTTTTTTGTTTCTTCACAGCAAACTGTGGTGTGAATTGTCAGTATGTGACACAGGCTAGTACCACCACCTGGAGAGGCTGGAGGAAGGAAGGAAGGAAGGAAGGAAGGAAGGAAGGAAGGAAGGAAGGAAACTCGGAGCTAACGTGTTGGTGGAAATCATATGAGGAAGGACACAGTGAACTCAGCCTCCCTGTGGTTCATCTGTGGTCTCATGTGAAATGGGATTGACAGCACTGTCAGAGATGTTGTGCTTGGAAAGGTGTGCCTTTGGCAGTCTGAAAAGTTGCTGCAATACAGATACCTAAATACCAGAGGCACCGGAGGTTGAATCAAAAAAAATATTGTCACAAGCCTTAAGGTCACTCCTGAGCTGGGTTACTGGAGGGAAGAGCAAATTTTTTGATGGCAAAGCCTGAAAATGTATGATAAAAATCTCTACTGGAAATCATTGTGAGACTTCAAAGGGTAGACTACTCAGCTGAGAAGTAATTCTAAATGAAGAAGAGAAAGTGGAAATTTTCCCTCAATTTCATCATTAGCAAACCAGAGATTTTGAATTTGAATTATTTTTATTTTATGGCAGTTTTGTGTTGCCTTTCTTCTGGGAATCCAGGGATTGAAGATGGCTATGTTGAGTCTTTGTGGACCACCCTATGCACTGTATCAGTCAGGGACTTGTCAAACATTTCAAATGCCGAAAAAGAAGTCTCAAATATGCTGTTGCATTGTTTAGTCAAGTGTATACTTTGCCAGGTTTATTTGGACCCTCACATCTGTTTATTGAGCTCTACTTCAAAGCAATCTATTTCTGCAGGACACAGTTGGCACTGTCTAAGTGTATTGTCTACTGCAGAGGAGAGAGAAGACATCAGAGTGTTAGTTTGTCATTAAGGGAAGTGCTCAAATAATTTGCTTTAGAAGCAAATACAGATGACGTAGCAGAAGCTGTGAATGTCCTAACCACAAAATAAATAACACAGGCATCTACAGTACTGATAAGATCAAATAGCCTCTCTCTCAAACACACACATTTTCTTGCACGATACAAGAGTTAATATGCACTTGAACATCCTTATATGCCCTCTGTAGCATGCTGTGGAAGGTTACAGAAACCTCTGTGTAATATAAGCAGACAAACAATAGCCTTATCCCTCTTTATTTTCAGGGGCAGTATGAAAAAAAAATCTCCTTGTCTGACCCAGTTACAGTTATTTGTCTTTCCAAAAATATTTTCCATATGGAGATCTCCAAGCCTGAGTGCCATCTGTGAGGACTTCTTGGGTTTCTTTTACAGAGAAGTCTCTGGAGAAAGCCCGAGTGCAAGGCTGGGCTAGGCTGACAAGATTTTTTCAGTGAGAAACAAGAGCTGTTATGTGTGGTGGGTCCTGCCTCCCTGTCATTGTTGAGCTAACAAGTCCTAGTGAAGACACTTGGTTGTTGCAGCACGGCTGTGCCTTTCCTGCTCTGTCACTCTGTCCGTGGTGGAAGGCTTGGAGATGCAGGAATCCTGACAGCTGCCCTCCTCACACAAACTGGCCCAGCCTCTAGGTGTGCTCTCAGCATCCTTTCCTCTACCTAAGGAGGTGAATTGGTCTCTTCCAAAGGTTCAGGTGCTGTCCCTGAAACATGACAGCTCTGCTCCTCTCCTGCTGCCAAGTGGCCTCTCACAAGGCACATTTGCGGCTGCAATAAATAATAATTAATTCAGATGGACAGAAAGATCACACTGGTGTCAAGTAGAATGAAAGGGACCCCAGAAATTTGCTAGGTTTTTTTCTGTATAATACTGTGGATGCTGGTTTGCACAAATTAAAGCACATTGGGACCAGAAGAGTAATGATTGCACTTAATGAGGGGCAATTGAAAGGTATGAAGTAGTTCTTGCAAACAAGTTCTAATCGAAGCTGGAACCATACAGACACTGCGCTCAACAAGCTTTCCTATGAATAATGCACCTAATTACCATCTGCTTTTTTCATAACATGGATAAAAATGTGATCACATATAAAATTCTCACTGTTTCCTAGGATACAAGGTGATCCTCATTTCAAACTAGCTTGAAAATGGCAAATGAGCAAACTTAATTTTAATAAAAACAAGGAAACTCACGCATGTGAAATATAATCTGGGCACTTCTGATTTCATGAAGAAGTGTCTGATTTTCATACAAAACCTGCTGAAGAACTTGATAGTATAGCACAAAGAGGCACTTCACACCTGTGGTTTAGACAGTCCGTGTGAAGGATGACAGTGCTTCTCCTAATGGACAGTGTGAGAGCAGTGTGAGAAAGTTTCTAACAAAACAGTAAACCCTACTGAAAGCTGGTTTTTCAACAATGTGAGTCAAAAGATGAGCATAAATGTCTCTCACAATGCAGCTTTTTCTAATTACCACCATAGCTAGCTAGCTTTTTATGTAGTGGCAAGTACTATGCTTAGTGAAAACAGAGACAGCTAAACTTATACTTCTTTTACTTGCACCACCCTCACTGTGAAGGGCCTGCTTTATTATTTTATCACAGAATAAAACTGCAAGACACTCTGGTCCTTATTCCATGTCAGAATTGTGCCCTGTGCTGGGTTAAGGATGTTAGCTCCAAATCCCTCCAACATTTGCTGTCAAGCATAGCACACTATCCACTAAAGTATTCCACTTATTTCAGTGATGTCCCTCAGATGAATTGATTGGGATGATGGAGAAATGAAGATGTTGTCTGCTCATCTTCTCATGTTCACCATCGTAACCATGATAATTTATGACACGAGAAACTTTTAAGAGGAAACGTGGCTTCTCAGTGTCCATGGCTTGTATGCAGCATTAAAGGTTAACAAGCGTCTCAAGACCTGTGTCTTCTCAGGACCTTATCTGGTAACGCAGTAGACTGAAGATGTCCAGTGGGATGGATGGGAGTGGCTTCAGACAATATAATCACTTCATTTCATTCCTCTCCATCACCTGAGCCTGACAAACAGCACTGAAAGCAGTTGGCTGACTACTGATAAGCCCTTTTGACTTCAAACATGCTAATACAACATTAATCGCAAATACCAAACAAGACATGGTTGGATTAATCTGCTCTCTTCCACTCTTAATTAGCAGGAAGCCTAACCAAGCCATTCCTACATGGAAGCTGCAGCTCTGGTCTTGGGGCAGAGAGGGAGCAATGGGGAAGAAAGAATAAAGTTGTTTCCTTTCTATAACTGGAGGAGATCTCTATTTTGCAGAGATTAGGAAATGCTCCAAAAGCCACATCTCCTTATTCAGAGACCAGTTAGTTCTGAGGCATCCATGTGATGGTTTCACATTCCTTCAATTTTCTCCATTCCCTGAGGTGGAGAGGGAAGGAGGAAATGACAAGAATGCAGTAGGGCTGATGGGATTACATAGTCTGTCAAAGGAGCTTGTCCATACTAAGGGCAAAAGGCTCATCAAGGAAGGTGTCTGTGTGTATCTTTCAGGGAGGTGTTGCAGATAATGCAGGGTCTGGTGGCATTCCAGCTCTCCTCTTCCACATTCTGCAGCCCTGAGAAGCCTGCCCTTCATCAGTCATTCTGGAAAAGGACTGAAAACTGAGCTAATTCATGATGGTGAGCATTCACCCTGGCTTCCCAGGACACAGTGGTCCTCTTTGCTCCCCTCTGACCCCCCCCCCCCCCCCCACATAAAACCCTGTGAGGCAGGCACAAGATTCATATGCACACTTCTGTCCTCTTTACAACCACTCCTTTGCCAAGGACTGTGTATTTGTTTTAGTTAAAGGAGCTTGTGACTGAAAACAGCTGCAGACTGAGTGGAAAAATAGCACCTAAAAATAGCCCCAGCCTGAGAGCACAATGTGCATTGATTTTACTATGAAGAGTACAAGAGCAGGGAGATGGTGACTAGGCTGGTATGTTCTAATACGCCTCACCCTGCCATATTTAGAGTGCATGTAGTAAGCCAGGCAGCCAAGTCGGTCCATGTAGGTATTTGACTGTTTTGGAAGGGTTCCCAGCAGAGCCACTCCAACTACAACAAATTAGTGTCATATTTTTATAAGCTGACAGTGAGGAAATCACCCCACAATATTACCATGTTCTGCAGAGAACAGAGAATATGTAACTGCTGAATAAGGAAGACAAATATCTCGCTGATTGTTGCCACTCAAGGCATTTTCCGAGAACAAATTATCAGGTCGATATTATAATTTCCTCCCATCTGCTGTAGGCTGGGATGTGACCTAAAGTTCAGTCCAGTTCTAGATGCAGGTCATGGACCCAAATGCATTAATTTCTCTTGCAGTTTGGCCAACTTCAGCAAGCCAATCCCATGCAGCAGTTCAGTAGAAATATCTGTTCAGATTCATTACCACAGGCAGCATGGGTGCTGATAGAAAGCACAGCTCCACCAGAGATATCTTTGTTATGTTATGACCATTATGAATACGTTTTTTAAAAGGCTAACTCAAGTAATGAAACAAACCCTTGTTTTAAAGCTGGAAATGATGTTGGTTCCTGCACTTGTGCTTGATAGGGGCTATAGTTCTGCCTTTAACCCTCTTTCCTCCTTACCCTTTGAAATGTTACTGGCTTATTAACTGAACAGTGTAAACCCATGCTGAGAGCTTGAAAAGTGCCCTGTCAGTTTTCAAATTGTTTCTGTGTCAACTACAGGTCTAATAGCACCCTAACTACTAATAGAGGGATCTGCTCCCTGGAGAGCACATCAAGAGGACACCAGGCTCAAAGGATGGATGTGGGTGAACAAATTCAATTCTGAAAACCTTAGTGCTGTTAGACCCCTTTAAAATCATGTACTTGGTACATATTTGTCTGCAAACTATGACCAGATTCTCATATCCTTTTAAACAACTAACTAAACTGCACTTCATAGGACTTACTCATATTTTTAAAAATTTATTTATTTAGAAGACAAAACTCATTTGGTCTTCATGCAAACAGGAAGCTGAGAGAAGCCCAGCACTTCATCTGTGACTGGCAGTCTCCCTCACCAAAGGGATATTCAGGGTGGTGCTTTAGGAGAAGCATCCCAAACTCCTCTCTGCAATTGGCAAAAGGGAAACCTGGCTGAGGTTATGAACATCCAGGCTTGTTTCTGACTTGCTCACAAGTAGACTGGAGCAATTATCCTGAAGTGCTGCCTTCAGAGGAACCAGTGAGGAAGCATTGCTACTCTTTGAGGTGAATTAATGCCAGTGGTGTTCTTGTTTGAGGGCAGCAGTGGCAGGTGTTGATCTTTTCCAAAGTCGATGTCCTGGTTTGGGCTGAGGTCATTTCCTTCACAGTGGCTGGTGTGGGGCAACAATTTGTATTTGTGCTGATCTCAGGGTTTATAATATAGAGGTGGTTTTGTTATGGCTAAGCAGGGCTTACACAGAGTCAAGGGCTTTTCTGCTTTTTGTACTGCCACACTGGCAAAAGGCTGGAGATTAATGTGAAGCTGGGATGAGATACAGCCAGGACAGGTGATCTCAACTGACCAAAGGGATATTCCAGGCCATGTAGCATCATGCTCAGGATATAAAGTGAGGGAAAATGTGGGGATATTTGGAGTGATGTCATTTGTCTTCCTAAGTCACTATTACATGTGATGAGACCCCGCTCTCCTGGGGATGGCTGATCACCTGCCTGCCCTTGGGAAGTGGCGACTGGATTCCTTGTTTTCCTTTGCTTTTGTGTGCAGCTTTTGCTTTCCCTGTTAAACTGTGTTTATCTAACTTAAGCTGTGCCCAGGAGAAATTTAGGTTGGATATTAGGAAAAAGTTTTTTACAGAAAGGGTCATAAAGTAGTGCAGTGGTCTGCCCTGGGAAGTGGTGGAGTCATCATCCCTGGATGTGTTTAAAAAAACCTGGATGTGGCCCTCAATGCCATGGTTCAGTTGAGGTGTTAGGGTATGGGTTGGACTCAATGATCTTGAAGGTCTCTTCCAATCTGGTGATCCTGTGTGATCTCAACCCACAGGTTTTCTAGCTTTTGCCCTTCCAGTTCTCTCCCTGGTCCTGCTGATGGGGGAGTGAGGGAGCAGCTGCATGGGGCTTGGTGAGTGGCTGGGGTTAAACCACGGCAGAAAGATGTGCCCTGGTTTCAACCTGGTGTTGCCTGAACATGCACCCATAGTTCAACCTTGATTTCACTGCAGTTTTTTGAGGGAGGGTGACATCTGAGACCCACGCTTGGGAGATGCTATATATTGAGGTTTGTGTCTCTCAAACCTTTTGCAGATAACTAACATGGTATGCTGGTGTGCCAGTGTACAAATCAAGGTCTCACTTCCATACTGCACACTTAGCATCCTCACAACCTGACATATAAATGTGAATGAAAATTGTTATCTGAAACATAATCCATTTACCTGGAAAGAAACAGTTTGTGTACTTCTGTAAACATTCACAGGCTGTCCACTTTAGTGGCACTATATTTTTAATTTTTCTAAATAAAGAATTCTTGCACATGACATGGCCCAGGGATCTGAGACAAAGTGACCTGACCTGGCTGATTAATTATAGAGTGAAGGAAATTAATTTCTGTTTAGGGTATCTGTAATTAATCCATATAGTAATAAATGAATTAGTTGGTGTTGGAAAGGTATAAATAATTAATAATTGAGAAATAGGTGCAATCTGGTCATAGATTTCCCAGAAGGAGAAGAAGGATAAAGTGCTTGATGTAAATTATTTGCTCACCATTTTGATAAAACATTTTTTTTACTAAGAGCAAAACCAAGTGAAACAGAAATGTCTGCATGGTTAATGAGTCAGACATAAATGCTACAGTACTTATTGGAATAGCTGATTGTGAAAGATACACCAAAACCGGCAAAATGTGTGCACACAGCAGATAAAATGGAACCGTGTGACAACATTTGTGCTGTAGGAGAGACAGCTTTAAGCAAAATTGCTAAAAGTAAGTTAAAACTCATACAATTCTACAGATAATTCAAGACCTAAGGATAAAAGAAAACAAATCTAAGAGTATTATATGTAGCCAGAAAGTTTTTCTGTATATGATTTGCATGTATGCACATCCCCAGAGTTTCCTACAAGGCTTGTAGATTACTTGAATTTAGCAACTATCACTACCAACTGTTTTCTGTGAAAATGTCATGAAGCCATTGGGTTCCTGTGGTCCTTGATAATGAAAGTAAAGGGTGGCTTGTGTTTTTATGACAGGACCAAGTCCCTGTAAAAAGGTTAATGAACGTTAGAAAAATTTGGATCTCAGTGAAACCCAAAGGCATCTAAGTTTCACAGAATGCTAGACTTTTCTGTTGAGTACATCAGACGAACATCCCCAGGGACATAGCTTCAAAGCTAAGTACCAGGCAGAAAGGTGTCTTCAAGAGTAGAGACTCATGAAGCAAAGTCGGAGCAAGGAGGTAGGAAGACACAAAGATAAAGGGCAACAATAGTGGCAGGTCAGAAAAAGCTTCATCATAACAACCGAATTCAGTGCCCAAGGAAATAAACAGAAACTTCAAATAATGAATGTCCTGATTTTAGGCCAATAATGAATTTTTTAATACAGGAATAAATATATTTCCATGTGTTTGCCTGCAATACAGTGTGAAGTATTACTTCCACAATGCACTAGACAGCACAATAACCTGAATATTGAATATCAAAGTTAATCAAATACAGCATGAAATTCCCCTGGTCTCAACTGTATTTAGAACACAACAGTTTGCCCCTTGAGAAAGTTGTCGTGTCTATGGGAAGTAGATAATTGTTCCAAGTCTATGGTTTTCTATCTTGTTTGTCCCAGGCTGTAGAACAAGCATGGGCTAGTCTAGAGGGTGCACCCTTGCCACAAATACAGGACAGTCTTTAAAAATGCAGAAGGTGATGGTACTGGAATGCCAAAAAACAGCCCTTGATAGCTTCCTCCAATTCTTTTCCACAAACTAGGGACTCCAGAAGAAGAGACGGCCTGTGGGCAGAGTTCCTCACCAAAGCACCCTGAAACCAACGGGTCCCCTCGATGCCTCCAGGCTCTCCTGAACATGGATCATGGTCATGCCCTGAGCTCAGACAGTGGACGGTGGCAGAGCTGTGAGAAACCAGCCCTTGGCTAAGGTCACTGTCACGGTGTTCCATCTGGTGTGCAGGTGGAAAAAACACCAGTTTCAACATCTGATGAAGAGTCCTGTGAACTGAACACCAGCTTGCTCAGCCTGGTTTGATTAAGTAGGAGACAGTGAATTTCTGGTGAAGTACTATGTTAATACTTACTGCTCTGACTTACTAAGGCTCGAATTTTCTCGTGAAAATTTAGATTTAAAAAAAGCTGAAAAAATGATTTTTATTAATTTAGATTAATTAAATTAGATTTAGTGTTAGCTTTAGATTTAAATTTAGCTTAATATCCAACAGAGGTTTGTCTTCTCAGATAACTGAGTGAAATATTGGAGCATCCAAAAACTTTCATGAAGGTAAAAATAATAAATGTTTTTTCCCCCTAGTTCATCTACATGGTGCTTTTAGGTAAACACTGACATACACCTTTTATTGGAAATAACAAAATAAATTCTATATATATTTTTATATATTAGTTATGCTCTTCTTCATTCTTCCTGAGTTCCATTTCCATTGACGTTTCATTGAGCTCATTCCTATAGAATTTTTTCAGAATGGATACCTTTTTTTTTTTTTTTTAATGTGACCCCCTTGCTCCATTATACCACAATATATCTGTAGATTACCTTTCTGCTTTTTAGAATTTGCACTTTTTGTAATCTCTCCTCCAGTAACTTTCAATAGTGCTTGCTGTAAGTTTCAAGACTTTTATTTCGTGTCAAATTTTGTGCCAATATTTTAGGGATTTTTTAATCATGTTCTTCGAGGTTCAGTAATCAGTCTATTACTATAGTACATTGCCTTCCCTGAGAATGACAAATTCACTCTTAGTGGTGTCCCCAAAAATAACTCTTTCTTCCTTGCTTGTAACCCTATAGTAGCCCTGGACTGGCTTTTTCCAGGCAAAGAATGCTGCTGTCTTACTGAGCCCACTCAGGGCATTTCAGAATTGTCTATCCTTTAGGTGTCACATGGGTCACTGAAATTCCCTGTTGTTTCAACCCAGAACCAGTGAGATGTTGGTAGATTTTGAGAGCAGAAAGCTCTTCAGTTCAAAGGGTTTCCTTTTATTTAAGTTCTGTTAATGTCAAGTCTTCTCAGCATATCTCCTCTTTTCTTTCACTTTTTCTCAATTTGCCTGCAGTCAGTTTGATTCTATTTGGAATATCGCAATCTTAGCTGGTCAACATCCACTCAGTTATTGCTGAGCAACATTATACTGATGTTCTTATCTGCAAAGAAATAAATGCTATTTTTATAACATTAATGTTATAAAAATATGTTATTTTTATAAATATCAAGCCTCTCAGGTGATCTGCCTGGTATTTTCTTGACTTAATTTGCAGAGTTAAATACAAGGGACTTGTAAGGGGGTAAAAAGTAAAGCACACTTGAAAATTAAACAAGGGACTTCTCTAGCTATAACAAGCAGGTGAGGTTTTTAGAGCTGGCTTAAACTAATCCAAAGCCCTGAAAAAGAATCTTCCCACAATTCTTTGACCCTGGCTATGTGTTCTTGCCCTTTCCTTTGGGTTAGTGCAGCTGATCACAGAGGTGGATGGTGTGTTATATTAGCTTTCCACTAAGAAGAGCTGGCACAACCAGCCTGAACTACTCATTCACATTTTGGCAGAATAGGTAAGGTTAAATGGGTATCTGTCCCAGTTGGTTGTCTTGTGCTTTTCTGAACTTGTTTTCATAACAGACACATGCAAAAAGTGTCAGCATTTCCCAGATGGGTGAAAGGATTAATATTTGTAAAGTCATTTATATTTCAGATTTTTTTGGAATTAAACATACTGTAACAATAAAGTTATTGTTGGTCTTCCTCTGAGCACTCCCATTTTGCTTCACAGCCTAATAGCCACCAGAAAAGACATCTGAAAACTTATTGTATTATTATTTATGATACATACAAAACAAATAGAGAAGAAATGTCACAAAATAATTTAAACATACTCAGCTTTAGCACAGAAAGCAAGATCAAACTAATTAAATCCGTATTATCACTTTCTGTACAAACCACACACTGTTTTAATGTGTTGTAAATTCAACTCCCATTAAATGAAGACCTGATTGTGCATGCATATATATGTATGAGAGGGGGGCTGGAGAGAGAGGAGATGCAAAAAGTCCTTCCTTCTGGGATTTGTTGGAAGCCCCTCTTGGCTACAAGAAGCATTGGGACAGGGACTTGCATGCCTTTGTGCAGTGTCCGAGTACAAAAATGCAAGAGTAGTAGCACTGCTGTCCCTGTTGTTTCCTAAAAGAGGTCTGGTGAGATGGAGTAGGTGAGAGTTAATTACTGATTTGGCACGAAGCATTCTTCTATGTTCTGCTCTGAATCTCCAAGAGACATATTGGCTCAGCTGATCAGATTCCTTTAATAACAAAGCTTCCAGGTCTACTCTGATCCTTCTCTGCTTCATAGCCAATGATGGTCATGGCTTGAGGCCACAGTCTAACACTGTGGCTCCAGAAAGAATGTTGTTTTTAATGTCAATCCAATGTTATTTTAAAAGAGAGACAAAGAACTAATGCATTTCCTGGGGTTCCCAACTTTCCTGGATACTGTTCAAGCTGTTTCAGAACACAAGTGCTTCCTAAAAGCTGTCAGTGAGGTTGTGGCAACACTGCAGTGTCTCAGATGCAGCAGCTATGGAGTTATTTGACAGAAATGTGCTGAAAAATGCCAGCTCACTAAACTTAAAACATTGCCTTCTAAAGACTTCCATTAATATTTGCCATGGTGACAGCTAGGTAGCAGTCTTGACCATTTCCTCAAGTGTTTGCCCAACTGCTGGGGTCACTGAAAGCTGCTGTGCCCACAGGAATGGAGCAGATGTGCCAGACTAATCTTACTTACATTCAGTTGGGTGTCTGGGCAACTTGAGTTGGAAAGAGCACAGCAGAAACAGAGGCAGCTGAAAAAGAGCTATGGGAATACCTTAAAACACTGGTAATTTTCCAAAAACATCCTGAGATGTCATCCATAGATAATTTGGAAACAAAGTTAACAATGTATATGCTATAAGCAGGTTACTCATTTATAGGCATACTTCCTTTTCCCCAGCTATACAATAATACTGGCAGTGCAGAAAAACACTCATTCATATTGGCTGTATGCTTAATGTATTTCTGCAGTCCTGGGCAGACAACTCTTCAAGGCTAAAAATTCAGTTCTTCATTATTAAAAAATACCAGTCCTTGCTATAGGAGTTGATGACTCAGTGAGAATTATAATTATAATCAAAGCATAATAGTCATTTTGAGCCCCTTATAATTGCTGCCAAGAAACTATTTATTCAGCTAAAGAATTAAATCTTTGTTTGTAAGCTCTTTCTTGTTCACAATAGAAATAAAAGTGTGTGACTTGGCTCATGAGCAGATACCAGTCTGGCTATTTTACTCAGAGTGAAAAATAGGCCTTCATGCAGAAAGACTTGGGATACTTAAAACAATTATTTATACATATTTGCCTCTATAAAATCCAATGTTTAGCTGCAATGATGCTTCTGATTGCTCTTCTCTTTACTGCATGTTGAAGACTCTGTGATGTGCTGTATGTTCAGTATTGCATGCATTTCTGGTACAACTCCCAAAGCTAGAAAATAATTTAGGAAAAATTAAATGCTGGATGCCAAGAAATGAATAAATGGTACAGATGAACTAGATCAATTTTCTTGGTCCCTTACTTACCTGTTGTAATAACAATAAAGCTCTCTGAAAATACCTGACAATCTTACTCTAAGACAGAAAATGAAAGTGACACACTGAATTATTCAACATCTTACAAGCCAATACCATAAGAAAAAAGACATTTCAGGCAGCCACAATCAATCTACATTAGCAGAAGAAATATTCTGACTTGCTACAGAGTCAGCTGATGTTCTTACTTTCTGTCTTCTCTAAACATGTGAGTAAATTCAGCGTGCAAAGTCTTTTAGTTTTAAGAAAGCTGGGTGGCTTTGTGTAGAGTCTATTGGCTGGAAAAGGCAAAATCTTCAAAAGAATATCACAAAATAAGTTCTCTTCAACCTGAATAAGTATTATGAAGTCAGTTGTGTTGTCAGGTGGTATAATGGAACCCATAGCTCCATGAAAGGAAACAACATCAATGAAGGCAACAGCATGCATGACGACCACACCAAGCTAGGACAGTGGAACACCTCAGCAGCTGACCCTTTCCACAATGCCTGCTATACTTATCCAGTTAGATGGGAGATCTTGGTTTAACTTGGGTGGTGTTTAGAGTGATTCAGCCTTAAAATTTGTTTTTCTTATTGAGGTAGGAGGCCATGGCTTAGAGGATTCCACATATGACCGCGTCTTTCTCTGATAGTTGTATTCATTCGATCGGGGAAAGAAGTGCAATGAGTGCACATCATGGTATAGGCACAAACATAACTCAGTTTGACTCTATCTACACAGTTATGCCTAATAGGGAAAACTTTTACGTTAGGGATCCATAGTTGCAGAGCTTTGGCCAGCTGCTAAAAGAAAACAGTAATTTGCCCAGGCACTTGTCCTAAACCAAGTGCCTTTGCTTGTGTCTTGTATCATGTGAGTTTTGTACAGACCTAACTTATTTTAAGGTAATTTATTTTAAAATAAACATGCTGGCCAAGTGTTTCCATGAGTGAATGAGCATGTTCATTGTATATCCGAGTAAGAAAAAATGGTGGGAAAAAATGCTGATTTAAAGTTATTTCATATCCCAGTAAAATGAGGGATGCTATAAGGTTGTTTTTTATTTCAAGCTGTCCTGCTGTTTGGGTCAGATTCTGTGTCAAGTCAGTAAGAATTCTTCCTTTAGCTTCAAGAAGATCAAGATTGGAGCAGCCACAGTAGTCTTAATAAATGTAAATCTTATTAGAAATACCCTCTTTTATAGCAAGTGCCAAGCTGTGCAAAGCTCCAGGCTACATTACCTTATAACATTGACTGAAATGGCAAAAGAATTTACCATCCCCACTAATGAATTTTTTTTTTAATTACTCTTTGCAAACAGGGTGATACCAAGCCTCTAGTGAGAAGAAAATTAATCCTTGAATTGAAATACACTAGTAAGGCTTAAATCATATTTTTAAAAGCATTTTCTGGTCAGCAGTGTTACTTCTTAAATCAGTCTAGGAAATGCCAGATCTTTTTTTATCTTATTTTTATCAAACATTGAGTTATGGGAAAAAAGCTGCCAACATTTGTGGAGGACTTCTGCTTACCCATTACAGACAACAGCATAGACATCAGAAATTAAAGTTTCCCCCCACCATCAACTCTGCTTTTTATCCTATTAGCTAGGGATGCAGGACCATTCTAGAGGTCTTTTAACTCCACCTTCCCTTGGGCTGTTACTGAGGAATTAAGCTTCCAAGATGCATTACAAGCTTTAATCTTCCTTCTGACCTCAAGAGATGTGCATCTATACAAGTGGGTGCTGGGATTGCGAACACAGTGAAAGGGCTCGAGCATGGTAAAACTCTGGGAGAAATGAGCTGGAGATTAGTGGCTCCTTCAGTCTTAGGCCCTGCCTAAGAGGCAAAATTGTCACCAGTGATGATAAACTGGTGATGAACTGGCTCTCCAGACTGATGGTGCACATTCCTTACCAAGTGGCTAGCTGCTGGAAAGATCATTGTGTGCAAATTTTTAGTGGCAGAAAAAACAGTGAGAACTAAGCCAGAGGAGCATGGCCTTCTGCAGAACTTCCAACAGATATCTCCTGGGAAATTCAGGTAGGCCTAATTCCCTTACAAAGAATGGGTGGCCAAGTGGGAGACAGACTTTTTACTAGGGAGACACAATAAAGAGAGGGTTATAGGCAAATATCAAAGTTAATATGTTTTCATTTTTAACAAAAAAGGCAAGTTAAACAATGCAGGATCATCAAGAATGAGCCTCATTTTTTCCCCCCAAATGTGAAATTAATTAATATTGTAATTTTTAAGGTTTTAAACTTTGTCTCTGAATTGTCTGGTAATAGAAGTCTATGAGGATGCAAAGTACCTAAATTATTTACAGTCTCATTAGAAAAAGAAAGTATCTATTTTCATTTACCTTCTCCTAAGAAAACACTTTGAGGCAACCAAGAAGTCTTTGAAGTCTCTAATCTGTTTTCTAAAGAAAATAACATTAATTCAGCTGACTGAATTAAGACAGTACTCATGCATGCAAAAGCAGGAAATGCTCCAGCATGTTACAAAAATATACTGAACATATGACTAAAAGAAACAACCACTACTTAGGTAATTGGTTCAGCCATGACAGGTTCTCAGTTTTTTTTTTCCACACTCCTGTTACATACAGCAGAGTATTTATCTTGTCCAGAACTGAACAATAATCACATACAGCTCATCAATTAAATCACAGCAACCACTAGAACCATAATAAGAGTAACAGAAGCAGAACAATTCCATGAGAAAATATTTTCTCCTCTTTTAGTTTCATAAAAAATATATATCTGAGATAGACTGCATGTCTGCAGAAGGAATGGACATGATACAAATATGGGTTTAAAAATTTTATGTTTTGGGATGTTTTGGGTGTTTTATTTGCATTGTCAGTTTTTCTCCACTGGCTCCAGATGTTCCTCTTGATCTAAGGATTGCCACACAGAGAGAGGACAAGGGAAGATCAGAACAGGATCTACTCTGAAGTTCTGGGTTGGCCAGAAGACTTGCACCCACCATTTCAAGTAATCTGACATGCAAAGACAGTGACACAGGTTACTGCAAGAAAGGTCTGGTTCTGCTCAGCTGTAGAGCAGGTTTCTGTGATGTCATGATGACATCATGAGTCATAAATATTGAGAAAAGGAGGAACAAGAGATGATTAAATGGCCACAAGGATTAGCCAGATCATGAAAAATAACATTAAGAGGATGATGAAAGGCCTGCCCAATCATCCTTTAATGTTATTTGCTAGCACATTCCTTCATATCTTGTCCTTCATATCTTGTCCTTCATATCTTGTCCTTCATATCTTGTGAGAGTGGTCAAGCAGACAAGATTATGGACTTTGACTTTGAAAGGGCAGACTCAGTTACTTTTGAAGGCTGCCTTCATTCTGAGGGTAAAGAGTTTGTGCTCCCTCCTTTTCCCTCTGTTCATCCCTGAATCCTTACAGCCCTGGAAGGATCAACTGGCCCTTCCACATAGGCCCAGGGAGAGCTTAGCAGAGACGGATGGTTATGAAGACCCAGGGGGCTGCTAGAGCCAGGCAGGCATTTACATAACTCCCATCTTTCCCAAACAAATGTCTGAGCTCCACAGAATGTTCAGTACATGTCTTGTTTTGACCAATGTCCCTGTATTATCATTATGCTGTTTATTTCTGTTCATTCTGAATTTGAATGTGAAGTGTTCATAAATAAAGGCACATACAGATGTGTTTTGAGATAACTGTCCTTTACTAAATGAAAATTGCATTTAAAATTCTTATGGGTGCTTAATATGTAGAGCATTAAAAAGTATCTGCAGGCTCCAGGTTTTTTTGGGGTAATTGTTTTATATGTTACAACATGCTTTTACAAATGGGTTATGTTTTATCCTACTGGTCCTTTATTGTGCTCCTGTCATTTCCAGAAATTATAAGTTTTAAATGAAAATATGCGACCTGTATATGATCAACTTCTGTTGCTTTTGTACTTGTGCAGAAAAGTAAGTTAGCCACTAAACATGACAAGTTTATTTGTTCATTTATTTATTTTTAAATTCTAATTAGAGAAAGGAAAAGGGTGTCAAGAGCCTTTAGTGATTCACATTTTAACAACCAGGTTATAATTTATTAATTCCCAACTTATAAAATTTTCACAACCTCTTTCCACAGGAGTCCAAGAGCAACTCAAATTTATTTATTGTTTCTACATAGGGTGTCATTAAATATTTGTTATCTCCTAAAGTTTGTTGGGAAACGGGATTATTTTCCACATCAAATCACACCAATGCTAATGGGAAAAGCATTAGATGTTGACCCAGCAAATTAAACTGTAAAATATGAGGCTCATTGTTATTATTACATACAGACACATCTTCTGTAAGCCATCTTAATAAAAGTCATTGTATTTTAGTCATGTTTTAAAATAATTATGCCAGAATACAAAACACATGAATATACAAAGAGAACAAGCTCCACTTGAATATGTTCAATTTAACTCTTTAAAATAATTTTCCAATTGGTCTCCTTCAACATTTAAATTGATCACCTGCCAAGAAAAAAAAAACAAAAACAACACACACTGAGGCTTGTTTATCCTTTTCTTAAAGCTTCCTAAGATACTCCTTCTAATTTATTTTGTAACAAACCCAAAAATTAATTCTGCATCTGTGAAGCTCATCTAATGTATATTTCCGTAAATTGTCATTTCTAACCCTTTGTGTTTTATTGCAATTTTTTTGGTAAGCTTGAAAGTGTCCTATCATTGGGATGAGTGTTCTCTCCCTCTGGTGGCTACTCTTTCCTGGAGAATTACTGTGAAAACTCTTATTCTCCTCTGATTCCCTTATGGATCTGCATCCCACAATGTTTGCCACAATGGACACTGCCCTAATTCATAGGACTCTTACTGGGACAAGGTAATTTTTAATATTTAAAATCCAGAAATAGGATTCCTTTATCATTAGCAGAGATGGAATCAACATAAAAACTGGGATTTAGCGGATGTTTAATCTGTCCAAGCATAGAGATTTGCCTCAGGATGAGACAGATAATGACCAGGGTTCTGTTAATTAGCTCTGAGCTGGATTTAAAGAGAGTCTAAGGTTTGGCTCAGATTGTTTGCATTTGCAGGTGTCACAGGTCACCCATGAAATCAGATTGAAATCTTATTTGTGTGTTCCATGTTGATGCTGTTTTGTGTGTGTGGTGAGGAGTGAGGGTTTTATCTCCTGTGCCTTTCTGATTGAAAAAAAAAAAAAAGTAAATTTTTGAAGACTAAAATTTATTGCACCAAGTAAGATTCTTAGTAATTTTGTGTTGGGAATCACAGAGCCAATGACTACAGCGGACTCAGCTGGTTGCTCATCCTACTCCCATTGGAAACATGGAGCTTTGCCCACATACCAATTCCTTATCAAAGGATATAAATGGTTGAATCTTTATGTTAACTCATGGTTAAAGAACTCAAACAAATATTTATTTTTTTTCTGGTGCTTTGTGGTGCACATCTGCATGGAGGAAATGGACCACCACAACTCCCAATACACAGCACACACTGGATCTTGTAAGCTCACCAGTCACAATGCTTCCAGACTTTTTCTCTGGAATAACTGCACACACTCAGCAGGCAGCTCTACATTCACTGCTCTGCCTGTGACATGGGCGAGCACTGCCCTTCTCTGCTCTCTCTGCTGCTGAGATGTCTCTTCACTTGCTCATTCACTCACAATTCTACAGATGCAAGTATCTCACTTCCAAATCAGGGCATGAATCATTTGTAGTCTAATGCTGCTGGACTTTTATTGGCTGCAATAAAGAGGCATTCCCATTCCTTTCTTACCAAGTAGTTCATAGACTTGCTAAATTTTGCTAAATTAATACCTCTTCTTAAAAATGTAACATAACTGTGAATTTCCCCTGCTACTTGAAACCCCTAATTTTTCAAGACAGACCCTTAATTGTCACAAGGTTGAGAATTCATTATGAATTTTGTGATAGACTCCAAACTGAGCTCTCTTGTCAAGTCTTGGTTCAACAGTTCCTGAACAAGAGGCCTGTGTGAGAGCCTTGTGGGAAAATAGGAGGTCCTGCCTTCCTGATGTTTGAACTTTCTGCCCTGCATCCAAGGAAATATAGCACTCACCATGTTTTTAAGACATCAAGACTTAAAAATAAGATCACTTAAAAGTGATCTTTTTAAGTCAGCAAGAACTAATAAAGTCCTCTGTAATTTTGGGTTAAGTAACTGACTCCTTTAAGTTCAGAAGCTCTGCACAAAGGCTCTATGCACCTACCAGTATGTATTTCCCATTGAAAAGTCCCTAACTCTTAAAGAATTAGGTGGCAATTAAGTATTAACATTAAGAGTGGAAATACTGATACAAGATAAGACAGACAAATAAGCCCTGGATACCGGTTAAGGAGTCCAACCATGAACTCTCTAAAGCAGGTGTTAGGGAGTAGGTGGAGGAAACAAACAGGGCCATTTGGGGCATTTGTCTGGGCTCTGTCCCTACCTCATAAAAACTCAAGTGGAAGATCCAGTGTTTGGATCCCCTCACAGCAGGCTGGTGAGTATCCAAGAGGTACAGCTAGTCCAGATTCTATTACGTGGGCATATTTTCACACTGTCCTCATAGCTGGTAGCTTTATAGTCCTCTGGCCTTGGTAAAACCTCTAGGAAAACCCTCTGGAATTTAGCCACGTTCATTTGCTGTAGTTACAGGAGTAACTTCTGGCCTAAATACTTGCAGCTGAGGCACTGTGTAGTTCTCTAAGAGGAGCAAAGTATGTCCTACTCTTACCTGAAGACCTGAGGTATACCTTAAAATTGCACATTGGTTTTAGGAAAATGGATTCAAAGAGGCTGGAAAATCTGTCTTTGGTGGTTTCATCTTTTCAACCAGATGAAGCCCTGCGCAACCTGCGCTGGCCCTGGTCCAGGCAGAAGGTGAGAGAAGAAACCTCCAAAGGTTCCTTCCAATGTAAATTTTTATATGGTTTTATGACCCTACAGCCCTTTCATTTTGGTGTCTAAGGTTCTTTGTCATACTGGTAATTTTCCATTAAGGCCACTTCAGCTTATAAGCTCTGGTGGAATGGACATGCTACATGTGCCACACTGCTGGGACCAGTAGTCCCAGCCTCAGACTTGCACAGAAGAACCACCTATTGCCTTTTAACAAGACATTGTAAAATATGTGAATACCTGCCTTCCAAATAGTGTTGGTCCTAGCAGCAGCAGCAATCTGATATGGTTTCAAAGCCCAGACAGCCTGGATCTGAAGAACCCTTTCCCAGAAAGGAATCTTTTACCAAGGAGTGATCTGAGCCAGTGTAGGGTCAGTGATCAGGCAGTCCTGCCAAAGCATGCTCCTCTTCGTAACACAGACTCCACGTGGGTCACACGTCCTGCTGGCTCATGCCACCACCCTGGCCACTGTCCCTCCTTCTGTCCGTCACTCAGCAGCTCTTGGGCAGCCAGCACAGAGTGTACAGGAGGGGCATGCAGAGGCTGTAAAAAAAGAATCCGTTATAAAAATAACTCAGGAGACTCCTCACACCAAAGCTGGAAATAGCCGAGAAAACACCTCCCATGCTGGTTCAGGGGTGGCTGCACGGTGGAGGGGAACCTCTCCTTGAGCTACAGCTCCTGGTTGTCAGTTTGCATTTCGAGCGAGCCACTGCAGGCTCCCGAAGCCTGTGAGTGTTCCTTCAGAGGCACCACACGCTTCCTAACAGTGTAACAAGGTGATCCCATCAGCCATTTAATGTTTGCAGTGAGCAGCGTGGGCAACAGGCATCACCATGTGCTTCCTACCAGGGATGAGCTGTTGAGGTGGAAGGAGAAGGAGATGATACGAAAAGCCTGCTGGAGAACTCCTGGGAGGAAGGAAGAAAGGAGATGCAGAGTCTTGTCCAATATGTTTTACTGCATTTTTTGAGAAACAAGTGTATCTGCTGAAATTCAGAATCTGCTCTAAATAGAGAACAGGTGTCATCTTTAAATGTGCTTTCCAGTTCAACCTCGTGGTGCCCAGGAGAAACACTATAATTTTTTTATGACTTACATAAGAAAAGACAGAGTGAGCGGGGGTGGGGGGGAGGGGAGGGGGGAACATTGAGGAATCAGGGCAGGGGGCATATAAAAATTTTTATGTGGTTTACAAGGAAGAAGAATGCATTAAGAGGTTTTTTTCCTTCTTTTTAACCCCATAATAGGTTAGGGATAATACTACCAGCTATGGATCTTACCAGAGGAGTGAAAGAATGCATTCCTAAGCCCAGGCTTTTTTTTCCTGTAGTTTCAGAAAATCTACCAATGTGCCAGGGTGTCTGATTATTCAGCCCCTGCCTTGGCGTCATACAACACAAATGAGTGCCACACAGCATGCACTGAAGATTCACAGAGAAAAAGCTGTTGGAGTTTGATAGTGTTTTGGATCTCAAAGAAATCTAAAAATACCAAATACAACCGACAAATACAGCCGACACACATGTGCAGTGCTTTAGCAAAGCGAACATCTGGGACTATTTCAAACGCTCCTCTTTTGTGTTGCTTATTATGCTACCAGAGAGCAGCAAAGTGCAAATAATAACTTAGCAGATTTTTGCACTGCTTCTAAGTTCAGCTACAAAGACATTAAAGCAATAATGGGGAAAATTAATATATGCCAGTTTACTGCCCCCATTTATTCTAGATTTAGAGGATACTTATATGTGCTCTGCTGCATCCCTCTCTAGTTTTCTGGAATAATTATTGTGGATGTATATGCACGTTTTAAATGTATACATCGATGTTTCCCTTATGGTATGATTTAACTGAGATTTGCAAACTCTTTAACTGAGTTTACAGGCTCCTAAGGAACTTCGTATGACAAGGTAGCAATAATAACCATGTCACCTGCCATTCAAAGACATGAGTTCTGTTGACACGGTAGTTTTTATAATGTGGTGTCAATGTAAAAAGTTTTCCTTTAAGTCAAAATCAGCAAAATTAAGATCAAGGTCCAAAATAAATAAAGCAGTTTTGCCCTTCCATGGAAGTAGCTTTGCTGTAGACTTTGGTGAGCTGAGGATTTCACTCAGTCATTTGATTTTTGTCTATTGATTTATATTACACAAACTTTTTTTAAAATTAGACTACTTAAGGGAATAACCACAACTGCATGTCTCTGAGTGTCATGCATGCTTAACAGATGGGGGCCAAAGGTATTCCATCTGCACAAGGCTGCTTGCAAGACAAGACAAATAGCATCATTTTGGAATCTTCTGGATCAAACAATAACTTTCCCAGATACATGCATATTAGAAGCATTTGTCAGAAAGGAAAATTATTTTGCCAGGATGGAACAGCAACAGGGGACAAAGCGTGTAAAATGGCAGCATCCAAGGCCAGACGCTGTTTTAGGGGGCATGAAGATAATCCAAAAGAAAGGGGAAGGTGGGGGAGAAAGCCTTTTTTTTTTTTTTTTTTTTTTAAGTGTATCTTTCAAATTGTTCAGCTACACAGGGATGCTAACAGCTAACTGAATGAATCTTTTCTTTGGATTGTGTTTTTCTGTACATCCTCAGATGGGCAGTCAGCACTATCTCCTGGAAAGCAAACTTAAAATAAACTTATGGAAGTACTACTCAGAGTAGCACGAGAGCAGTATAAGTTCACATTTTGTTGGGCTGTAGGTACACACAGAGCTATGAAAGCCAGCCAAAGTTCTACTGGATGGTGTCTGCTATCTATTTGTTTCAACAAAGAAATTGCTTCAAACATCAGAGAGAGTAAGACAAGGTAAAAGCATGGAAGAGTATCCTGTTTATCAAGAACTTTGACTTCCATATAGCCAAAAAGGTGTTGTAAGAAATGCCATCATCTTGTAAAGTGAAAATGAACCATATTGGGCAAAACCATATCAGAGAACACTGACCATATAAACTCACTAGCTCATCTTTTGGCACATGGTGACAGCCTGCTCATATCCATCTAGGATTTCCATTTTGAAGGATGTCCAGCCTCTCTGGACACCTTTGCCCTTCAGGACTGTCTCTCAAGGGGCTCTGATACTGGCCACATAAACTCGCTGGCTCGTCTATTGGCACGTGGGGACGGTCTGCTTGTACACCTCTAGGATTTCTGTCTTGAAGAATGTCCAGCCTCCCTGGACACGTTTGCCCTTCAGGAATGCCTCCCAAGGCACTCTGACAGCTGGCCTCCTAAAAACAGTCTGCCCTCCAGAAAAACAAGGTGACAGTTCTGCTGGCACACCTCCTTAGTTCTCCAAGAAGTAAGGTCACTATCATTTAGTGATCACTTTGCCTAAGGTGGTCTCTGACCACCAGAGCATCCACCAGGACACAAAAACAAGGTCCAGTGGATGCCTGTCATCCTTGGCTCCCTCACCATCCTTGTCAGAAAGTTCTCTTCCACACACTCCAGGAGCCTCCTAGACTCCTCTCTGCAGTATTGTATTTCCAGAAGACATCTGACATGTCTGGAAGGCCCCCACAAGAACAAGGGCCAGTGATTGTGAAACTGCTCCCAGCTGCTTACAGAATATTCTGTCTGCCTCTTCATCCTAGCTGGATGGTCTGTATCAGACTTCCACCAGGATATGTGTCCTATTGGCCTTCCCTCTCCCTCTCACCATATAACACTCAACCATATTGTATTGTCACCATCACTAAGCCCCAGACACTCAAACCACTTCCATCTGACTGGGATGGACTTTCCAATGGTATTTGCCACCTATTTATTTAAGAATTTTAATTGGGTAGTCATCAAACAGTAACTGTTAGAAAAGTCATGAATACATGAACAGTTTTTGCATGTTCATCCTTACCATGGTGCCCATGGGTACCATTTACAATAGTTATTTTGCACCACAGCCATCAGCACCTATCAGCACCTATCAGAACCACAGTACTCCTGCCATCAAAAATGAGGAGGCTCTGCAAAGCTGTTAGGACCGGCCAGAAAGCATACATTGGATATTGCATCCTCACACACTAAACAGTGGCCAGGGAGTCATCATTTTGCTTTCTCAGTCCCTTTCCCTAAAAGGAAAATAGAAATAAACAAACAACCTTTTACTTTCTTACCCATCTGCCCCCAGTAAAGACATCAAAGTGTGATCAGCACAAAACTAAACAATAAATGAAATGGAATATTTTGGGGTGAGCAGGTGTTCCACTTCCAGATCATCTTTAAAACCTCAGCAGGGAGAGTTACAGGCAGGCTGCATAACCTGAAGAATGGCCAGATCATAGGATTTGTAATTAGAGTGAGTACATGGTGCTTCCTCACTGGGGAAAAAAAAAGAGATGAGCAGCTGTCTCAGCAATATTGAAGTCAGTGAGGACTCCCAATGAAATCAGATACTCATCTGCAGAGAGCAGGTCCCGTACATCTATCAGGCGGGCATGTGTCACAGCTAGTTGAAGAGAAATGGCTTCTAGAAAGTTAAGCGTCCTCTGAAACCTCAGTACATCTATTAATAAGGGAGAATGAAAAGAAGGCTAGAAAATAAACTAGAAATACAAGCAGTAGTCACCTGAGGCTGCACATGATTACTTCACTAAAGCACATTACATGCCTCTACAAGGAGAAAAATTCAAATAAATACTTTATTGCATTAGCTAATGGCAAAAATAAACTTGTGTGGCTTACATACTTATGTGTAACAATTTCAAGACTTGAACAATTATTTGAAACCTGATTCTGACTTCACACCTGTTCTGTGTTGGATTAACTGCATTTATATTGAGATAAATTTCAATGGAGTTGTGCGCACATCCATCATTTTAAACAGACAGAGATGCTCCCAAGCTTTTGTCTAAGCTCTGAAAAGATACTAGGCCTTGTCTGAAGAGCTAGGAGTTCTTAGTTTTATCCTGCACTGTGCAAATATTATTTTACTGCTGCAAGGCAATGTCTTCAAGATGATCAGTAAAGAAGCCTGGGAGCCAGAATAATAAGCAGCACCATTTTCAATAGATGCTGACCTGAGAGGTCTCAGAGAGAAGGAAATTCACACAGCTGGATCTTTTCCCTCTGTTCTGCTGCTAGCACTATGCCTCATATCAATCGTGCACAGCAGCTCAGCTTTGCTCTCTCTCCAGGACCCCATCTGCCAGACGCAGCCAGCCACCGCCACACCGGCAGCCATCCCTGGGAGACAGCAGGGACAGCACGTACCTTTCCCCTGGCACTTCCCAGGTGAGACCTGCTGTCACCACCACTCAGCAAGCAGGGCAGCAGCAAGAGGCACAGACCTCCCTTCTTGCCTCTCACGCCCTCTCTCTTCATGTTTACCAAAGTCTCATGGCCATTTTGAGCTCCTTTGCTGCCGCCTAAGTGGGTCCCACAATGTGCTGACAGATGCATCCACCTTGTGAAGTCACGGCGTGGGCACCAGGGGCAGAGGTGCTAAGAGGTACTCGGGGCCACTGCTGGGTTTCCTTTGAAGCCAAGAGAAGGGGCCGTCAGTGAGCAGCAAAGATGAAAACCTCAGCCCACTCTTTTTTTAACCACGGAGAGCATTTTTTGTGTCTGTGTTTTCATAATGTTTCTAAACAATATTATGGCCTGAAAGTGAAACAGAATTAAGTTGAATCTAATTTAAAAGTGCTTTAAAAACAGGTAATTGGCATAGTAGACTAGCAAAATTACATGCAGGATGAGGTGCCTTTGTTTCTCCTCAGTGGGGAAACAGGCTTCCATGGCAGTACTATGCCTCTTTCTTCCTCTCGCAGCCAGGAGAAGCAGAGAAGTAATAGCATCAGGCAAGTGTTATTCTTCCTTTGGCTTGGAACAGACAGTGCTTCCCAAGCAATTGAAATTGATACCGTTCTGTGACAGTCATAGCAATTAATCTGCATTCTCTACACAGCTAGATCCAATGGGGCTTCCATCTGTCCACCCTAAAACTCATGGTAGGCTGGGATCTGTGGGGAGATAAGCCTTTCTCACTGTTGCTGCTGCACAGACGGCATGGCTGTAAAGCCTTGTGCAGCAAAGAGGGTGAATGGGCCTTTCTAGCCCAGCCCTGCCCTCCTCTGTCCTGGGAGTGGAGGACTTTGTCAGCAGGACTGTGCCAAAGGCTTTGGAATGCTCTCCCTTTTTATTGCATAATGCAGCTGTTTAGAAATGGGTGCAGGGACATAATCCAGGCCCAAAGGAAAAAAAAAAACGCCAGCATTGCCAGCTCGTGTCCTGGGTGCAAACTCTTCCACCTGAAACATGGGTGACAATACACTGAAACAGTGTACACATACCAAAAAAAACCCTCAGTGACAATTTATATCCTTCCTGAGAATGTCTAAATTTGGTTTACAACCTAGTAATATCTCTGTAAGTTGGGAGAACAGGCTCAGGTCTGGGGACAAAGGATTTGCCCCACAGTTTAGCCGTGGGAAAGCTTGGCATTTCACCAAAGCCAGCAGCCCTGTGTGATGACCCATCTCATGGGGATTGCTTCTTCAAAATTTGAGTGAGCCACGGTTGTAAATCTCTCACTTACCATGACTGTTTCAGATCAGAAACCTGATTTTCTATGGCTCAGACTAGGGGAGGACCTTTCCCTTTCTTCTCCTTGAATCCAAGCTTCTACAGTAAACTTTCCTTTCACTGATAGTTTTTGACCAGGCCAGTATTTTTGGTCTCAATTTGATGAAGCTGGCATGGCTTGATAGCAAAATTTTTTGCAGGATTTTTATTAGTAGTTCTTTTTAATGGTTTGAATTAGTAATATGTTATGAATTTACACTGAAAGTCACAAATTTTAGGCTTATGTGTTTCCAGCAGAATAAACATTCTGAATTTCCCAGGCAGACAGCTGTCATCTAACTCACAGGTCCACCCATGTAGTCCACCCTAGCAGCAGGCATAGTTACAATACCCCAAAGCAGCAGAATTTTTCAGTTAGCACAATGCAACCACTTTACTTCTAATGATCTTGTAATGCTGTGCTCTAATTGAATTTTTAATTTCTTTTATAGTATTCAATCCTGCAAACTGCTAAGTTATACACTCAAAGAAGCTGCAAGATGAGCTTATAAAGTGTTCTACATTTGCCTGTTTGTTTTATAAAAAGAGTGTATAATGTCATATGTTCTTTGAACCAGTGCTTAGCAAGCGAAGTTTTTCGCTAATAAAAGTTTGTTGGTTTCATAATACACACAGAAATGTGTAACTGGCTCTTCAAGCAAACTTAAACTCCTGCTTCAGGCTGATGGTTTGTGTTCCTTACTTCATCTGTAATTCATTGCAGAATATTCTACAAAATAAACTTGACATATATGAAGCCACAAAAAAAAATGCTATTAATATTTCATTAATAACTAAAAGACTCATTGCATAATTAGGAATTTTTAAAGTCACCTGTATGAAATATCATAAAGATACTACACAGACAAGTTATCATGCCTGTGTTGATAGACTTTCTTACAGGAATGTTTTTTTGACAATAAAAGCGCTTATTGGAGCTCTGGCTTTATCATCATAGTACTCTTGCAAAATGAAAGAATGCAGAATCTTAGCCTACAAGATAAAGACAGGCTGAGAAGACACTGTCAAGTGAGAAGTTTGTAGAAAAAATCCAATTGAAAGAAAAGGCTTCTAGTGAGACATTGCAGTGAAGAGGAACACCTACATATATCAACTAAGTGAAGATTTGTTCCTTTGTCCAGCAAGAAGAGGGTATATTACAGAAGCACACTGCATAGTCAGCTGAAGGAAATGCACTAGTTTGTCTTCTGCTGGATGAATAATTAACATGCAGTTAATTAAAAGGAAAAATGTATGCTAATGCATTCAAGTGAAGTATTTAGCTATTCCTATATATGTTTTAGAAATCAAATGTGTGCAAAACAACTTATTTTGCAGGAAAAGGGTACTAGTTGAAAACATCAGCTGTGCTTAAATATAATGCCCATTCTATGTTATCATTCCGTGACTAGAGAAAACTTGTAGTTGCAGAAAGTGTATTACAAAAATTCTGTACCCTCCTGCATTGAGTTACATAAAAGTGAGCAGAATCCAATTGAAATTCAATTAAAAATGAGATAAAGCAGAAGCATAGACCTCGCTTATATATGGGACTTCCTCCAGCTTCATCCTTTGCATTGTCAAAACTCAAACAGACGGAGCAGAAGGAGTGCATTCAGTTCTGAAACTGAAGCCAGAACAACAAGCAGAAGATCCAGGCAATCTGCTGTGTTCCTCACAAGGAGAATTTACAAATAGTGGGAATGTTTTTAATTGTCCGTCTCTCACAAAAAGAAAGGGAAATAACCTAATGACAACACAAAGTTTTAAAGGCAGACACATCTGGGAGTATTGTGTTAATACTCTGTGTACAAACAACAGGTGTAAAAGTTCAAGCTCCAAAAACTAACATACTGTAAGCTCAGGAGGGGAATTAAAAGGAGAATCAAACTGAGAGAAATACTGGGGCAGATCTACCTCTGTCAGTATTGAGTGATATGGTATGTGTTGTATCAGCCCTCCTTGTTCACCTTTCTTCCCTACCCCCTCCAAGGCACACATTTACCTGTGTCCTGTATAGATATTGTCCATTTGATATGTGTACTTAATGGACACATTAACTGCATTCCATGCATGCTCTCAGTGTGTGTTTCATCAGGCAGGTATGAAGCTCTCTGTCTTCCTGCATAGGTGGGCCAAGTCTTAAAACTTTACAAAACAAAGTGGCTATCTGAAATCTGATTCAGTAGTCCATGGTGCCTATAAAATGTCCTCTCTTCCCTGCTGGCAGCCAATGCAATTCCCCTTCTTCTTACCAGGTGTAACCCAATTAACCCAATGCAGCATTATCTGTGGGGATAGGGTAAGTTTCTACCATTTGCAGAGGTGATGGATGTTGTGCATCCATCTGCTGTGGTGATGCAGCTGTGCTCAAAACAAGCCTCCATGTTGCAAGCAGGCTCCAAGGCACTCCACAGCATCAGATACGTGGGCACTGACTGAATTTTGATATGACTGTGGCACTTACCAAGGAATGGGGAAACAAACTTCCCCACAAACCCTATTCTGGGTATTTATTTTGTAACAGCTATGTTCACATACAATCCACGTAATTCCTGTCTGCTGTGGCACAGGAAAAAGCATATGCAGCTCACACACATGTGACCTTTTGTGCCTAAGCAAATGCATATTGCAGAGGGAGCAACTATAAAACCTATATATTTAAATGTGAATATTATAATATTGTCTTCATAATTATCATTCCCCTTGCTAGTTTCCAAGATGCTCTGGGAGGATCAAAACACAGCTGCTTCCCTACTGAGAATTTTCACACTTATCCCAGCCCCAGGTTTGTTTCCATCCCGGCCAACAGACGGCTCGGAGCTGCTGGTCCCCGGGCATGGCAGAGCTACGACTGTTGACTGTTACTTTCGAAAGAAGGCTAAAAACTGACAGGCTGTTTGAATACAACTAAGGAGGGGAAAGGAAAAGGACTTCGCTCAATCCAAATGATGGTCTTGCGAATCATGACTGTTTTCCTTTAAGCCAACTAGCAATTTTTTTTTTCCTTGCATCTACAAGAACATCAGCATTTGAAACACCAATGTGGGCTTAAGGAGAAAATGGATTTTCACCATATGAACTGTATGCATAATTTCCAGATAGGAAATGGCATGTTACTTTATTCACATACATTCACATTCATTTATTCACATGAAAAATAGTTCATATTCTCAGCTATGATTGACATAAGGTACGAAGAGGATTTCTTCTGTAAAAAAGCAAACAAATTATGAGGAGTAGGAAGCAATAAGGTTGTTTATTAACACTCTTCTATCTTCACCCTCCTGCCCACCCCATCACCCATGAGATGGCATTCCAAATTCTTGACACAAAATGATAATATATAATATCAACCATACGTTCTCTGCCATTCCCATCTGAACCTCCAGCACTGCAAATGTAGTCATCTTCTTTCCACAGCGGGAAATAGCAACATTCATACTTGTGCATTACCTTTATTTGGCACTCAAACCCCTGTGAAGTAGAAATTTTACCATTTAGCACCATCCCAGCCTCACAAAATACAGCCTTTCAAAGGATAAAGATAAGCCTATGGTGTCTGAACAGATTCAAGATGCTTTACTAGCATTCTCACAAGGCTCCTGTTTGATTTGCATGATGATTCGGGTGATGGAGGTTAACTACCCTGAGCAATGGGAGGAAATCAAACCATGATCTTACATGCACAAATACGCATAGATTGAGGGGTTTTATTTCATTTCCTGCAAGATTACTGGCAATGCCTATAGTAACGCCTATTTTGTTAATTTTAGCTTTTATTACAGCCATCTCCAGGAAACAGCAACATTCTCAGAGATAATCCTTGAGCAGAAAAGAAAGTACATTCACAGAATACATTTCTTGTTGCAAATTATTTACCCAAGGCAAAAATGTTTATCAGCCTTTCTAATTTGGTGGCATAGTACAGCTCCTGGTGCATGGTGAGCTCAACAATTAACTGGCTGCACTAATGTTTTAAAAAAAATTACACAAACAGTGGCTGAATGCAAAGGTAGTTTTCCACCATTTACATCAAGGGTCAGCATTGTGCTCTTTTCCCCTGTGCAAGTTCTGGGACTGAATAAAACAAGACTGATTTTTTTTTTTTTTTTCCCCTGTGGTTTGTGTCAGAAATCAGGAAAATGAAATTTAATGAAAAATTTAGTCAAAGCAAGATTTAGTAGTATGTTACAAAGATCTCAAAGTTTATAAATAACAGCAGGTAACTTCAAAGAATATCGGGTTGCTGTGCTGGACTCGGTGTGAGTTCCCTATCACAGCAAGGCAAGACGAGGAGGAGGAGCGATATCTGATCCTTCAAGGTTCAGTAAACGTGGAGCAATTGTAATTAATCTTAAGTGACTCGTGATGCAGTATCACTGTGGCACAGGACTGATGACAGGGAGGTGTTCCCAGGAGACAGAAGTGTGCCTCGTGGACAGTGCTCAGAGACATGAGAGAAGTCTGACTTAGCAAATGTCAGGGTGCATCTAGAATGACCAGAGGTGAGCCAATGTCCTGGCGGGGACACAGAGGACAGGATTCCCTCCTGCCTGTTTACTGGCAATAGACACAAAGCCCTTTCCCTGGCCTGCTAGCTATGGAAAGTTCCTCTCCAACCAGCACTATCCCTTCCTCTTTGTTGTATAGATTTTAAAATAAGTACATCAAAAGAAAAAAGCACTGTTCACATGTTTATGGAGCTTGCTAGAAAACTTGCAAAGGTCTGTGCCAGCTGGGTCATTTCTGTGTAGATGCTTATGGCATGGATGACACGTGTGGTGTGTCCTCAAGCATGAAGCTTCCCAAAGGGCTAGAGAAAACAAACATGGGATTGAGGGAGTGGGCTCAGCGCCACTTGGGAGCAGCCTGAGGTTGAAATGGCAGTTATGAGGTACTGTCCTGCAATGGGAGACACTGGGTTTAGGTACTGACAGGGATTTGGTGGCTTATTTCCCAGAAGATTTTCCTTTAATATGAACTGACATTTTTTTGGAGGTTAAAGTGTGATGCTTGGTAGAACTTAATTAATTAAAATTGGCCAGAAGCCAGGCCATCTAACTCTGTGATTGTTTCTGCTTTTGTTAGTTGAGGAACATTGGACTGGCTCAGTATTTCCAGTGGGGGAGTACTGATACACATGCCAGGTGCTTGGCTAGGTGCTGTTTGCAAGAGGGTTCTTTCCAATCTCAAATGGATCATGAAAAGATTGGGTAGCATGGGGAATCACTGAGCCATTGGGCATATCCCTTTTCAGAATAAATGTTCTCTGATACTTACAGTCCTCACTGGTGTTCTGGCTGTTTACCCGTGTGGATGAGAGAGACCCAATTCTGCCTTCAAATAGCTTTGAGAGTAAATTGTGGTGTGATATGGTGTGGTGTGGTAGCATGGCAGAATGGGTTTAGAGAGGAAGGGCAGGGAGAAATAAACAAGGTGTTCTCTCAGTCATTAAAAATATGTATGTGTGTAATATATATACACATATGTATCTATATATATATATCTATATATATATATATATATCTATATATATGTATGTGTGTGTGTATGTCTGATCTATCCATAATGTATACAAAGAGTTATGTAACTTGCTGTTTAGCTTTCACTTCCTTCCCCAGAAAATGTTTGTGTGTTTCTAAGTGTGATTTTCCACTGTTCTCCAGGGGGCAGGGCCTCATTGCATGTGATGAAATGTCTTTTCTAGCTCAGAGAGAAATGCTTCTGCTTCTGAAGTCAGTGTCTTTAAACTCAGTTGCCTGACTGGCCTGCTTGTGGTGACCTCTCACCCAGAAGTTTTGCCTCTCATGCGCCTGTGGCAGCTGTCACAATCAGCCACAAAAGTACCTGTACTCCAGCTAGATCTGAAGTGATTTAAGTCAAATCATCAAAACCAATTAAAACAAATAACTAAGCACACAGAAGAATGCATTCAGCCTAAGAGGCTCCAGTAGACCAAAGCATCTGTGCACCCAGCTGTTTGGTGTACAAAGCAGATGTGACAAGATGTTTGGACCTGGTGTTGTTTATGTATCAGGAGATTTGGGCTGGATGGATTCACAGGCTATAACAAATTTATCCTGGCTTGTTCTTTTGATATAGCCTATTCCAGGGGACAGATACGTGGCGTACAGACAATCCAATGTGTCAGGAACACTGAAATCTGTAGAATCACTGACAGGTCTCTATAAAAGCCAGATCAGGGAATGAAAGGTCTTTTTTGGAACTTCTAATTCTTAATTTTTTTTTTTTTTACCTCTTGTTGAGAGTATGTTCAGTAATATGGAATACAGAAAAATTATTCTTGGTGTCCTTTCACAATTATTATTCAATAAAATTCCAACAAGCTTACTGTAATGTGTTCTGACACAAGGGATTTTATAGTGTGGATCTCCTAATATTTGGGATTTTAATTCTAGCACTGATTTTGAAGTCAAATGTTTTGTGAGAATCTCATTCTTCCTGCAACTTCTTGCCCCCAGAGTTTCAATCTCTTCTGGTTGCAGAGAAAAGCCTGGAAACATAACCCATATTAAGTCTCAAACACCAGACGGCAAACAGAAATATACAAAATTATTTTTTTTCATTCTCCTGATTTTTTAACAGTTAGAGTTGGCAATATTGCAACTGGAATTTGGTTTGAATGAAGACTAAGGGCTGAATGCCAGCTTACTCTCTCTGTCTCTCTCTGAAGAAAAGCAATGCTTGGAAGTGCCTGGAAATGAAGGGCCTTGATTCTCTACTTCCTTCCATGGCAGCTCATGCTCTACCCTGCTTGTAAGCCTAGATTCTAATATTCATGTATATTCCTAACTGTGTCCAAATCCAAAGAGTACAAATAGGGTTTTTCTTTAGAACATAAGCTCAGGTAAAAAATGCTTTGATTTCTGTGATATGTGAAATCTGGATCTATTTTAAATAAACCCATCTCTACCTAAATCCCATCTCTGAAACTTCTAAAACAGGGTATGTCAAATAATCTGAGATTTTTTTAAAATAATTTTTTAGTGTCAGTTTTACTGTCTTGTTTCCTCTGCAAGTTTTTTTCCATAAGAATTATTGTGAATTTAAAAAGCACTGATTATACGCTCTGAGTAAAATGGCTTCTGAATTCACATGCCTGGACTGTAATGCTTCCTTAAAGCCACTAAATACTGGAATTCAATAGAAAAGGAAAAGTTAGTTCAACTGCTCTGAAAAATGCCAATAATTTTAGTGACTGCAGTATTTTCTACTAAAAATTTCTAGTCTGTTGGTTTACCTACCACTAATGTAACCTTCTCTTTTTGGATTGAAAGAGGATAATTTGTCAATTTCTTTCCAGTAAATGAGAGATTAGCATGAAGAAAAAAAGCCTTACATCTCTCCCATACCACCCCAAATCCTTTGTGTACCTAAATATACCAGAGCCCCAAGGGTGAACTGTTTGTGTACATGTTCCTGTACTGCCAGCAGTGTTTCTTACACTGCTCGAATAGCACAGGCTCACAACTTAGAAAAGGTAGTTAGCGCAGCTTTCAGGTCTGTGGCTCAGTTTTGGGGCTTTGGACCTCAGAGTGCTCTGACAAACCATAAGGAAAATTTCAAACAGTACAAACAAAAGGCTCTTCTTGCAACAGTGCTCTTCTTGTAACAGGTGATGTTGACAAGGTGACAAATTTGATCCGTCACGTGAAATGGAACCTGTGCTACAGGTTTTTAGCGTTGTCTCCTGACAACTCATGCATTGAGCCGCAATATACTCGTATATAGACTGAATGCATCCAGAAATCAATGGGGAAGGCAGTAAAACATCTGCTCTGAAGGCGCAAGTTTGACTGAAATGATCCATAAGCATTGTCTTGGTGCTCTTCTCCATAGTGAATCACACATAGGGGACTGCCTGTCATGCCTCAGAAAGGCTCTTCATTGTAGCAACAGGTAAATAATCCAAATTTGCCCTGATCTGATGTATTTCCCAGCACAATCCACCCCAGCAGTCCTGCAGCACGCACTCTCACAGGAGCCATGCATAGCGGGGCACAGAAGCAGGCCACTGCTGTTCTCAGAACTCTCTCACCCATTGACTTTCCCTGGCAAGCACAAGGTTCCTGCAGCAGCAGTGTATTACCTCAGCTGCCAGTGTCTTCTGTCACTGAAATATTTTCCATCAAAGGGAAACCTCTGCGAAGCAGCAGAGCACAAGGGCTGGCTGTCAGCTTAAACTCTTGTAATGCTTAACCCATTGCCTCCCCTCTACAGTGACTCTTTAGATTAAAAAGATTCTCTTTGCTTTTGATTAGTGTACTCCCGACACAATCTAGTGCAAATATTTGATATAGTAGAAAATCAGATATATTGACAGCAGGCAGCTGAGGCTCTGTCTTATGAGTCTATTTTCTTTTTCAGTAATCTGCCTGCCTTTTGTGGCCACAGAGTAAGGTCAGTATTACTATAAATTGCAAAGTTTGCTGCTGTGTGCTGGGGAGAGATAGAAAATTGTATCACACAGAGCAGTGAGAGGATGCCACTGAAGCTTTCTGATCTCTACAGACTCCTTCACACCCACCCTTTCCCTTGTGGAGAGCAGACAGGAAAACACCCATTCATACATGCATAAACATACCATGTCTTTGCATATACTACAAAAACTTGCCTGGGCACGGCAGTAAAAACATTGGAGAAAGTACTTTTGTGGAAGAAAGACAAGGATTATGCCAGTTCACCTGAAGCAAATTTATTACTACTTGTAACTTGTGGCAGCAAACACTGATGGCTCTTTTAATTAGACATGTTTTTGTAGTCCTCGTTCCTTATCGGTGCAACACAGCCAATGGATTTACCTTGAAAATACAGATGAGCTCACCTCTGCCCCTGATATGCACAGCCACTGGCCGTGTGTCACTGGTGAGCCATGTGCCCATCACATGCTGGTGGCATGATAAAGGCAAGATGGGTTCTGCCTCCAAGAGCATGCTTACATATGCTCTTTCTTGTACAATTTTAGCCGTCATGTGGCAGAGGGTATCACAGACGCTACACGTGGGACGGATTGTTTACAATTACGCCCCCAGCAAAGGGCCAGAAGTTATAACAAAAAAATTTGAATGTGATTTCTCATCTCAAGAAGCCAAGTCAGCAGTTACCCTTGCTACTGTGCCCCACTAGCAGGAACCATGAGACAGCAAGAGAGCAACACAGATGCCACACACTGTGCCAGCCTGGGGTGACCCTTAGGTCCAGAAACCATTTTATTGTCTAAGGGTAAATTTAAAGCCTAGCAAGAACTGAAGGGGACTGAAAAAGACAAGCTTTTTATAATACAGTTTTTAATAAAAGGTATACAGTTATATGGTGCTTTGTTGGGTTTTTTGACAACCTTCTTTTTCCTGGCATTTAGTTTCAGGTTTTAGTGTACAAACCATTAAAAAAAAAAAAAGCACCAAAAAAAACCCCCATCATCTAGAAGTAGAAAAATAATTTTGAGTTGAAAGAACCCCGCATAGGGTAATATCATTAGGTTGACATGTTTTTAAATAAAGGCTTCTAAAGGCAGGTATGTAGATTCATTCATGTTTAGTCACCTAAGTAAATGGATTAACCCATAGAGCATTAAGCATGTGCAGTTCCCACTGCGTCTGAACACCTGTCCATGACTTAGTGAGGATTTCACTGCTCAGTTCTGGAAGTGCAGATGTGAAATTAGCAGTTTTGATTTTAAACCCAGTTTTGATTTTAAACCCAGGTTTATTTTACCAACAATTAGAGGTTATTGGGGTATTTTTAAAGAAAATGAAAGCGTTTACTGTAGTGGGGAAAGAAACAGAACTGCAAAAATTAATTACAGGAAAAAGTAAATTATTTGGTTCTGTTGTGATCAGCACACAGAAATCTTTACTTATGTGAGGCTTGGTAAGCCTTCTGTTGAAATCAGTCTGAAAAAGGAATTAATGTTGAGAGTAGAAAGTACTGAGAGGGATTTTAGAAAACAAACCAAACCTGTAAGCTTTCCAAAACATTTCAAAACTTAAACAAAATCCACCTTAGGAGGTTCCATTGTAGCTTTCTTCTGTAACCTAATTTCCTGCTAAAACTTCCCAGTTAAATATGCTGACAGCAAAGTGTTAAAGGATTTTCCCCTATCTTCCACCCCTTTCTAGGAATTAATCATTTTGTGTGGCTAAAGATGCCACTTTGTGTGTAGAGAATAACCTATTCCCTACAAAAGCATGTGGATAGTGGGTATCTCAAAATCCTGGGCATATGATGATGGCAATATCAAGTGAATCAGGCGTCCTGAGTCAGCATGCTGAATGAAGTGTTCCAAACCTCTGTAAAGGGCAATTCCCTTGGGTCAAGTTCAGGTCACTGGAGCAATGCAGGGAAACCCTTGCAGAAAACACTGTGTACAGGCCCCGATTTACAGGCTTGATTTATGGTTGCACCACAGTACTTCCAGCATTCTCAGGGGACTCTTACACTGAAAATCTGAACTAATTATCTGAAAATAACATCTGTTGCATTCAAGTTCCAAAGCATGCACCTATTAACAAGGAGGATCAGAAAAGCACTGATTATTTACACATAATCTATTTTAACTACCTGGTAGCAGTACTGAAATCATAATAATTTCCTGATCCCCGGCATCCTTAATCACAGAATAAGAGCTCATGGCTCCTCCAGGAGACACCAGAATAATTAACATACCTTTGAAATATCTTCACCTTTAACAAATGCAGTGGGACTAAGAACACAGCTTTGTGACTAGACCAAGAGGTAAAAAAATGCCAACCATTAAAAAGCAGGTTTGCCAAATCTGCTGCTCAGTTGCTTTTTCTGTGCCTATCTGTGTATCTGCTATTGTACAAAAGAGCTTTCAAGAACTGGCCTGAAGAAGCATTCTCATTCTTTCTTCCCATAAAAAAAGCAGACCTGGCACAGGCACAGTAAATAAAAATAACAAGCATATGATGCCCAAGATGCATGTGAACATTAAGTGACGTTGGCAGCCCCCACAAATAGAACTCTGGTTAAAAATAGCCTTTGTCTAAATGTGGAAAGTGAGTAAATATAGTAGCAGTTTCAGCTTACTACAGAGGCTTACAGGCTCCAAGTAACAGAGCTTATTATAGAGCATGTGCGTCAGCAAAGGGGAGAAAAGGGGGAAAAGAAAGAAGACGCATTCTGCAATTAGTATCTACAATGAGACAAAAATTAACTTTTCCCCTCGTTATTTTTCTTGTTTGAGAATTGTTACAGTGCTAAAGTGGAAAAGAGCTGGGATCAAGGAGATAGCTGGAGCTAGCATCGAAGAGCAGCACAGGGAGCTTTCTGCACCAAGGCTGGTCGCACAGAAAATGAGATATAAAAAGAGACAACAGGACAGACTGTGATCTCAGGTTCTCTTGAGACAAATAAGGAGCATCATAGCCTGGCTAGAGGGAGCTCTCCTGGGTTTGCTTCCCTCCTTTGACTGAACATAAGCCAGTGAGCCAACTTGTGAACTGGCTGTACAGAAAGCAACACCGATGCTTTCCCCTGCCTCTATTCATTCCCTTCTTCCAAGGAACCCTTGCAAGTTTTTTAGCGATTGCAAAACTTGCTTCACTAAATGAGTAAGTCTGCTCTGCCTCATGTCTCACTTCATAAACAATTTGCTATGCAGTTGAGGCAGGGAAAGCCCACAAACAAAACCTGTGGGATATCTTACACCTGTGGGAGAGCACCTGCTGTGTAATGCATGTGTATTTTTAAGTAACCTTCCCAGGATGTTATCTCCAAGCATGACATTGCAGGCAGGGAATCCTTCAATATTTTTAATATTCTCCTTGGGTTGAGTTGACAAAAGGGAGACAAACATTCCATGATTCGTGTCTCTGATCTCTTAAAATCAGAAGGCGAGTGGGAAAGATCCTCTGTATTTCTTTCAATACTCAATTCAATTAAAGCACAACTCCCAAAAGTCCAAAGTCCTCCCCTCATTCATGCAGAAAAGGACACGTTTCACAGGGTTCAGTGGGTTTCTGCTTATTTACACAGTTTCTTATCTTCTCACTTTGCATTGAGAAAAATGGGGAATAACAGAAAAACAAATGTTCAGGATGAAATACAGCATGATATAAAAGTTGTGGCTAGCTAAGAGTTGTCAGAAAGTTGCCTTATTCAAATGGCATGGTAAATAAATGTTATAAATTCCTAAGTAGATCCTAAATTAGCTTTTGGCATAGTGCATCACTATAACAAGTTAATTTTGCAGCTCCAAGGAATAGCCTTATATGGTTCACTTAAGTAATCGTGCTAAATGAATGTTTAAGTGAGAACCATTTGCCAAATGCAAAGCAAGTACCATATATAACCTCTTACACAACTACATAAAACAGCAATGCTGGCTGGTTTTCAAAATTCTGGGGTTTGTATAGATTATACCTGCTAACTCCAACCAACACCTGAGTCAAAAAATAGCTACCTGGAATATACTACCATGACTGTTTAGGATTAATAATTTAGCATTTTTCCTGGCCTGTCTTCCTCACCATGCAGAACTTCCCTTCCCTTCCCTTCCCTTCCCTTCCCTTCCCCCAGTGTGACAAACAATAGTTTTGGCAATCTTCCTTACTTTCATTTTTTTGCTAAGAAAGAAGAAATAAGAAAGGAAGGGAAGAAGAAAAACAATGTTCCAAAATCTTCAGTTATTATCTCAAAAGAATTTGGGCCTCCTTCTAGCATAGTGCATCTTTGTCCCAGTATTTGTGCTGTTTCTCTGGCTTTCTTCTCTTACAGCCATCAGTGGCCAATAAAAATGTATTCAGGAAAGGCAATTACAACATAATCTGTGTAAGCTTAATACTGATGGCTTCTCCCTCCCTCCCCCACCCTTGCATCCTCCACCACCTATAAATATGGCAAGCTAAAGTATTAGGGATAACTGAAAAAGTTCAGACAGACATGCCTGTGTCTATTAGTCATCATTCATGCATTGTACCAAAATAACCTGCAGTAGATGTCGTCTTGTTTCTTGCTAGAGAGTGCTGTTGAGTTCTTGCATTCACAATAAATCTGTTTGGAAGACTGCCCTTAAAGAGTTGCCATGGTGATTATTTTGGTACCATAAAGTAGAAGAAGCTAAAGTACTTACTAGCCCTATCCAAAATCTTGTCTTTTGGGGAGGAAAAAAAAAAAGAAATCAGCAGATGGCATTTGTCAGAAATTCAACATTCTGATTATTACTGGTGTTGTGTTTTTGGAGGAATTCTCCAAAAGGAGAGTGCATGGGGTGAGGGGAAGGGAATGGAACAAAAAATGACATCAGTATATCTGAAATTCCTTTAGCTTGCTCTATTACAACAGCTTAGGAATAGTTGAAACAGTAGGTGTTAAGTAATGAAAATCTTCGAAGGAGTCTCCTTCCAGACTATTTACTAAATACTTAACATACTGTAAGCCGAAGAAGAGGAAATTGTTATTTCCTTGTGAAAACATCACAGATTTCCAAATGGTTAATTATAGCTCCCTTTTGCACCTTTCTTCTGATGGAATCTCATGAGAATGTGAGAAATGTCCCAAAGTAATCTATGTATCAGTTTTTCCGCTTTGTATAGTAGAGGCACACAAATGCTGCTCTTCAAATTATGCAGTGTATTTGGTGTGACTGTAGTGGAAAAGGTGAATTTAGGTGGATTTAGTGAAATTACTGCACCATTTCACTTTAGTAAAAAAAAAAAAAAAAAAAAAAGCCATCAGGTTAGCTGCTCAAATGCTTATTTGCTGAATTTGCTGAATTCTCCTGTCAGTCTACAAAAAAAAAAAAAAAGCCATCAGGTTAGCTGCTCAAATGCTTATTTGCTGAATTCTCCTGTCAGTCTAGGGCCTGTATATGGATTACGCACAGATTTAAATTCCAAAGTATGGCATCAAATTGGGTCAAGTATGTGTGCAAGCATGAACCAGGACATGATGCTGGGTGTCTGCAGAGCATAAAGGAGCAAGGGCTGGTCCCACCAGCACAGCACTGACACCAGCTTGTTTCCTAGAGACAGCACCGCTGCATCAGGTGGGAGAGATGTGTCCAGGCAGAGTGCTGTGCTGACAGGTCTACAAAGCTCCTCAGGTTTGGAGTTAGCTCAGGTATTACAGCAGGAGGCTTCCTCGCATGATTTAGAGGAGTTGCAATGTGTCGTACGGCTTTCTTCATTCACAAGCTCTACTTCAGCTCCTTTTAGCTGTCAGTTTTTCTCTCAGGCAATTGCAGCCTCCACTTCTTCACATACAAAGAATCCAGAGTTTTGGTGAAAAACAGCTTTGTTTGCTTTAAACTTTATTTACTTAAAGCTGTAAAATTGGCCCCTTCCTGGTGAAAGGTGCCAGCTGAACCGCTCCAGGAACTGAAACTCTTTATTCACTCTGGCGCTCACTTGCAGCCCATTGGAGTCAACGACAAGCCTTTAATTGAGCGGTTTGCTGGCTCCTGGGTCCGGCCTTCCCAGGGCCGGCAGCAGCTGTGCAAACTCCCTCGCACTCCCTCCCCGAGCACCTCCGAGGGAGAGCTGGGTCTGAGCTCCGGGGAGCTGGCTCAGCCCGAAATCCCACCCCAAAACTGCAGCTGCCATGGAAATTCACTGAGCTGCTAATTGGGACTGCTTTCTTCCAAAGAAGCTGTGTTCAGGGCCAGGGGATAATGGAGTTTTTGCTGCCTCTGGCACCTCTGGTGTGTGTTCCCCATCGCTGCTCTGTGCCAGGTGAGGGTATGATGCCGGCAGGACGAATGTGAGAACATTTGAGGCAGAACCTCATCTCGTCTTGGGATGAGCCATGTTCAGCTGCCGTTCAGGACAGCTGGTCACCACTGTCTTTGGGATTATCCTTGTTTCCCAGTTTTCCATCTCTGTACTTAGTTTGGGGGTTTTTGCATTTTTACTGCCAAAACCAGGAAGCTTGGTTATTGGGGAAATGCAAAAGCCAGAAAAAGAAGAAAAAGAAAAAAAGACAAATTTTCACTGCTACCTCCAATTAGGGCACTTTTGGGGCAGGAGAGATTTGTTGAAAAATTTCCAGTAAAACTTTCACAGGACATGCTCTGTTAAGAAAGAAGAAAGCCCCACAAAACCAAAACACCACCAAATAAAACTCATAAAAGCGTAACCAAAACCAACTTTACGAGCTTTAGTAAAGCTGTATAGCTGCCAAAAAGATTTCAGAAATCACTTCTGGTCACTTTTGACCAACTAAGTTTAGCTTCAGGTTAGCAGCTGGTCATAAGGACCCTTCTGCACCATATACTTAATTAAATATCCAGGCCCTGTTAGCATCTTCTTTCCCTGCAGATCTGAAGAGTGACTCAATACTCCTCAACAAAACTGGTGATGACTCTTCACAGATAAAGGACAGACAAAGTGGGGATCTGTGATCAGAAAGGGGAGAGATTAAGGGTATTGTGACACAACAGGAAGCTCAAAAGTTCAGCTGAGGATTGTATTGTAAGACTGAATCCAAAGGTAATTCAAATATATTGTTAGTAGGAGACTTAAAGCAGGGAAAGAGAGGAAAATGGAAATAATTTTATTCAGTTTGTTCGCTTAATGGGAAGAGAAATTGAAATGAGGTAGCATGTGCTAATAATTTATTGTTCAAAAGTTTTGAACAGCCCCATGTTACCTGTAAAGACAATCATTAAGCACTGTGTATGTGCTTAAAGTTTCCTGCTACAGTAAGAATGTCATGTGTGAAAGTTTAGTTTCACCATAATTCTCAAATATTTACTGACATGTAAAAAAACCCTCTTTGCCTCATGTTATTACCACCAAGGTTTCCCTGAGGAATAAGTTTGTTTTAATAATTGCCTTATAACAGATGTTAGAATGAATAATAGAATATTAACCTGGACAATTTGGGGGTGGAAAATCTGAAATGGTGCACTAGAAGTTCCAGCAAAGAGTAATTGCAGAGCTCGAAAAAGTAAGAGAACAAAGGGAAAGCCAGTGGCACTGTAGAATAAGCAAGTCCATGGGCATTTTCATTCAAAGCAGGGTGTAAATATAAGCCACCTGGAGCCCTGGTTGAGAGTTACCTGAAATTATAGGAAGTACTCTGTGGACTGGGATGGGAGATATGACAAGTCCAGTTCTTAAGGGCTCACTCATGTTACCCTTCATTTGAGGTACCGTGGAACAACATTTGGCAAGAGGCTGTAGAAATTGGAGGCCTGGGGAGCAAGATGGTGAGTGAAAGCCCAGGTTAGACAGCAGCAGTATTTGCTCATTTGACATCTCTTTCTTTATTGTATCTATAATTTGGATGGACTGATGAAAGCAAGCCTGGGTCTGCTGATTCTCTTATAGGTGCTAATCCTCTCATAAAGCCTTACCTTAAAGTTCTTACAGTCCTGCACTAAATTATCAGTGTGTTCACTTTTATCTGTGTCAGTCTTATTTCCTCGTTTCTTGATGTATTGAGTTGTCTAATTACTGCTACATCAATTCCTTCAGCAACTTCAAATAATTACATCTGTATATTTCAATGACATCCTGAAGAGTTTGGGGGAGGTTTTCTTCAGGCTCAAAAGCATCAGGTGCCTCCTAATGCATACACTTTCTGCCAAGATCTCCCTTCTTCACTACTTTCTGAAACATCTAGAAACAAATATATGTCAGTTCTAATTAAAACAATCAACCAAATACTGGATCTGACTCAGGGATTATCATTGTAATTTTAAGAGATGCTTTGTCTGTACACTTGTATGAATTGTCTCATTTTGTTTGTATTTTTCATGTTTCAGTGATACCATATTTCAGTTTTTTCTTAGCTTCGTTTTCAAAGAAGTCATACAGTTTCTCTTGCTGCATTTATATATACTTAAAGGAGAAACAAAAATAGTGATGAGCCAGAAAAGTTTGCTGTGTTCTGTTACCACACTGGTATTGTTTGCTATGTGTTTCCCTTTGCTTAATGCAGAACTGCAATCCTGCCTGGCTCTCACTGAGCCAGAGGAAGGACAGAGGGAGCTGTAGGAACAGCAGTGGAAGGAGACCCCCACACTGGTCTCTAAGACCAGCTCTTGAAACAAAGTGCCTTTCCATACAGTGTCAGTATGGAAAGAGAACACAGGCTGCTGTCCCCCTACCCTGAACCACAACTCTGCATTAGTAGAGAAAAAACACAGTAGGCAGGCAGGCTCCCACCCCAAAAGTGAGCAGCCACAAACTATCTGAAAAACACACCAGAATTCACCTTTCCAAGATTCACATGTCCACACCTGTGCCAGTCACCTAAATTTTGAAGCATAAGAGACAATTCTAGGGTGGATTCATCTCATCCTAATAAAGCATGTAAAGTAATTCAGGTAATCTATGCCACAGAAACTGCTTTCTCCCTCCTCCCAGAAATAAGAGCTTACATTTTATAAGGTTCATTTTATCTCTGTAAGGGCATTTGCAAAAAAAGCATGTGCTCTTGGTAGAGAGGACACTTGAGGGAAGAAAGTCAGTGATGTAAATGTACCTAACTGCACAGTCAGAAGACTTCACTTACAATAACCTTGGGCCCTTCTTAGCAGAACATTGCACAGGGATGTGGGTGGAGACTTTTTTAAACATTAATGCTCTCTGGCATATGTTCTAAATAAACGAGCGGAATGAAAAAGCATGGAAAAATATTTTGTACTGGGATTATTAATCTCTGTGGTATTCAGCCACTTCTTAGCAACAAACATTCCCCTGAGGAATTATTTCAATCAGAACTCACATCTTGGTCTTCAAGTCCTTTTGGGCATATTTGAATTACATTTGGTGCATGAAATATATTTTGGGGCATAACCACAGGGCAGTTTGGAAAGACCTTAGGGATAGTTTTGTACATAGGCTGTGAGCAGATAAATTGCATTTAAAATCATCCATTTGGAATTGCAGTGTTCTTGAGGTAGTGGCTGCTTGAGATCAGCGTGAAACATCTCCTGGCTGAACACATGCAAACGTGCTATCTGGTGCATGGTATCCATCCTTAATCACACTAAAATCATTGATTAGAAAAGTTGTGGAGAAGCTTAATGATTGCAAGATTAGGTTATTTCATTAATACTTCAGAGATTATAATGAACTTTTTTTTTTTTTTGCATGGGTAGCAATAGTGTATTTTTTTCTTCTAAAGTATGTCATCAACTTGAGAAGCTTACTTCATCCTGCAGAGTTGTACAAATGGCTGTGCTGAAGATAAGGAGGGATTTTAAAAACAGTTTGTAACTACACATTTGGATAGTAAATTGGAAATTGCATATTTAGTGCTCATTCCAGTGGTAATTTATCAGAAAACTACCATGACTCTGTGGGAATTCAGCACATTATGAGGTAATCCCACACAGAAAAGTCAAAGTGGATGATGCAAGGAATAAGTTAACCTCACACTTTTCTGGCATTTAAGAAGAAAACCTGTATGAACAATGAATATTGGGGTTGCTTGCCATCGTCACTGCTTCTGTTCCATTTCTTTGGAACCAACCTTAAAGCCATAATAATCTGAATAGCAACATAATACCTGCAATACCTGTATAATTTGCGGGTATACTGAAAGAGCGACATTTGGAAGGTCAAATGTAGCCAAGTGGAAGTATTGCTCCTAGCCCAACCTTTTGCTGCTGCCAGGCTTGGTTCCTGCACTGAACTTTCCACATCTGGATCAAAGAAACCAAGCATGAACATTTTTTCCCCTTAGAGCAACGTCATGCCAGATCTTTGACACAAAGCCAGAATGGTGTGCTTATTCAGAAGCTCATAATGGTTACAATCCACAGACACTGTAAATAGGCCCCTAATCTCACCTAACTTGCAGGTTTCTTACATTGCAGACACACCCAAACCAGTCATCTAGGTCCTCATTTTAGCCAGGGAAAAAAAAGAACATTTGTTTTGCACTGTTTTTTTGGACTTAAATGAGTGTTTGATCTCAGACGCTGGAAGACCCCAAAGGGAATTTCTTTATAGTCGTCTGAGACCATGTGGGATTGACTGGATCCAGAGAGCCACATGTAGACCCAGTCTCATCCTTTGACCCAGAATTATCCTGTCTAGATCCAGACATCTGACAAAAGAACCTGAGTTCAGACTACCATTCTTCAGAAGACTGACATTTTCCAAGATCAAGACAATATGCTGGACACAAGTATTCCTATCAATTACTCCCAGTCACCCCCTGACCTTCTGCTGGGATTTGTAGACCAGAGGCATATAGCAGCCTCCCATCATGAAAAATATGGTCCTGTTACCGCTGTCATACCTTCTTCTGTGTGTTCCTTCACCAAGCCCTGAGCGATTGAGCTGCATCTGCTGTCACAAGCTGCCCAGTTCTCTGTGCCTCCCACAGCAAACTTTGGGTTCTGGGCATCTCACCAGGGGCTCACCTGACCCATGCAACAGGAGGTAAAGGCAGCAAAGCACTCCATCCATCTCAGCACACCACTCAAGAGCACGTTTCCTGGGTAATTTCTATTGTTTTATCCATTTGGTAACTAATTTTCATTGTGTATGCCAAGTTTCAGAGGCCAGTTAAACATTTGGCAACACTAAACAATCAGCAGATTTTCATTTACGTAGCAGTAGTCTTTTGGCAATCGCACTGACTTACAGAAGAACACTTTGAGGTTTATTGGTATTACATATATTTCAGACATTTCCTAAAATAAATACTAATCCATTGCTAGAGACAGCATTAACAAGAATATTCAGTCATTGCTTCTCAGTATCTATTTCCTGCACCTGCAAAGTCTCCATTAGTCTGCCAGCAGTACTAACACCTATTTTACTTCACTGTACCTGTCTTAGAATTAAATAAGCAAATAAGAGGTAGAAATGTCAAATAAGGCCTTGGAGGACATTAATTTTTGTGGTATATTTCCCCATACTGTGGGGAGATAGGGATTGTTGTTCAGTCACTCTTTCAGAATCAGCTCACATTTTGGTCTCCTCTAAGAATAATAGAGAAATCTATTTTGATTTCAACATCTGCTAGGCCAATGAATGGGAGATTTTCCATATCTGAGATATTTTAAAAAATGCAGATGTTTATGTGTGAAATTCTGCTTGTTATTCAGTTTACAACTGTTAGAATTGATAGGTTTAAAATCCTGATTCCTCTATGGAAAATTATCACCAAATAAAGCATAAAAGGGAGGGAAGAATGAAATGCTGTTTTGTAAATATTCTTCTTTGGTTCTTTTATGATTTGCTACCTGGAATCCAATTTAAAATATGTAAATATAGTAAAATGTAACTTTAATCATAATTATCAGTCACCAGGTCTGGATTGCACAGCACACACAGCCTGACAAAGACCATTTTAAAGACAAAGTAGCTAGCACTTCTATAGCAGCTCTAATCCTTCATATCAGAGAAGGTGGAGGGGCCTTGTGATTTTGATGAGGAGCATTTTTTATCAGGAGCAGTTCACAATGGAGGGGAAGACAGGCTTTCTTGCTTTCCCTGCATTTTTCTTCATTTCTTTTGTTTTCTTTAAAATTAAACCCTAGTAAACTTAATTTTTAAATGAAAAAACCCATTTGTCTAAAGAAAAATCTAAGTAAAATTCAAAAGCTTTGAACTGAACTGTCATTTCTTTTTGAAAGAAAACAATTTAATGAATTTTACACAGATGTTTCAATTAACTTGAATAGATATTTCTTAAAGGGAAAATATCCCCTCCACATTCTTCTGTTAGAAACAGGCTTTGCTGTCACTAAAAGCTGTTTGCTGTTCTTGGTGCAGAAAGGGATCTCTGCCCTGATCTTTGCTTCTGTGGTAAGAAGCTACAGAGGTGAGCCTTCTCCACTCCTAAATACATGGTCATTGTTGAGGGTGTCTGTTGGATCATATCCTTTTCTTTTTCATCCATTTGTGTTTAACCTGGGCACAAAATAATATTTTCCCCACTTGTACACCTTGTACAAGCAAGTGGGCAGGAAAAGTGAAATGTTTCCAAGTAAAGATGTTGCTGCCCACCGGGGTCAAGTATCTTTTTTCTCAAAGTGCAAGAATGGGCAGGTGACCATGAGGGAAATTACCTGGTACACTTAGCAGGTGGTAAATTATAGGCAGCAGAAGAAATGACTGTTTCACACATCAGAGAATCGTTTTGGAATATATTGCTGTCGGATATTGGAGAGGCAGGAAGAGAAAAAATAATTCAAAGGGAGATTAAAACAAGTTCACTGGCAGCCTGTACAGCTATCATATGCTAAAGTGTAGAGACAGTATCTGGCTCAAGAAGCCTCCACATTCCTGGTTTCCCGGAAAACCACTGAAAAGCGTCTCTCTGTAATTGCCTCTCTCTGCTTCTCTTTCTCTAAGCCTCTGCTGCAGGCCACTGTCAGAAAAGGCGTGTTGGGCTGGCTGGACTCTGGCTGTGACCAACTGCAGCAGTTCTCGTGGCATTCACTAAGGGGACGAGGCTATCGCGTCCCTCACACCAGCCACGGAAGCTGACAAATGCAGAAAGGAGTGCAAACGGCGCCCTAATTAATAGTGATGCAAGAGCAGCTCTGCAGGCACTGTGCCCCCCCAAGACGTGACAGCTCCCAGGACTGGCACGGGAGCGATAGGGGCTCTATACCATCCCTGGAGCATGGCTTGTTGCTTGATGCCATAGTTTAGTACTAAGTATGTAAGTGCATTTTCAACATAGCTGATGGCAGAAATTGCACTTCTAAGCTGTCTGGTGGATTTATATGCTTAAAGGATTATGAATTACTGCAAACCAGTACCATTTGCAATGTTTTGCTTTCTATTCTACAGATCCAATTACTTGAGGGCATATTTGATTGTATATGTAGTTAGAATAGGGGTTTGCTCTGGTTATTTTACATTTTCATTACAGCAAGTTAATGCAGAGGCAGACCTCAATCTAGAGATTCATGCTAAACTTCAGCAATATTACTTAACTGAATAAAGTTAAGTATATGTGTAGGTAAAGAGGTAAAGAATTAAACACAGACCTCAATAAACAGGCATCTCTAAGGATGGAACCACACCACAAATAAACACTGTATAATAAACCACACCTAATCCTGAATGAATGGCAGCAATTGTTTGTGCCTGAGCACTCACACATAACCAGATTTGAACAAACAATTTCTGGGATAGGAAGCACAATCTATTGTACATACTATTGTCCAAGTAAATATGAAAAGACTGCCAACTTTGCTTGAGTATGCCACCTGATCTCACTGGGAGTTCAAAAGATGTGAAATGCATTTACACAGGGCTGCTCATTCTGGTGCTGACCTAGGAGGTGCATGTAGCACGTATCTTGCCATGAATGAGGAAAGAACACACAGTGTGAGCCAGACCGCAGAGACTGAGAGTGGAGATATTGGAGAATGCACAGAGACCTCTGTTCTGCCTGCATTCCAGAGAGACTCAGACCTCAGACCTTATCTCAGGGATTAGTTGTCCAGTACCAATACCAACCCTGTGTGAAACTTTATACCACAAGGAGGAATAAAGTCCAAGGGAGGGACTTTCACTCTTCTCTAGTTTTCATGCTAGAACTAGCACAGGACATGCCTGCCCAGGTGGAGTGAGCAGTGCAGTGAACAGGATGTGCTCCGGTGTGTCCACCATGGGTTAAGAACAAATGAAATGGACAGGTACGGCTCACACACATTTTCAATTGTTTTGAACAATTGCATTAATTTTCACTAAGGAAAATTTGAACCTTTGGGAAAAGGAAAAGCCCACCCAAAACCACACAGAGGAGGAGGAGCCCTTCTAGACTCCCAGTAAGACCTTCATTACTCAGGTTCATAATGAACCATCAGGGTTCATTAAGGACCAAGTTTTTCCAAGCTACCATTTGCTACCTTTTGGAAAAGCTATTATGTGGCACTAGTGAGGTAATTCTTGCACAACAAGCACAAGGTGATATTTTGCCTAATTGTGAGCTAGCAGAGCCATAGAGAAGCATTTTGGTAGCTATACCACCCTTTCTTTGTATTGTCAGGTAAGATCATCAGCACTTCATTTGGCTGCTCATACCAGCTGTACCTCTTTCCTGACCTGCAGAAGCCTCTGCCCAGCAGGTTCTAATTTTATTTACTTCAGCCTGACAGCTATTCAGAGTATCTGTCTCTCTTCACCAGCCATTCATGCAGCTCTGCAAACAATTGCAGCATATATAAGTAATGGGTGGTTACAGAGAAGACAGACTCTTTTTGGAGATGCATAGTAATATGACAAAAGGCAATGGACACCAGTTGCAACAAGGGAAATCTCAACTAGATTTAAGAAAAAAAGTCTGCATGATGAGAGGGGTCAAGCACAGGATCAGGTAGCCTAGAAAGGATGCAGAACCATAATCCTTGGAGATATTCAAATACCCACTGGACAAGACCTTGAACAACCTGCTCTATTTTTGGAAGCAGTCCTGCCAAAGTTGGGTATTGGACTAGAGACCTCCAGAGGTTCCGCTCTTCCTAAGTGATTCTGTAATGGCAGTAAATCTGCATCAAATAAAGGCATTTTGGCAATTAATTACCAAAGGAGACATTCTCTTATTAAAGGGGGAAAAAAAAGTTAATGGAACAAGTTGATGTCCTTTATAGAGTACAGAAAAGGCCATACAATTTAATGAGGAGAAGGAATCCTATTAACACTCAGCTGCAATTACAAAGCATAATAGTGTTCTTCTAAGAGCCCAGGGTAAGGCTGTGCTTGTAGTTATTTAGGCATGGAGGTATAATATGGGTGCATGGAAACTGCACTATACATGCAGTAAGAGACTTGATTACTTTTGTGAATGTAGGCATTCTTTTGTATATGTTCCCAGTCCCAACCTAATATCCATTTGCTGCAGACTGCAGCTTAATGCTTTTTGTCACAGAAGTAGCCAAAAGTTTGGCCATTAGGTAGAAAAAGCACTTTAAACACAGTCTGTCCTGTCTATTCATACTTGAAGAGTGGAAAATCAGAAAAAAATAGTAAAGCACCAGACTGTAAGTTCAGGTGTAATTTTCCTTCACTGGTTATGTTTCAGATAGAGCCTGGTCACTGACTCCCTATCCATTGTGTCTGGTCAAAACTGATTTAGATCACTTCAGAAAACTGCAGTGACTAACTTCCATTTCATGATCCTGCAGTACTAGTACTACCACAGTTTTTACCTTTCATCCCTCCTCCCCCACCTGACACATCATCTCTATTTTTTATCCAAAGGGTTTCAGCACAGAGTGACAAGCACTGGTTCAAACCATTCCAGCCCAGGGAAGGAGCAGGGAAGGTTGTAACCCCTGAGCACAGAGTGTGCTGCCCATAGCAAAATCAATAGTGTGGAGGGAAATAAAGGAGAGATTTCCCATTACTTAAAGAGGAATTTCTAGTTTGCTAGGATCAGTCCCTGTTGATTAGATATAAAATGTAGATACTGAAAGACACTACTTCCTAGTTCCAAAAACTGCAGGAGTTCTTAAGATATAGAGTGCCACAAAAAGCAAGAACAAAAATCAAGGGTTTGTGCACAACTTACTTGCTAAATCTACAGCAACTGGGAGCACTGCCAGACCAAACTGCTCCAATGAAGAGAGGCATTTGCCACAACAAACATTCCACTCCACATCCTGGATCACACAGTTTTAAAAAGACATATTTGAGCAGCAAATAAAATGCAATGACGATATCAAATTTAACATCAGAGAGGAATCTTTTAGTATCTGCCAGTCCTTTGAGTGTCAAATAGAGGGGGAAAAAATCAGAGAAGCTAAGACTCTGCTTTTTGCTTTCCACTGTTTATGATGAAATGACTTATTCAGAGGACAGATACTGTGAATATGTGAGCTGTGCTATGACCAGCTGGCCTATTTTGGATTTCAGCCGCAATACACAGATGGAAAGTATGTTTCTAGATTGCATGATTTCTTTCTAAAATCTGCTTTTTTTTTCTTGCTTTTTTTTCTTTTTTTTTTTTTTAAATCAGCAATTACTGAGGTTATGGAGAAAGTGTGGCAATTCCTTTGAATCTTAAAGAGAGTTCAAAGATCATTCAAACACCATTTTCTGAATGTTTTTCTGGAGACCTGCACATCTTTTATAACCCCACTGCTGAAATCTCAAACAGGTGACAGAAATTATATGTTGTTTCACAGTTTGCCCTATGGAAAAGGCATGAAAAAAAGTCAAATGATTTGACAGAGAAATATGAAAGCTACCTTGTGTATTTGCTGTCTCTATCAACATGAGCTGCGTTCAGTTTGGGCAGGAGTCTTTCATTATCAACACCTCGAGGAATATAAGGAACTAGAGGAAATAGAAAGTAGGACCATTCTAGGTGCCTTGCAGCACTGCTAGAGTCAAGTTGTCAAAAGCAATCTCCCTTCCTTTGCAAGAGCAATTTGCATACAAAACTGCAGAGGCTGAATCAGTTCTCTCTTCTTGCTTAGAATGCTGCAAGGCAACATTTCTGGATTAACTTCCATTAATCATTCCTGGATCTCAGCTTTTTTCTTTCTTTTAAATCCATACACAAAACCTCACAAACTGACTCAGACTGATGTCTTATTTCAGATTACAGTTGCTATATCAATGCCCTATTTAGGACCAGCATATTTTACTTTGATGTTTTTAGGAACATATTATCAAGTAGGTCTAGTCCTTCCAAAATGTAGTGCCCACACAAAACTAAACCGGTATCCTATATGTGATGGGAAAGGAATGGTTCCAGGAATACCCATACAGTCAGCTGATTTCTACTCTTCCTCCATCAAGAGATGAAAATTATGAAGCTTCTTAAAACCCAGAAACACAGCTTCCTAAAACCAAAACACTATCTTTCCTAGGAGCCCTCTGCAAATCCCAAAGGTGACAATTATCCCGTAATCTGCATGTGAAGGAATCTGAAGCTCAAGATTTTGTTTTATCTGCTTATGGAAGTCAAAGGGAGAGCTCAGGCCTCAGCAAATGAAGTCTAAATCTGGTTATAAATAATTGCTTTTGGCCTCCACTTAGATTCAGTCCAGGCTTTGTTAAAGTGGACAGGTAACAGTTATTAAAGCAGGATTTTATTTCAAAACCTGAAGGTGTGCTAAGGACAGTCACTTGCTGGTGAAAGAAGCACATAAATAACATGATTTCATTTTAGAAGGAGAAAAAATCCCCAGCAACTTCTGGACTTCCCCCATTCTCCCCCTCCCCACAAGCAAAGTACTTTACACCCATAGTATTTTTATTCACCCATAAACAAATCAGTGGTTTAGCTCTCTTCTTGTACTGACAGGAAATAGTCTTCTGTGACCTGGAAAACTCAGCAAGTTTGTGAACAGAAACAACGATATTTCTGGGTTGATTTCTTAACTTATTCTTTAAGAGAAGCTTACAAATGTATTTTTGCTGAAGACCTTGGCACTCTCTTCAAGAAAAAAACACACATTGTAAAAATCATATTTTTGGGAACCACGAAATCATCTCTATTTAGCTTCATAATAAGCCATTTTTTCTTTCTTTGCAGACTGACTGTAAGACAAAGAAGCCTTGTGTAAGTAAACCTGTGCTGGAATGTTTTGCTATGCACCCTGTTCATGTACTTTCACTGATCTATTACTGAGCAAAGGTAGCAAGTGACCTAGAGAAAACAACAAAAAAACCCCACAGTGCCATATGATAGAAAATACATTCTTTATGTGCACACAATAATGGGCTGCAATGCTGTCAAAATGGCAGCTGCCCCTTCGGACAGCTCTCTAAAGAGGGGAAGACGATACAGCCATAGCCACAAAAAACAAATCTATTTGATTAAGTCATATACCAAAGAGTACCTTTCCTGTTCAATGAGATTCAACTCTGTTGAAATAATATGACAGAATTTTTGCCTCATGTAGATGCAAACAGGCAGTGTTCCAGATATCTCCACTGAGAATATCATTTTCAAACTAGGCAAACGAACAAAAAGAAAAGCCTCTTGAATAGTTTTAATTTTCTAGAATTTGCCAAGGCTGCTTACTGCTAGGCTACTCTCCCTGCAGCACTATTTTGTTGGACAGAGAACCCAAGCCCCCTGGTTTCTTCAAGCCTTGTGCCTTGTAAGCATTACGCCCTTAGAATGGGCAACAATACACAATTATTTGAAACGTCAGAACAAAACAAAACAATTGACATCTAGAGTATCAGGTATCAACTTCTCAAAGCAAGCCATTTGTAACTAAACCTTATAAGAGAAAGGTCAGAAGAAAATTATCTTTTACAGCATACAATGTGAGGAATTTTTCTTTAATTCATTCAGCTTTGTAATTCAAATATTCTTTAATTCATTTCAGAAGAATTAACGCAGCCCTACTATGAAGAGGAACGGTTTCTCTGAAGAGTAACTCTTCCATCAGATTCTTTTCTCCACATTATCTTATGGACATATCTGCTCATTTTATATATTATTTTTAAGCTTCTCAGCAAAGCATTTAGAAATATAACACTATAGAAGTATACTATAACATTTAGTATAACACTCTAATGATTCTTCCTAAAGTTAATCCAGTAACTCTAACATTTTGAGGAGTATTAGAGGTCTAGGTAGACTGAGATTGATTATATTTTCCGTATGCATCTTCAGCATGGCTGCCTTTAAGTTTTGAGTCAGCCATAAGCAAGAGAGCCCATTAATGGGTAGGGCCCTATTTCTGAGTCCCCTTTGGTCAGGTACATAGAGGAGCACTCCTGCATGTAAGAAAAATGAATAGATTCTCCTAGTTTCCAATGCCTGTCTCAGTAGGTATTTGTGGTATTTCCTTCCCTAGGACTCAAGTACCAAGGAAGGATTTGAGTCAGTGTGTAATATTCATCCCAGGTCTGCAGTCTCCTGTGGACTCATACATAAGGTTAAATAAATGGAAATAAAAAGAGAAAACGGACAAAGAAATTAAGTCAAGAGCACATGACATATGTTTCATATTGATGAAAGAGTGATGTGTATTTGCTCTCATCTCTGTATAAGGGGAGCTCTGAAAAGTCACAGGGAAAGTCTTCAATATCAACTCTACCATTTCTCTACTCATGGAAAATAAGAATATTAGTCATATTTTAGTCTATTAGTCTTGCTGTTATCATACTGCAAATTAACCTGGAACTGATATGAACAGAAGTGGGCTTTTCTTTTCCTGTGAAATAATTTAAAAAATATTTTAAAATACTCACTTTCCAGGTAGTTCATTCCAGTTCTTTCATTTCTGGTAATTCAAACATGACATAAACCTGACAACCAGCATTATGCAGTACTTGAGCCTTAGAGCCCAGTAGGCTGGAAGACCCCCAGATTGTTCTGTGTGCAGCACAGAACACTACATACACGCCAGGTCATACTCCCAAGGGGTCCCTTTTCGACCCTCACACCCACATCTCTCAAACCTCAGGCCGATGTGCTCTCAAGGGGCCAATCCCCTTTCCTGGCAGGGATACTCCAGCCCTGGAGCCGGCTCTCCCGCGTGCCAGTCAGAAGGTGGCACCATGGAGATACGGATGTCCCCGAGTGGCTGGGCTCCTCCCCTCCTCTTTGGTGCCAAGGCAAAGCATCAGTTACACATTAATTTTCCAGTAGGATCATAAAACACTAATCCTGATTGCTGGTTGGATGCATTATCAGCATGACAGCGTCTCTCATCACTAAACGAAAGGAAGAGAATATGCTGTCACTGCCTTTCAGTACTGGGTGGCCAAGCTGAGTGACTTTATTCTCCATCATGTTGAGAGCAAGAGTTCATATTCTTTGCAGAAATAAAATAAAATAAAATAAAATAAAATAAAATAAAATAAAATAAAATAAAATAAAATAGAGAAGGTAGAAACCAGGTCAGGTTAGTAAGAACAACCATTAAAATACATAGGAAAAAAAGTACATAGAGTTAAAATTAGAAATGCCTATGTGAGATATGAGTAATATCTTGTTATATTTTCTGTGAACTATATCAGTGCAGAGCAGATGATCAGAAAAGTTTTGGTCTGGTTGCTGGAGAATAATTAATTAAATGGGTATATGAGACGGAGAACAGCAGCGTGTTTCATTTCTTGTGTCTTTTTTTTTTCTTTACTCTTCACAGCTGCAAGCCAATGGCTAACAGATCTGAGACAAAGACTAAAACAGGTTACTAGAGCAGGTTTGACAGAATACATTTGGTAGTTTTCAGATCAGCTATGCCAAAAAGCATCCACTCTGGACTACTCTGGGTCAGGTATCTGTCACAAAAAGATTTGTTATTATTTTTGAGAGCCCAGAGAAGAGAGAGAAATGCCAGAAACTGAAAAATACAAATTCCTCATTTAATTTCTGAAGGCAGAATGTGGTGGTGACATGGTAGAAATCACAGACTTACCTTTTCTTCTGTTTTCAGAATAAAAATCTCATTCAAAAAGAAAAAGAAGGAAATGTGGTATCTTAGTGGTTAAGTAATTCATATTAATTTTGTAGGTAGAATGATGAGTTGTGCTAAGAACAGATCTGCAGTAAATATCTCTTGGACCACTTAGTATTCAATATTTTTATTAGAGATATGGATGATGAGCTGGAGAGCCTGCAAACTTTAAAAACACACGACATAAAGCTGGAAATGACTACAAAAATGGAGAAAGGCAGGTTTGGAATACAAACAATCTTGACAAAATGGAGGAAAGCCCAGAAAAAAAGACTGGCTGCAGTTCATTTAGAACAACCACAAGTATTTATATTGATTGGGAAGACAAAGGGCATAAAAAACGGAAGGAGAATACCTGGCTAAGCAGGGGTTTTGCAGAAATGGATCTAGGTATTATAGGAAATCACCAGTTGAATTATGTCTCTAAAATGTAATGCTGGTCTGAAAATGGCAAATCATAAAAAGATAGCTATGAAGAAAAATTAAAATAATTGAACCTTTTGAGAGATTAAGCATATTTGACTATGGTTGAAAACGGGTAGCAGTGGGGGGGGAGTCTTCCAACTGAGAATGTGTGAACATATTTTATTCTTAAAAGAAAAGTTAAATAAGAAGGGAAATATGAAACAAACAGGACCAAAATAGGATAAATGTAAGATAGCAATTGTTTTCTTAAGGGAATTTAACCATGGGCATTTTCATTCTAATGCTGTATATCAGAGGTTAATATCTGAGTAAAGATAGTTAAATTGGCTTTTTATTATTGAATTATAATCACTTGAGCAATTATAAAAACAGGTGTTGCTGATTGAAATAAATTATTCCTTCACCTGATCACTATACAGCTGATAAGGACTCAAGATTGCTGCACAAGTACTCTTTTATTTGTGCTGAAGCCTTCTTCAAAGGCATTTATTAAGCCAAGATGCTCTGGAAAGAAACTCCACTGAAGGACAAGGACAAAGATTAAAATCTTCTAAGAAAGAGTGCGCAGGCTGTGGTGTCTGCAGATCTTGATTTGATCATTAAGTAGCCTTGATACTTAGTTGACTGTTGAAAATAAGTGTTTTCAATGTGTCTACAAGAATTTTCTCAGGCTTCTAGAGAAGCCTATCATTTAATCTTAAAACCTTCAGTCAATGAAGTTTGCAAGAGTACAGTGTAATACTATGTTTAATGGCTCAGCTAAACACAAGATAAAGTAGTAGATAGTATGTATTTGGTTTAGCCTTCATAATAAGATGCCTGGAAAAACACTAGGAGGTTCAGCAGAAATATTTTCCACCAGTAGATTGAAAAAAAGCTTGCCTGCAAACCCAGTGGATATAGCTGCTGCTCTAAAATGAAATACCAGTACATTGTATGAAGCAGCAGGCATTATCTGAAATACTTTAATGGGATTGATGCAATTCTGTATGAGTTATAATAAGTAAAATGCCTACTTTGAGATGGTTTATCTGCCATGTAATGGGTGCTCATTCTGATTTTCTCTTTGACAGAACATTCCCTGAACTTTTTTTCTAAACTGGGGTGATTGAAAATTTTAATGGGGACTCTCAATCATTGTTTCTCATTGATCATTCCTCCATCTATCACAAAGTTTTACATATTTATCTCATTATTGTAAGCAGTGTTATATCTCATGTTAGGCATCACTGACTCAGCAGGCTGTGTATTCTGAGTAAACTCATCTTTACATACCTCTGTGAAAGTCCAGTTTCCTCATTAATGCAGAAATCCTGTGCCCTCTGTGGCATAAGCATGCCTGGAAATCAGCAGTTTGATTAATTGTCTTGTGAAGCTGAGATAAATACAGTATTTTGAAGTACTTAGATTTTTCAGCCTCTAAAATGTAAGTCTAGTTTTCACTCTGGCAAAATTTCCTTCTTACTATTTGATCAAATTAGTTTGCAGATGGAACAGTTGTCCCAGCTTTATCAAGTACAGAACTCATAACAGGGCTTGTACAATTTTTTACAGGAAGTAAAATGCAGAGTTATAGTTGTGGTGCTTTTATTCTGTTGTTTCATTCTGCCTTTGCTCACTGTTGTTTGAGCAGTACAACCTGAACATTTGCTCCAACTAAGGCTGTCATGGAGACAGTCCTAAGTTAGAACTTAGCAAATGGTCTTAGCGCAGTCTGTCTGTCCAGCTGCTTTGCCTTTTGTCCCTGACAGAATACTTTCTCCAGAGGCTACCGTAAATTCCTTTCTGAGTTGATGATCTATGTTGCGCAAAGAAGATTAATGCTTTTGGTACAAGCCAAAATATTCACTGCCAGACGTAAAATAATAAGTCAGCCTTTAGAGCAAAGCCTTTCTTCTGTTGAGAATTGCTTTTGGGCCTGTGTTCCATGAAGAGACCTTCCTGGTGGGTTTCTGAATTTCCCATAACCCCACCTATGTAAAGAGGCTCCCAGGAAGATGTAGGCAGCTGCACACACGTCTCCTAGAGAATATTTCTCAAGTCCTCAAACAGAAATGGAATCATTAGTGGTAAGTATTACTAGACTTACAAAGAATAAACCTCCTAAAAGCAAAGTTGGCTGGTCTTGTGATGAGAAACACAAAATATGCAGGGAACAGAAATGTAGAAATAATTGACTGATATCAGCAAAAAAATGGATGCTTTTTCATGACAACTTAATCAAAACCTGAAACTACAGCATTGGCATGCAGAATAAAAACTCTTTCTGAAAATCCAAGAAAATACATTTAAGGTCTTTTAATTCAACCAGCAAAACCTGTGCTTTAGATAAGTCTTTAAAGCATCAGTAACTTTGAGAAGAATATAAACAAATCATTAATAGCAGATACAATTTAGAACAACTTCCAAAAGTACCGAGTGACCACCAAACTTTACCTGAGAATGTTCTAGCAGTGGGGTCCCAGCAGATGGCACATATCATCATCTTTCCACAGGGCCCATTCCATCTGGCCCCTTCCAGTGAATGGCTGACTTTTTCAGGTTCTGCTGCCTTATGTTAGTTCCCAAGTATTGTCTGAGTGAGAAAAGTCAATAAGAGTTTTCCAGCTTCAGCTGGCATTTTATTTTATTATTGTTATTTTCATATCGTTATATACAAAAAATAGTCAGTGTTGAAGTACTAAGCTATTAAAAAAATCTGAAAAGCCAGTGTATGTACTTTCATTAAAGAAAATTTTGATGATTCAGGCCATGTAACAAACTACAGGTGAGTTCTAAATTCTCTATTCTGTAAACAGTATCACATGTGGAAAAAAGCAAATTTTGACCATATTAGAGAATTAGATGTCCAATTCCACAGTGTGGAAGAAAGCAAGAACACTAAATCAGATGACTCTTGAAAATGGATATTAATGTTTCACCAGGGAGCTTCTCTTTAAAGAAGTTTTGTTCTTCTCAAGTCTTAATTTTAAAGAAATTAAAGATGCCTCCTTTATATTTGGGCCTTGTAACTGTAGCTGAATCATTGTACTATCTAAAGTACTATTGAAGAGGGACATCTGTGTTTTTAAGAACTAGTTAATGGGAGAAAAGGCAACTACTTTTGGAACTACACATTTCCTCACATACCCTCTTAATGCCACAACACAACATCCAGAGTTCTCATTATATTTATAGAGGGTAATTCTCATCCCACAAAAATGTGCATGTAATGTTTGGTTAGGGATAGTCTGAAGTTCCTTTTGTGGCCATGGTTTCCAGGGCCAACTGTCCAAAGCTACAACCTGAGTCAGGGCAATCTGCATGGGTAAAATGCAAAAAATCCAGAAAAACCATATTTGAATTTCAGGGCTGGCCTGTGATCACTGGGCTACCAGACTTCTCCATATGAATATATGATTCTAGACAAAAATCTCATTGTAGTAAAATTCATTTTGTTTGGTGTCCATTTAGGGAAATTATTCAGATTTATAAGCACCATTTAAAACAATCTTAAAAAAAATTCCTCAAAACAACTGGTTTTGTAAATTCTTGATATTTCAATATTTAAATTTATTAAAGTGAGGATAAATATAGTATTATAATCATTACCAAGCAGTCATCTTTCATAACAAGTCATAGACATATTTCTAATATTTGGAACAGCTTATCCCTCAGAACTCTGAGTGTACCAATAGGCCTCAATGGCGCTGTCCAGCTTGGCCTGAAACTTTCATCCACATCCTCGGCCCATGGGCTAAAGAGCTCCGTCTAAGCCCAAGCCCCGTTCTTCATTTCTTCCGTAGGCATAACTGACTCCAGGACAGACCCTGGGCCGTGCTGCATCTTTGTTTCTGGTTGTGTCTCCTGCGTGGATGTGGTTCAGGTTTTGCTGTGCCCGTGCCTGCCCATGAAGCTGCTGTCGCACTCTGCTCAGCCAGGCCGGGCTCTGCAGGGCTGCGCTGTGCTCACTAAGGATGGCCACCACCACCCTCGGATTTTGCCTTTTCCTCCCCTGTAGTTCAGCCTTGCTCTGGTAGCCTTTTTTGTTTCTTTTTTGTTTCTTTTGTTTCTTGCCTTCGGGACTCCTCAGCAGCCTGGATGCCAGCAGCAGCTCCAGACCAGCCCTGCTCACCCTGTCTCCCGGTTCTGGCCAGGACAGAGCTCATTTTTGCAGGAAGGGGCATGGCTGCGACATGGAGGTTATTCTGTGCCACCTCATTACCACAGATGGGGAGGAGGGAGTCTCTTCTGGTTAAGTGTGGCAGAAGGAATGCTGGGCTGCTGCCAGTTCCAAGTCAGGGGGAACAGCTGTGTGGGTCCAGTTCTGAGCCAGAAGGAGAGTTTGGGGGGCACCAGTGGTCAGGCTGGGCTCTGCAGTGAGCATTTGGCACGTGAATCACTCTCTTCTGTTTACTAATATTGTTACTATCTCTTTTCTTATCTCATTGCTGTTTCCTGTAAACTGTTCTTACCTCATCTAATCTGTTTCCATTTGATTAGAGACACCTTTTGTGCCTCTAATTCCCCTCTCCAACCTGATGCAGAGGGGAGAGGGAGTGGGACAAAAAAAGCAACACGTGGTTGGGAGAGTCTCAGTGGGAGCACTAAACTGGAGAGTAGCACTCCTAAACCATAACACTGGGCACTGTGGGATGGGAGCTCAGGCAGGGGCTGAAAGCCACAGCCAGGTCCGAAGGGTCAGGGGTGTGATGGGGACCCTCCAGGGACACCAATGGCCCTGCCAACAAGTATGTCCATGACAAGAGTTTTGGTGGCTATGTAGGACAACTTCAGCCATCCAAAGTCTGCTGCCAATGGAAATGTGAGACAATATAACTATTTTTCTCATCTATGAGAACCAGCAACAGCTCTTAATGGCCATACCTGTGTCCTGCCTTGTAGGTTTCTACAACCATTTCCCCATTTTACCCTAAAATGTTTTCAGTTAGCAGATAACAGCCAGATGGAGACCAAGACATTGCAGGGGAAAAGTAACCAAACTGTTCACTTTTGATATCATTCTCTGTTGCTGCTGTTAATCAGACAGTGGAAAAAGAGCAAAGTAATTGGGGCTGATGGACTGCAGACACAGGAAAAAGGACATATTCAGGATACATACATTGTTTTTCCACTGTGTTTTATCACAAGACTGCTTCATTAGAAAGCCAAACTTAGCTGTCACTATCAGAATTAATGATGGTGATGTAATTTGAGACATACAAATATTTTAAATTTGATTGATCAATAGAAGTATTGTCCTGTTGTAAAAAAAATGTCACATGCCACATTGTAAAAAAAATGCCACATGGAGCTTTTGTTTCCCAAAACAATTTTAAATTCTTTTAGTAGTCCTATATGCTCTAAAATATCAAGTTTTCAGCTCTTTTTCTTAAGGAAAGTATTTGAATTATTAATATTTTTATTTTAAATTTTATAATATATAATGTGTACATTGACAAAAAATACAATTACAAATATTAGGCAATTACAAATATTATACAATTACAAATGCAAATTTTAAGTCCTTTGTTCATGATCCAGTTACACACAAGCTCACCTTTTTCTCTGCCAGGTGACCCACATCTCCATCACTCTTGGAATGTGTCAACATCCAGAAGCTTCACGAAACACTCTGCAATTCTGAACTCAGAGCCAGTTATTAGCTGCAGTCTTTTCCCCCCACAGCTTTATCAACACAGTGCAATACACACCGTGATAACTTACTTGCTAAAGGCTAATTAAAAGGTACTGATATTTCTTGTGGCAGACTAGATTATTTCCTCCTTTACCTATCAATAAATTATTTTTGCAACAGGCAGGAATATGGCCATGATAGGTAGATATCATAACCCTATTTGTTAGAAAACTTTACATCTTACTTAGTTCTCAGCAAAGGATTTCTCAGTAAAAAGCCCCTCATTTGCAAAATATCAAGCAATGCATTACATTTGCCTCACAGGGAGAAAAGGTGCAGAGCTATTTATTCTGCTGATTTGAGTCATATTATAACTAAGTATGATAGGGCTGGGCTCTAATTTTTTTTTTTTTTCAAACAATGAGCAATGGATTAGAGGCTTGCTTAGCTATTCTTCATTCATTAACACTGTAACTGTCAAATGCTCTGTGCTTAACAAAATCCGATAATTGCAGATAGCATTAGTTCTGCATCTTTGGAGAACAGCCAGCACAGATTCTAATGAAATAAGCCGACCATGCATCGGGGGATTTAGGAAGTACTGCTATGCTGCCTACAATGACATTTTATTACTGATTAAATAATCTCTGAATCTGACTGTTCTGCAGTATTTTGCAACCTTACAGTAGCTAGATTCAAATACTTTATGAAAAAAGAATAATGTGATTCTCAGTGGGTCTAATCTTTCATAAATAAAGTCAAGTCGTTCAAAACCAGAAGCTCATTAGCTAGCTCATTGCAAATTGTATTAATGCTGGAATCAAGCTGTATACGCAAAGAGTTTTTGAAAGCTTGCTTCTAAAGTAAATACATTCAGGCATATGCACTTTGAAAATATATTCATTCAGTAATAGGAACAATGTTCATGTTTCATGTTCATGCTTCATAGTCTGCTGACTTTTTTTGAAGGTTTCTGATTGGAGTTTTAGGCTGGAATCTTGGCCCTTTGAAAGACTCGTCCTCCCTATGAGCCTCACTTCCATTATATCTCTGAACCACTACATCAACCATGGTGTTTCTGCTCTTTGTCCAAAGTTTTACACTGTTTTTATGTCCAAATCAGGCAGCTCAATCCTTAAAGAGAGAATGCCCCAGTCAGCGACTTTTCTGTAAAACCACACAGATTGTAGCACTGCCTACAGCAGGCCTCCATCCATCCATCCATCCATCCATCCATCCATCCATCCATCCATCCATCCAGCTGCTGCAGATGCCTCCATTCAAGAAATGCAGTTCTATAAATCAAGAGTAAGAAAATACTCTTGATTTATAGAGCAGGAACATGTACAAAGTCAGTATTACTAAATAAATTAATCACTCAAATAAAATTATTATTTCAGTTTAAAAATCAGTCTTGCTATCATATGGACTCATGCACTACTGTGCTAAAGAAGTATCAGATGTTTTCAATAGCATAGATCTCAAGAACAACAACATATATTTTACTCTAGGAGAAATATAGTCCATGGTATTAGTGTTACATTTCAATTTACTAACAGTTCCTTTGACTTCCATGAGATCTGTCATTTCAAAAGTGTCTCTGTAAGACCAGGAGCTGCGCTGAAGGGCCTGGTGTGCACACAGGGTAAAATGTCGGAGATTCTTGCAAATAAACTGGCACAGGGCTTGGCAGGATATATTTTTTGACTTTTTAAAATTCTTTTATATACTTGAATGTTATATTTGTCTTGGTTTGGGACAGATTTTGGGAGGAAACCCAGGACAACATTGTTTTAGGGATGCAGTGAAAAAATTTGAGTTTTGGTGACCCTGCCTGATTTGTAAAACTTGATGCCGATGAAATACAATCTATCATCAGGAAAGACAGTGTTATTTAAAATATTTGGGAGGAATTTTACTGTATTCACTGCAGACTCCTTCTCAACCATAACTACAACTTTCTGGGACCTCTTGTCATATTTATGGTTCATACCATGAGTGAATATGGTTTGTATTTAACAGTTATGATGAATTGTTTTTATGCATCAGAGGAAAACTTGATATTTTATAGTTGCTTTGAATTTGAACCATGAAATATTCATTGCATTTTCACAACAAAAACTTCTTCCAACAAATCACTCACTCAGTTCATTTTGTATACTAATTTCATGTAGGTCTAGAATACAAATTCTGTGCAGAAGAAGGAGCATTACCACAACAGGCAGCTGGTTACCAAACATTTGGAATCATGAGTATTTGAAGAAATAATGTGACTTCAATTATTTTTTTCTTTGTAGGCTGGGGTGGAGTCAATTCTTTGTTTGGGCAACACTGCTCAGACTCCATAAGTCAGCGGTATTTTTGTAAGCAGAAAATTCACACTCCCTCCTCTGATGCGTGTGACTCTCTGTGTCTGATATAAAGCTGATATAACCCCCATAACAAGTTTTAACTGATAATATTTGGCCAGCAGGTTGAGGGAAGTGATTCTGACCCTCTACTCTGCCCTCATGAGACCCGGCCTGGAGTCCTGCATCCACCTCTAGGGTCCTCATCCCAGGAAAGACGTGGACCTGTTGGAGCAGGTCCAGAGGAGGGGAACAAAAAGGCTCATATGCGTGTGACTCTCTGTGTCTGATATAAAGCTGATATAACCCCCATAACAAGTTTTAACTGATAATATTTGGCCAGCAGGTTGAGGGAGGTGATTCTGACCCTCTACTCTGCCCTCATGAGACCCGGCCTGGAGTCCTGCATCCACCTCTAGGGTCCTCATCCCAGGAAAGACGTGGACCTGTTGGAGCAGGTCCAGAGAAGGGGAACAAAAAGGCTCATAGGGGTGGAGCACCTCTCCTGTGAAGACAGGATGAGAGTTGGGGCTGTTCAGCCTGGAGAAGAGGAGGCTCCAGGAAGACCTCACTGGGGCCTGAGAGTACTGAAAGGTCACTTAGAAAAGAAGGGAGAGTAATTTTTTATGCTAGCAGATAGTAATAGGACAAGAGGAACAGTTTTTAAACTAAAAGAGGAGATATTTCAGCTAGGTGATAGGAAGAAATTCTTTGCTCACAGGTGGTGAGGCACTGGAACACCTTGTCCAAATAAATTGTGGATGCCCCAACCCTGGAAGTGTTCAAGGCTAGGTTGAACAGGGCCCTGAATATCCCTGCCCAGGGATTCTGATTTGGAACTCCATAATCTTTAAAGTTCCTTCCAACCCAAGCCATTCTGTGATTCGACGAATCTGTGATATCAGCTTCAGATCTATTTAAAACACATATTTTTTTTTACCATACCTGGTCATCTCTGGTTTAACTTTTATGCACTTATTTTCATAGCAAGATGAATCATCATAGAATGTAGTCTTATATGAAAATATGAATAAATGGTTTACGTGGTTTTATACTAACCTCTGAAAATCCAGAATTGAACACTTTAAAGCTTGAGTTAGTCCTCAACAATTGATGGGAACTTACTGACTTTTTCCATATCCATACAGCCCAGGTTAGCAATGCTGGAGTGAGAGGGAATATTACACCTTCCTGCTTCAGATTTTGACCACTGGTGATGGCCTGCCTAGACAAAGAATCTAGGGAGTCATCCATATTCCCAACAGCTGGCCACCACTTTAGTTTAGCCATTGGCTTCAGTGTCTGGAGAGGAAATGTAGAAAGCCTATATTATGTTTGTCACAATTCAATCTCCATACTTTTGTTTTCATTGAGCATGATGATAGCTGAAGTCATAGTGACTGACTGTGTAAATTTTTATAGGTAGCAGTGCTTTAGGAATTTTGAAACTTTGGTCAAGGTTCCTCCCTAGAAACTGGCACGGATCAGTGAATGATGCACTAAAATTGCTACCATTCTGGAAGCTGGTTCAATGAGAAAATTTAAGATTTGTGTAAGACAACAGTTACAGCTCCTAGACACCATTCTGTAAGAGGACTAGCATTTCATATTAATTATATTTTCTAAATTTGATTAATAACAATTTTTCTACATTTTAAGTCAGACAGTGAAAGATAAAATCATCTGTTTGAATTCAAAATGAAGACAGTGTCTGTTTCCCTTCCAAAGCAAACAAAAAAAAAATAGGTTTAGCATTGCGGGTTTTCATTTAATTTTAAAGAATTTTCTAAATTAAATCTAGGCAAATATTGTGATGAAAGTAATTTTCACTAACAATCTGAACTTTCTAGAAAACTATCAGAATCAAACCAGTCTATTCCAACATTTTTTTTAGACTTTTGCCTGGTATGGTTTGGAAATTCTAAATGGATAGGTTGTTCCAATCATCTTAAAATCTGTACAATTTTTTAAAATGCTATCACGACTTTTGAAAATATGCTTATGAAAAATTTGCTATGATTAATAAAATGCAGCTTGAAATGCATTTTTTCTTGATTTTTAATTATGTGATAACTCTTTTTAAAATCGATTCAAATGAGGAGTCTGAAAACTTTTTATCATAGAACTCCAACTTCTCTCCAAAGTTCTTCTCCAGTCCTTCTATGTTCTGTGGGTATATAATGAATGTAAACAAAGTAAAACATTTTTTTTAAAATTAACTGTAAACCAGAATACATTAATTTTATTTATGTGATGCAAATGTTTTAATGTCTGAATTTTCAAGACATTAAAATAACTGTGCAGAAATCAGGCTATGTGTTTGATAGATAATGCTGAAGACAGACCCTGACCAACATGCCTGTAAGCAAATCCTTAAAAGATCAACATCAGTATCAGATCCAGACAAATAAGTAATTTGAGCCACAAAATGCCAGAAGAGGAGAGAATGGAGAGTTGCCACTGTGGACTGAAAAGGCAAAGGAAGTGCTAAGAAAAATAAACACAAGTTTGTTAACTAAGCCAATAAAATAAGGGGAAGAGGTTACATAAAAGAAATTCAACTAATTCTGAAGCATAAACACAGAGATAATACTGGAAATTCCATCATTAGACAATAGAATATGCAAGAACACAAACCTTAATCTTTGCTGTTTCTTCAGTATAAACAAATCTGCTGGTTGCTAGCATTATTGCTGAAAACAGATCTCATCAAATTGTACACAGGGAATAATTTCATATTTTGGAAAAAAAGCTATTCTTTCACTTTACCTCTTTGTCCAGTAAACCTAAATTTAAGTCTAGATTGAAAACAGTAAAAGACACAGTTTCTTATTATGTAGTTCAACAACCTGAAGGCACTGCTTTCTCTAAAGGCTTAAATTAAAAAAAAAAAAAATGGGGAAAGAGGTCCAGAAGGCAGGATCTAATGTAATTTAAAACTGGAATTACATCAGCAGTTTCAAACAGATGGCAAAATGTAGAGATAAATGTGTTAGCTCTTTAGCTTATTTGGTCTCTCCATTGTTTGCATCATTAAAACATGCAATAGTTTACAATTTAAAAATATACTGTGTATTAGATGCTGGAAAAATGGACATGCACCTACTGAGGGGAAGGAGGTAGGATTGAATTAATTTGCCATACTTTAATGTACAGTATCTGGGATGCTTTAGGCAAGTCTGCAAATAGGTTTCCTAGGAAATGAGATGAACAAAAATATAATGACCTTGAAATTATAACCCCAAATGTCCCAAGTATTTAGCAACCTAGCTCAGAAGTGGTAATTACATAAAAAATACAAAAGATCCTTAATTGCTTCAGTTATAGTGTATCTAGGCAGGTCAGTTACTGTACACAGCTGCAAAAAATGGTACGTGATTAATAGGGGGTTGCTTATGATAGCACTAACTAGCTAGTGTGTAGTGCAAAACACTCATTTCTTTTCCAATTAAAGGAAAAAAATCTGGTTTTGATTAGGCTCTTCAGAAGGTCTAAGACTGCAGCAGCAAAATACTCCACTCTCACAATGTTAAATGTTTTAGTCAAGAACTAAGCAGCATATATTCATGAAAAAGAGAAAGGTTTATATAAAATATTGGGGAGAAAATGCTGCAAATATCAAAATAAGACACTTCAGACCATTTAATTTATTCTAGTTCATTGGCTATAAAGCTACAGGGTAAACCACTTCAAATAAATGACTGATACAGGTGTGTCTCCAGAGCTGGAACCAGGCATTAACTTTTCTTGTGGTTCATTAAACTGGAGTTAATCATTCTTTCCATGTAGCTCTAAACTAATTCCATCAAAGTTTGAAGAAGGAGGCATTCAAAAAAATCACATAAAAGAACTTGCAACACTTCCACGTGGTACTGAAGTTTCAAGAGGCCCACGAGAAACACTGAATTGTATGGAGAGCTCTCCGGATTTGTGAACATCTCATGGTTCACACATCAGCAGATTGAGAAAAATGTGTGGTCCTGATCTTTGGAGCATTGCTTCAAGAACCTGCCCTGCAGATGAGTCATTACAATGGTCCCTGCTCAGACTAGAGTGTGCACATATTGGAAGCATGACTTGGTCCACTGGGATCCCAGAGCTTGACTGTGCTCTGGTCACGCTTTCATAGGCTCTGGTGTGCTCCAGGAATGGCTCCATCAACGTTTGGGAGGGGAAGGCACCAGGAATCAGAGGAGGGGATACAAATGACAATCATCAGAAGGGATGAAATTCATAGAATTTGTGGGTTTCCTCTTGCCTCTAAGGAGTGGTAGAAAAGTTAGCATTGATAAGTCAGCATTCGTTCCTGGGGGCTAACACTCAACACTTCAAAGGGGTGGATAGAGAAGTTTGCTCAGGCATTTATTAGAGACTCACCTTGCAGTTCTCTCCATATCCTGGCAAACTTGATTCATGTGTCTGAGGTCACCACAGCTGCTAGACAGTGATGATTTTTTTTAGGCAGAGAAAGCTGAAGGTCAGAAAATAAAACAAGGCTATCAAATACATATTGTTGTGGGAAATGTGCTTTTGAAATTGTTCTCCAAATCTTGGTCACACCCATAGCTTTCTCTTCTCTTCAGAAAAAATGTTAACAGCTACGTTTCTGGTTTCTGCTGAGCTTACATGTGTGTCTTCAGTCAGAGAATTTAAATCCTGCCTAATCTATAGTTTTCAGAGAAAGTAACAGACAGATTTAAAATCCCTTAAAACAACTGCATTATTCCCTGGCAGAGGAGTAGATTTACAGACAAAACAAAATCCTTTTGTGCCATGACTTGACCATTAAATTATTCTGCATATTGAGCATGATCAGAAGCTATAGCCTTAGATCAAGCACTGTGAAAATAAATCTGTGAAGAAATTGACAGAAATAAATACAGACCTACATTCTGCTTTGCTTTTCACTGGGATCATGGAAAGTGATAAAGGGAGATTTGGGATGCAGAGAAGTAAGGCGGATTTGGGTAGTCTCTCCAGGGAGAAATCGTGAATTATCTTACCAGGGAATCCCTCTTGAATTCTCACTGAAGCCGTCTGTGGCAAACCCCTTCCACTGTCCAAAAGTCACAGCTTGCCAAGCTCTGTGGTCACTTGGCTCTGGCCTAGGTTCACTTTGTGCCCTCATCTTTTTCCTGTGCAAGTCTTAGAGAAGACAAGAGAACAAGCTAAACTCTCAAGCAGATTTTGAATTTGGTACTCTATAGTCTCATCTTTGGCATCCCACAAAGCAGACAAAACAGATCATTCAGAGAAAGCAGAAATTCCTACAATCAAGTCAAAGTCACACTGAATAGTCTAGTTTTTTTAAAGGGTTTGATTTCACAAGTTCAGATTTGTGTGAATAATGATTTGCAAGTGATATTTTCCCATATCATTCCTACTAAAGATTTCCACTCACCAGATCAAAAATAAAATTTTCAGCTTTTAGAACTGAAATGCAGAGCAGAGCGGGTATCCCCCCAAGAGAAATCTGCACAAAAACAATATTAACTGCAAGGCAGGTCAAATGTTCACTGACACATCTTGACAATGCCCCTTTTCTTTACATTGACTCTATTTGATTAAACTGATTGAAATGCATTTCATACTTGTGCTTTGTCAGTCTATATTTTGGGCTTCATGAACAAAATGATACTAGATTGACTTACCCAGATACTTCACAAAGCTTGTCATGTTGAATTAATTAATGCTGCTTGTATAGCATGAGAATATGGAGATTCATAATTTCAATTCTGAATTTGCTTTACCACCAAATAAGGGAATGATGAAACATTACCTTGGTAGTTAACAGACATTTTAAAATCTTCATTTCTTTAGAAACCTACAATAGAAATATTACGATAATTGTTGCACACATTATGTAACATTAGTTACATAAACCTAGAAATAATATAGTAGTAACCAAGAGTAGTACTGAATAAAACTAACTGTGCTTTCTCTTTTTTTCCTTCCTCTTAGGTAATGGGTGGTGCAGAAACATACAATTGCTCTTCTTCTTTAACAAATAATTTTGTTAAATCTGCAAAGTCTTGAGAGGATATTCTGTACTGCAGTCTCGCAGCATTGATAGTGAAGTCAGTAGAATGGTTTTAACTTCATTTAGAATAGAGTAGAGATTCCCTCATCTCACTTATAGTATCCATTTGGGATTTTTTATGGTATCCAGACCTCTTATGGTGAAACATTATGCCTCAATAATGCTGCAGTCCACTTTAGTGCATTTCTTTTTGCACTAAATGAAACAAGTAAGCAGTGCAAAACATGAAAGATGTCAATGAGTTTTACAAATGCAATTAGAGCCAATGATGTGAATACATTGTATTTTTGGGTGAGAAGATGAAAAAAACATTTGAAAATGTGATTGTCATTCAGACTTAAGATGGTTAAATTCTGCCCAGAAGCTGCTATTATTTGGTTTTGTCGGGAGGAAAATGGGACGGGAAGGAGGAATGGAAAGGAAAGGAAAACGAGGGAGGAAAGGCAGGGAAAGAAAGAAAGGAGGGAAATATCAAAGGAGATGGGCATAGGTAACAGACTGCAGCAGGAATGAAGTTTTCAACGTAGCAGCCCAACTGACAAAATGAACTTTTTCAGGCAGCTCCACAGTATGAAAATTAGACTACAGGTTGGAGCCAATAAGTCCAAGGAAGAATATGACAAATAAAGTACAGCTGCACATCATATTTGTGATAACACAGCTTAATTAGAAAGTGATTAGAAAGCATAATGGTTATCAAATGATGCTTATGCCGGAGATGCATTGCAACTCAGCTGCAAGTGCTATGAGACCCTTTGCTTCCGCACAAAAGCCTAGATGAGATTCCTCTGTTACAGGCAAGCTGCCAGTTATTATTTTTTACTGTGGTGAAATGCTCAAAATTTCAGCATTGAAAACTTCCTTACTGTTCAGTGCATAAAATTATTCTGCTTTTATATATAGCATTGTATAAATGTGTTTGCTCCAGTCTGTGACTAATATTTCCACTTACTTTCCAAGTAAGTTTTTTGAAGCACTTCCTTCTTTTTAGCAGGGTCTTTGGGATTACTTGATTGCTGACCTCTTTGGTCCAACACCTGAAAACACTTGCAAACTCAGAACTCCTGACTGAGGTGGAATACAACTTTTGTAATATATCCAGTACTGGCTTACCGATTTCAAGTGACAGAAGCAAAGTTGATGTCTAGGTAAGTAGTTTCCAGGGGTCAACTAACCAAGCCAAGAAGCAGGCACATAATTTCTACCTTGATTTATCTACATTTACTTTCCAGAAAGAGAAGTTTCATTTCTGCCATTTTCTTTTGTGTTCAACAGCTCTTTTCTGGCATGACCCTTCTTTTAAGCTCTTTCTTAATAGCATATTACATCCATCATACTTACGTAGGCTTTTCAGACCTGTTACTCTCTTCTGAACCCTTTCCTAACGGCAGGACTACATAGGATTTTAGTGGTAGTTTCTTCAAGGCAGTGCCACCTTCTATTTTTACTATGATATGAGGCTGCTGTTTCTGCATGGATCATCTGAGCAGACACAGCCCAGATATCCATATTGTTATAACTGGTCAGTCCTTGCTTCTATTATTATCTTCTAATCTCTGTCTGTAAAATAGACTTACACCACACTCACATTTTTGTCCAGATTAATATACTGCAACTACTCAAGACAGCAAATGTTTCACTGTTGTGAGTTCTCCCTGATGATTTTGATTACCCATAGGCAGGATTTGGATGAAAATAGCAGCAGTGATGCAGCCTGTGCAGGTGTTGGGAGAAACAAACTATATTTGCTGTATTCCAGAGGGTCCTTTACAGGACAACTTCTGTCCATCTATTCTTCTGATGGCTGCTAAGTGGCACTCACACATTTCACACTTAATTTCTTAAGTGGACAAAGGCACTTGTTCACAAACTGAAAAACTTCTTATTTCCCCAGTCTTTTAAATTAATTATTTAATATTTTTCCTGCATTAAAATCTTTAATAAGCTTTAAAATATTTTTAAACAATCACATAAAAGAACATATTAGAAATAATTCCTCAACAGTGAGAGGGAATGCATCATGAGTGGCTCCTGTGCGTTTACAGGAACTATACATCAGACAGCAACCTGCAGCCAACAAACAGTTCAACATGTCACAAACAACATTCATTTATATGTTGCAGATGAATGTTTGTGATTGATTCTCAAACAATAGAACAGGTAAGTTTTGTGTAAGTGGATAATTGAACCAGCCTTGGAACCTAGTATGAAGCAACCACATTCAGCTGGAATGAGAATACTTAATAGAATAGACATCACTGCTTCATAACTCACTCAACCAAAATTGTCTTCTTCTTGAATTAGCTGGTGTGTATACCTCAGAGAAGCAATGCCAACTATCTTCTGGTGGAATCTCTAGAAAGGTTTTGGAAGATCTGAGAATGCACACAATTTGCAGTGAAAGCAAAGTAACCATGAAGTTGTTCTTGTAGTTAAAATACTGTGCAGTTTTATGGTACTTTTTTAAATTTTCCAAAGCATTAAGGAAATTCCAGCTTAAAACTCTCTATAGACAGCCTGCCTGTTTGTGAGAAGGTGGGAGAGATAATATTGCGAATTTGTCTTTCCATGTCTATTACAGTGAAGAGTAAGAACAGTAAGTATTAGATTATGTACCTTGGTAACTGGAGGCACCAGAAAGATGCAGAGCAACAAACCCATCAAAGAATACAGGGTGAGCTTGAGGGAATCACATGGATGTAACTGGACCTCCCCTATCTAATCCCATCAAGATTTCACACCTTCCTCTCCCATCACTGATCATGAATACTAAAACCACTAGGAAAAATATTTGGTGTCATAAATGGTTAGCAACTAAATACAGCAGAAGCGGTTATTCAATATCATATGTGAATTAATTGGATCATATTGTAAACAAACTTGAGAAGTTTGCAGATTTTGTTTGTCTTCACTGTGTAATATGAACAAAAGCTCGTACATTGCAAGCAAATCACTAGGATACTTGCCTACAGCTTCGTGCATCAGATAAACAATTGGTTTGGCATTTTCAAAGGAACTTAACTGGTTGCCATGCCTCTTCAATGTATCTGTATTAAAAATATACTTATCTATATTTATAATGTGTTAAATACTTTCATCTTTCGTGTTACATGTAGATCTTTTACTGTGATATTGCCAATGTCAGAGAAGGATGGATTTCAGTAAACTGTCTGGTGCTCTTGGATGTAGATAAAATATATGTAACTGAAAATGAAATCTCAGATTTGTTTCATGAAGACAAGATGCATTTCAGTTTTAAATCTTAATGTTGTAGCAAAAATGGATGGGGTTTTTTTCCCCATTGTCATAAAAGACCAATTAATAAAGTGGTCAGTCTCCTAGCTCAGCTGACAGCAAAGAGAGAGGGATCCTTCAGAAATATAGAAATATAGACAGGCCAAGAGTTTATATATGGAATTCACATTTTTTAAAAGAGACATATTTTACTCTGCAGAAAATCATATTTCACTGTAGAAAATAACAGTTGGTTTCAGTGCAGTTGCCTTCAGACTTGCTCTCATTATCTTCAATGGAGATGAATATGTATATCTGAGGAAATATTTTGGCCTTGAGAGAAAGAAAGAGAGAGCATTTGGATTTGAGTGTCTACATAGCTCCAACTTTTCTTGGTACAGTTGAATCTACTGTGACTCTTGAGAGAAGTTGGCTTTTTTCATGCTGAATACTCAGCCCCAAAAGAGACTTTTGTCTGATGCTTGGTGCATGATTGAAATCGTGGAATCAAAAGACCTTGTTCTCTAGAACATTGTCTGGTGGGTGGAAAGGTAGAAGAGAGATATTTTACCCTCAGTTTGTGTTCATCTACAGTTTGGTTTTTTTTAATGTCCTGAACTAACAAGCTCTTTTTTGGTCGTGTGTCAATCCTGCCTCCTCAAAGGGCTGTGACGGGTCTTAAGATTTCCAGTCTGCTAGGGTAGGAAAGATGAAAAAGATATTTCTCAAGAATGCCCTCTCAAGTATTTTCTGTTGATATGACACTCAGCAGAAGATTTTTTTTGTAGCAAAGTGCTGCCTGCTTCACTACGCTTTTCCAGTTAAAGCGATATTGCATCCAAACTCCTGCTTCATTTCTCAGCTAAACCCTCACCTGTGTATCAGCAATAAGTATATTAAAAAGAACAGGAAAATGTATTGACTCTCTTCTCTTTGACATTTCTTTTTCAAACCTCTCTTGATAGTTTCCTCCCAGAAAGAGAGCGAGGAGTGTGTGCAAACACTTGTTCTCCACATCAAGCCTGACTGAACAATTTCTCTGCTATTCTGAGTTTCTGGTGAACTGAAAATTACCAGCTGTACTGAATTGTGACAAACACTGTGTATGTGTGTCTCTGTGTCTCTGTGCATGGAAGAAAATATATAAACAGAAATTATCATATCTAATGACAGCAAAATAGATTTCACATTTATGACCCAATCTACCATTTTAATTCTATAAAATACAAATGTAGTTTTAATTTCTAACTGAAGCTTATTTCTTCAAGTCCTCACAGAAGATCATCTCAAGCCCTCATATATAGGGCATATGCAGAACAAGAATTCTCTAATGCCTTTCCTGGTTGAGACATAGTCAATGAATAGGACAGCAACCACGTAAATGCAGTCATCATTGCACAGATTTGAAAAAGAAAATGAGATTGCACTGGGAAAGAAGACAGGTATTTTAGAGGTATGCAGCATCCACTTCATACTTCAGGATGGCTGATCCACATCCAGGTATACTCAAAGCTGATCAATATCAAGCTGATTTGCAATGACAATAGAAACTCATTGAACTGCAGTAACATATTTGCCACCCTTTGATGTCTCTATTCTTAGCATTAACATGGTAACAATCTAAGCTGTCTGTGTGTGTGCCACGTCACTCCCTCCATGTCAAAATAAACCACAGTAGCTATATAAAAAGTGTGGTCACAACCCAGTTAGCTAAATTCTTGCCAAAAATTTACTTCAATAGCTGTCTACAGAGTCTGCCAGAATACTGTTGGCCAACTCATACCATGTGTGCCTTTTAGGGTCATGGCTTTAAAAGAACAGCAGAATTGCTAAAATCTCTCCATCTTTTCAGCTGGAACCCTCTCCATCCCTCATGAATTATAGTCACATCTAATGGAAGGAAATAGACAATGCCATCTGCACAGAGCACACCTAGGAGAAAGTAAATAATGCTTTCAGACCCTGAATAGGAGAACTTCATGTTGGAAAAACTGGACTACCCAGACTGAGATGCATAGTTGCATCCTAAAAATAGCAGTTTTTAAAACATTTTCTATGCATTGCACTTACCTGAGAACCTGGGGGACAACAATTCTTCCTGGGTGTTCAGTAAACTGAAACCCATGCCTGATTTTCTCCAAGGACACTCCAAAAAGTGCCACTTTTCTGAACATCATGGTCCGGCCAATCTGTTCCCTTGACATGACTGCTCTGGCAGAAGGCATCTTCACAGAACCTATTCAGTCAAATATGGTCCATCTTTCTCTAAAAGTTTATAGTTCTGGGGAGGGATACGAGCAAGAACAGCAGAATTTAAAAGTCAAAGACATGACTGTAATTTCGTCATAATCATGACTATATAACCACTATATCTGCACCAAAAAGCTCTACATTGTAAGTGCAGCAAGGCCACTATACCTGACAGGTGATCAGGCACAGCAGCACTGCAGTGGGACTGTGGAAACGAGACCCTCCAATATTTAAGTGTGGAAACTGGTGGTTTTTATTTTACCCAGTAGAGTTGGCAGGGACACAGACCAACACTATGCTTACAGTTCCAGCAGACTTCAGGAGAGATGGCTTGCTACAGAATCCATTCTGGTGGATTTAAGGGACACAATCCTTGGGTCTCTTTCACAGACTCAGAATCCCAGGATTATGGGCTAGAATGAGGTCACTGATGAACTAAAAAATGAGACAACCTCTGATTGTCCCCATTGCCACTGCTGTTTGCTCTGCTCTGAGTATTTGCTGTATCCACGCTTGCATGAAGATTTGCATGCAATGTCTGTGTCCAGGATTACCCTTATTCAGATGGCATGAAGGGACAGTGCTCTGATCTGGCAAGATGAGGGACAAGCACTGCAGACCTGCATTTTGTGCAGAATGGATAAAGTGAGATAAAAAAAAGAGGATGTAAGTTGAAAAAGGAAAAGGAAAAAAATGGTCCAGAAGGAGCAGAAAGAAAAGGAATAACAAGAGACAACAGAGAAAAGAAGGAACCAGAGTGGACAAAGAGAAGCAGCTGTAAAGGAAGTAAAAGCAGATGAAAACACCTTGGGAGACTGAAATACTCAGCTCCAAAGATCTGGGCTGTGACTGAACATGAGCTCATTTCACAGAAAACTCCAACAGCAGGAAACTATCCATGCCCACGTGCAAGGGAAATAGTGGCGACAGTGAGGTCAGTGGTGGCACTAACTTTACTCACCATTTGGGAGGTGGGAGATGGCACAGGGTAAGGGGATGCAAGCAGCTTCAGCAGAACACTTCCAGGAGAAGAGAAAGTGACTGGTGGAAAACTCCCCCATTCTCCATCTTTCATCCTTGAAGATTGATGAAGTTCTCTGCAGCTCTGTCCTCGTCTTTTCAGTGAAAGAATCCTGCTAGCTTTCTCATAATGGCAGAAATAATTAAAAAGGGGATCAACTTCAGAGGAACATAAACACACACCAAAAGTCTGTCTCTTTAATGGTATCCCCTCCATACATCACTGGCAGGCATTCTGCTAATCTAATACCTGTTAATTCTATTTCTAATTAGGGCTATAGCTCACCAGAGGCTGTTTTATTCTTAATTTGTTGGGGTTTTAATATATGGCTCAACAGTCAGCCAACCACTGTATGCATCATGTGATCCTGGTTGAGATCTTTCAGGCATTACTGCACACTGAGGCCCTTGGAGAGAACGTGCCACTACAATTTGTGAGTCACGCGTTCTTGCTCTGCCTAGGTCTTGTCATGTGTGTGCTTGTCAGGATTCATCTCCATCTCCATTACCCCTGGGGCAGAAGTCATAGTTTGTTTCTGCTCACTTGTCTGATTTTTAGCAGATCATATTCCCATCTTCAGAACCTTAAGCAAGTGCCATCTTTGTAGAATTTAAGGTGGAATTCTAAGTGGTGATTTAATTCAACTCAAACCCATCTTCGAATTGACAGGAAATGTCCTTAGTTCAACCATTTCCCAAGGCTGACGTAGACTGCTATACAAAGAAAAATAATTAAGTTAAAAGTATTCTTCACTGTTACCAAAATGAAAACTAATTTTCTTAGGTATTTTTCTTGTAATTCTGTCATTGTTAAAATACTTTCTTTTAGGAGTTTGAAATAAAAATCTGAGGCAAAGTTTAATTGTTTGAAACACATATCTGAGAGACGCATCTTTATTAATTCAATTTTTGCCAAAAGGATTGCAACCAAGTTATGGACCAGTTAAAGAATTAGCTGGGAAATTGCAAGGAGAAAAATGAGATCACAGAGAAGCAAAGTCCATGGGGCTTTATTGATCAGAACAGAATATAGGCCAATGAAGAAACATTTTATTAAGCCATTGGAAGCCAGCCCAGGGGACCGACCAAAATTTGTTTTGCCTCTAGAACATCAGCTGCCAGGTAAACAAGAGTATTAGAACATCATTGACTCCAGACTGGTGAGCAAAGAAGGTCACCAACAGCTGTTAAATAGTAAACCTCATCCTCCATCTCTGTGGGTGCCAGGAAGGATGACACTTAAAAGTTGTTCAGTGACACTGAGAGTGATGGTACCACTTGTTATGTCATCCTAAAAAAACCATATTTGTTCCAGAGAACCACTATCCTTCTTATCTGAATACACAACGGGCTTGACAGTCACACAAGCAATTCCTATGACTGGAAATTGCAGATCTTACAGAAACAGCATAATGGAAGTCATGCCTATCTCCAGATAGCAGAAAATAACCTCATAAAATTCCTCCTTTCTCCACTGTCATCTGGTAGGGTTTTACTGGAAGAGGTGGAGAGTACAAATCAAGTAACACTGGCTGCTGTGGAAAACCTTCAGAAACAGTACATTAAATAAAAATAATAAATAAAATAATAAAGAATTTATAAATCCATATAATCCATATATAAAGATAAATAACCGAGTCAGCACATTTATCCATGCAACTTTAAATACGCAACCGAGCTTCAGCCTGCTCAAAAGAGCAGTTGATCTGGATCTGGTTTTGTCTACAGAAGCACGGCTAGTCAGATAATCTTCTGTGGTATTTCAGTGGGAAAACTACAGGAATCAGAGCTCCTAGATTGGGAAGTTCATGGCAAAGTGAAACAACCAAGCTGGGCTTCTACCCACTGTGTGTGTAGCTCAACTGGCAATTCAGAAGTACAGTGAAGTTACCTCCATCAGCTATGGAAGATTACTTGTTCCAGTAATCTTCCACAGTCCTTCCCTTCCAGAAGGGAAGACCTTGCATGGAAAATAAAGAGGATAGATTTGCACAATGCATATTGAAATTATGCATAATGGTGTTACCCTGTGCTAGGCAACCATAATAAACTTCTCTGAAAGACAATGAACACAGAAACATAGAATCATAAAATGGCCTGGGTTAGAAGGGACATTAAAAGTAATCTAGTTTCAAGGCCTCTGCCATGGGCAGGGACACCTTCCACAAGTCCAGGTTGCTCAGAGCTCCATCCAAACTGGCGTTGAACACTTCCAGGGATGGGGCATCCACAACTTCTCTGGGCAACCGGTTCCAGTGCCTCATCACCCTGACAGTAACAAATTTCTTCTTAAGTTCTAATCTCTTTCAGTTAGAAACCATTTCCCCTTGTTTTATCACTACATGCTCATGTAAAAGGTCCCTTTCCATCTTTCTTCTAGGCTCCCTTCAGGTACTGGAAGGCTGAAATTAGGTTGCCCCAAAGCATAGGAACAGTGGTCATGTCCATCGGGAGTCTTCAGACAGAACAACCTGGGTTCTTGACCAGCAAGTCTCTAGCCCAGGGACTGCTAGAGATAGAAAGGAAGGATGTAACAAGGGAGGAGTCACTCCAGAAATGGCCAGTTCCTCAGTTCTTCTGCAGGATCTGCTGCTGGCTCATCAGAGAAAAAGTGCTAGGCTGGATAGAATTTCTCCACAGACAGAGCAGCTCTTCTGCTCTCTACTCGCCTGTCACCAGCATTCCTTCCCGCTTCCAGCCCCATTTCCATGCAGTGCTACCGTCCCTGGACTCCTTAAGGATTGCAAGCGTCAAGGGACATTACTGCTGATGCGATCATCAATGACTGCTGCTGGAAATCCATGCAGAAATATGTGCTGTGCACAGGGAAGCAGAGAGCAACAACACCCAGCTCTCCTTCCCTCTCTCCTTTCCTCCCCCTAAAACTGAAATTCAGGGACTGTAAGTACCACTGTCTCCTGCCAGGATAGTTCCATTCCTTGGGGAAGGGTTTAGCAACAGCAAGCCATACCTTAGCAGCAGTGTGCTATCCCACATGTGTAAAAACCATTATGTGCAGGTAGACATCTGATTTTAGCCAAGATTTTTTGGGTGTGAAAGAATGAATGATAAGAGCAAATCCATGTGCACAGGCTGAACCAAACTAACAATGTTTTGCTTGATCTAATTTTGAGGCTAATTTTTCTCACAAAAGGGACAGAGAAGTCAGATTGTGGAAACACCTCAATCCATTTAAGACAAGCCACAGCTGTGTATCTTTGAGAAGTGAGGATTCCTGTAGTCCCAAGCATTTTGTAGTGACATTTATATGCAAATCATCAAGTCAGGGCCAGGCCAGCTCTGACAGCAGTAGCCAGAGTCAAACACATTCTCATGATCAGCAGGCAAGTCCATAGTGACACGGCAGGTCCCATGTCAAGCTAGGAGCAGGGGCCATGGCCAGGCATGGACAAAACACAGCTGGAGCTAGAGCAGAGCTCAGCAGAGACTGAGCTGCAGTGGAGCTGCAGAGCAGAACATGTGGGTGGAGGCCCTATGGGAGTTTGATGAGAGCAGCTAAGACTCCTTAATGCAGTTAGGACCCTGACAAAGTTTTTCTAGGATATATGCAACAGGAGAGGTGAAAAAGTACCAAGGAACCTTGGACTGAGCCAAAGATGTTTATTTACTATTAGATATTTATCTGTTGTTAGATATTTATTATTATTGTTAGTTACTATTGTTAGATCTGTTATTAAATACCTATCATTAGCAGATATTTAGAATAGAGACTCAACAAGGTAAAGGCCTTGTCAAGCCTCTAAAGGGGGAAAATGATGTCTTAATCCTTAGCTTTCATATTTTTTAGATTGTGTACTGGTTTAGTGTGTGACTGAACTTCATATAAAATGTTAGCAAGTTCTCTTCACAGGGTAGTTAGACAAAACAATCCTTTTCCATCTTGAGAACAAAGGACACCATTGCAGATTTAGGCTCAAGAAGTATAAACAAGAGTGAATTGAGGAAAGCAAACTGAGAAGATGGGACTTCATAACCTAAAGCTGTAATTGGACAATTAACCCCAGCATGTAAATGGACCAAAGTTTATAAAAGTGTGAAAACTCGTGACCTGTTGTCCACCTTGGGTAGAGCCATGGCCAGACTCTTGTGTTACCAAAGGTGAATCCTTTAAAGGCTTTTTAATAAATACCTACTTCATTCCTTTAACTCTGTCTAGACTCTGTTCCAGGTCAGCCTCTTTAGGCATCAGTTCACCCCACAAAATAAGAAGCCCCAGCTGTTCCAGTTTGGTCCATGCCACAGAAGTGTCAGACAGAGTCAGATGTGTCCTGTCTAATTGTTTTGCCCCAGAAGATTTGAAAAAAGAGCAAATAATGGTTAGCACCAATCTGTAGTGACCATGCCCAAGAGAAGAGGCAGCCACCCTCTTTGTCACCCTCTATGTCATCGTCTGCAACATTTGCTTTCCTCATATCCAGAAAAGCCAGCAACAAACTCTAAAGGGAGGTAAGGAGGAACATTAAAGGCTTTGAATTGCAATAGATTTTTAAAACAATCATAATAAAATTTAGCACAAAATACTATATTTTTAGTGTTTTCAAAATACATGGTTTATATGCAATATTACAGAGATCTACTTTTGGATTTCTCAGCTTTTGCTGTTTTCAAATTCACTCGTAGGATTCTCATCATTACTTTTTTTTAACTGAGTTTCTTCACAAGAAAAGTAGTTGTGCGAGCCTGTTAACTAATGCAGCTTAATCTTGAACAGCTTTTGTGCTTGTGATAACTGATTTTTAAACTTTCTTTATGCCTTTATTATTGACCAGAGACTGAGTCTATACAGGAGCAAAAACCTTGCTGCAGAGCAAGATCCCATCTTACCTTCAGGAAGCATTTCCTGTGGCTGACCAATCATGACAACTCCTTTCCAAGAGTTTCTCTGGTGGATAACCCAGGCATCCATTTCTCCCACCATAAAGATTAGGAGTATTGTCCTTTCCTACTCTGTGCCTAATTTCATAAAACTTCAAGTAACAGAGCATGCTGAAGATCTCTGACCCTCTATCAGATCTCATTGAAACTAGGTGAAGAGGGAGGGAGGGAAGGAAGGAAGGAAGGAAGGAAGGAGCAAGCTTTTACTGGTTGTAAAACCTCTATTAGAAAAAGCAAAAACAGGAAAACAGAGGAGGTTTTAGGGGATTCTTAAAAATACTAATAACTAAGATGCTAATATCTTATATTTTCTTTAAATACGTCAACCAAACTGTCTGTATTGAATAGCTTATGCCTCATCTGTAAGGCAGAAGAGCATTACAAATGTTTTGAATCTTGCACAAGATCAGAGTGAGAGTCCATTGCAGGGTTGACAACACTACCTGAGTGCTATCAGTGTTATTTAGTGTTAATACCTAAAACTACTAGAAGATCAATATTATAACTTTATTCAACTGCTCTTTCAGTAACAGAGCAAGGACAGAGATAGTAACAAGGCTATCTATTCACCACATCTGTCAAAACAGAAGAGCAGACAGCTACTTTTTGAAATCTTCATGTATTAGGCAAGATACAAGTAATTCCTTTACTTTTTATATGTAGTATTTGCCAATAAAAGAATAATGTGAAAAATCATAATCTTTGGATGTTTCTTCAGGTTTCATCTCCAAGCTTTTCTCCTTCCCTACTTCCAAAACATATTATAGAAAACATGGCTGGAAGTCTTCTCAAAAATCAGCTTAGTTCCTCCTTTTAACCCACATCCAGACATAAGTGAGAAATACTTACCTAAAACAACAGCAACTATCTCACTTAATGATGGAGATTTACAGATTTCTCAGGCAGTATAATTCAGTGCTAGGGTACCCTTTCATACTTTACCCCTTGATTTGGCCATGAATCTCCTTTTCTGCAGTTTAGGTCCATTATCTTTTGTCGTATGCATTGTGAATGCTCTGACAACAAGATATTACTTCCCGGCAAGCCTGTGCATACCTAAGGAATATTTCTTCTGCCTTCCTTTGGAGTTCTCTTTTTCAGACTAAATAAACCTAATTCTGCTTTTGTTTTCCTTGCTGATCACAGTTTCCAGTTATTCTTTTTAATCTCTGCAGAGTACATCCATTTGGACCACATATTTTCTGAAGCATGGTATCCAAAACTGTATGGAACAATCCAGCTGAGACTTCCATTCATCCGCATTTTGACATGTCCAGATGTTTTCTTTTGGCTTGATTTAGTCTTGTGCAAGCTCTGTCAGTGTATTAGGACATGAGTATTTGGAAAAAAAAATACGGCACCAAATTAAAAACTAAAGGGTTAAACAATATAGTACAGGAGCTTGAGAGACCCCAACTGTGAGAATTTCATGATACTGTGATAACTACATGGATGTGCTCCAGCTACAGTCCTTGGAAGCCAGCTCCAGGATTTGCAGGACCTTCTGTGATGGGGAACCTTGCAGCTTTCAGAGCCTCTTTCCTCCAAGAGCCTTTAGATTTACAGTTTTGGGAAACCTCAGACTCCACTGAGGAACCCAAAATCTGGCAATATGCCACTTGGATCTCCCTTAAACCAGAGTGATGAGTGACCTCCTTTGCCAGGAATCCAGCAACTCAGACAGGAATTCTACGGGACACCTGTATTACAAAGTAATGAAAAATGCTTGTAAAATACCTTCAACTAAATATTAATTGATCGAACCCTATTTAATTGAAAAACTTCAGCCTAAATTTGAAAGAGGTACATTTGCCCTCAAAAGAGGCAATACATACAGATACATATATAGCTGCTTTTCAGAGGTTGTCTCTCCCCAGCAGCCAGGTGCTCTCTTTGCCTCGTTTCAGTCATGATGGGCACTGGGAAGTGAGAATGATTAATAATTCCATCCTGCCAACACCATAGTGACCCTAATTTTCTGAGTTTTCAAACACTGCAGGAAACACAGCTACAATGAAAGTTAATATACTTATGACTATGTTGAACTTTGTCTCTATAAAATCCACTGCTGTTCAAAGTAGTGTAGTTCCAGGCATCTTCCATGGTGGTTTAGAGCAAAGATAAAAAACTACTGAACTTCCAGTATCTTGTGTGCTATGTCTTTCTGTCTCTTCTAAAATCTCTTTCCATAGCCCCAGACTCTTTTCTCAGACAAGGATTAAAACAATTAAATGTACCTATGTTAGATATAAAACAGCCTTTAGTGAGCTATAGACCTGATTAGGAATAGAATTAGCAGGTATTAGCAGAATGCCTGGTAGTGAAGTATGGAGGGGATATCATTAAAGAGACAGACTTTTGGTTTATGTTCCTCTGAAGTTGATTCCTTTTTTAATTACTTTTGCCACTATGAGAAAGCAAGCAAGGTTCTTCACTGAAAAGACCAGGACAGAGCTGCAGAGAAGTTTATCAGTCTTCACGGGTCACAGACTGACAACAGAGGAGTTTTCTACCAGTCACTTTCTCTTCTCCTGGAAGTGTTCTGCTGAAGCTGTTTGCATTGCCTGGCCCTGTGCCATCTCCCACCTCCCAAAAAAGTTAGTGCCACCACTTATGTCACTGTAACCAGCATTCACACGGACATACAGAACTTAATGTGAAATGAGCTCCCACCCATCCTCATCCCATCTCTGAAGCTGGGTATTTCTTCATTCATTTCCCTTCCTGGAAAATTCATCTACACAAATCAATCTGATTCCATCTAGAAATTTGATCTACAAAACTGTAATATTTTATGTCTCTCAGCATCATGAGTTTTCCCTTCTTTTTGCCTTAAATTATTTTTTAAGATCTTCAAGGTCCAAGTGGAGTGAGACACTGAATTCTACAATTTGATTCCTGCAGACAATAGATCTGTCTTCTTTTCATTCTGTCTGCTAAAATAAAGATGCAAAAGATAGCAAGTTGTATTGGGGCATTCTTCTACAAGAAGGTGGTTTCCTACAATACTTCCCATTTAAAAGCCTTTCAGACTCTTTTGACATTTTGTTATGTGAAACAGATCCTTCAACTTCACTGCAGTTTCGTATGTCTTCTCCAAAGCACGTGCTCAGAACATCTTCTGATCCTGACTTTACCAATACCAGGAACCAGTATGTCCTTGTAGACATGAACTTCTAACAATGGCCTCTGGTCAGAGAACCAGACTAGGGAGATGGTGACAAACAAGAGTGAGCACACCCAAACCATAAAGCAAAGCAAACTGAAACATACATCAACTAGACCTACACAATTGCATGTACTCCTCTCACAGGATAGAAGAAATTGTGCAGGGCAGTAGAAAGAAGGAACACTGGGCAAGTAGTTGATGCACAGAGAGGGATAGTGTTGGGAATTAGATTAGCAAGGTGCTTTGTTTCAGGCTTTTATCTGCAGGGCTGTGGGAGGTAGCGTACCAGAAGACTGAGTAAGAAAGCACTGCCAGCCTTGAAATATGGAGGATAAGGCTTTGAATACCATTTTTCCCCCCAATCAACACACTGCAAATTAAAATGTTTTCCTCCTTGGAAAAATAAACCATAGAGCTAGGTAGAGAAAAATTAATATTCCAAACCCAAGCAGCTCCTCTTTTCTTTTATTTTCTTTTTAATTTTTAATCTTTTTTTAATTTTATTCATTTCGCTCCCAATTATATGACATTAAGGAGTTAAGATAACACTTCTGCAAAATGCCTTAGTCTGTTAGGTTCTTTGTAATCCAACATTTTATTGAAAATTATAATCATGTCCATTGTTCCTATATTTGTACCAGAAAACATCAGTAGCTTCCAGAGCCTAACTGACACAAGATGGTTTCTTGAATAGCCCAAAACTCAATGGAAACTGGTGGAAAGCAACAGTTATTGTCAAAAGGTGACTGCAGCGTTCTGATAAATATCTAATGATTCAGTGCCCAGCAATCTGTAACAAACATAGCTTAGACTGCCTGTCAGTAAAGAAATTGAGGCCAGACTGACAAATTTTTAAACACATCTTACCAATGTCACCTGCTAAGAGAGGAGAAATGATCACAGACTCACCCCTCTCTTCCTTGTATATTATTGCCCAGAAAATACAAACCAATCCAAACAGTCCAACAGGTAGCACGGTACGGATTCATTTTCATGCATGCTACAACTCTCACTTCAGAAGACAAAGTGCTTGGTTGAGGTCCAAGACCCATGCCAAAAGTGATCTTCCTTCACAAGGGAGTCAGTGTCTTACATTGTTCATTTCTGTTCATTTCTTTGTTTCACTATCCTGTGGTAAAATCCTTGACCCAGTGAAGTCATTACAACCTTTGTCAAGGATTTTAATCTTGCCCTGTATTAAGTATCTACTTATAACTAAGGGAAGATTTCTTGTGCAAGGACAGAGCATTCCCAAAGTGCCATCTAAGGCTGAAATAATTCCCCGAGGAACGGGGAATCATCACCAATCTCATTACCGTCTTGTACAGGGCACTTTGGATTTGCTCTCAGTAACATGAATAGCAACACATATTTTAAAACAAAAAACATTTGAATGTAATGAACATTAAAAACAAAAGATAAGGCAGTGAAGCTTTAGGAAATCCAATGGTAATACCAGATAGTGCTGCAGCAAAATTCTTAATTAAAAATAGAAAAAAAAAAAAATAAAGTACACTGCTCCAGTTGTAAAAAGGCCAAACCCCCATTTTGGAAAGGCTTTTCATGTTAAACGAGCTACATGGAACAGTGACTTTACAGTTGACAAAGACTTTGAAGCAGCAAAACCCTGCTGCATGTGAGAGATGCGGGACAAAATGGTGATGCAAAAATAGAAGGATAAATATAACTAAATGTGCCATGCAGAACTCAGAAAGCTGAGGCAGGTGTTGTCATAGCTGTCAGCCTTCAGGTTCCTTCTTTCTTCCATTTTTTTCAAATCGTATCTTGATTCTTCGATAAAAACCATGGAAAAGGACCAGATATGAAATTTTTGGATTTAAATCCATAATTCCGAGTGTTTTGAAAAGCCGTCTAAAACTTTTGTATATCCGCTAAAAAAAGACAAAAAAACCCTGCAACCCAATAATCTTGACTTTTTTTTTTTTTCAAAATTTTTTTCTGAGAAATTAGGAAAGACAAGTGTTTCCAGAGGAAAATATAACAGTTTTAAAATATTAAAGCCTCAGATAAAGCACATAAAAATACAATTAAATATTTTATAAAAATTGAGGTACTTCTTACTTGTAAACAAGTAACCTAGAAGAAATTGCAGCATAAAAGTGCAGAGTTTGCACTTCTTAATGAAGCCTCAGAGGCAAAAGTATCCCAAGCTGTGTCACTTCTGTGACATGGTCTGAAATGAGAAAATCCCCACCACTGTGACACTGTTACAAACAAAAATAGCCAGCACTGGTAAGGGAGCATCAACTGCCTTCAGTAAAGGAGGGAAATACTGGCAAGCCAAGCCTTGACCTCTAGCAGTGATATTCTTGTTTCAAGACTTGGAGGTCTACACACATATCCACCTATTTCTGTCAAGAGTCTACCCTTGCTGCAATCTATCCCCGGGCAGAGAGCCAGTGCAAAATCTCTCCAGCACAGAATCCCCACTTGAGCCATGGGTTTAACTGGAACATAATGAAGGGAGTGGCTGAAAATAACCTGCCCATACAAGGCAATCACATTTCAGGATTCCCAGGCCATAGGGAAAAAGTATCTGTAAACAGCAGGGTCTCTGGGTCCTGCCTTTCCCATCATCTTCTTCTCCTTGGAAAAGGAACCTTGAGAAACTTCTGTGAAAGCAGCAGTCCCAATGTGGGAAAGAGAACTTTTAGTGGCTTTGTTCTCCCTGCCCGTCTGTGGCTATGCCAACTGCAGGCGAGCAGTGGAGTGCACTTTTTCCCAGTTCTGTACAATGTGAGAGCAGGGGAATGTGTGCTCCAGGAGCCTCTTTGCAGACGGTGAGTTTTTTTTCCTTTACGTGTTCGTCTTTTCAGCTAGTTCGTAATCTGCCCCCTAGCTTCCCTGGGGCCAAGGGGAAGAGGATGATCTTTATATAGCTGTCCTCAGGGACTGGGTGAATCACAGAGTAGCATCTAATCCCTCATGCACTCTGCAACTGTAAAACATCCCAGCTGAATATCAAGCCAGGGAAAATAAGTTGCAGTTTTACATACAAAAATCAGGGAGAGATATCACAAGCACAGTTAGAGGAGTTATCAGTTTCCAAAACTGATAAAACTCAAAGTGAAAAATTAAACAAAGGGAAAACAGCCAGAGACCAGGGAGGGTGCAGAAACCACCTAGAAAGGCCAAGATACCATGCTCTTTATCTTGGCACTTAATTTTTCATAAGATTTTGAAAAATAATATTCAGTAGTTATTGGGTGAATCTATTGCATGATTTTCCTTTCTTTCTTTTTTTTTTTTTTTTTTTTTTTTTTTTTTAATGGAGAGGGCAAGGAGCCATGTTTCTGTAAAAGCTTGGCCACCATGTTTGGTATCTGAGCTGTATATCATGCACTGTTTGTCATTTCACGCCACTTAGAACAAATCCCAGCTGGCTGGAATCCTAGTCCTGTGGACTGTGAGTCATGGATATTAAATGACCATCATGTGAGCTCCTGCATGCTGCTGTGTTTAGTGTGTGGCACTGTAAAGTTGTACAGTATCTTATCACAGATGATCATCAGCATGCATGCATAATTAGAGCAGGAGCACTTTCATAACAACACAAATTATTTGTTTTAGCAAGAGGCAAGAAATGGGTAGAGATGCATGAAGCTGAAGCAAAGGTGTGAAGCATTTATTTGATTTTTGGAAGACCAGTAAGACACCAGTTGCTGTGCTGTAAAAGCAGACTTGGGGCAAGAATGGAAAAGGTACTGTCCATAGTGGAAGGTTTTGAAAGAACCTTTAAATCTGCTTGAGGAAATCCTGTAGCAGTCTTTTTGATGCATTATTATCCAGTCCAGTCTCACCCAGGATATCCAGTATCCTACCCAGGATAAGGAAATGAAGACAAGCCTTTAAGTATTTGTCTCATAGGAACCAGAACAAATTTTGGGACTGACTAAAATGCCAGTCCCAATTCAGAATTTTAAAACAAGTAATGAGATCTTTTTCACTGATGTGATATGGACAATCCTTGAAGTGGATGGTTTTAGTCTAGCAGAAGCCCTAAACAGAAGATTTATTCAGCAATCCATTTTATGTTAATGACATGCAGGAAATCTGTACTATAAATCAGATTGCAAAAAACTTAGTGCTAGGGGAAAACATTATTTTCAAAGAATGCCATTTCATACCTGGATTAGGTAGGTTTATTCCATCCTAGTTATGAGCTGGGTAATTTCCTGCCATCGGTGATAAAATGAAAATCCATTTTAAAGAACATACAGTAGAACCCTGTAAGAGTTGGATGTGAAAGCTCATTTCCATCTTCATTAGCATGGGTAAGTAATTCAGGTTATAAATTGCTGTTATCCAGTCCAAAGTGTTATCCAGGTCCTGCAGGTTCCTATGAGTTCACGTACTGCTGTCAAAGGTTCTGAGGAGTCTCTAATGTTTCAGCTTTCAGCCACGGCTCCAACAAAACTACTTCTCTTGCTGCTAGTTCCAGCTTAGATCTGCTTTTCTGTCTTTGCATGTGATTTTCTTCCTGGTAGCAGCTACCAGCTTCTTCCCACTATCCCAGCAGTTTCCCCTACCTTTGCTTATGTTTCTACCACGTCATAGCAGTGTAGCTAGCTCTCCTTAGGTCAGCAAAGCCAGGCGTTCATAGCTTGCACTTTCTAACAGTTTTCAAGAACTGAGTCCTTTAAAATGTATTGTATTTCTTGAAATAAGCATCAAAAACTTAGCATTTGAAGTCTGTTTACGGGCCAAAAGAGATAGCTAAAACTCACTACTGATTTTTTGCACAGAAGCCCAGGATTTTAGAGAAATAAATATGACTTGAATCAAATGAGGAAAATTTATTCACATTGATCCAGACTTAATCAAAATCACCATTATAAGGACATAAGCAAGTTAAATGAGAGGAAGATTAAAACTATTAATGCACTAAACTCAAGTTACTGTGACTGTCAGAGAGAAATCAAGCACTATGTTGGGAAGTGTTAATAAAAAGAGCATGTTAAATATACTATGCCACTACAGCGATCTCCAATCTTCCTTGATTTTTTTTATTCCTTTATTAATATAGGGGCAAATTTAAAAAATACTGTTGAATTTGGAAGAGTTTAAGAACAAACATCTTCAAATATGGAGAAGCTTTTATGGACAGAAAAGACCAAGAGGAAGCAGGGTTATTCACAGACATATGAATGGATATCAGATAAAAGATAAATCAGTCATCAACTCACTGGGAAGACCAGGAAGTAATAAAATAAAGCATTAAAAAGGAAAAAAGCAGATTAAAAATTATAGAAATTTTCATAACTATGTGAAGGCAAAATAAACCCAGATGCAAATGCAGAAGCAAGGTGCCAGGAAAAGCTATGAAATTAACTTCACAGGGGATATTCAAGATATTGGTCTGTGGGGAGTTACTCCAGCATAATGAAATCAGAGCTTTCAAGATGCAAAAACATGAACTGGGGAATCCATTCACTACCATCTAACCCAAATAAGCAGAAATAGCTTTGGTGAGCTAAACATTATGTTGTCACAAGTTGTCCCCATTTATTATAACCCAGTTTTCTTGAAATACGTGGAACAGACAAGTATGCTGACAATGGCCTCATAACCTGAATGTGACAGCAAGGCCAGACATGGGTATCTGACTAAAAGTCATTGCTATTTTTCCAGGTAAAATCTTTCTTTTAATTTAACCTGTTTTAGTGAAATAATTTCAGAACTGTTACTTGAAAGCATACTGAGATAAATTCTCAAGGAATTTTAATGAATTTTTTCTTTGTTTCTAAGCAAAGATTAATGCTTTTGCATAAGGGATGGAAAGCAGTTTTACAGTCAGAGGAAAACAGAAGTCCCCGCTGCTCCCTCAAAGAGAGCACAGGCCTGTCAGCCTGATTCTGGTGTTTGGAAATAGAAATATTTTCTTCTTTTCTTTACACAACTGTGATAACAATCTGTAAACCAATGTACAACTAAAGTGTCTCCAGGAATTACACTGTTTGCAAGAAAATGAATTTTAAACTTATTATAATAGTGTACTCAAGAGCTTGAAATTTCCATGCCCACAGGGCAATATAGCACTACATTTGTGACTTGATGTCACAAGCATGTAGACTTCAGTTTTACAAATACTCTTCAAGAAAACATTTAATTTTTCTCTCCGGGGAAAACATTAAACCCTACCTCAGAAAACTGTACAGAAGGAAGGAAATTTGGTTTGAAATGGCCATGTTTTGGCTTCCAGTCACCAAAATCAAATCTCCTCCCCATATGTATTCCAGATTTAGCTGCATAGCCCTACTGCTCTGAACCTAAATAATAAAACTAGAACATATTTTACCCTTTATACTATGTTCCCATTTGTAACATTCCAGAGAGTTTTTCATATTTTCCAGAATTCTGGAGGTCCATGATTACTTATGGTTTCTAAGGAAATAAGGTTTAGATGATCACAATCTGCCCACTCATACATTTCTCTTTCCTTCTCTCTTTTGAAAAAACAGAGTATTTTTAATCACATTTGACTGGATGATGAAGATATCGAAGATAAAACACTTCTTTGGGTAAAGGAAAAAGAACCAAGCTGGTTCTGCCAAAGGGATCCAGCCACTTTGGGCCATAGGTGGAAGCCAGGTGGCCAGTCTGTATGTGTTTATTGACAGGACAACCAACACGTTGCTTGGCTTTGCCCTTGTCACACCGTGTGCTGCCACTCACCCATCTGGTTAGGTAAAATTCCCATCACAAAGAGGAGACATAGAAAGGATCCACTAAAAACCTGCTTCTCTTTGTGGAGACTCGTGTCCCAGGCTCTGGAAGTGCACTGCTGTGCAAGATGAAACAGATTCCAGCACTGCCAGAGTTACACAAGGGATAAGTCCTCAGGATTGCCAAAACAGAAGCAGATATCCATAATTATCTAATATCCAGAATTACTGAGGTCCTGCACCAAGTACTCACCCAGAGCACATGCAGGGGCATGGCTTCAGATCTCTGTTTCTCGGCCAGAATTCATCCTGGTGTGCTCAGCAAGGCACTGCTCAGCCTGGACTGCAAGACAGAGATGGAAGTACCCATAGAAGTGTCCTGCCCAGTGCTGGGCAGTTCAGCAATGTGGGAAGCCCACCCAGTGCTCTGGGTAGCCGTGTTGGCAAACTGGCTGAATGGTGGCTTTGTTGCCTCAGCTGTCATACTCTGTTTAAAGGGAGTTCAGGTGTGAATTGCCCCTGCATCAAATGCATCCAGCTCATCAATCAATGCACACACAGAATTTATTTGTACCTCATTCTGATCAGCCTCAGGTTGTGCCTGGGGAGGCTTAGACTGGATATTGGGAAAAACTTATTCACTGAGAGGGTGGAAAAGGCTGCCCAGGGAAGAGGTGGAATCACAGTACCTGGAAGTGCTCAGGAATCATGTGTATACGGCCCTTTGACACATCATTTAGTTGTGGGCCTACAGTGTTAGATTACTGCTTGGCCTTTTGCAACCAAAACAACGCTAGGATTCTATAGGATCTAGAAAGATTTAAATCAGTCAAGCAAACATGAACAGAGAGCATTTACAGAACAAAATTCTAAAAGGCTTAAACGTGCTATCTAGCCAATTGCCTAATTAAAACAACATGGTATTTATGTTCACATTTGCCCTGTTAGGTTACAAACCACTGCAATTCTCACGTTTTACACACACAACATTGAAACACTATCTGCAGTGTAGATACCCACACATGAACCCTTCAAATTCAGAGGAGGAGAGTGGGCATCTACAGGACAAGAGCTGCCTAAGCAATTTCAGCCCTCTGCCGTGTGATGGGATCAACTCCTTTCTGGGAAACTGGCAGCACATTAACACCATGCAGTGAGTCTGGAGCCGGCTCTGGCATCCAGAGTGTAGGCACAGCCTTGGCCACAGGGCTGAGAGGAGAGGGGGAGCTGAGACTGACAGCTGCACTGCTGGGAGCTGAAGTGAGAAAGGCTAAAGGTGAGGGTCAAATTGCTGTGGGAGCAAGTGTCATGGTATCTGGTTTCAGCCAAGCAAACTACCTACCTGCACTTTACTCCCTTACACATACAGCTGTTTGTTAACATACTGATTTCTGTCTGCTTCACACACAAATGTGCCTAAAAGTCACCAAAGTCAAAGGATGTGAGTTAATTTTTTCAGTCAGGAGAACTGAAAATTCTGCACTCTGAAAGGAGCGCAGAAAGCGTAACAGAGAGTAATTTGCAGATCCAAAGAACTAGTATCTAATTTAACCAAGAAGAATGCCAAGAGATAATCTAGAGTGGGCTTTGTGGTGAAATAACGTGTTCAACAAGAACATCTTCAAGAATCTTGCTCTAAAAGTTACTGTGTTTCACTAAGGTAGAGACTACATGAAGTCCTGAATGGGATAATCATTTCAGTGAAAGCAAGTTAACTTTGGCAAGTTAAATGGGCAGGGTCAATGTGCTGGCTCTGGCTGAGCTGGGGGTCATTTCCCCACAGCAGCTTTCACCAGGCTCTGCTCTGTGCTGGCTGGCTGGTGCAAGCTCAGCTCTGGCTGGGAAGGTGTTGGTAACTCACCTGTGCTTTGGGTCCTGCTGAGCAGGGACGGCACAGCAACAGCCCTCTCCAACCTTCTCCCTCCATCTGATGACTGATCCTGGGAGGGAAGACAGCTGGGCTAGCTAGTCCAAATTTACCAAATGGATAATGCATGTCATAGGATGTCAGCTCAGATGTAAAAGCTAAGCAAAAAAGAAGGAAGGGGAGGCATTCCTTATTTACAATGTTTTCCTTATGGAGCCACTACTCCAAGTGCTGATGCTCTGCTTTCCAGAAGGTGGCCAGACATCATTTGCTGATAAGAAGCAGAGGATAAATTTTTTTTTCCCTCTTTGTGTGTGTGTGCCCTAACTTCACTTTTGTTCTGGTAAAATGCCTTATCTCAGCCTACGAGTCATTTGCCATTGTATTTTCTATCCCCGTTCCAGCTGAGAACGAGGAGTGATAGAGTGGTTTGGTGGTCACCTGGCATTCCAACAAGGTCAGCCCACCACATGGAAGAAAGAGGGGGGAAAAAAAGCAACTTTTCTGATGTAATTTTTAATGGATTAAGCCTGAGTTTTCTTCCCAGTGTATTTTAAAATATATTGTAAGAGAATTGTGTACATTGCATACATAAATGTATGAGTCATGTAACCCTAATCTGACCTGACATTAGTGAGTTATGATTTTCTATAGATATCCCTGGTATATTCCTGACCAACAAATGTGGCAAATCCCTAAGCAGGGCCCAAGGCACCTTGCCATGAAAAATCACTGCCCAACACACCTTCCAGAGTAGCTAAAAGGCAGCAGAGTAGATCATGTCAGGAGCTATTCAGGTAGGTGACACTGGAAACAGATGAAAGTGTCTCCTACTGTCTGGTGATAACCAGGAAAGCATGCTGGCATGCCAGGGAGGCAAGATACCAGGGAGGCCCTGGGAGCAAGATACCCTGAGAAGATGACAAGACAATTGGAGACTCTGCAGAGAAGGATTTTTACAAATGTGCCGCCTTTGTGGTCCTGAGGAACTTGAGAGAAAAAGCATCCCAAGGGGTGCAACTTAACAGCATGGCCTCAGTTCCCATGTGAGAGATGGTGGTGAACAGAGAGGAGCCTGAACAACCAAAATAAGCACAGCAGTTTTGTTCTGAGGAGCTTGGCCCAGGGAAAAAAATGGATTGTCCTTAGAGAAAGATGCTGATAAATAAACAGAATCCAGCCATCAGTCTCATCATGAGCTTAAGTGCAAAGGCAGAAAAGGACACTGAACTGAGAGAAGTATCTGGCACACACCACGTACCCCTGAGGCCACACCAGATAAATGAAAGGTACTCCAGACTGAGACACTCAGCTGAATTTCAATTCACATATCAACATCAGTGAGAGCAGATCAAATGCACAGACGGTGGGAGAGTTTCTGTGGCAGAACTGGATTGCAGCAGGGATGAAAACAACCAGGAATGAGGAGAAAAGAGGCCAACCACCACAACCATCACATTTGCCTTATATGTGTTCTGGAAAAGGTGATTCCAGACTGGCTTATGGCTTTTTTCAGCTGTCTAGAAGTGTGTATGCGTTGCTGTCAGGGGTGCTGGCAGCAGGGTCTGCAGAACAGCCTCTGTGAGGAACAAACAGGCTGCTTCAGGTCGGACACAGCCCATTCCAGATGGCTCCAAAGGCCCCAACATGGGGCATGGCTGAGTCCAGAAGCCAGGATTGTGACACCTTGGGGAAGAAGGTGTCGCTTCCAGGATTAACCATTTTGTTATTTTATGATTGTAATGCCAGAGACCAGCTTTGCAATATGAATGTAATATCAGTCATGAATTATAGTAGTTTTACTCAAGTTGAAATGTGAATTGTGGAGTCTTGTGCATCACATTTGGCCACAACAGTTCCCATGCATCAGGTGAAAGAAATAGTGCTGAGTATCCTAGACAAGTAGGGAATGGATTTGAAGGCCATTTCTGACCATCTCTGTATCTAAGTTGTCTTCAGACTGAAATATAGACGGGGTAACCACAAATTAGTTGCTAGAAGACTGCTAGAAACAAAGCTAACTACGGAGCTCTCCAAAGAACATTTTATTTTGATTTTGGTCAATTTTATGTAGTCTCAGACTCAAATTGTGTACTTACATATACTTATCTACATTTGTTTCAAATTCCCTTTCATATTCAATACAGATATTAATGTTTGTGGAATACACAAAGCTTAGGATGCTTCTTAGGTGACATGAGTGCCTTCTTACATTTAAATGCATACATAAATCTTAGAGAAAATTTCAGACAGAACTGCATAAAAATGTTACTAAGGCATAGAGTAACTTCCAGCATTTTCATGTATTTACTGCACTCCCATGAGAAGCAGGACTTTAAAACACACTAACCCGTGGGAGAATGTAACACAACTGTGACACTTCTGTACAGAGGTAGGCACCAAGCACAGTTGGCCTGCCAGTAAAATCCCAGTTTATGAGTTAAAATCACTTGAGCAGGTATTGCCTATGAGGCTCTTTGCCAAGCCAAACAACAGCATCTGAAAGCTGTTATTTACATTCTGTGTGGGAAAGAAGGAGGATCACACAGAGGGAGGTTCCAACAAGAATGGGAAAGGAATAAAATGGATTTGCAATGATGAGTTGAAAAGTTGGAAAGGGAGAATATCACATAAATAGTTAAACATTTGTAATTACATTTGTGACAGTAAGGATGTTGTTTGACTTATCTTGACTTGATTTCTTACTAATGTATTTAACACACTATAAAACTACACAAGGATTAAGAGAAATTAAATAGAACGGACAAAGCAAGCAACTATGCCAAGGGTCATCACAGGTACTGTAAAAGCAATTACATCAGGGATGTCCAGATGATCTGGAAGGAAAGGGGAGTGTTTAGGTTCAGGAAGGTAACAGCTTCCTGGTGTCTTCCATGCCCTGAGCTGTGACAGCTCTGCAATTTACACTTCTGCAGAGCAGAATAAAAGCATTCCTAAGTGTCCAGCCCAAAGCCATGACTCCACCCAGAGCTAATAGGATTTTTGAGATTCTGGATTCAGGGACATCTAACAAGGCTGGGAATGAGGAAAGCAGTTAAATGTCAGAGGATAAAGGAATTGAGGCAGAAAAAGACAGATGTTTCTCTGGCACAGGGCTAAACTGTCTGGTGGGAGACTTTGGCAAAAGCTCGTGGTCTGCATGTTCTTATTGCTGTTGAGAGGAACTGGGCTTTGTGTACAATTATGTAAACAAACAAATGATCTCGAAACTTTCCAGCTTTGAACCCATTTTTCATCCAGATATACCCTCTTTCCTGCAAAGCTTCAGTGTTCAGTTTGCCATGAAACCAAAAGGGCAATGAGGCTATCATCCCCCGGTTCGCATAGCGAAGTAGCCCAGCAACAAGCAATGTAAAACCAAACTACACGCTGCCCCATCCATTAATCTGCACCCTTTTAACAGGGATAAGACACAGGGAAAACAAAGAGCTGTTCTCATCAGATTTTGGACTAACACATTCCTATTTCAATCACAATAAAATTTGATTGGAATTAACAAGGTTAGTGTTTTCAGATTATTTGGAAAATGCTTTAAATGCCATTTCTTGATATATTTTTTCAGTTTCAGGACACAGCATGGAAGAATGCAAAATGAAAATAACAATAGTTGACTTACTATTTTGAACCAAAAGATAGAATTCATCAGCAACCTGAAAGAAGCCCAGGACTGCTCTGACCTTATTGGTGTCATTTTGTTGTAATCATACTAGAAAGGGTGGGAAATTTAAGCAGATTAAAAATCTTATAAATTCTGCCAAAAGCTGGCTTGAAGAGAAGGTTTTCATAGGCAAACACATTTTCTTGATTTGCTTTCCATCCAACAGTGTTCTAAGGCCGGGGTTAATAGCAGGAAAATAGAGTGATTTGCAATAGAAATACTTAATGGTCCTGTAGCATATGTGATAACTACGCAGCAGGGGCTCACAGGAGCTGGCTGACAAAATTTGCAGTGCTCTGCTAGGTTAATCTAATTAGAGCTCTTCCTTGCAGCTTCGATTGACAGTTTGGAAACCTGTAAACTTCTCTAAACATAGACAGCCTTCCATTTGCTGCAGTTCAAGAGAGGACCCTCTTATTGCACTCTTCCCTTGAACTGTTTCCATGGAATGCTGTCCATATTCAGAAAAATGTACAGGTTGCCAAACTGTCAACTAAAGCTGTAATGAATGGCTCTAATTACATTCAAGTAGCAGAGAGCATTGCCATTTTAATCAAATCTGAGCCTTGTGAGATATTTGGCACAAATACAAGAGAAAGCCTGAGGAAAACACTGCCAAAATGTTAGCAACCTTTTATTCTAAATTCTGCCTGTCGCAGAACTGAATACCAACTGCTTTGCAAAGGTTTTTGTTTTACGGGATTTTTTTATTGTGCCTATATGGTCTCATCATAAATTATTATCCTGTTCTCTAACAACAATGCAAAACAAACCAAAAACCACAGCCCTGCAATTTCAAGACTAAAAATGATGATCAGCAATTTCACTAATCAGTCGGCTGCAGTCGTGCTGCCAGCCACAGAGGCAAGGGGGACCTAATAACATCCTTTCACTCAGACAGATTCTGCCAGTGCTCAGCTTCATGTTGTGTACAGCAAGAGACATACAAACAAACTGCTTTGTCAAATATCCTGTCAGATGCTGCCCCAGCTCCTTTCCAAATGGCACCACTTTATATCCTGCAGCCCTTTATCACCCTAATAGTGTGAAAGAGTTATCCTTATCAGAGTGTGGTGGTCTTGATGTTCTGTCCCTTTTTACAAATCACAAATTTGGAACAAACTTCAAGGTTATAGCTTTTTATTTCTTGATTTATTTGTCACACCTTCAAGACCTCACAGTGATTCAAATGTAAAGTATCAAAACTAGTTAGTGCCTGTAGAGAAAAAGATAAGGAGTTATTCAATCATTCTTTAAGTTTAATGGACAAGAAGGAAACAAAATTTCTAGAATTTTACAAAGTCTACACTGGAGGATAAATGAAGGCAACAAAGGAATTCCTTCTTCTTCTTCTTCCAGAGGAATTAATTTGATAACGTAAGGTTTTCAATTACATTCCAGTTCCCTCTCATGAATGCATCTACACCAAGAGCATTATAGGTTAAATGATAAAAGAGGAAGGATTCACATCTCAGATATTTTGTGTGAGCACAGTCATTCTCAGTCCACCACCATTCTTCATTTCAGGAGGTGGCTTTCATTTATTTCACAAGACATTTTGCTAGACTTGTCCTGCCTTCTGTTGTCACACAGAAGGCCTGCTGCTCCATGTTCCAGCAGACAGGCAAACACCAACCATGCCTCACTGCTCACTGTTGCATTATTGGAGTGCTCTTCCTCCAGCTCCTCTCACAGCAACAAAGATCCTCAGAAGAAGTTTTCTCCTAAGTCCCAAGAAGTTTCCTTATTCATATTTTTTCATTTGCATGACCTATGTTCACTCAGTATGGTTTTATAATGGGCAAAACCTAAAAGAGGGGCAATCCAGGCCCTTTGCAACAATCTAAGAACTGATTTTGACACAGCCTTCAATACATCACTATTCAGCTTCCTGAATAGTGGCAGGGGCTGTAAAGAGGTTATAGAAACCCTTACATGGTGTCCCTCAGTGACAGAGCTTAGCAGGCCTCAGTAAACAGCCTCTTGATTTCTAGACCTAATCTCTACTGCACACAGAGTGGAATTATTAGAGTAGCAGTCTAAATCAATGGGTTTTCTTTGCTTTTCTTTGCTTTGAAAGAAGCATTCGCTACTTATCTTGAAGTTTTTCTTTTTTTCATGTGGTAAGAACTTTTGTGTCTTCTTGTATAAAGATAATTTTATTGTTATATTTTTCTGGAAGCTGCATGTTTTGAAGCTGCTAGTGAATTACTTTTCAGGTACACTCATGATCAGCATGGGATATATCATTGATAATTTCACTGTTGATGCAACCGAAATATCAGATTAGCTAATATAAGGAGAAAAAGGGGTTTTAAAAAAATTTTAATGCTGGTTGTGTTCTTTATTCTTTAAATATATTCATTAAGTACATGCATAGGTCTTTCTGGCTTCAGCTAATAACAGATGTTTTAAACATGATGTAGAAGCTCCACGCAGAAGGATATTTCTCTCCTATCAACTTCAGTTTGAAGCATGAAATATAATTATCCTTATATCATTATCTTAGCCTGCATAGTTCAAAGAAATAAGACACAATCTGGAAGTGTTTCTGTGCCAAAAAATGTGCTAGCCTTTTCTTCTTCGAAAATCTGAGTAGCAGCTAGGAGAGAGGAGAGAGAATCCTTCTTTCTGGGTAATAAAAATGGGAGTGCTTTCTTTACTTTATGTTCCAGCACAAAGCCCAGTGTCACAACTGCCCTTCCTTCACAGCTAAAGCCTGGGACAAGAGCATTCAAACTGCATGGAAGACACCTAAGTTGAAATAATTTGCTTTTCAAGCATGCTGAGTGCTTTCTGCAATTGATGCCCCACTGATGCCTAAGGAGAGCACAGCCTTGGTAACCAGAACCAAGTTTCCTGGGAGAAGTAATGTGCCCTGTTCTGTTCTGTATGCCCTACACATATGTTCCATGTTACTCCAAAGGGAAGTAGCAATGGCAGCAGTAGGAGGAGCAAAACAGGTCAGAAGTAGAAGCACCAAGGAAAATAACAGCTATTTTATACAAATACTTGTATCCCCTAAGTTTCCTCTGAAACCTTGATAAATTAAGGTGGAATCAGCCACTTCATGTATTAGGAACACTATTTGCCTGGTGGTTGAAGGGTACAGTGTGGGCATTTACACAGGAGTTAATCACAGTAAATTGTTCTTAGAGTCAATAGGCATCTAGTCAATGCAATTAACACAAACTATGGAGACACTGTTCTTCACCTTAGGCAGATATTTAAGATAGGTCAAGTGGATCCCATGCTAATAGTTCTCATTGCTTTCCACTGCCAGCATGGATGACAGTTGTACCTCCCCTGGCACAACTTGAGGCCATCTCCTCTTCTCTTATTGCTCGTTACTTGGGTGAAGAGACCAGAGAACATGTTAGTCAGAACAGAGCAGAAGAAGCCAGAAGCTTCTGTTAGAGCATAATGCAAAGATCCAAAAGGTACAGGTTCTTTGCTTCAACAGGCAGCTGTTTTCCCGTAGTTTTATTGCTGGAATGTCCAAGCTGGTGTATCGTAAAGGCCATCATACAATCTACTGATACCAGCCCTCTTCATTAACCAGTGTATGCAAGCCTTACGGCAGCTCCATTTAGGACTGATACAGTGCCTGGACAAGATGATGATGATGAGTCCATGGTAAAGCAACCTAATCCCAGAAAATTGCTGTGGAAATTTAGTGGTCCAAATGGTTTTCAGAAAGGATTGGTAATACATAAGTGTGTCTCATTATCCTTCCTTGAAGCCACTGCAAATGGCTACTCCCAGTATCAAAAGCAAGGAAGCCATGAATGCTGCTCTGCCTGAGGTCATTTTTAAATTGAAGGTGGTGGTGAAACATGGGCAATATTCCACCACTCTCAGCTCAGTGATAGGGTTTTTTGTTTGTTTTGTTTTGTTTCACTATATTTGTAGGTAACATTTGTAGACAGTACAGCCTGTTATTCCAGATTTTCCAACATATTTGAGCACTCAAGGATAGATAAAAGCATAGATGGCACTTACTGCAAAGTGTCTCAGAAATATATTTATATATTTGGAACCTTAACATAGCTAATTATGATACCTAGCAGAAGCAGCATGACTCAGGTGGAGCAAGCTGCCCAGAGCCAGCAGCGGGGCATGTGTCACTCAGCTGCCAACAGATGATTATCTGTTGAACTTACCATCATGTTGCTGCCCACTACTTCATGAAGAGCATGGGTCAGCATTATACTTAGAATTCCAGGGGACCAGACTGGAGGTCCCACCAGATTTCAAGCAGCAGATTTTACTTGAATGTTTCAAGAGTGAATTGTAACTCCTGGAGAATAAGCACAGCTTCCTCAGTAAACCACAAGACATGATAAGTTTGCTGAAGCACCTTCTCTTACTTTTCTCATAGCACACTGAATGATTATGAAAATAAAGTTATGGGATAATATATGATTACCTAAGATGGAGTCTTAACATGTACTTAGTTGGTACACAAAAGGACACAAATTTCTTGGTTAAAATTAAATTTTTCACTTAAGCCACTCAAATGATGACAAGAACTCAATGATCACCATGTTATCCAGAAAATTAAATGCAGTTGTAGCATTTTCATCTTGCTGCTGAAGTGAAAGGAATGGCAAGATATCAGCTATAGGCATAACCAGTTATATCGTATTGGAGGCTGCCTAAGCAATCAGGACAAATTATTTCCTGCTGCAACACTGAATGCATAAGAAGTTTTAGACAAGACTAAGAATGACTGTGGTGGTGATAGAAGTTGTGTCTTTACATGTATCTTCATGCACACAAACACTTTCCCTGTCTGATGGGCCATGTGGTTTGCCCTAAGGTAAGAACGAACACCAGGTGAGTATTTCAGGATGAGCTGTCTGGATAAATCCCCACCTCTGGCAGGGACATCTGCAGGGTATGTCCAGCACAAAAATGGGAACACTCACTTTTGGACCGGTGAGTAAAAAGCATCTGGTCTAATAGGGAGATAAAATCCTAAAGTAGCTACATGGATGCTTGGCTGCTTTGTAATTGCCAATCTGCAAGGCCAAAAGCTTTAAACCTGTAAGTTTCTAGCTGGACCTTCTTATACTATAACCCTTTAAACATAAGTTGTTGATCAAAACTGAGACTAAATGGATCTAACTACTCCTAGACATCTCTGTGAAATTTAGGAAGAAAGGGGGTCTCTGTGAAGCTTGTGACATAACAACCTAGTAAAATCCTTTCTAGTACTTGATAGAGTTGTTATTTAGATACAGCACGGACAATATTTAGATATGGTAGTAGCAAAAATCTAATCATAATCATCCACAAAATCACTGTGCCCTACTTCTCAAGACTGGCCAAGGGCCTTCTTCTGCCACAGTGACAAGATCTTTAACATGAAGATTCTTCTGTGTTAAAACTGGTAGTTCTGGAGATATTTAAAGTTCTGATAGAAGATTTGCTTTCAAGAAATTATAGACCAGCCAGTCTAAGATGCCTACAGGTTAAATCTGCAAAGAATCTTGAAGGCTGATACATGGAAAGAGGTCTGAGCCAGTAGGATTTGGACTATAGCTAGACCTGCAAATGTTCTGTTTGGATTGCATTAAGATGTCCTTTGAAGTCTGGTCTATTCTGGGATTTTATTGCCATATCTTAACACATATTAACACATCTTACATAAATCAAAATAGAAGCCATTGCTTTCACATGAAGATTCATGGTCATTAAGTCCTAGCAACCAGATTCACAAGCAACAATGAGCAATTGAAAAAATTGAAATGTTACAAAGGATATTATTTTTTTCTAATTGCATGATAACCAAAGATTTACTCATAGTCAACCAAAGTCTTCTGAGAAATATCTGCTTCCTTTTGACTGGCCCACATAACTCATCAGAAATTCTACAAAATGGGCTTTTTATTGCTTGCCCCATCACTTCTTGAAGCTGAAAGATCCCCAGGAAGAAGACAGAGAAAGTGACTGCTGCATACAGTGATAGACCTTAGTCTTAATTAAGACCTTCATCATATGAATCAACGATCTGATGCAGAGGCCAGTCAAGCGATTAAATAAGTATTTTATGTATTTATATTATTTATATTATGTATTCAGTATTTATATCAACTGATTAAATCAGTAACTCCCCCTTGAAGAAACCTAGAAAGATCACTTTCAACAGCCTGAGCTGTTCCTCTTATCAAAGTCATTCTTCTGAAAGGCACCACACACAACTTGTTGGTTGCTGCAGGGAAGGCTCCAATCTCCCAAGCCCTCCTTTGTTCTCCAAGATCTTTACAGTTCTTACTGAATCCCATGCTTTGCCATCGTGGCTATTGTGTGAAGTGATGGGAAGGGGAATGGATTCTCTCAGCAAAGGTAAAATTATCGTGTGAAAGAAATCTTGTGTAAGAATACTCCCAAGGCCAGGCTAGCTTATGCTGCTCAACCTCTGCCGTGGTTTGTTTCAAGAGAAAAGTTCCCAAAAGTGGCCCAATCTGGCTTTGTTTTACCCTTGTCCTGGTGGACCAGAAGAAGGAAGGGAGTACTTAGAAGGTCCCTGTTGCCAGCTAACACGAAGGGAACTGTATGTGATAGTAGGGGTGCAATGCTCTTAAGGGCATGACTGTTCTGTGCAAGACCACAGGCACTGCAGCATCAGTAGCAACACACTTTCAGTGAAGCTGGTGGCACACCTCTGCAGTTGGCTAAAAGTTGGGAAACATCACTGGTGCTGTCTGCAATAGCAAATAAAGAATGTGAGACTTCTCCTCCATTATTGGCTGGGATCAGTGGAAGATTTGGTTTAACTGAATTTTCAAAGAAAAGGAATTGGTCGAGGAAGAAATTGATCCAGACTTTTGACTCTTTGTAGAAGTAATCTGGTTTGTCACATAGAGCATCTGTCTGTCTCTCACAGACCTCTACTGAAGGAAGTGGTTGAAAAACTATTTCATAAGATGATTTGAAGGAAAGGAACATGTTTCAGATACCTAAGAATGTCTGAGGAAAAAAATAAATTACACTGTGGGGTGTGATTTATTTTAGTGTGAAGTTTAGACACTTCTATGAATTGGTAGCAAGTAAGCAGAGGTTTTTTGGATTGCAGTTTTAAATTTGGGCACCTACTTCTTTTTCTGGATTGAATTCCAGGGCAATAGTAGGAGCAAAGGAAACAGGCTCCATCAAGACCTCCCAGACTGAACAGGAGACTTGCACTGCAGGTGAGATGATATTTATTTAAATTTATTTAAATTCCATAAACTTTGGATAGTCTCCAGTTCTCAAGTTACGATCTTTTATTTGATGTTGGTGGGCAGTTACAGCCAACAAGGATGACCCAAGATAAATCCTAAGCAAAAGAACACAAACAGCCCTTCTGTGAAAATTAAAATCACAGGATTTTTCTCTCTTCCCTGCCCCCTCAAAAGTTGTTGATTTATTGTCCTGAATCAAAGCATGCCATTCAAGCCAAGAAGTTAAATAGACATTGAATTAATGATTTGTGTAGGAGAACTTGCATCTAGAAATTACTGTAAAAATATAGAGTACACTGCAAAAGGAGAAAATAGCTTTGAAAGAGGAAGACTTACTAACTTCAAAAGCTAGTAGAAAATGTTGACTCAAACATTTCTCCTCTGCCCCATTAGCATTTATTTCTCCAGATTTTACTAATATGAAGTTCATCATCCTCCTTATGCAATAAAAGTCTACACTTTCAAAATGAGCACTTTACTTATTGCTAGAAAACATGTTTCGTTAAAGCTCTGTCCTGAGACATGCCAGTGGAGGCTTCATGCATCAGTATTTGCCCAGGCAAAACTCATATTTGTTCATGCAAATGTCCAGCTAGGACACATAAATATTGATTTGTTTGCATAAGAAAGATATTTTTCCTGGCAAAGTTTTTGAAACTGTGGCCTGACATCTAGGCCCAGACTATTTAATGGCCTTTGAAGACACAATGTTAGCAGGCAAATTTTTTTGAAGTTTGCAAAAATATAATGAATTTGAAAAACATATGTTCAAATATTCAGGTTCAACCATTATGAATTTTGAATACAGCATTTCAGACAGAATAAGGTTTCACAGAAGGAAAGAGGGTCTCTATTTAAAGCAGGAGCCTGGGAAAATGAAGACATATGTTCAATTCCTGTTACTGCAATAAACTTTACTGACACTGGGCAAGTGTCCTAATCATTCCGTCCCTTAGTGCCCAGCTGGAAAAAGCAGGAACACTGGTGCTTATTTTTCCTGTCTTGCTTCATTTGCCTTCAAGGTCTTGGAAACAGGATTTCTTCTGATTATGTACAGTTAGTGCTTGCAGGAGTAAGACCCAGATCTCAACTGGAAGCTCCAGGAACCACAAAGAGCAGGACTGGACAGTGTGCAATTAAAAGGGTGAGAACTTTCAGTGGGGCATTTCTAAACACATTTCCTTAAGTGCTCCTTAGAAAAGAGGGAGGGAAATTGATTTCTTTTTTTTTTTTTTATTTAAGTTTGAATTAATGAAAATATTTATACTGAAAAATAAATCAATACTCTAAGCATGTTGCAAGTAAAATTCAAGTATTTTAAAATTTAGGTAGCACTTCAGCAATTTTACAGAAAACAAGCCCAGCAAGTTAGCATTGAGAACTACAACACTAACACCAATTTCTGCTGCTACTCTTCAAATGAGTGGTAGAGAAAATTACTTTTTTCACATGAAGTTCTGGAAAGTTGTGTTAAATGGGGAAAGCAAGTACAGGTAGTTCTCTGTTTTGCAAAGATTTGCTCATGAAAAAAGGTGAACACAACATGATGTAAGGTAGAAAATGTCAAAGAATGTCATTATCCCTTTGCAGCCATGACTGAGCATTAATCACTTTCATGGATACACACAGCCTTCCAGAGCAAACCAGCAACCGTGTGCCACTGGGAAAAACACCACTTTTGTTCACAGTTTCAAGCTTTAATACTTGTAATTAAGCATCTTTTTCATTATTAAAAAGAAATGCACAGTTTGAGGTCATGGATAGTATTTATGTTTTCAGTAAAAATGGGCTGTAAGAAAAAGAACATCAAACATGCAAATCGTCTTCAAATGTCACAGAACTGAAAGGGGCAGCACAAATATCTGACTTATGCCATTTCACAATCAGCCATTGGCTATTTCTTTCCACAAAATAAAAGAGTGAAAGCTGTTCCATTTCAGATCAAGTGAAATTGTTAAGCTTGGGTGGGGTTTTTTGTTTGTTGTGGGTTTATTTAATTTTTAAATTATTTTTCATATATTATTTCATTATTAAATGTATTAACCTTCTAAGATTGAATTTTTTTAATTAAAAAAATAATTTCTGTTTGGAAAACATCAATATCAAGTTGATGTTTTTTGAGTTAAAACAACCAAGGTTTAACAAATATTTTTAATTTATTCTCTGTACAAAAAAAAACCATTAAAAAGCATTTCACTCCACTTAGCAACACTAGACATCTCTTGGTTCATGTTACTGGCATAGAAAATATTTGCCAGCTTCCAGGAAACTCCTGAGACTTACTGCACACCCTCAACTTTAATACACATGGAAAAAAATTACAGCTGTTTGAAATCAAAGAAAATCTGGCCATACTCTACTTGAGGGTGATATAATTTCAAAGTGACCAAGCCTCACTGAATTTCAGGATATACCTGGGCTAGCAATAATCTGTACTCACCTACAGGGAGCTTTGCAAAGCTGCAAGATTCAGACACAAAAATGAATAAGAATTTGGTAACAAGCAGCATTTCCAGGTCACTTCAGCTACATGACTTTCACTGGAGTGAAGATCCACGTTTTACCCAGATGTGTTACCTCCTTGGGAGCAAAAAAAAAGGTGACTGAGCAACACACACACATTGCAGTGTGGGATAACCAGCATCCTCCATTTTGGCCAATGAAGTGTTCCAGTGTATCTTTTGAGGTCCAAAAACTTCTAAGTAGTGGCATCAATATGAGCCTTGCTGAGAAATCATGGTGATAACGTAGCTTTTTCTTTACCACTCTTCTCTTTCCTGGCCTTCTTTATTAATATCATTATCAAAATAAGACCTAGATTCTGAGAAAAGAAAGGGGTGGTTTCCTTTTTCTATGCATAGCCAGAAAACAAATCCTTGTTCCAATAAACTGACAACCAGCTCCCATGGCTATTTCACTGCAGAACCAGAACAATTTTGAAATTGCTGTTCAGCTTCCTACACGTAACTCCCCCATAAATTATTCTGGTGAAAGCCCTGGTGATCTGTTTCCTTAGCAAGAGTCAACAAAGAGCTGAATTAAGTGATTCTCAAGTCAGCGAAAGCCTTTGAAGCAACCATATGATTCCTTTTCTTTCTTTCCCCCTTTCCCCCAAAAGGGGGCAAGTAGCATAGTCCTGAAACCTTAGGCAAAGTCTTTTCAGACGCCACATCAGAAAAAAAAGTCCTGTGTGATAACACCCATCCCTTATTTCAGAGGGGCCATATATTGTTCCCATGGAAAGATCTGTGCCATTTCCAGCCAGAGGTTACAGAAAGTTATACAATCCTCCTGGTTCCACATGTGTCTGGGAGTATTTTACATTACTAGGTTATACCCATAATTTATTTGTTATTTTATAGGGCTTTCTCTCACACAGCAATTCCTATCATGCTACCCAGCACTTACCATTGATCCCAGCCAAGCTCAGACATCCCCTGGGTGGAAATGCAGAGACAGGACTGATGCATCAGTTTAATGGCACCCACATATTCTTCATGTCATGAGGATCTCTGTGTAACCCCTTGGGAGTATCTCCCTGTCCCATTTTTGCTACAGAGCCGTACAAAGGGTCAGAGAAAGAGTCAGCAGGATGTGTCCTGTAGGGTCGTTCTCTGATCTTAATTATTCTGATGTAGTTCATTTGAGTTATAGGTACCATTTTTGCCTGTGAAATGATGATCTAAGGTTTGCCCTGAACCCTGACTTTATAAACATGGCTTTCTTATCCCCCCTTTCCCTTTGTCTAACAGATGGCTTTACAGAACTTCAAACACCAAGGAAATTTGATGTGCTATAAAGAGTGGAACATCATAGAATTTACTTTCTAAATTTTTTTACTGAGTACTGAGGAAGCAATATGAAGCCTAGTGCTAGCTAGCAGTGTTCAAATAAGAGGAACTCTGAATCCCATGAATTACAGTTATTCAGTGTGTCTGGTAAATGATGCATAGCTTATTTTATCCACAATATAGGGGTCAACCATGGGGAACAGAATTTTGAGAATATTTAAGAAAATTCTCACACAAGGGTATTAATACCAGATGTATGAAAAATATGCCACCAGGGAAATACAGATTGAAAATATTATTTAAATGTAGTAGTACATATATAGTAAACATCACAGCATACATTAACAGTTTAATATAATTTAATTTTTTTTTTGTCTTTTCAGTGACAAATTAGTGGGTCAATAATTTCAGGTGATATCTTCTGATATCAAAAGAAATCAAGAAATATTTGCCTGAAAAATAGCTCTTTTAAGAAATAAAAATATGAATATTCCTTGTTAGTGCATTAGACTGGCTAAAGCAGAGAGGGTATGAAAGATTCTTTCATGTGGACTTTACTGGTTCCTTCTTTGTTTCGTGTACAAACTCATTGGATTCAAATGCTTCCTTACAGTTGAATTCTAAGCTGAACTGTATCCATGTTATCCATGTTCCACTGTCCTCTAGAAGTGCATGTCCCTGTATCTACAGCAAACATTCTTGGCCACTTGTCATCCCATATCCCAGATCATGTGAGTCCTTTTTTCTAGAGTCTCTTCCCTCAGATTAATCTGGAATCATACCACAAAACACTGTGAGTTTACAGTCCATTTACTAGCTTGCAGTAATTCATAAATCTGATGGTTTGCTTGGCTCAGATAGACATCTGGAATTGGTACTAATCCATTGGATATTTTTTTAATTTTTAAAAAGTTAAAAATTTATAGAAATGTAATTCTATATAGATCTTGTTTCTGTTTGTGCACAATGGTCCTACCAAAAAATTCAGATTCAAACACTGACTGTTGTTACATCTGCAACAACAACTGTTTCCAAAGAAGTTTTACGTAAAGATGTAGTGTGTGTTCTGTAGATGCCAACTGCTCACAAATTAACTGGATTTATCAAGAAATTTTAACCTCCATAGAGAGTAAGTGAAGTTCAAGGCCCAGAAAGAGAGAGAAAATCAAAAATAAATTAGAGCAAAAGAAATAAAACAATGCAAATATCTAAGAGAGAAAACTCTATTCATTTTACCTTGTATGACCCTGTGGGGTCTGTTTTCCACATCTATTCATGACAAGTATACTCTAGGAATTTGCTTTGCAAAGTAACAAACTCAGTGAAGATTGAAGAGCAGTTTTAGTGTGCAGATACTACACATACATGCAGGCAGCACGGTGCACAGATTTTTCTTTAGCTGGACATAAACCACGGTCATCTTCTTCCTTTAGCTGGGTCTGCATCTAGGACCAGAAATATTATTAAGTTCTCCATATCACATACTTTAAAAGAATAATAATCAGGGCTGACAATGAAGCAGACAGGGTGCAAAGTGTCCTGAATCACTCTAACAATTTACCACAGTCACATTCTTCCTGTTTCGGGTATTTTACATTAAACTTCTCAGACTTGGTTCCCTCTGTTTTACACTTTTTACTGTGGTGAGCCACACATTTAAAAAATACACAAAAAGATACCATCATGAGATATTCAATCTGCTTTTATTCTAACACCACAGCACTTCAGACCACATAAATACTTTCACAAGTATTAATCTTCATTAACCCTCCTGAAATCTTTATCAAAGATTTCTTTTTATATATCAGCTGTCCTTCCTCACCAAAAAGTGTGTCTCAACACCAGGTGTTTCTCATCCTTACTGTATGTGCTCATCATAAATCCTGATAAAAAATGTGTAGACCAAGATACAGACATGCAGCATTGCTTCTCCCCAGTGGTTGTTCGTGCCTAAATATGCTCATTAGAGAAATAGAAAATGATGCTTCTGCTGCACATCGTTCACAAGGCATTATTAGCAAAAAATGTTTCCAAGTATTACACTGTTTGATTTCTTGGTATTATCAGATTATTACTAAGCAAGGTTGCTCAGCATCCACTCATAGTTTTAAATTTGTTTGGAGTTTCTTGCCACTTCAAGCACAGCTTTTAAACAGTCATTTTTTTTTTTTTGGCTAATTCATGGTAAATTGACCACCAGCATGTATCAGCACAAATTAGAAGTCAATAAAAGCCACCTAAAACAAGGACAGATTTTTGCAATTACCATGGCACTTTTCCCCTTCCCATTATAATAATTACTTCCTACCTTATTGTGGCATACAATCATAGAATCATTTAGATTGGAAAAGACTGTTAAGGTCATGAAGGCCAACTGTTCATCTAGCCCTGCCAAGTGCACAACTAAACCATGTGTCTCAGCGCCACACCCACACCTTTCAATACTTCCAGGATGGTGACTCCACCACTTCCCTGGACAGCCTGTTCCAATGTTTAACAACCCTTCCAGTGAATTATTCCAGTGAATAAAGCATTCATAATATCTAAATCATAATATTCTAAATCTCTCCTGGTGCAATTTGAGGACATTTTCTCTTGTCCCGTCACTTGTTGCTTCAGAGAAGAGGCCAATAACCTCTTCATTACAACTTCCTTTTGGTCAGTTGTAGACTCTGGATAGCATCACCTCTTAACAAATTAGGCAGAGATCTCATTCCCTTGTTACATTCTGCAAAGACAAAGTTTAGTACTTTTCCTGGGAATCCAAATTTTCATTGTGACCACAGTACTCTCTTGGGCTATATTATCACATATCTTCTTGCAAAATCATGTATTTCCATCTCTTCTCAAGCAGTTGACAAACCAAAAATATTTAAGCCACTTGTTTTTTCTGTAATAGCTTCATGTTTTCTTACTAAAACCTCTGTGTAATAGAGCATGCATCTTGATGCCATCACTCTTGAGCATGCATAAAACTGTAAAAATCAGATGGGATCTTGTGAGGTAAAAAGTTCCTGTACCTCGTAAAACACTACTTTGCATCAGTTGGGTTTTTTTCAGAATTCCTGACATAGAAATAACTTAGACTTAATTTACACCTTCTCATGTTTTAATAGTTCACTGGAAATTTTGTTGTTCTTTGGTTACCAGGTTGCTTTCTTATGCTCTTTTTAAAAATATTGCTTTCACAAGTGGTTCTGATGCCTAGAAAATGTCTCTGAATCTGTGTCTCTACCCCCTTCACCACGATGACACTCATTAAATCTGTTTCCATAATACGAGTGTATATCTTATAACAGAGCTACAATATCAGTGCTGTCTGTATACTTCCATCAATGCTTTTTTAAAGGCAGCTCTTGGTGACCATCATTGTGTTCTTCACAATGTTTATCTTCATCCTGCCTGTTTTGGATTCTCTGTTTCAGCTGAGCCTTGTCTCTTATATTCACATCTCTAAAGGAGCTCTTTTCTCTCTTGCACAACAGTGGCCTGAATCACAACTGGGCTCCCTTAGGTGCTGTGTTAATCTGTTGTCTTAAGGCAGCTTGTGGTTGATCTAGTAGGTAAGAATTCCATTTCTGAAAATTAACATGTTCTTGCAAATACCATTGTGAGTACAATGAGCTGATTATTCTGATCCCACTGTTGGCAGCTGTGTTACAGGGAGACATCTTTCTTATTTTCCTACTGAAATGCCTCAGTGTAAGGATCATTTTAATGTCACTGCTGAGAGCTGGTATGGGCTCCTTCAGATTCTCTGTAGACTCAATTCGTGTTTCTTCAGAGAGAACACACATGCTGGTAGCAAGTTTGCTCGCTGCTTGTTTCAAAGACAGGAACTGCACCAGTAGATTTTCGTACTCGAAGGTTCCATTTTTTTCCATTCTGCTGAGATTAAGATGTGCTTTAGAGATAGTTGCTCCACCATATTTGGCTGAGATTTTTGCCTTTGATGAGATTGATTCCATGTTTTCAGTCTGTTTTCTATACCTGGGTAATGTATCTGTATTATCATATATCCACAATATTTATTTGGCTTTATATCAAAAGGAGATGAATATTCAGGCTTTGCCCAAAGGCCGAGCTAAGACGACCGGATGCTGACTCTGGCCCATGCCCTCCAGCCTGTTCAGAAGGCTCTGCTTGCAGCAGAACGTTTGGCATTGCTCCCAGGGCCATGGGAACACTCAAGAGCTGCCGCCATGACTGGAGGCTAATTTAGAGGAACAAATGGATTCAAGGAAGACCAAAGCAGCTCACAAACAAGCAGCAGTCAGAGGCAGAGCTAAATTTATCAAGCAACACATTCTGTCCACTCATTGCTCATTCATCTCTAACGACTCTGTTTGTGAGCATAATTATGTTTTTCTGCAGCGGTTGTTTGAGAACATTTTTCTGTGTATATCATGGAGCAACATTCTAACTAACCCAAAATAAAGCTTTTTTGTTTCTTTGTTTGTTTGTTTGAATAATTAAATTCCAGATGAAAGATCTGGCTTCTCCAAGGAGGGCACAGAAGATCCTTTCCTATATCCATGAAAAAGTATTTTAAATCAGATTTGTTCCTAAGTCACAACATGAATAAAATCATTCTTAATATAGCTTTCTGGGATTTTTTTAGTAAGAAAATGAACTTCAAAACAAATTTAAGGTATCTATGAATGATAACTTACTGTAGGAAACAAGCAGGACACTTAAGTCCTTTGAAAAGCAAAACCATATTAATTTACTCTTTTTATTTATATCTTCTAAATTACTCTTAAGCCAGTAATTATTCTAAACCCAAGAATAATACTTTACTAGATATGCTGCAAGCCATGAAAAAAAATAAGTTGTAATATTAGAATTGAATATTTATGGAAAGTAGTAAATATAGCTCAGAAACCCTGACAAACATACATTTGTTAACATAAAAAAAAAAAAAAAAAAAAAAGGGATAATTGGATACATCTGAATGAAAGAAAACTGAAGTTTTAAGTGGCCAATGAAATACCATAAGTAGCTAATGGGTGATGTCCCACTTAGTGTAACATTTGCTGTAGGAAAACCTACTCAACATCCTCTATATTCACATTAATTTAAAAAAAATCATAAATTGCTCGTTGATATATTTTTAACAGATTTGTGGTCATGCTGTGTGAATTTCATGCACCAGATTATACTTGAAAAATTCTTGTAGCCCTACAGAAATTGGCAGGGCTACAGATGTCCACAAGTTTGGAATACTGTGCCCCCATCATGTTCCAGTATATAACTTTAAATGCAAGAATCAAGTCCAGAATTATTATTCTGGAATATAATTAAAATAAAATTCATCAGCAGAGCATATAGCTAACAACTATCTTTCACTCTGCACTTGAAGGATTACATTCCCCTAAAATACTGGCATGTTTAGTTGTGCAAGTTGGACATACTGAGCTCTTTCTGAAAACTAATGTGTGTTTTGAAACACTGGGCTTTTGTGATCTCTTTTAAACTTTACCTGATCTCATCTTGGTTTATCCAGAAGAATATTTTTCCCTCCAAGGCCTTAGATGCTTGTGTATCTTTGCTGCTTACCACAGCCAAAACTATCAAGTCATTCATGTGCTTAGATGAAGAGAGCCAGGCAAGCACTAAAAGCTCACACACTTAGTTCACAACAACCAGAATTTGTAAAACATGCCCTGCAATGAAATGAATACATTTAGAGCCTGGGGTTTGAGTGCGGCTATTTGAGAGCATAAGAAAACACATGTATCAGATATTAGTCTTTTGACTTGGAGGTGTATTCATGCTGCAATGATGAGAGAAGAACATTACCCTCCAGACCCTGCTCACACCACCCTTGAAGCAAATGGCAACAGTCCAGCAGTCATAAAAGAGGCCAAGATGTGTCAAGAACATTTTTCAACTACATGATGACCTTTATGTTTTCTTTCACATGCTTCTCATTACAAAGCAATTAACAAAAGAAAGGGGGCTTCATAAAGTGGTTGGAAAAGAGCTTACAAATTAAATGGTAATTAAATACATAACAAGAATCTGTCAATTCATGAAGAAAACAACGGACAGGATTAAATAGCACCAATGCCTTTAAATCACAGCCCTCATAAAGTATTAAAAATAAAAACACAGTTTATGAATACATGTTTGAATTCAGAGGCAAAACTGCATCTGCAATGAGACAGTTACTAGATGAGCAGACATATTGTTTAAGCAAATTCAAATTTGCCTCAAGAACATATTTAGTACTAAACATTGTAGTAAAATTTAGGTCTACCAAAAACCATTGTTTCTATAGCTTTTCTTCATGTGGCAGCACAAAACCTGTCAGAATAGTATCTGGTTTTATTATAAACCATATAGAAATCTGGAGCAGTAAGAATAAGTAGAATGAAGGGAAAGAAAGAAAGAAAACCAAACAAAGAAAAAGAACTTTCTTCAAAATACCTCCAAAAATTACAAGAACAGGCAAAAATCCTGTATGTAATGAAAGACATGGAGCAGAAAAAAAAAAAAACCAGCATGAGTCAAGGGAAAAGGAAGTATGCATGTAGTACATTGAAGCATATTGAAGTGGGTACTGATGGAGAAATAATAAAATTTTATCAGCTTAATAGGATTTCAGCAGGCAAGTTTAGAGACATCCTAGGAAAAGCAATGAAGGATTTCTCAAACAGAAAGAAAGTAAAGTAAGCAAAGGGTAAATGGTGTCAAGAGCCACTAAAAAACCCTACAATATTTAAAAAAATATTTTAAAAAAAACTTTCTCAGGAAGAGAATTATAACACATCGCATGTCAAAAGAGCAAAAGATTCCATGAAAAAGATTGCATCTAAAAACCTTACAGCTGAAGAACACTGTAACAGAGGACCAAGGTGCTGATATCCCAGAAGGTGCAGTGTTGGTAAATTAGAAAAAAATGTGGAAATCCATCACAGGTTCTATTCCTTGTAAGGAAATACTTCAGAAAAATGCTTGTATTGAGTAGGATGCATTTCCAATTGAGTGCTAAGAGTTGCCAGAATTCAACTATTTGTTGCTTTAAGTGTTATCCATTTAAAAATAGATGATAGATAGATAGATAGATAGATAGATAGATAGATAGATAGATGATAGATGTCCAATTTCAAAGAAAATCCTGAAAGGAAAACCCATTAGTGGGACACAAATCAGAGCTAAGCTGAAGTGTAGCTCTGTAAAAGAGCACTGAAGGGGAGCTTATGGTCTTTACAGCAAGGGTCATACCAGAAGCAACACTGGACACACAGGTGTAACAGAGCTACCTTTGTGCCCCTGGCTGTGTCATAGCAGCATGGAAAATTTTCTGCATGCTAGAACATTCACCTTCTGTACAGATGAAATGTATATGATTTGTTTTGTGTCATGACAGCATTCCTCCAGGAAAAAAAAAAAAAAAAAAAACAAAAAAAACCACCAAAACAAACAACAAACAGCCTTCCTAACTTTTGCATCTGTTTTGGTGTGTATAAGATAATGATACAATATATGTCATTTCAAAAAAAATAACCTTATTGGTCTTGAAGTGTGCTGTATTCCTGAAGATTGAAATCAAACTCTTGAGAACAGGTGGGAGTGGAATCAATGTCTTTCTTAAAAAGCAGATTCAGCTTTAGCTCAGGGTATTATTCTTGCTTCTTCTCAGATGCAAAGGTCCAGGACTACATCACCCACAGGGATGGGATTTACAAATAGAATACTCATTTAGTTATCTTCCTATATTGTGTACCTTACATTTGAGCTTTGCAATTTTACCTCTTCTTATCAGAGCCTTACACATGTAAAAGGTCTTCCATTTTATATTTGACTGAAATTCTGCATATTAATCAAGCACTGTATGTGTTAGGTAATGTCCAGAACACAGTGTTTGGGCACATACTTTATTTTTTACATCCATTAGTGGCACCATTAAATTTGACTGGCTTCCTTAGTTATTAAATGTTACTGTGTACCAAGTTCCCTGTTGAACTGGAGTCACAAAGAGGGCTGTGCTTGATGAACAAAGACAGTACAAGATGAAGGTAGAATTCTCATTCTCTGCAGAATGTAAGATTCTGTATGTCAGGTGAACAAAAGAAAACTGAGAGTAAAGTTTTTTCATTAAGTCATTTCAGCTCTCTTCTCTATATGTTTCCTTTAACACATTATATCTTTAAATTGTAACTTTATTCTTTTCTTAAAATAAAAATTGCTTACAAAAATCTTTTTATTCTAAAGTTTATGGAAATAACATTTTGCGTACACGTTTGCACAACTTCATGCAACAGTATTTTACATGGGCATTGCAGAAGTTGATGGTGATCCACAATAAACACATTTTTATAGAGGGAAATGGCCACATGGCCTTCCAGGATGTGACATAAACAATATGACAGTATTAGTTGTCATTTTTAACAAGTGTAATTGAGGTAAGAAAAAGGAACCAGTTACTACACATAATACAGTATCAATCCTTCATATAAAGCATTATAAGAATGCTTACACTGTGCAGCAAACCATCAAATATCTGCATTAGGAGAATAATAAATTTGCAGAGCAAACTTTTTAGGAAGTACATAATGTAGAAATTAAAATTTCTGTGCAACTTTAACTGACTCCCATTGTGCTTCCATATTGCACTCAGTAAGAGAATTAATTAATTTTGTGCCATCTTTCTTCAGGATTCCTACCTCAGTTCAAAACTGAGTCAGTCAGTAAGCGAGGAAATCTTCAACATTTTGCAATTAATTTTCCATAAGCTCACTAATGGCATTCATCACAGCAGCTTCTGAATGAAAGTTATTTGAAAATGTCAACTAATTTATGTTTGTAGCATTCCTGTGAAGATACAAGGTAGGCTATCCTCAAGCTGTGGAGCTACAGCAGAAACAAAGGGCAATTAAAGACAGAAATATGGGTGTCTGTTTTGAGATGCCTCATAGCTGGGTTTTTAGGAGCACTTGATGATATGCAGCATTTTATGTATCCAACATTAGGATCCCATTGATTCTGTGCTATCCACAGGCAAAAGTGTAAACTGGTAGCAGAACAACTTTTAAGTAATCATGCATAAAACAATTGATTTAAGGAAATCTTGCATGTCTACAACAAATAAAATTCAGTTATCTGAACAGCATCCAAAGAGGAACTTTTGTTTTCCAGCCTAGCCCACCCCCCAGTCTCCTTGTGCATCCTCCAATTTCTGCAGCTATTGAAGGCAGCCTACAGAAAGAAGACTCCTTGGCTATGCAGGCCTTCTCCACTGGGAGGGCACAGTCCAGCCTATGTAAAAACAGGGAGGGGTGCAAAGAATGGGCACAACATAGAATTGGATACTCTTTCATATTGCACAATGAAGAAGGAGAAAAGCAATCCTTTAAAAAAAAAAATAGTATTAACAACAATGTCATTTTGCTCAGAATTCTGCATTTGAGAGCTCTGAGGCTTGTAACAATACAATATGTTTAATTACCTTTGTAGGACTAGATTACGTTGCTAAACTACATTTTAATGACAGCAATTCCTTAATACAACAAATGTTGTATTAAACACATTTCAGAAATGTCTCAACAGATAAGGTATGTAATTGTCATAACCTGTAAAATAAATTAAGTACAGCATCTCTGATATTGTACAGGAGAATAAGGGCTAGTTTACTTTCTTCTACTTACTCCTAAATTCCTAAAATGGAAGATTTAGGTCCTTTCAATAATGACCCAGCAAGTGTCTGCTGCCTTCTGGAAGGAAGAAGACTGATAGAATATACCTCCTCCGAATAGTTTTTTTTTTAATACTACAATATAGTCTAATTATACTGTAAAACATTTAGGAGCCTTTTTTTGGATTGTACAAAAACAATACACTTGATATAACAAAAATGTGATCTAGGATGATAAATGGTGATTTTACAAATCTTCCCTTCCCTTCCCTTCCCTTCCCTTCCCTTCCCTTCCCTTCCCTTCCCTTCCCTTTTAAAAATCGGTTTTATATAGCTATTTTGGCTGATGGGAGCAAAAATTGGGCATTATTTACCTAGCTTATAATTACCCTTTCCAATCTACATTTGAGGAGAGATTCTAGAACTTTGTCACAGGTTGATTTTGCATACAGTAAGAGCAACTGAAAGCTTGTGAGAGAAGTATATACTTCAAAAATTACTTTGCTCATCTAGCTGGTTAAATTAACAAGCAGAATGGATGGTAGAATCAAGAATAAGCCCCTTGATTTTAATTTGTTTACCTCATCATAGGTTAGCACTGAGGCTTCTTCATAGTTCACTACTGAGCACCTTCTTTTTAAGGTCCACTTCAGGTCTGTAGCGTAGAATTAAAATTTCTTCATTATTCTCTTCTGGAGACTGTATAGCAGCTCTCCATCAAACAATTGTTCATGGCTGCTTTTCATGCTGTTAGGTTCAGGCTGTGACTCCTAGAATAAGGTAACAAGAAATCAGTTTCTAAGGGCAAGAGGCAAAGGGGCTGTTTTAGCTATGTGCCCTCTATGGCTTGTATTGATCAGAGGTGGTAAGGGTACAGAAAAAATGAGCCCCAAAGGATGAAAGATAGCAAGACCAAGTGAGAATCTGTTTCTGTTTCTCCTTCTGCCTCTCCAACAGTGATGTTTTCTTATTTCTGATTACTTAAAAATGCCTAGAAAAGTTTAGAGTGCAAATGTACCATGCAGAGGATATTCTCATGGCAATACCAAATAAGCAGAAAATTCTGGCTATCTTGAGGAAATAAGGTTGTGTCCTGGTATTACAGAAGCATCTTTTAACCAGTAAACAGATAGCATGACCTTTGAAAGGTCACAAAACATGAAGGTCTTAGATATCATTCTTACTTATCTGCTTTAAAGAGTAGAACTGCACTTTAATGAATGAAGTTTGAATGTTTGCAATGCAGCAGATGTCTGCATATTTAAAATTTCCCCATGGGTAAAATAACTATGTGGTTTGAGTACCAGATGGGTTGATCTGGAATATTTTATTATTCTTATCTAGCCTGGTGGTCTCTAGAAGATGACAATTCTAATTTCAGCTAAATTTTTTCTCTCCTAATTTTCCCATAACCATTTAAATAAAAATTTCCATTAAATCATGCCTCACTGTTACTGGACATAGTTCTGGGGTTTAGTGTTCCTTTATCTCAACAGTTGTATTCAGATATTTCTCTGCTGTCCTGGTTCTGCATGTTTATAAGTTTCCACACGAGCAGGAGTTTTCTACATCTTCATATTGTTTCCTATCCTTGACAAAGACTTCAGCCTTAGACAGATTGCTGACAGATTGGTTCAGAGCCAACATGTAGGCAACAGTGCTAAATGGAGCAACAAACTCTCTATTACTTGTCTCTATCATAAATTTGAAAACCTTGTTGGTTTTGGGCTGCATATGTCACTGAACTCCTGAGAGAGCAGTTACACTACAGGATCTAGTTCAAGTCCCTTTTCTTAAAGTAGGCCTTAAGCCAAACCAGGAAGACAATCCAGGTCAGTTGCAGGCTCAGTCATGAAGACCAAGGGGTCCAGAGAACTCCTTTATTTGGGAAGAAAGAAGCCCTTTGGCTCTCTTTCTCTTGTCTGTAATAAAAGTTAAATAACCTCTGGATGTACATTAAAAACAGAAGCAGGGTGAAGAAAAAAGCTTTCAGGATACTACCTGAGTATTCTGTTTCTTCATCTCCCCACTGTTTTGAACAGGAGTCTAGAGCAATGACTGTGCATGTGTCAAGGAAACCCATAACCTTGCTTGTGCACCTAGGAAGGGAATAAATGAATACAGGAACACTATGTGTCTGTTCATAGCAGAAGGGAAAATGTGAAAGTAGAGGAAATACAAAAAAGTGCTCTTATCTGCTATACTCCTATCTTCAAAGAAACCAAATGTTATTTCAGGAAGAACAAAAATGAAAATCGGGGAAACTGCAGGTTGGTCAGCCTCGTATCAGTCCCTGTGAAGATCAGGAAGCAACTAATTTTGGAAGCCTTTTCCAAACACATGAAAGACAAGGTGATCAGAAGTCAATGTGTCTTTACCCAGTGGAAGTCATGCTTAACCAAGCAGATACCTTCCCACAATGAAATCACCTTGTCAGATGATGGGAACAACATTGACTGTTGTTTGCTTCAACTTTATTAAGGCCTTTGGCACCGACTTCTATAACAATCTGGAAGACAAGGTGACATTGTATGGGTTTGGTAAATTGACAGCAAGGGGGACTGAATGTGGCTGAACAGCCAATCCCAGGGGGTGATGAATAGCACAAAGTGCAGTTGGAGGCACCTCACTGGTGGTGTAACCCAGGGGTCAACAGGGAAGCCAATATTGTTTAACCTCTACATTAAAAACCTCTACAGTGGGGCAAAGTGAACCCTCAGCAAGTTCAGAGACACAAAATTGGAGGGAGTGAACATTGACATAGAGTGGAACTGGGCAGAGAGGACTATGAAAAGGGAAATGCAAATTTCTGCCAATATATCTGCTAATGCAGAGCAATAGCCCCATGCAGTTTCTGAGCTGTTCCTCAGAAATTCAGTACACACTGAGTTTCTGAGGAACAGCTCCATAGAGAAAGGGCTTGGGATCCTGGTGGATGCCAGCCAGCAATAAACCATAGTGACAGAGGTGACCAACAGCGTTCTGGGCTGCACTAGGAAGAACATTACCAGCAGTTTGAAGGGTGTTACCTTTTCTTTCTACCCAATACTGTTGAGGCCATGTCTGAAATACTGAGCCCAGTTCTGGACTCCCCAGTACTGGAGAGAAATGGACTTACTGGAAGAAACCCAGTGAAGGGCTGTGGAGATGACTGAGGGACTGGAGCATCTCATATGATGAGAGCTGAGACTCTTCTTCCCAGAGAAGATTCAGGGGACAATCTTATAAATGTGTGTAGACACCTGATGAGACATAATGAAGGAAACCAGGCTGTTCTCAGTAGTGCCCAATGACAGGACTCAAATATTCAAATATTGGTTTGGACATTTAGAAAAATATTTTCAACAACTTAATATATAAAAACCCCAATTTTTAAAAATATGTAAATGAACAACTCCAAAAATTATTTCCACTCATTTAACTACATGTTTAATCTGTTTTGAAAACTGTAAAACTTTCATTTTTAAACAATGAGAGATAGACTTCTGTCAGATACTTTTCATGAAAGTAGAATTTTCATCTCCTGGAAAGCACTGACACATTAAAATTTCACCTGTCCTAAACTGAATCAAAGGAAATAGTAGGACTATTTTTTAAATTCACCTAAGGTAAACTTAGACGAAAAGTTTTAATTCTGACTCTTTTTTTACCCCCAATTTATAATATTGAACACAATTCTGAATGAAATGTCTTCCAAAATGAAACATTCAAATATTCTGTCATGACAAGATTATAAAAATGTTATCAGAATGCTTTGTTTTGATTGAAAGCAAAACAAACAAAGTATAGTCAATCCTGACACATTCCCACATAACATTTACAACTGAATTAATTGGCATTTTCTGAAAAACATTCTGCTCAAAATTTCTGAGCCCCTCCACTGACAAGTGTACAGAATCACTGCTCTGTCCCAGGCAACCCCCCACACATGCACACATCCTGTTGCACTGACAAGAAATCTATTGAGAATGCTGGCCCTTTTAAGGTGGAATTGCATTGCTATACTCATATCACCAAGGCAGAATAGGAAGGAAAAGCAGAGGAACCATACTCAGAGGCGTGTCTCAAATGGATAGATTCTCCTTGTGCTTCCCCTGAGACAATCTTTTATCCATTGGTTGTGCTCCAGACCATACTTGGAAGAAGCATCTACTATGAGGAAGCATTTGTATGTTTTTACTTCATAAAACGAACATCTTTGAGGGATAAAAAAACAAAACCAAAATGCAGTTAATGGGGTTCTTTTAAACCATTATCTTTAGGAATGTTCCAAACCAGTCCCAAAGTATTTACCAGAGGGATATAAATTAACCACTAAAGCTTGTTGGTTCACACCTGCCTTCAATTACCCATGTTAAAGTATCACACATCTTTTACCATGATTTTTATGATTTGCTGCTTTTGATTCTCATAATCACATTAGCAGTTTAAAGGTGATCTAATTTTGAAACCTATTGTTGGTTTTGGTTTAGTCCTTTCAGATTTATTAAGTTTTTAAAATAGACTATACTTCCCTCCTTTCTTCTTCATTCAACTCATTAGAGAATTTATAAGTCCAGAAATTTTCTTTTATTCTCCTCACTTCCTTTGGTACAGTGATTTGCTGTAAAGATCTCTGCCTTTACCTTTACCTTTAATTACCTTTAATTTTGAGATGCAAAATTTCCTGCAAAGAATTCTTGAAAACTGAATGGTCGATGCTTACCATCCCTTTAACTGGTTCACTTAGTAGTTACCTGTGGGCTAAATGCTTTGTGGATGGGAAATTTTAGCTTTTTGTATGACCATATCAGAAAGAAGAGTCTCACAGGAACAGTAAGTTCACTATTTACACATAGTGAACTGTAACTGGCACAAGCAGAAAGCTTTAGTCACAACTGAACCCAAACAGGAAACTAAAGCAAAACATGTGTTATTTGTGCTCAGTTATGTGTAATTTTGCATGAACTACTCTAGTTTGTTCAAGCAGAAGAGCACCTACAAATCTGCAGATCTGAACAGATATGACAGGAAGAATGGAATATACACTGGTGACCACTATTCACAAATATTCTGAATACAGTGAGCACATATTTACAGCTGAGATACAGGTTTCAGAAAATGTTGGGCATATGATCTTCTATCCTATTAAACAGAAACTTTTGACTTAATATTGACTTTTTAATGACAAGTAGCAAGATAGAAAACAAGAGTATTGACAAAAGAGCTTTTATTTTCCCCTGATGTCATCTGGTCATGTCACTCACTGCAGTTAAATCCAATCTCTAATTGCAACAAGCATTATGAACAACATTTGTTAATTTATTATGTGGTGCTATGCCAAGCCTGCATTTGAGTGCATACTACAGTATTTCTACATCTATCATTTTCTCTGTCTAAAGTCGTCTTCATATCAAAAGGACTGGGCTTGTTAAATGTGTGTGCATTTTTAATACATAATATCTTAAAAAACATAAGCACAGGCATTTTCTTGTCTGCATGTATACCCTCATCTTCTATTATGTTTTACAATTTCATATGTGGGAAGGGATAAAGTTTGAAAACACAGGAATCTTACACCTGTTGCTGCATTTACACATGTGGAAGATGACTGCAAAATGCAAGCAAAACACATTATTGTGAATATGAAAATGTTTCACAGCAACATTGCATGAGCAGAGGCAAGTGTAGGAAATGACAGTAAATGAACCACTGTCTTTTGTTCGGCATCATTCACATATTGGGCACTATAAGTCATTATGAACTCATCAAGGCTGCCATATCTATGAAAGCCCCAGCCAAATCTGCAGCTCTTTTACACAACCAGACACTTGGAAAGGAACAGAAGCACAAATGAGAGCGAGCCCATAATATTTTAGTGCTAAATGAAAGGATTGGATGCAATAATGCATATCCAAGACCAGTAAAGACACAAAATATCTACCAGTTATATGAGATGCAGCTTTATTATGATTGTATGTCAGGAATATTGTTCTGAAATATAAAAACACAGGCTACCAGATGCTGAAGTGCACATGACTTTTTAATGTGTATCTTTAATGCTGATAAACTAGAAACTGATGCAATGAATGTTTATATTTGCAGTGATTGGTATCAGTCTAGTTAGAAAATTCAGTTCTATATTTTTTTTCCTCCATTTGCTCACATTTTTATACATAGATGAGTTGCAAAAACCCCAATTAAAATCCATTTTATTAATCTCTGCTCAGGAGGTAGAAGATAATAATTCCAGTCTCAAAGCTCATTTACACACTTTGCACATACAAGGCTTAGAAGAAATTGATTTTTGACACCAAAACGGTCTCTGATTTCTTATTCTTCTAACTCACTTTCTGTGGGAATTATTCAAAATGATCAAGTGAAACCATCTATTAAACAACATTTAGTGACACCATTTATTAAAATTAAAAAGCAGTTTTAAATGCTTCTTAGGAGGTGGGAATCTCAACAGAATCCTTTGCAGTAGGGGTGCAGGAGTATGTACATAAATGATGTTTAGTAGAGCCATTTCTTATAGAACATGAGTAACACAGGTCCTAAAATATTTAAATCAAAAGGTTAACTTGAATATGTCAGAAAAGTAAGCATTTCCAGAAAGTCTTTTCCAACAAGTTGCAACACAAAGTGCTGGCTACAAGGTGTAGCCTTTAGTGATACTTTTGCTACCTGTCCTCAGGTTCATAGTGTCAGACATGGCAATTCTGCTGAAGAAAAAAAAGCATGTATCTGAAAAATTATGCACATATGAATATGAAAAGTTATAAAGTATTTTAAAAGACCATGGTCTGTTTTTTCCTCTGTTGTGAAGTATGGGAGCTAAATAGTTTCAACTTCTTAATATTGTTTTTACAATGAATAACCTATAGTTTTGTCATTTTTTCCAACATTGTCTCTTAAATCTCCATTCTGCAATGTCACTACTACAGATCAGTATAAGAAAAATTAAGAAAAAGGTTTAAATTATAATATCAGTTTCTTCTACAGCTCTTAGCAATATTTTCCTTTTCTGGAAAGGAAATTTTCCAATCACCATACACTAGGTATACTTATAAAGTCCATACAGACAATATAATGTCCATACAGACAGAGACTGCAGGCACTTTTCCATAAGTGATTATTTATTTTTTCAATTTTCCTTACTCAGTCAATATTTCCATAACAAAGGAAATAAAACCTGAGAAAATATATCACTAGGGCTTCATTATTTGACCAACTAACAGTAAATAAATTACTGTTGACAGATTTGTATGAGAGCATTTTTCACCTATGTCTTCTTTAGCATTCCTACTAAACACCATTTTTAATTTACTCTACACACATGAAACAAAGATGCAACCAATGCTCTCAAAAATATTTTTCAGTACCCTGTAGCTCCCATTAGGCTGTATCTTGGCATGAATTTTTAAAGGGTTCCTTATAATTTTAAACCCTATCCCTCCCATTCAACTTGAAAGGGATGCCTCCCTTGCCAACAGTTAATATTCTCATAAATGTTTCTCATAAACATTCACTTCCTTTCTTTCAACTCAGTGTTTCTGGGATCTTTTAAAATTATTTCTTCCTCATGTCTACTGTGATCTTGCAAGCTGTTAACAGACTAACTGTGGGCAGAAAGAAAGATCATCTTTGTCCAGGCAGCGTAAATTCTTCAGTGTCTTTCCTGGCACACTTCCATTCAGCAGCTCCTTTGGCGCACACAGTTCCCTGCCTCTTTACACCAGACCCCGACCTCCACCTCAACTGTCCTTCCCCTCGTGCCACATCCATTTTATTTTCTTGGTATTTCCAATATGTAATTTCTTAATACTTCAAGAAATAGGCATTAACTGAATGAAGCAATGATTTTCAAGCATGCATCCTTCAGTGAGTATATTCACACGAACATTTCCACAAAAATCAATAAAGACTTACGCACATTTGCACCTAAGGCTGCTCTACAGGCTGCTGAGCTGCTGAAATATCTTAGACAAACAAAACTGAATGAACTCAAAGGATTTTAGACCTCCCTTCATTTTGACTCTCAGTTCTGGGCTTCTGTCTGGGTTGGAGTCTTCACCTCATTCTCCATGTGTTAAATCTTTTAAAACAAGATACTTTCCTGCCTTTCTACTACCTTATAATTGGCATTCACTTTTCATTTGCAGCAAGAAAAACACTATGCAGTTTCTTTAACTGCATTTTACACTGATCACTTCCCCTAGGCGTGCAAGTTGCCACTGCTGGTGTCACCCTGAGCTGTTTTCTGTAGCACTGCTTTAGTCTTTTCGGAAAGGTACCTGTGACGAAACAGGCAGAATTCCTTGGCACAATTTCTTTTTCCTTTAAAAAGCCTTCAGTTTTCCTTGTCAACAACTCCTGTGCTTCAGATACCTCAACCCTCCTCCCATTCTTGCTGTAGGTTGCAGTATTTCTTCAGTGACCTCTTTTCCTTGTTACCCTAGGGATGGTTGCCCAGGCTTTTCCAAACAGGGATATAATCATGTTCAGCTGTTTTTTGGTTTTCTTTGTTTAAGGCATGTCCTCCCTCAAGTTAAAAAGTATCCCTGAACATTAAACCAGCTCAGGCCTGACATACCCTGCCGACATAAGCAGAATACAAAGATTTTGTGACTGCAAAAAGGCACTGACATACAAGTTGGAAGGGATACATGCAGACCCAGAAGCAGAGGGAGTAAGTTCCTCTAGTGCTGCACCGTGTGTGACTGCTCAGTGCCTCGGCACTCCAGCAGGTACTGGGGCCAGCTGGACAATGCCCTCAGGTCACGACGAGGACAGGAGACACCACCATGGAGCCCTAAGCTCACAGTAGCTCCAAAGCAAGAGAGAGGTGTGAGGAGAAGGGAAGAAGCATAAAGTCCTACCAGTCCATACAGCACATATAGCAGGTGAGGAACCACATCAGGAACAGGGTAGGAATCTACAGCTGACAGGATACAGCACAGACAGCAGAACAGTATTGTCCCTTCTCACTACCTCCTTCCAACCCAGGAATGTCACATTTCCCTTTGGAAAAGAGCTGCTGTCTAATGTTTTATTGCTTAGAAAGGATGGACAGTAGTCTAGGACATTCTTGATTTACCTATTTTACTGGTTTTCTGCTTTTACTTTGAAATTGGTGGGTGCTTCCTTCTGCTGCTACACTGGATCCAATGCAATCTAAATTTTTCCTTTTCTCCTTCACTCTTACATGAGTCATTCTACTGCTTCCCCCCTGCTCAAAGCAGTCATTCACAGCAGTTTGCTCCCAGCTCTATCCAGTTAGGTTTTGTGTTCCTCCCAAGATGGAGATTCTACAAACTTTCTGGGCGACTGGCAGAAATTTACCATTCCCACAGTAAAAACAAAGTGGAGTTTCTTGTATTAAAATTTGTGCCCATCACTTCTTCTTTCACAAGGAGCCACTGAAAAGGAGCTTCCCTGAGCTTTACATACTCAACCAGTTCTTTCTTGTTGGTAAGTACAAAGTGCAGAGGAGTGCCTCCTTTTGTCATCTCCTTAACCAGCTGGCTTAGAAAACTGTCATTAGTGCACTCCACAGGTCTCCTGGACCACTGGATCATTTGTGCCCTTCTCTGTTGTCCCTCCAGAAGTTATTGTGGTGGCTAAAGTTCCCTTGTGAGCAACAGAGCCTGTGAACATGAGGCTTCTTCCTGAAGAAGTCGTCATCTGCTCCTTCTTACAGGTACTTCTGGCAACTAGGAGAAGTGATTTCACTGGTCAGGATTTTCAGCAGACGTGTCTGTGTAAGTTAATATGTTTATGTGGTCCTGAGAATAGCCAGAAGGAGAAGTGGTCCTCCAGATCAGAAAGACAAAGGTAATGCACTGTGGTGCATATGTATACCCATAATTGTGAGGAAATGAAAACAAGGTCCATGGATGAGCATCTGCTGCAAAAAAAAAACCCCACACTAGAGAGAGAACTACAGAGGGCTGCGTGTTTCAGCCATTTGTGAGCTCTGTTCCAGACCCTTGGCTCTGGAGGAGAAGACAAAATAGGGAGGAGACAAAGAAGTGGGAATACAAGTGGAACCAAGTGCAGATAGACACCAGAAGATAAATGCTGTGCCCAATTTCTTCCCACTGAGATGGTATATCTGTCAGCAGTTAGCCTACAAGTGGAGTTTCGAATTAGCTCCTTTTACCATAAAATTGCCAAATATGCCTAATCTATCCCACCCATTTTAGCACCTTCAGTAACAGAGCAGATGTGGTGCATGCCCTGCAGGCCAAGCAAATTGTTCACGTCATGTTTTGCTCAAGGATACAATTTGATTGTCAGTGATTTCTTATGCAAACAAAAACATACAGAACATAATGGCTATTTTGTTGGAAGGCTGCAGTGGGTGCTTCAGTTTCTTCACAACCTGACACACTTGACAAAAAATTTCAGCCACAAAAATCTCAAAACACAAACCACAAGGGATTTCTCACCCGCAAAAAGCTTTAGTGATGGTTTCTGCAACATGAACCATAGAATGGTTTAGGTTGGAAGGGACTTCAAAGACTATCAGGCCTCAAACATTCCCAGAGATGGAGCATCCACAGTTTCTCTGGGTGAACAAGTAAGGACATTTTAGTGGCAACAAGCAGGGTAAACAGGGGTAGTTCATATACTGAGTGCACTTCTTAGAGAAAGCCTACATGTAGAGCAATTCTTGCAAGACCTTTCAGGGAAAGTGTAATAATAGTGAGTTCAGGTATGTTATGTGGGCCACATCATCCTCTTTGTTTTCATGGTCAGAAAACAAAATGCCTGAGATTACAGCTGCATTGTTCCATTTGGTGGACACACGACTAGTTGAACCATACAATGAATTACTCATGGCTTTATTTTTAGACCTTCATTTCAGGTACTCCTGCAACTATCCTTGTCTCTGGCACGACAGTGCATGTCATGGGGAGTCAGACCTCCAAAAATAGTAAGCATTCTACATTTTTGGTGGGAGAACACACTGGAGAGCACTCACACTGTCACACCCAATATAATCCCGCCTCTTGCTGCTCCAGATACCATCTTTGACACCTCTCTCAGCTCCTAAAATGGAACCAAAACTATGGGATCAACTTCTCTGTAAGAGCAACACATAACTGGCAGAGGAAAGTTAAAGCAGCCTTTAAATTATCAATGCACAGAAGAATCCCTTATTAACTCCTCCACAAATCATCTATTTTTTTTTTTTTTTATCCCCTTTGCCTGTAAATAGATCTCGGTCTCAGTGATTGCTTCTGGATGGCTGCAATCCTCAGATTTTCACTAACTGCTTTTGGGTAACTTGAGAGATTATCTTTGGGCTAGGGTGTCCAAAAATGTCCTTAATAGTGGCACCTCAGTTACTTGGGAAATCAAAGACATTTCTGGCGTCATTCAAATATTTTCCTGGAAAAAATATACTGCCTTTCTACCAGCTCTGGAGAGGAGTAATACATGATGTATGCCTTGCCATACCATCTGTGCAAACTTACCACAACATATAGCAGTTTTCACATCTGTAGTTCCAATTATCCATTTTAAAACAAATATATTTTCAGTTAAATCCAAAACTTTTGTTTTGTCCAATCAGAATTCTTTCTCTGGTAAGGCAAGGAATGCCTACATGCCTAACCAAAACATGTAAGCAGTCCCACTGCTTTTCTTGGGGATCATTACATGTATGGGAGCTGGTACCTTGGTAACTGGAATTTAAGGGCCAAATTCTCTACTACTGTCGTCCCGTAAAAACCATGTCCTTTAATTCAGCTCCACTGATTTATATGCCCAAACTGCATAATGAAATTTAGCCAGCTGGAAAGTGGAATATAAAAGCATGTCAGGCTTTACAGTAGAAAGCCTTGTAGCTAGCATTTGTTTGGACAAATAACAAGCCCTGAAGATGTTGGCTAGATTTCCTTAACAAGTAGTCTTATTAATGTCAATCCCCTGTATGGAGAACACTGTGTTAATCCCAGGAGTTTAAACAGAACCAAAATTGAATAAAATTAAGCTCACAATGACAAGACCAGCAAGTAGGTGCATGGTTTCCTCACAACCTGCAGCTCCCCACTGTACTTCCCTGTTCTTACAAAACCTCCAGATCAAGAGTGTGAAAATGCAATTCCTCATTAGTTATCCAAGAAACTACTCATCCTGTGCCCAGGTAATGGCTTCAAGGAACATTTTTAGAAGTCAAAACAGCAACTGTCTTGAAAGACTGAGAGCTGAAGTCACCCCATGGCTTGCTTTCTGCTAGTTTCATTCAGCAGAGTGTTCTCTTTGTTTCCTTTGGCTCCATTTCTTGTTTATTTGTTTCCTGTTGTATAACTTTTGTCCAGCAAAGCTTCAGACTGACTAGAGCTCTGCAATGTCCACAAGAAGGTGGAGGGGCAATGTTTTGACATGTTTTGGGCTGTGCCAGAATTGCTGTGTGGAATGGTATTTTTGCTGGTGGTTCCCCACAGGTTAGGCACAAACGTACGTGGCTTGCCTCGTTCATAAACCCACCCAGCCCTTACACGTTCTCCTGTACCACAGGTGACTCCAATGTTTAATGTAACTGTAACGTAAAGAATAGCAGAGCTAGTTAAACAGAGATGAGTACCACTCCAAAACAAAATCTGTTTGTATTTATATTTAAAAACAGGAGGTGTATCCTCTAGCAGATATTCCAGTCTGCCTGGAAAGCGTATATGCGCTATTAAGGGAGGCTTACAAAGGCTTTGACGATTCCTATGGTAACTCAGTAGAAAGGCTGTTTCCATGGGGACTAGCCAAGCCTATAAAAACCTTCTGTCTTCATTAGAGTATCTCTGACACTGAATGCTTTAACAGTTACTGTTCTGGAATAGTTAACAACAATCTCTGCTCTGGGGAGAAAATAATTTTTTTCCTTCCGGTGCAAGTCCAGTTATTTTGTCAGCTTTCAGTAATACTCAGCTGAATACCTGTCCTGTCCTGTATCAATATAAGGGACATACTAAACAGTGGTATACATTTTTAAAAAGCACTCTGATTTATCCTCCCCAGCATTACAGTACATGCACATTATGCATTTAGAAATGCAGTTAATTTAAGCATAAGGACAGCATAAATCATACGCTTTAAATTTCACAAGCATTAAATATATCTGGGTGTCTGTGTAGTTGATTATCTGTCAAGGTAGTGTTCTGGTTCCCATTCAAATTCCCCTTCTCAGTCACTCACAACTCCTAATATATTCTACCAAAACAAAACAAAATTATTTCTTTTGGACATAAATCTTTCATGCTTGATCTCAGCCAAATTTGCTTTTCTCCTTACTTTTTTCCTTTTCTTCTTGTTCCTTCCCTATAAACTCAACAGTTTTTGAGTTATGCAAGTAGAAATAAAGCTTTATTTCTTCCATATGTTCTACACAAAACATTTATACATTCAGAACTCAAAAATGCCTGAAGGAACAAACTTCAAATTTCATCTCAGCAATGTCTGCATCATCATTAATTTTGCCACCTCTTTCCTATATATTAATGGGACTAATTTCTATTTTCCATCCCCTTTTCCTTTAGTATAAGAGCCTTTCTTAGCACTTTCCCTCCCATGTCTCTGGGATATTATTCTGCATGTAAAGACATGCTATCTAAGCTATAATACACAGACCTTGGAGTAAATAAATCAAATAAACATACACATTAAAATCTCTGAATAACATAATTTTCAAAGAGTTTAAAAATATTCCCCAAATTTCCTTTGTCTCCAGATGCACTCCCACATGTGCCAGTGCAGTATGAGTTCTTGACTGGAGTCTTAGTATCAGTTTAAATAGACTAAAATTATTTCTCTCTATCTTAAAAAATCAAATGTCCAGGTGCCCTTTATGACAATATTTGAGACCTTTCCTTAAAATGTCATATTAAATAGCTGTGGTCCCTTGCTGTTCATAGAAACCTTAATAAAGATTTTCTTCTCTATTTCATATATTTAATAATGGAAAGTTCTCTTCAAATTAGGGATTCAGCATTTTTCAGGAAAAAACCCCAAAAACAAGAGGACTTTTTTGTGTCATAACTTTATTCCACACTTGCAGATTTAAACTCAGCAAAAAATAAATACCACAACACCCCTCCATTTTGGATGGATAATGACAAAGATGATGATTGATGCACCCAGCCAGGACCACTGTATCCCTGCTCATTTCATAAACTCTTGCTAAGAAGCACCCTCCAGCCTGGGAGGTTTAGAGAACTCAAAGCCTTCATGTATCTATCTCTAAGGCCAAGCCTTGCTCAACCTCAGCAATTGTGCAGGCTTAGGCTCTTCAAACAAGACACTGCTTAGATTAATCTTTCACCCATGGAGCACATGTGACAAAGCCAAAAAGTAACATCACACTTCACAGCTTTGCTTTCTGTAAAGATGCTTTGGTTTCCCCCTTGAAGTTCAGAAACTGAAAATTGTTCTGATGCAGAAAGAAACTAAAATTGTTCTGCCATCTCTCATGTTTATAACTCTTTTCCATGTACTAGCATGCTCAGAAAAGCACCATACACACACACCACCTGAAAGCCACATATCCTGTCATTTGATCATAACTGCTTATTTTCCAATATGTGTTTAGACACATTGCCAAAGACAGTTTCTGAATTATACACTTGATTCTGAGTATCACTTGATTGCAGATTGCAGGGTATAAATGTACCTTCTGGCATGGCATAATCTGATGAAGTTCCTGGATCAGTCAGAGCACTTTGAGTCATGATGATTTTCTTTTTCACATTAATACTGAGGTTTGACCTTGTCTTAACTACCCAAACTGAGAACAAAGCTTCATGTACTTACTTGAAGTCAGAGCAGCAACAGGAGGATAAAGAAGGCTTACCTACTTAATAACTTTCTGATTGAAGATATGCAGTGCCTTTTTGAAAATAAATGGTATCTGATTAGGAAAAATTAAATTAAAAAGAAAAAGAGGGAATACTATCTAGCATACACAGTAGTGCTAGTTTATGCCTCAGTCCATGTGAGAATCTAAGTTTTCAGAATTGCAACGGGATTAAAAACTAATTTCGTGTGAGTGCCCTACTCACTGAATCTCTTTAGGCACACAGGCCTATGCATATGTATTCTGTCCCTTAAGTTTACTTATTACTGAAGTTGCCACATATTCATGGCTACTGCCTATGCCAGCTGGACACACCACCAAATGCTTCCAACATTCTGAAAAATCTGTGTCTTAACCTGTTGTGAAACAGGACACAATACTAACCAGTGAACCCGCAGTGCACTGCTGGGCAAACAGACTCTGTCTATCCCTATCTCCCTGTCACCATAATCTACATTTTCACAAACATTCAGCGAAAAAAGAAATTATACACAATAGGCACCATAGCACCTGTGAATCTGAACAATGAAAGCAATTCTCTTGAGGATGACCTCTACTTAGGAGATGCTTTAAAATTACACAGCTTTTAAAATTCCAGTGTTTGCATGTTGCTCAGCTCAAACAGTAACATTTAGACAGTGACAATATCACCAGCGCCCCTTCAAGTAGAGCCCAGGGAATGCCCCTGAATCAGCAGTGTAAGTGCCAGCTGGACAGAATAAGGTCACTTCTCTCCCTTACATCTCTTTCTCAGCGAGAAATTGCTCAGAGGAGTAAGCCTCACCCGATGTTCCTGTAGTCAAGTAATCGTTGCCAATTATTGCAGCTGTGAATGATCCCTGACCAGAGCAGGGATGGCTCCTGAAGCCAGTCCCATCGGGCACAGTGTGCAGACATTATAATACTAAGGGCCTGATTGCTGTAAAGGGAGAAGCCTGGGTGATGAGCGAGCTTGTTCCTTCTGCGTGGTGAGACTTACAGTTCAGGATGATTCAGTTAGGGAGTATGTCAGCAGAGAGTTTTTAATCTTGTTAAAGAAAGCAGTCTTCCTTCCTATTGGATACCTACTGGCAGTCTCTAGAGAGATGACTTCTTCCCAGTGCTGCACAGGATCCCACTGCTTGCTGTGCTGGAAGGAATGTGTCAGAACTAATCTTACAATAACAAGTTGCACTAACTGCTGACATGAATCTTGGCACTGACGTAAGCCTGAGTTGTTTAATTAGTATTTATGAAAGATGAAGTGATACGGTTCTTCAAAAAACGGTTACATTCTGTTACCATAATCTGTTATCATAAACTGATATAAAGATTTCAACCAAACTGAGATTACTTGGGAAGTGGAACAGTTATCTGCGGTTTAATAAAGCAGAAAAGGAATTTGGGGAGCACAGCATTATGAGGAAGTAAATACATAAGTTTTGGCTTCATTTCGTATTCAGCATCTCATTAAGAAAAATTAATTTTGAGTGGAAAACTCAGCTTCTCATCATGAATGCATTCTGAAAAATAGGTGACCACCACAAATGCTTTAAATCATGATGTTCTAGCAGGAATGTATTAATTTATCACATTGGCAAAATCAGGATCAGAATTTAATATCTCCCTAATTAAAAAAGAAACACTTCCATGATTCATAGAGCACTATTCAAAATGCATAACTTCATAGGCAGCAAAATTTATAAAAATACATCCAATTAGGGTTTGGTAGATTTCTTTAAATTGTTAATTAATGCTAAATTTCTATAGATGCACAGGCACAGCATGTTCTTCCATCTTCAAAGAAGAAATCCATTAAGAAATTGCTATTAAAAAATTCCTGGGGATATTTTCAGGTGTTTTTCTACTGTGATAGCATTAGTTCATGATAAATTCTGTCCACAGCTTCAAAAGTGTTTCATTTCCAACAGTCAGATTTCTTTCTCCCATTGAAAATCAGATCAGAAGTGGTTTGAATAAAAGAATACTCAGCAACATTCCTCTGTATTTTTCAAGCCAATTTGTGCATATCTCTAGGGAATGACCAAGGACTTAGGGCTACCCACAAGGGTGGGAAACATTTGAGCATGAGTATTTAGCACAATGATACTCCCATGTTAGCATTTCTGTGAATTTACATTGGAAATGAAACAGACAGCTCCGAAGTGTTGGACTTGCTCTTCCTTCAAAGCCTCTTTCCACACACATATTTATGTTCAACAGAGGGCTGATGGAGGCCTTGCAAAGGTAAATTACTTTCTTTCCATACAGACAGGGGAAATCTGTCATGTCAGGTTTTTTAAAGCCTCTTTCGGGACACTACCCTCATGTCTTCACTACCTGGATCAGTCTCAGTTCTTCACACTCAAGCTTCTGCACAATTTGGAAAATATTTGTCTCTCTTGGTACTATATTCCTTCCCAGTAGTCACCATTCTCCACATATTTGGTGCAATTTAGTCATGTGTTGAATTTTGCCTCCAGGTAAAGACTTTATAATCACTAAGAGACTGTTTTTGCTGCAATATGTACCCACAATAAACCGTGTATACACAGCACTGCTTTGAGCTTCTTTTATCCTAACTACATATCACAGTGTAAAGATCATGGAATATATTGAGTGCAAAGGGGCCTTTAAAAGCCATCTAGTTCAACTGCCCCAACATGAGCATGGACACCTCCCCCTAGACCAGGCTTCTCAGAGTCCCATCCAACCTGGCCTTGAGCATCACATCTTACTTTCCTCTGAAATACCCTCAGCTTCCCTGAGTCTCTTTTATCCCATTACTGTGCACTGGGTTTCTCAGTTAAAGTCATTGTCTGCTCTCCTGCTTCCCTAGGTGGGCTGGGAACCACAACGCTCTTAAGATTCATCTATTCTCCATCTTTTAGTCAAGATCCTTCCCTTTCATATACACACTCACATCAACACTGTCCACTTTACACTTTCAACCTCTTCATGGTGATCCCTAGCCTACTCAAGCAGTCCAGCACTGTCCATTTGCATTCCTTTCAGTGACTTTAAAATGTCTCAGGGTCATATATATGCCTACACACACATATACATGTCTTAGACATGGCAGAAAGGCAAAGAATTCCTGCATGAGAGCACAATACTGCACAGAGTATGGTCCCTTTATCTCTTTATTGAGACCTACATACAGGAGATTCAGTCCTTTAGCTAAGAAAAGAACACCAAAGGGCTAAGGAGAGAATACCCTACATCAAGGTAGTGATATGACACTCTTCCCTGCCCTTTGCTGTTAAACTGATACCAAGGGAAGAGGGATCAGTACTGAACATATCCAAATCTTCCTCACCAGAAGGTAGGAAAGGTTTAAGACAAATGCATAGAGGAAAAGTCTAGTGTCCATTGATCACTGAAAGACACTATTGAGTGACGCAGCATCAGTAGGCCTAGACACAGTCTGTTACATGTATTTCTGCCCAGCACTACTTCTTCAGACTCTCTCCCATCTCTGATTCACAGAGAGCAAAAAATCATCAGAGCCCTGAATTTTAAATAATTTTCTGGCATCTCAGGGATTTAGCTGTAATATCTTGTTCAATCCAAAATATTGAGGAAAAGACTGTAAGGTGACAAGGCAGTGGACTAGCTACAACCCCCTCTAGCTGTGGGGTTGGGAGCCCATTTTATCACTCTGACAACCTTCCTTACCAGTACTCACAGCGTCAAGAGCTTCTCAAAGTCCTCCTGGGTCGGTACAGCTTTCTGCCACCCCCAAACAGGCGGGTGGTTGTCAGGCACAATCTGGCCTGGACTGTTTTTCATTGTATAAAGTTGCTATGGTATCACCAATTAAAAATTCTAAAAAATAATCTGCATCTGTACAGCATGCTAAAATAACCTACCAAATGACACGTCCTTTCGTAGAAAGCGAGTCTACTAATTGCTGAGGGGCAGATTCCTCCACCCTTCCTCTCGCTGAACAGTGCCTTCAAGCTGCAAATACTCCCACTGCTTTCAGCATTTGCCAAGCCTAAGTTTTCCACAGAAACCATGAGTCAGGCTCCAAAAATCAGGAGACAAGCTTAAAAAATCATGAGATTTAATTACAGCAGGTGAAGTATTTTGCCTTGACGATGGATTTGGCAGAGTGGGCATTTAGCATAAGAGTCAACCTCACAGCTAAAAGCAGGTGATCAGCAGCTTTATCAGAGTGATCCCATCTGAAAATAATGTGGTCTAACACTTCAAAGCTTTTTGTTAGTGTCTAGCAGGAGGAAACTGAGATCTGTCTTTCCATGATAATTTTCTTTCTTCTCCATTTTTATTTTTATCTTTCTCTTTTTTTCCCCCCCTTTTCTGACCCTTCACCTTATTACCAAATGCATTTCAGTAGATAGGTCATTGCAGGAAGAAGGTGAAAGTCAAGACTCAGGTAGAAAAGACGGTCTTGGTAGCCAAGGATCTGACAAAGTCATGGATGACAGAGCTGGCCTGTGAAGACAGCACCAGGCTCCCTGGAAGACTTGGACTTACTGACCAGAAGGCAGAACCTAGCATACACCAGTGACCTGGTGGACATGAGCAATGGGCAGAGTGTCTGGTTTCACAAAACTTTGGTTTCCCACAGCGACCCATAGGCTTAATACCAAAGACTTGAGATAAATGACTTAAAGACTAAATTTCAGTCAGCGGTATGTGCGACCTGTATTCCCTCTTCCATTTCACAAGCTCCTCCTTCATGGTCAAGAACTCAAGCTCATGCCCCCACACACAGGTGCTGGGGCACACCAACATGCCATACTGGCTCTGACTGACCTCTCTGGCCCTTCCCTCTTGGCTGGGGCCCCCATGTACCCTTCGCTACTGCCCAAGCTATGTCATTTTGAAGGCATGTCCTTAGCTGCCCTTCCAACCCTGGCATACTGACTGGCCCTCCTCACTGAGGAGCTCAGTGTTCATCCTCAGGGATGCCATTATGCTGCTGATCTCCAGGTCAGTTGTGTGACAGAACAGCTCATGTCTTGCCATGGAGCCACCTGAATTTAACCCTGGATTGGCCTTGTCTCGGGAGTGCAAAGGAGGCTCTGTGGCAAACACAGACAGCAAAGCTGAGGGCCATCACTCTTCCCCTGATGACAGGAACAGACGTGAGTGCAAGTGCTACATGCTGAACATGCAGACAAGTCAGAGAACAGATTTAGACCTGGTCAGATCTGATGAAATGAGAACCTCCTACTTCACTTACTTCCTCCTACTGTTGTGAGCTTTTTCACCCCCCTACGTATTACCAGCAATCTCTTATGCCTTCCACTAGAACAGTGAGCTGGAAAATCATAGTGCACAAGAAAGAGACCATGCCATATTCCCCCTTCCACTCAGAACTTTCTTGTTCCCCATATAGAAAATTCCTCAAAGATCTGCAGCATCAGCTTGCCAATGAGGAACAATTTATCTTCCAGAAATTATCACCAAGAATTAATTTTATGAAGCCTGAAAGCAAAGCCCAGAGACAAGCTTGATCACATGAGTTTTACAAGTTTCTATTAATTGAAAATACATGCATTTACGTATGTTCACGTTAAAAGCTATTTATTAATTCAACTAATTAAATGCATATTTTATTTTCCAGGAGTTTATTACAGTTTGGTCACAAACAGGCTGATAGTAGCTTTTTCACAGGAGAATAAACAAGTTCAGAAAGGCTCTTGGAATCTGGCAAGAAAAAGATGGATTTGTAAAGTCGTAAGATCAAAAAGCTGTTAATGAAAAAGAAAGACTTTGGTAACTAACAAAAAGAAAATATTAGTTCTTTTTTTTTTTCAAAATGGGTGTTGAGAAGAGCTAAGTGAATAACTGTCTGTCTGGGTGCTGCAAGTGGGAACATGTCTAGATGCTATAAATTTAGAGATGAATAATCTTTCTTTATAACAAGTGTAAGAAAAAGTACAGAAAAGATGCTCCATCTCAAGAAAAGTCCATATAAGCGGAATCAGCTTCCCTATGAGGAAATAATTACAGCAAGCTGCAAAAATAGAAATAAAATCTCTGACGAATTGCTGGTGTATGAATTCCTGTTACAGTTTATTTATGCAGACAATATAGTGTCTGGGATGAAACAGCTCTGTTGGCAGAACAAGCATGAGCCACTGTATGTGGGCTCTCAGAGCACTGCATGGGAGTGTTTACTTCAGCTCTCCTGGAACCATGCAGGAGTGACGTTACCATGCTAGAGCCTGAAATTAGCAGCGATACCACCGGCACCAAGAGAAAGCCGAGTGTGTGGCTGACATCTTCGTCATCTGACAAAAAAAAAAGTAAAACAAAAACCAAACCCTAAACAAGCTAAGAGGATGTATTTGAAGTATTTGAAACCTCTTCCTAAACAGATCACACTGAATACAAAGAGGGGTTGCATTTTGCCACTGTGATCACTTACCTGTAGTGTTTTCTGCAGGACAGGGCAAATGACAACTACTTTCCTCTTCATGTTTGCACATTTATATTGCTTTATTCTTCTAAATAAGAGCTCAAATTGTACTGGATGTTGCCAAAACCCCAGTGATATTTTTCTGATCTAGAGGATAAGTCTGAAATGAAAATGTATTTATTAAATATGACCACTTTTATGTATGGAAGGCATGCTAAGCTATTCTGTTACAAGATACCAACAGTAGGCATTTTCATAGCCCTATTGCTGAGAACAGTCCCAAATGAAAAAGAGGAGGAAGTCCTTGCACAAGAGAGCCAGTGAAGCTGTGGCACACGACTGAAGGAGCAGGCCCTGGGGAGGCTGTCAGCACAGCCTGCTCTGCATCACCCATCCCACTGAGCTCTGCATGCTCTCTCTGCACCTCTGGACTTGTGGATAGGTAGGGGTTTAGACCAGCCTTGGAAGAAAAGCATGAACACCCACCACAGGGAGACTATGGCAGCTAGAAAGTGACAGAGCAAAGGGACAGACAGACAAAGGGATGCTGTGAGAGCACAAAGAGCACTTCTGTGCTGTCCCTTCATGAGAGGAATTCCCCATCAGTCTTCATGCAAGTTTTAGAAACCAGTGGATCAGCACAAGGACCCAGCTCCAACTCATGGCTCACCTGTTTGGTCCAGCATCCCTTGAAGTAAATGACAGAAGATCCGTTGGCTTCAGGGAAAGAGGATCACACCTTACCATCAGATGTTTCCTCAGACACTAAGTTTCCTCAAAACCACAATTTCCTTTTGCCCTTAGTGTTCAGCTGTTGGGAGATTTTTCTGTGCATCCCAGTATATCTCTGAAGTTCTCCAAGCAAGGCCTGAGCATGGCCAGAGAGCAGCCACTGCTGGTGTTTCCAGAGGTGGGCTCAGCAGTGATGCAGCTGGAGAAAGAGAGCTATCTAAACTATTTAAATCTTACAGGTTCATTGAAGTGATGTTTCATTCCCTTCCGCTAAAGTCAGTGGTAGTCTTCCCATTGATTGCATCCCAGGATAGGCCTTTGGGGTTTGCATAGGCTATTTATTTATCCCTACAAAATAAATGGTTTGTTAAAGTGTATTCTAATGGGCAGGTGACTGAAACAGGCACACCTGAGAAGAGCATATTTCACCTGCTCACAAAATTGCCAGTGATGAGCAGTACAGCAGAAAATTATCAAAAATTCACTCATTGAATTGAGGAGGAAGGAGGGAACAAGACATGCAAATAAACATTCTGATGCAGAATGTATTTTTTCTGCCTCCATATTCTACCAAACAAAAACAAGTAGAGGTGTCTCCTTTTTTAAAGAAAAAAAAAAAGAAAAGAAAAAGAAAAAGCAACAATAAAAACAAACAAAATGAACCAGAACCATGGGGAGATATCATTTCATACATTTTCAAATTCAAATATTTTATCACCTTGTTTTAGCATCTCTATATGTTTTCTGAGCACTGCTTTTATATAACGCAAATTTCTGGTTGTGTCAATATGTGCCCTGAATATTATTTTTTTAAGAATACTCTGATTTGGCTCTGTTCAAAGATGGAAAGTATCTTTCCTGGGGTAAAACCTAGGATTTATATTCATCTTCAATTTATCGAGCATTACAAAAAGATGAAAACATGCAGGACATTTTCTCTATGGTAGAAAAATATAAGTTGTTGTGTTCTCCTCAAATTTATCTATAGATTTAAACAATGTTCTCACTAATAAAGGAGGAAATTCTGAAACAATATCTTCACTGGTAAAAGAGGAAATTCTTTGAAGCTAGATACTATGGACATGCTGAAACAGATGTCAGTAACTGCTGTAAAAGCTTTTTTCTACCTCTTGGAGATTCAAAACAGAACTATTTTTTGGAGAGCAAGAGATCTTTGTAGTATCTACAGTGAGCATAAAAGCAGTGGCAGCTGACAGCATCAGCCCAAGCAGCTTGATGAGATGAATGGGTAGAGTCTGTGAATGTTAAGTAATAGTTCACTGTCATTTACAGTAAATTCGATGTAACTGCAGTCTAAAACCTATAAGAAGGAAAGAAAAAGGTCACTTCTCATCATATACGTGCCTATTTTCTTAGTTCCATGTATAGATATCTAATTATGTGCACACAAATAGATGGCAGTATTAAGATACTGTGCTTATTTCAGGATATCATGCAGAGATCCTTTTCAGGCACTTGACTATCGTTTCTGCTTCTCCAAGTGTTCCTACTGAGTGTTAGTACTGTTGAAACTTCTCAGAGAGTTTTTAGAATTTCCAAATTCATCTATTTTTAAAGCATGGGGTTTGGAATACGTGCACTTTTGAGACTTTTTGTCATGTATTTATTTTACATATGTATAGTCATTATGTATTAAAGAAAAAATATCTTTTTGCATACATAACTATTATAAAAATTCATCTGAATCTTCAGTACTGCATTTACTCTGTATCTTTCATGATGTTACAGATGTGTAGTCTTAATTTGTCTGCTTATTTTTAACAACATTCAGTAACAGAAAAGGCTGTGTCATAATGAGCAAGTGAAGTGCTGTGTCAAGCATAAGCCATTGCTTTTCACAATATGAGTACAATGTTCCGTAAGGCATCACTTGGTAAATTGCATTAGTATTAAAAACAAAGCCTTTAGACAGGAAGACTGGATTGATCCCTTCTTTTTACTCTTATCCTTACCATAAGAACCTGATCCATTTCCAAAGGGCCTACCTTAACCTCTGAGTAGTTTTTACATTTTTCTAAGACTACTGTTATAAATATGCAACAATTGACAGGACCAGTAAGAGAAATTACTGATGTAGGTCTCAAAAACAGCAAGTATTTGGAAGCCCATCCAGGGAGGAGTGCTTTAGAGCATTTTAGGATATTGTAAGATACCACAGAATAAGAGGAATGTCAGCATGCCCTTTGTTAACAGAAGAGTGCCCATGGGAATAGCTGACACCACTCCCATCACCTGTCCCAGCCCAAAACAGATTGTGCATGGACTAGGATTGTGCATCCTGTTATCTGAGTTGCATCTAGTCTCTGAAACAAAAGGTTTGAAGCTGTCAGTACTGCTAAAACAGAGAGTATCATCCTACCTGTGGTGGATCCTTGGATACTCCTAGTCACTCACCTGCCCAGCAGGGGTTGGTTGTTTCACAGTGCTACAAAGATCTATAAAAACATTTGGAAGTTGGAGAAATATAAAAGTCTTTAAGACCTTATGGGGACTGATTAAGGGACAGGCTGCTGTACTTTGGAAATAGCTCCAGATGACTTAAAGTTTTACTGGAAAATTCCAAGAGTTGTGGACAGTTTGTAATATGTGAGATAACGGATAGCTGGTATAACATTATTTGCACTTTCACAGATTCCTGTAGCATTATGCTCATACAGCAAAATCATAAGGACTAGAAAACTAGAAGGACTCTTTCACTTTCATCAAACCTTTTCAGTGATTCCAAAACATAAACCTTTTTCTTCCTGGAAGCATAGAGTTATTTTACTTGTTCCTGAAAGCTGAGATTTTGTTGCTGCATGCTGCCACATAGGGCAGGATAGGAAACAAGTCAGTGCCTGGTGATAACAGTAAAGCAGTCACAATCCAGATGTTTTTCCATCTTTTATTTTTAGATGACAGTGTAGTAAGTGGGAGAAATGGTGAAATGGTGTAGGATGTAGCTGGGAGCTAAGGCCAGACAGGCTGGAACAGTGGGGTGGTACAAAGCAGTTGAGGAATGAAAATATTTCTTAGAAAGGTAATTTTAAGCACTGACCTTATATAATACATGGAATGTGAGTAGGCGCTGAAGCCATCTAAAGGAATCTAGCACCAAACAAAAAAAAAAAGTTTGTTTTTTTTTTTCTTAGATAACTTTACATTTTAGGCATAGGAGTCTATCAAGATCAGAGCAATTTGAAGATGATGCTAGTTGCCCACTGTGAAAGGAGCAGAATGTTCTTTTAACAGATATAAGGAAAATTTATAAGGATCTGAAGGTTTGTCTATCCTTATGCAGAGGCTCAAACAACTGCAGGGCTACAGTATATACAGTATAAATTAGACCAGAGATGAGGCTGTATACCCTTTTCATCATAATTCATGCTTTCCTGCTAGCTGCATGTCCTACGAGATGTCTTGTCATCAGAGCCTTGTTTACTCCATTCACTTAGAGTTTCACAAAGTCCAGTCCAGCTGGCTGAAATTGGAGGTGTCCACATAAAGAGGGTAAAAACACTAAAGGCTTAGATATGAGCATAGATTAGCTATGGGCAACAATTCTGAGAACTAAAAAAGGGAACACTGCATCACCGGATGAGCTCTGAATGGAACAAAAGGATTAGCTTAAACACATGCTCAAAATAGAAAATAATTTTAGCAATGTTGTTCAACTAGGAGGCTTTTTTTTTTTTTCCTCAGAACTGATCTGCAAGGGAAAAACTACAGCAAAGCAACTTCTCTTTGAGCTCTCAGGGCTAAATTCTCTTTCAGTACAAGTTCTACAAACTAATTTAAGAATCTCAAACAATGGGCTGGATGATTTGAAACAGTCACATTATCAGGACCATTGTGAATGTTGCCTTTTTGGTTGGAAAGCTTGCCAATTCACCTGCCATTGCCATGCTGCCCAGAGGCCTGGGTGGCCTCTCAAGCAATGACTAAGCCTTTGGACAAAGTTTAGCATTTGGAGAAGAGAAAGCACAGCTTAACTGTGTGTATACCTTTCCTTTTCAGAAGGCATGTTGTAATCAAGGCTGTAAAAATGGCATACTTCCTCTCTTGCTAGTGCTGATTTGGACAAGAAGACAACCATGGTTATGAAAGCAAATTACAGTCTGATGTGATACAAGCTGCAGTTCAGGGTCCAGAACAAAAACATTGCCCAGTAGATTGACCATATTTCTCCTACAGAATGTTGTTCCACTGTTTTAGTCTGCTTCAGAAAAAGTCTCAGGCACATGCAACTAGGCAAAGCTTACTGGAGATACTGTACTTATCCTACATAGCTACAGGACACCAACCACTGGCTGCTGAATGTATGTACTGAACTCAACACCTGCTCATAGCTCCTATAACACACACAGGTTGGGGAGTAAGACTTAATATAGTTAATAAATAAAATAAGAATGCAATACAATTTTCTCCCACACCCATTTTACCTTATTGTCTGTCTTTAGGAGATGGGCAAATCTTCACAGACTAATCCATTCATTTAAACTACTTAGAAACTCATCTTCCCTTTCCAGACTTTCAGTAGTGCTGAAATATGGTTGATAACTCTTTAATCAAGCCAAATAATTTCCATAAGAGTATACCTAGCAGCAGATGTGCATGTTACCAGCATGTGTTACCAGCACTTTGCTTGTGTTACTCAAGTACCTGGCGGTTCAACCAGCCTTTAGAAAGAGGATAGCATTGTTTTCAGCACCTCACTACAACTTCTTTGGTAGCTTTTAAGATGACAGCAACTTTAATGGCTAAATGTGGGAATCCAGTTTTCCAGCGAAAGCCCAGTGTGCATAGAACCAATGTTAAAAGATTAGAGGTTAGATTTCATGCATACTGAACATTGATCAGATATTTTAAATCTCAGTAAATTCACATTTTGTTGCAGCCTTTGTTTGCACTTAGTTCAATTTGAAAGGATGTCTGAGAAGGTCCCACTAGGCCCCATTAAAATATTTTAGGTCAGAGAACTCCCTAAACTAGGGATGAAAATTCATCCTTTCCACTTTTTTTCAAGTAAAACTCAGTCCACCATCACTTCTAGTTTCCTCTTCTGATTTTACTCTTCACAGAAGCAGGAGGGATTTTAAAGCTGAGCTGTTTATAGCCTTAACCCATTGAATTACTTTCTGGTGAAGTGGTTGAAAAGTCTTCCATTGGAAGAACAAGTGACAGTGTGCAAGTATTCCAAATCATAATGAATTCACCAATAAGTTTCTGGGTTTAAAAATGCTTTCTTTTACTTGGGTAGCACAAATGAAGTCAGTGGGGTTTCAAATTAAATAAAATTTGGCACTTCTTCTCAAAAAGCCATATTTTGTTTTGCTAGATCTGCATAACTCAAAATTGCTTAAGTGAAAGTTTCTTGCACATAAGAGAGATGAATTTAGCACAAGAAAGAAATTCAATCTTAATTTAAATCTCTGAGGCAAACAGGTGTTAGTCTGTGCAGAATTTGGCCCTCTGGGCCCTTTTATTTTACCTCTACATTTATGTTCTCTCTAAAACAATTGCGTAATTTCACCATTCACTCAAAGATAAAATACAACCTGTCACTCTGAGACCAAGGCATGGATCTCTCAGCTCTGAACAATGTCAGTCCCAATAAATGAAAGAAACAGAGAATAAATGCAATGTCAAAATAGCACTTGAGAAAGCCATCTTCCTTTATTCTGATTTTTCAATTTTGCCTGAGATATGAAGAAAAGCATAGAAGTGTTGCAGATTTTTTACTTACTGCTCAAATATGTCTAGAAAAAAAAGCAATAAGGATTAGTCACCCTGTTATCATGCCTTTTGTTGCTATTTTATGAACTTGGAGTCCTCAAGCAAGCGAATGTTTGCAATGTTTGTAATTACATCATCTTCTCTGAAAATTTTTATTTGCATTTACCTTAAAATAATGAGTTAAGAGTAATTCCAAGCTAGGTAAGTACTGATAATACATTTATTACTCAAGCATATAGAATATAAGTAAAATTGTAGTACACAGGCACCCCAATTGAACAGCAGTTCTGCTCAAGTATTTAAAGCACTTTGGGCAGTTTTGACATTCCTGGCTTTCTTTTGAAGGAAACAAGCAGAAATCTTAGTTCTGGACCACACAAGTCCGGAGAGGTGTAAACGTCTTCTGGAGGACAGCAGTAACCAAGGAGGCTCTCTGGCTGTCTCTGCGAAAAGATTGTGGGGAGCAGATGCTCAAACTCAAGGCTCCCCAGGGAGTTTGTCACAGCCACCAATTATTACATTTGAAGAAGTGGGCTAAAAATAAATCTTATTCCTTTCCTGTTCTCTGGTCGAACATGAAAGCAAAATGGTCTATATGAATAGCCAAAAACCCTCAAACCCACAAAAACCATTTACCTCCTTTTCACTGCTGCATCATTAAAGCACCATGTAGGTATGAAGGAAGAGAGGGCACTCCTTGGCCAATATTTCATTTTCTTTGTGAGTTCAAGGGAATACACTGCTAGCATGTTCTTGAAATGCAGGGAAATGGGCTGGGTGGGATTTGGCAAGCCAAAGAATTGACTCTGTTTCTGCCAGTGGCCAGCAGGAGACAATGTTGCAGTGTTAATAAACGACGATTAATTCCAACTCCTGAAAAACAGGGAGCTCTGCTGACTACCTAGAAATTCTCTAGGTAGTAGGTCAGTAAAGAAGTGTGAACAATATTTTTAAGTCTTTAGAAAGGACTGAAGCATAAACAGCATTAAGGTGGGCTTTCTGAGGAGCTGTACTAATTTACCTTTCCTAGCACAGATCTAAGCAAATTACTTCAATATTTGGAAACCTTTCAGGAATTTATAAGAATTATTTTGCAAAGCTGGCTTCTGTGGGTGCTCTTGTATTCCTGACGACACAAGGTTGCATCATCCTAAAGGAAAGATTTTGAAGATATTTTCAGACTAATTTTTTGAAAGAGACCAGTTTACAAACTGCTTCATAGGGAGTTTTATGAGTTTGAACACAGAAAGAATTCTGATAGCCTGTTAATGTGCAGGGATGTGACAGATACACCCACACATAGTTTGTGTACAGAGAAAAAGAGGGACAAACACATAGGTGCTCTATTCTGGTGGTGGCTTTGTCACCACCTGAATGGTCCAATGGTATTGCCAGTCATTGATCCGGAAAACAGGTATACCAAAACCAAAATATTAATTCACTGGTCTTCTAAGAGCTTTAAGAATGGTCTCCATTTTTGGGCTTCATAATACACAGTCCTTCATGTAACAAGAATGGGATTTGATCCAGTGTCTTCTTAACTTTTATGAGTCCAGTATTTTTCCATTTATTATCCGCACATGAGACTGGCCATGAAGAAAAACTAACACACCACCTTGTTCTCAGTTGTCTCTCTCTGCCATCCCCCTCTATCTGGTGTTACAATGCTGAGCCATGCTAGCAGTGGGAGTGGGAAGCCATGAGGTGACCTAGCAGCAGTCCAAGTAAAAATGCAGAGGAACAGCATGAACAGCTAGACTCAGGAAAAATGTCATTTGACACTGCATGTTACTCTGTCAATTCGCCTTCCTGATTGTTTCCTTTACTCTTTCACAAACTGGTGTTTGTTATTCAGTTGAATAATGCATGTCAAGGAAAAAATAGCCCACTGAATAACAGATGGGTCAATTTCATTTTCTCAGGGTTATTTTTCATTGATGGAATAGGAACAGAGGTTCAAGCTCGTATTTCTTTAGTATTTCCTCAAATATAAATGGTCCATAAATGTCCATAAATGGCAAATTAAGACTTATCAGAAGAGTTGTAACTAAATGAAGAAAAGCTGCAAGGAGGACAAAGTTGCCTACACATTCTTTTCCTCCTTTTTTCCCCCAGTGAAAGCAGAATGCTGTCACATTCCTACTCATCCCTCTCTGAAGTCCAGGTCAAAATACCATGTTTCAGAGTTTGATAGAGAACAGCCATTAAATCAAAAATATGCTTAGAGAGTAAGACCTGTCAGGGGAAATGCCATCATGCATCCTTCAGGAAGATTCATCTTTCCTGTGATTGAGCATGTCTTTAATAAGAGTCTGGCTGCAGAAGAGGGACACTGGTGCAGCTATTCTTAGAGATCAGCCAACAGGACCAACAGGCTTGTATGTCATTCTTTATGGCTCAGAAGGGGTTTGGATGCTGAGCTTATCAGTTCTGACAGAGACTCTATGATCTGTGTCAATGTGAGGAGCATTCCTCCTGTATCTGAAGGCAAAGCAAAGGGGAAATGCGATGATGGTTAACTGCTGTTCACAGCCGAGCTGGAGGCACAGACACCAAGCTTTACCTTCAACAACAAGAACCCAACTATCATAGGAAAGAGTAGGGCTGGTGTCTACAGAAAGCTGCCTAAATTCCAAGACATGTTGGTTTCTAGGCTATGAACTTGGTTTTTTATGAAAAAGCAGGCAACAACCAACTCAGAGAGTGGGTTTAAAACACACAGTTGTTATTACGGCTATACCAAGACTAACCTTGAGAGTCCTTGCACTAAAACAATGACAATCTCCAGCAGAAGCAGTTACAGAGCTTTTGACTAAGTAGTGACCAGTCAGTATTTCTGGATGATTACCTGCTACATTATAAAAATGTCAGCATAGTGAATATTTATTTGCAGAGCAAAACACTGTCATAAAGGGTCACTCTTGACATCCGGGTGACTGTAGTTACATTACAACTACTGAGGTTTTTTCTAGAAAAGCATTAATAGTTCATTTCTCTGTCACTGAATCATCAGTGACAAGTAATTTTGGAAAAGGATTCATACTTAGGGGACAAAAAATGACAACTCCTCATTACCAGCATGATCCACATATCTTCCAAACTCTACAGTGAAAACAAATTTCAGTCTTCAGTGACTGCACTTTTCAAATAGGTCCACTTAACTCTAAGACAGAAAGGGAGGAGATTTATCTACATTAAACTGTGAAATGTTGCACTGAACAGTAGGACATCCTCCATTAAAAGCAAATTGGACAATATTTGGATGGGTTACCATGAATAAGGCTATGCAGAAATGGCTAATATTTGACCATGCATTTCATCATTTCATGTAGTAGTTACACGGCTATTGATCAATGCTTCCTTCATAGATACTGACTTGCTAAGTTCATCTATGCTAAGGACCAGTATTGTCTTCTATATTATGTCTCCACCATGCCTCAGGCTTTATTGATTTTTTTTTTTCATGCTGAATAGCTTATTCTTAATGGTATCTTCCTCTTTCACCTTGTGCCTCATTGTCCAATTTGCATTATGCACAATCCTTTCTTGGTACCTTATGAGTGATACTTCACTTTCTCACTTTGTGCTGAATGATACTACACTGAACCAAACATATCCTCTCTTGACTTTGCCGAGTCAGAATCCTCATGATCAGGATATGTCATGCTCCACAGCTGAGTCCCTTTACTTGGGTGGATTATCTGGACTCAACAAAGAGGATTTTGCCCTCTGTTCATTCAGACTCAAATGCCTGAGGATATAACCAGCTCATTGGTTAAACAACTTCTTACATCACAGCGGTACATACCGCAAACCACTTCAAGGGATGAGAGGAGTAATTCTTCAGATAATCTTGCACAGTGATGGAAACATCAGAGGATTTATTATGTATGCTATCAAGTGTTTTCCAGTTTTCTGCACAGTTGATAGCACAGTTGAGTTTTGTAATACTTCATAGTTCTTTTGTAAGTGGAGTAAGAGACTTGATATGACTAAAAAACAGCCAACTTAAAATGGTCTGGATCCTATAAAATACTCTCAGTAGCTGTTAGTATCTGGTCAACACCGGGAGATCTAACCTTATGTCACCAAAACAAGGAAGATCCCAAGGAGTCAGGTCTGTCTTACAGCAGCAGGTGTAAGAGATGAAGAGCATTTCTGTCCTGGCTATATTGATAATTCCACAAGATACAGGAAGACTCTCAAGATGTTATCACAATTGTCCAGTTCAGTAACTGAATTCTGAACCACATCCCTCACCTACTTTTGATCCCAAATGTGGCACTGCCCAGCAAAAAAATGTAGCCTGCCATTTTATTTATTATAAATTCTGCAGTCTAAACAAAAAATGAAAGGTTTCATCTCAGATAAGTAAGGCTGCTTCATGTTTTATCTTCAGGTGACATTCTCCTTAAAGATGCAGTAAACAAAAAAGTATTTACTGACAGAGGTTGAAAATTACTTTGCTGGTGCCCACAGACATGTGTTAATCTATCATAGATAAAATCTGTTCCTTTTCCCCCTTCCACTGTCTACAGGTCAGCCATAATAATTTCACTGCTTTTTAAGACCACAATTTGATTTCATGCAGCTGATCATCATTTATTAACTTCTGCATAAACTCTTTTTTGAGGCACTGTATTGCACTAGAGATGAAATAAAGGTCACAGGAGTAGTTCTGTGAAGACAGACAGCAAATCTTGGTACACAGATAGTGGTGCTCATGGTTAGAAGACAGCTGTACAAGTGATTTTCATGGTCTGGGCTAAGGAGATGGGAGAGTCATAGCTACAAATCTTTCTCTAGAAGACACACAATTCACTAGCATAGGCAGAAAGACAGTATGTCTTTAAGGGAATTTTTTTTTTAATTCCCTTGAGATTTTTAGTTCTAGAACCACAGGAAGACCACAAAAAGAATGAAGGTGTTAGAAACTAAAGAGCAAGGAAGAGTAACATAAGGAGCATATGGGACTCATCTCTAGGCTAGTAATGGTCAGAAGGATAAGTTGCCTACAGAAGACAAAGGAGAAAAGGGACAGAGAAGGAGAGAGTGGGGAAGTGAGAGAGAGACACTCTATAGCTTGAGGAGAAGCTCTGAGATGCAAAAAATAGTATTCTGGATGGCCTATAGTTAAGATGTTATAGTCTGATGAGGAAGCTGAGAAATATATGCAGGACATTATTTTTTCCTAGTTCTATAAATCTTCTATGCTTCTCACACTGAAAAATAATTGGATTCAGAACCCTCACAGTTCTCATCACTTGTCTGCTTCTTCCATAATACATCTGAAAATACAAATGTAACCTTCAAACACAGGTGGGTTAGACAGATGAGAAAAAGTGAGAAATGAGAAAAATGAGAATTTTGTCTTGAAGTTCTAAGAAACCTTGGTCTATGGATTATCAGTTCCATGCAAAAGCGATAGCCAGAGAGGAGTTGTATCACAATGATCAAGGTAAGAGATTTCATGGTTGCCTTTTCCAAACACAAGGAGTTCAAGCACACACGTCCAGCATGATGGCATTCAACCACAACTGCTTGTCGCTGTCATCTGGAGGAGCCTCTCCCAGAACTGTATGACACAATCAGCTGCATTTGGAACAGGAAGAGGAAGATGATCCTTCCTCTCTGCTCAGCACTGGTGAGGCTACACCTGGACAACTGCATCCAGCTCTGGGCTTCACAGTACAGAAAAATACAGACTTACAATAGGAAGTCCAGAAGAAGGTAGAAAAGATGATTATGGGACTGAAGGAAAAGGTGAGACAGCTGGGACTATTAAGCCCAGAGAAGAGAAGGCTCAGGAGGGATCTTATCAAAGAATGATGAGGGAGCCAGGTAGTTCTCACTATAGCCCAGGGACGGGACAAGAGCAACGGACACACAATGAAATACATAATTTCTATCTGGCCACCAGGAAACCCTTGTGACCTGGTGGCTTGTACCTATTATTTGCTATAGATGAGGTATAAAAGTTAATTCCCAGCCAAGTAAAGATTTTGTCAGACAATGTCACATGCCCAGAGCATCCTTGTAGCACTGACTGCCTGGAAACACTCAGGTTTGCAAATCTAGCTTGACCTGCAGGGAAGAGCAATGCATCTAGCTCTCACCTGCTGCATGTGCCTGTGGAGGAAGAATAGAAGAGAATGTCTTGGAATGCTTGCTTTTAGTTTTTCTGCCTTTTGGTGCTTGGGACTTGATCAAAGTAATTTACTGCCCAGTGATAACTATTATCCAGAAGTTAAACCCACGAAAATTACTAAACCCTCTACAAGGAGTTACAATTTTATTTATTCCTTATCATGAATGCTAACTTCACTACCCAAGATAATCAATTCCACAAAATGAGTAAAATGTTGAGTTATAGCTGTTTCACACAAGTGTATTTTGAGACAAACACACAAAAAATTTGATTCAGAGCCTTCAATATTGAAGGCATTAAATGAGTGGGACAGCAGTGCCATTTGTTTCTGTTAATGATGAATTAATTATGAATGGATAATTAGAACTGAACCCAGCATTCTTTGTATTGGTTTTGTACTGAGCATTATGACAAATCTAAGACCATTGGGGTGGCTGTGCTGTCTTGCAAACACTTTTTGATATCCGGATTGTGGAACCACGTGCTCCCCTCAACTGCTGTACATATGCTGCTCCCACTGGATGGATGAGGATGGAGATTCTGTCTGTGCCCTTCCAAGGGAAAAGTACAGAAAAAAATGAAGGGATAAAAAAGAGGTGTGATAACATGTCATGCTACAGTCCTCATCACCAGGAGGAAAGAGAGCACGCTGGCTACTTTTCTCAAAAAGAAAATATAGTGGCAATGACTTCCCTCACACCTGTGCATGGATTTCCCAGACTAGAGTTACTCCTCTTCTGGACTAGTACAAATATATTAGTATTAAAAAGAGTATTAATAACAGTGACCTGCTTCTAAAACACTCATGCAGTTTATAGGACAGATCAGCATCATTCATCTCAGCAGGATGAAAATAGGGGCAGAAGAACTTGCTTAAGGTCTTCCAATACACCAAGTGGTGGAGATAGAAATAGGTGTTCTCTCTGAATCTCAGCTTCGTGCTCTGTCTGCTGCACCTCAAAAAGTATCCCTCACATTTAGGAGAGATATGCAAGAAGAAAACTCAAAAAACTGAAAATAGCTATTAAAATAAAAAATTGTGGCAGCAGGAGAAGAAACTCTTCTCTAAAGTCGATAACCAAACTGTCATTTCAGGTAAGGGAGACAGTAGATGGCAGTATCCCCCAATACTTCCTAAGGAGACACAGTTCTCATACTCAATATCCCTGCTACAGAGCACAGACCCACGCCCCAGCCAGTGGCAGATGCCAGGCAGGACAGACTTCACTCCCCACTGCAAGTTAAAACCAGGCAGCTTCTGGAAGAGTGGTGCTATGCAGGCTCTCAGCTCATTTCTCCTTAGGAAAGCCTTGTAGCTCACTTTTCCTGTCTTGCAAGTCAAGCTGCCCTAACTGACATCTGACAGATGACAGTAGAACAAGATGACCACTCCTGGACTGAAGGAAACAGTGGTCAGTCAGCTCATCAAATATGTTCCATAGTAATAAAGAATGACAGCTTTCCATTCCTTAAAATCCTGACATCTGGCCTTCAGACACAAGGTATTAAAAAGCCAGGAAAAAGGTCCTAGGGCAGAACAGAGATCTGGCTACAAATTGTGTGTTTCCACTGGCTTCCTGTGTCACAATGAAAAAGACAGTATGTCCCTCTGCATTCTTGTTCCTGTTGAAATGCAATAATGTCTGCTTTGGGATACATACTAAACATTAAAAAAATTCTGCTCTCTCAATCAACAAAAGCATTCAGAAAAACTCCAATGACTCAAAGAATCAGACTTCTGTGACAGATATATAAATATCTGCTGAAGTCTTCTCACAGGAAATTGTCAAGATTATTCCATTAATGTTTGTAAGACAACCACCATATAGAAGTCTTAAGAGAAACCTAGAAGAGAGATAAAGAAAACAAATTTGGAAAGAAACAGCATTCTGAAATGGCTTTCCTAAAAACAGATCAAAACTGGAAACTGTTGTAGGGCAGGCACCTTTCAGATTTCCCTAAAAGAAGTTGAGCACAGCAAGTGGAGAGGTCAAGAATTAATACATCTACTATTTCCAGTGTTGCTGGATATTCTGTTCCCTTGTAAAAATCAACATAACTCTGTCAACTACAATATTGGTATGTACAAGCTCGTCATCTGACCGCTTTCTGAGCTTTGGTATTATCTTGGACTGTGAAGACTTTTATTAGAGGACTTTGCAGCAAAACAACTGGTGCAGAGCACAGTGATGTGAACTTTTAGCACCAACCATCAGACCACAGCAGGACATAGACCTCACAACTGGCCCTGGGTTCAGGGTTAAAGAATAATGCCAAAATAAACCAACATGACAGGGTATGCCACCAGCATTTAAAATTAGCCTTAGTGAGTCATTCAGACATGTGCTAGAAGAGCAGATCCCAAAGCATCCACATTCTTTGCCTTCTTCCTGTACAGCTCCAGAGTGACACTAAACTTTTAACTACAGCATCCCAGTGAGCTGGTTTAGACACACAAAAAGAGATACAAAACAATAGTTTTAAATATACTCAGAACATACTCTGATGCATCCCATGATAGTGAAGCTCATAAATGGATGAGGTGCAGGGACAGGAACAGATATATTAATCATTTTGGATCACTAACTAATTGCAAAGCTCTTTCTATTTTCAACATGATGAGGAGAAATTTCCCTGCAGATACAACAGCAAAAGATGAGGAATTTAAAGATTCCATAGGCAGGAAGGGGGAAGATTCTCCTGCAGAAACTGCTGGATTTGTAGCTATGGTCAGTGGGAGGACCTCCACACACAGTGCACCTTGCTGCTTAGTTTTCAATGGTCCACTGAGTGGTGCTGTCATTGCTATGGGCAGGGGAGAGAAAAACGAAAATCAGAGCCAGGCACCTGAAATTCCCTCACATGGTGATTTTAGAGTTCTTACATGGCCTGAACTGATTCTTCAGATCTTTCAAAGAGTGAGAAAGATAGCCTTCTCTTTGTGCTCACAAAGATTGGCTTCTATGATCTTCAAATTAATTCCCTTGGTCACATATGGGCATCTCACATGTGTGAGCTGAAAGTTTGCCTGGTTTGCGTGTCCATAGCTAGAAGTTTCAAGGACTGAGAAACCACTCAGAAAGAATCAGTGGAGGACATAGAAGAAGAGGTTGTTCAGCTGTTTAGGAAGAAAATGAAGAATACTTGTATGTGGATCCCTAACTTTAGGAGTCTCCATGATACATCGGTATCTGTTAATAAGGCACTTTGCCAGAAGCTGAACAAGGCATGAATGGCAGAAGAAAGCTGTTTTATCAGAGAAACTTGGGAAAATGACATTAAATTACCTTTGTTTAATGCTTTTAAACCTTTAAGGGCATCATGTTATAGCTATCCTACCTCTCAAGGCATGCTTCTGTCTTACAATCCTAGTACTATATACAAAGTCAAGAAGACCTTTATATGCTTTTAGTAAAGAGCTTTCTAGGCCAGTCCTGCTTCTCTGCACTAGCCAGGCACACTGCAGCACACCACTCCTCCTGGACCCTGATACATCCATCCTGAAATGTCCTGAACATACATTCTATTGCTGTGATTTTAGCACCAACTTGATGAAAGGATAAGCTTTTCTCAAGGGCCTCATCAGCAGTAGCTCAGAAACGTGCTGGCAGGTGTTCAGCATCACAGACCTTGCATAACTCCACAAGATGAATTGCGAAGCAATGGCTTGGGCTGCGGTTCAAAAGTTGTTTCTGTTGGCACTTTCAGTTGTGCCACTGGTGACACTAAAGACAGGGAAAGGATCCAAATTTAAATATCTGACAGGTGTTGGCCAGGAATTTGAATAACAGAATTTACACACTTCTCAGACTCCTCAGTTTTCTTTAAGAAAAGCAAGCCTCAGGTTCATCTTGGTGTCACAGAAGTCAGTGACTTTGAAGATTATGAAATTGATGGGCAGTTTTTCTGAACACAGGGTGAAGCTTCAAAACAAACCACTGCTAGAAATCCTTGCCTTCTAGATGTGCCTGTGTTTTCCTTCTCTCCCTGAGCCATCAGGAGAACACCTTGTCACTGTCCACTCCTCTAAACCAGCGTGTCCTCCCAAGTGCCCTTGAGCCAGCGCCGAGCCCTGGCAGAGTAAGTGGCAGAGTAAGAGCAGCGCACGCGGCGTGAGCGCACAGGGCTCGGCTGCGCCCTGCAGCTCTGTGTTTGCACCCAGCGCACCTTGCCATCAGACTCCGTGTCACATTCTGTCCCAGTGCATGTGCAGGCATGCTTGTGTTTCATGTCACATATAATAAAGAGTAATTTTAAGAGGGATTGTCCTATTCTGTAACAGCTGTGACATACATACAGCTCGTAGAACTTCTTGCTGCCAGCTTTCACAGGAGACTGAATTGAACAGGGCTATGCCAATAATTTATATGTTTTTCAGTTCAGCAATCTAAGCAAATGAAATATAAAGATTAGGTTATAATCTTATTAACCAGGATATAATTCTTCTGCTTCAATTCCCCTGCTTCCTTCAACAACAAAAGTATCACAGAGTCTTGGAATAAAATGAGTTGGAAGGGACCACAAGGATCATCTAGTCTAACTCGTAAATATCTATCATATAAGTAGCTACCATACTTCTTTCCCCCATAAGATAACACCCTAGAATAACTGACCTCTAGAGATTTAATATTTTTCAGCTATCTTTTAAAGAGACAATACACTCTTTGTTTTACAATATGATGTGCCAGAAGATCCTGAAGAATGTAAATCACAATTTCAAACTACATTCCTCAAAATACATTAATAGAAAAATTAATTAATTAATTTGGCAATCTACTACTATGGCATCTTTCATTTTATCATTTGGTTCAACCAGCATCCAACATTTGCTTTACTAGTCTTTTAAGGATCTAGTACAAACACATGTTGAGAAAAATAGTTTGGAGGTTTTCCCATCCTTTTTATCTGTTCCCCAAACAAAATTTCAGGATTTACATTAATTGTTTTGCTTTGAAATTTCATCCCTAATTAGCAAACTAAGCTATTTTAATAAGGAAGCAGAAATTAATATTTGTAGTGCATAAGGTTCCAAAGGCCTCCCGAAAAAATTAGTTTCACTTTCTATATGTTATGGTGAAGCTACTGGCAGAAGCTGCCATCCTAGCTAAGGAGTCCACAGCCCTCACTGGCAGGAGAGAGAGTAGGACTGGAGAATGAGAACAGCACGAGAGGACAGTTAGAAGACTTTCTGCCAGCTCCTGTTATGAGTGCATTCCACTAGGAGTGAAATGCGTGTGAAAACATTCATTATATATACACATTATAATGTATATGTACTGCAGTAGCAGCGTGCATTCAACAACAGCTGTGGCACTGTGCAATGTGAAAGGACTTAAGAAACCTCTCTGTCATCCCTAGCTGACCCCTGACTACCAGCAGTAGCCTGGGACTACTCCTTGCAAAAGCACACTACATGAGTCACAGCTGTACAAAACCCTGACAGGAGTAATCTCCTGCAAGGTCTTCCATCTAGAAATCTCAAGAAATGTGAATCTCAATGTGTTCTGTTCCAGGGGACCTATTAAAACTATACTAAGATAAGTTACAGACAGGATCCTCATGGTATAAAATACTCACCTCTTCCACATCTTTATGACTCCCAGCTTCTTTAAATCCTGGCAATATCCAGGCTCTGGTGTTTCAGAACAAGAATTTTAACTTGATGGCTTGCCTATTTATCTATATTAAATTAAATCAAAGCTAAAGCTCAAAAAGAAACCTAAACTTTTTGAAGAAGCTAATCTTCTCGGGTTTTTTTTCCTTTTTGTTTGATAATCACTATATTCTGTTGAATAACCAATGTATTTCCCAATATAGCTGCAAGGAATTTCACAATAGCATTCATTCATTTAAAAAACAGGAGAGAGTCAAAGCTCTTCTGTCTTACATCACTTTCAATGAATGCTTTAGAGCGAAATGGCAATCATGAGACCTCCAGCCTACACAAGGAGGAAGTGGTTTTGCAGGCTTGCCAGATTAAAGAGTGACATCACATTATCTTCGTCAATGCTGATTCCAGCTCTTCGATAATCAGGCAAACATGGAAAGTGCTGTTCTCCTATCACATGGTCAGACATCACTTTCCATTCATTAGCGGAGCTAGCAGTGCCTGCCTCAGCAGAAGCCCTGCCTCCTCTACTGTAGGAAACTTGCAAAAGCTAAGAAAGTGTGACAGAAAGAACAGCCATCTCTACTCTTTGGCTGACCTATTCAAAAGCCACTTGCCATTTGTTTATATCACAAATCAGGGAAAACTGAAACCCTGTTCTTGTACGGAAAAGACTGTTACGTGCCATCACTTTCAAACAAGTGTTGCAATTTTTGTGTATAAGGGTGAAACCCTCTTGAGAGATCCAGGTTTTCAAGTTGGTTATGAAACATGGACTTGTAAACAAGGACTTAAACCATGACAGAAAACATTATTGTGTGTGTAGTAGCCCTTTCTGAAAATGTTCTAAGACAAACTGCAGATCATGGGCATGATCCCACTGACTAAGAATTCAAGAAGGGCACCACAAAATTTTTGGTGACTATTATATTTTCCACAAAGTGCCAGTAACTCCCAGACTTGTACTTTGCTGTAAGAGTTATGCACTGAAACTCTGTTGAAATAAAAAATAGCTTGGGTTCATAGCAAACACTCCAGAGGGTTTTCTGAGGTTATAAATTACACAATGTGTGGTTTCTGTTAACAGAAATTTGGGCTTAACCTGCAGCCTTCTTGAAGTGAAGAGGCAAGAATATCTTTCTATAGCACCTATATATAGGCCTAGCATATTACACAGCACAGCTGATACACGCTCTTGATCTGCCTGGAGAGGAAATTATCTGTCACATATGGTCTCAAAATTACATTCATTGCTGTCCTTTAGCTGAGACTTAATACTTCTTCTCTACATAGAGCACAGAGTAGACATGTAGTTATTCAACACTTCTTAACAGAACTCCAAAAACCTGCACGATCTTTTGAAGAACAGATATGGTCTGTGCCCCAGGGATACTGTGTGGTCCAAGGCATCCCCATTGCAGAGCTCTTGCATCTCTCATGCAAGTCAATATCTCACAGCAGAGTCGTGCAGAGCAGCACAGACTCTAGCACAAGGCTTTCTTCAGAAGCCCAAGGGATTCATTCAAAGCACAGTACCAGCCAAGGTGAAGATGAGGAAACAAGCTTCTCTCTTCAAGTCCTTTGTGGGCATCTTCTTTCTTCATTTCTACTCTTTGTTCTCAAAGGCTGGAAAACTAATTCCTCCTCATCTGGACTGGGAGAAGGGGACAGGCATGGAGCTAGTAAAGGGAAAATCTTCAGCTGAGACTGGGTCGAGAGAGAGAATTAGGCTATGATGCCATTCCATCAACCCAGAGTCACATTTTCTGTGGGTTTATGCTTATCTAAGTTTGGAATCCAATTAGGCAAGAGATGCAGATGAAGCTTTTATCATGGCCAAGGCTTTTAAAAAGTTTGTTTTTTTTTTTTTGACATTCTGGTGTCCAGAAGGAGACCAGGTGACCAAAGTCAACGTCACAATAAAAGCACACATAGCCTTGTTCTGTTGCATGTATTCCTCATGATTTGTGTAGGAAACACCTCTTTAGGACCTCAAACCTTTGGTTGTCTAAGAAACTACTGAAGGAGGAAAAGGAATGGAGAAAGGGGGAAAGTACACTGTAGGACAGGTCCCAGGCCTGAAATATTTCTACTTCATATCGAAAGTTTCCTTGATTGCTAGATTACTCATAAAACAAACAAAACAAAACAAACAAAAACTAAATTAAAAAAGTTAAACAAACAAACAAAAAAAAAAAAACCAAACAAAACCCCTAAAGTGTTCCGTATTACTTTTGAAATGGCAGGATTAAAAACACAGCTCATCTAAACTCAGTTTACCCTCACTGTTAATCTCTGGGAACTCCGGGTAAGTTTAGAGGTGAAAGGACACCTAGAAGCAAGTTGTTCCCTGAAGTAAACTAAGTTCCCTTTTTCATTTGCACAGCTAAGTCATAAGCGGTAGAGGAGGAAATCTCCCGAGGCTGTCAGACCCAAAAGAGGTATCGCACGACAACGCCCACAAGGTCAAATAAGCACCATTCTAATAAAGGAAAGTATTACTGCTTCCTTTTTGATCTGGAAGTCCCAATCAAGATTATAATCCCCAGATACTATGCCCCAAAAATAAAAATTTCTAAAAAGAAAAAATACACAAGTGTACATTGGAAAAAAATCAGTCAAAGAGTCATTGGTACTGTTATATACATACTCATATAGTTCATCTGAACTGAAGCACTCTACAAATGAGTGCATCTCCCCAGGAGTTTTCATTGTAAGAATGAAATTTCTCAGTTCTCAAGAGGCAGTGAACAGTAAATCATTTAGATCAGGAAACCTGGATAGCAAACAGTAAGTGCACCTTGTAGCAGAAATTCACTTCCTCAAAGTAGTGGCATTTGCACTGAATTTATAAAAATCCATTTTAGCCACTTCTCTTAATCTAGAATCTTGGGTTGATGATAGACAGAAAGGCTCTGACCACAGACATTTCCTAACTGAAACGGAATCGGGAAGTGATGCCAGCTTCTTCTGTCATTCAAAGGTTTTGGTTAATAAGCGTCATATTAGATCCATTTGAAAAAATTTTGCTTATAATCACGGGATGTTTACTTACTGCTTGCATTAATACTCTTTACTTGGAATCTAAAGGTCTAACAGGAGAAGTAGGCCAATGTGATACACACTATACATGCTACTGTTATAAGTGGATTCTTTTCTGAAAAACTTAGGTTCAGTCAGACATTCAGGTAGGGTATTGGTGGGGGAAAGACTGGTCTGTGGACCTTAGGAGTGGTGATAAGGACATGCATTTACACTAATTGGCTTTGCACAGCCTAGGTCTGAGCACAACTCCTCACGTAGGAGAACAGTCGATAAAGTGTACCCTGTGATGGCACAATATAGGCAGCTCAGATGCCAGGTGTGAACTCTTTTTGTTAAAAATGTAGCAAAGTAAAATGAAAATATCATAGAGGAAACGTCAGTCTTGAGGCTACGTGAGTAAGGATAGGTGCCTTTTGGAATAGTTATAGCAAACAATGGCTACAGTACTCAATGCCAAAGGATTTCTTGAGGGTGTTGTTTCTTTGTCCATACTGAAATCCTTCTCCCCAGCCCTGCCAGTGCCAGAGGCAAAGGCAGGGTTGTCTGTGAAGGCAGCCAAGCACTCAACCATTAAAAAAAAATAAAAAAGGTCACATTTCCAGAGAGAAATTAAAACTCTTACTGGATCTTTCATCTGTTACCTGTGGTCAACAAATAGAAAATACGCTTAAGAAACTCCCTCATAAAATTCTCTTAGCTCACTGTTCTGCCACAAAAAGACAGAGACTCCAAAATTTTGCCTGGCAGAACACATTTTACTGCTCTGACAACAGAAGTGGTAGAGAATCTGCAACCAGAAGTATCCATCAGGATCACATAGCTGCAAGAAAAGAAAACATAACTAAGAACAGTAAACAGAGCTTAACAAGAGCTCTCTGTTTTTAATCATGAAAGTAGTTAGGAAGTGAACCAGATTTAATCTCCTCCTTTCTTCTGTAAAAGGGTAGCAACTTCAATTGCTCTAAAGTGGAGTAAAGTAGTTGGAGCTACTCACAGAGGTAGAAGAGCTACGGCAGGACTTTTCTTCTTCCACATTCCAGAAGAAGAATCTAAGCACACCCAGGCTTATCATTTGCACAGGACCAGGCAAGAGAAAGGAGAATGGTCAGTCCCTTGACATGCAGCTCACAGCAACACCAAGACAGCAACTCTACAGCACAGCCACTAAATTAGCAGTTCGCAGTGGCTTTCCTTCGGGCACAGGCATAACTTTACCGCTGGGTTGAAAATATTCCCACTAAAAAAGCAAAGGGAAACCTCTGGGTTGTAACAGGAGCAGAAATATAAACATAGCTGTATACTGTGCACAACTCATTAAGAAATAAAGATCAAAGTTCCCAGCCAGAGTCAAATGCCTTCCAAAATAATCATTGCAGCTGCCATGAAAACCACAGTAACCAACGGCCAAAGGCTCATCTCTTCTGCATGGCATGGAAGCCCACAAACAGAGGTGAAGGAAAGAGGGTGCAAAAGAAGGGAAGTCCCTCTCTACCAGTAGTATTTGCACACCAGGCTGCCTCCTGCTTCCTTACAAATCAGAAAGGCTATTGTGAACTGGGAGCTGATAGCTGCTATCAGATCTGCATGTGTTTGGCATAGTCCAGTTCCTTGGTGTGTGAGGTGATTCTCAAATGAAAATTCATTTAGGAACTGCTGCCACTCACAGCAAGACAAATTCTATCCTTGGTTCTACATATTTGAGAGGGAAATATAGACAATGTTAAATAGTCTATCCATCCATTAATTACACATGCAATAAGTTATAAAACACTGTGGGACTATATATTTGGCCAAACAAGCAGTGATGGGACTAGAGGACACAAAAGTAACATCTGAAAGAGACCATGGGGTGTTTGTCAATCCACCTTCTCTAACCAGAATGAAATGCTGAAGATACGCCTACTTGGTGCCCAGAGTTCACAGGTGGAAAAATCCCTACTTTTCTGTCAGGGACTGCAAAGATTATGCAGAACTTGCTAACAATCTTGTTGCATAGAGCTGAACTTCATTCCCACCCAGAACTTGGTAGGCTGGAGAACCAAGTGGAGGGAAATTAAAATGAGAGTTACCAGCTCCACTGGAACACCAAGTACATTCAGAGCAATATCACTTCCACTTGCCCTACAGAGGCCAGCCTTGTTCTCTGATGCAAGAGGACCTTGCTCTTAGCTGAGGGACGTTCTACCTTGCACAGGAAACAGTCATCAGGAAAAGAGGAAGCCCAGACTCTCTACCTCTCTCCTCTGCTCCACAGTCCACAGAAAAGTACCTTCAAAGATTTTTAGTTCCTTAAATGTGAGACTCCAATCACTGAAGACACCCAGTGACAGAGCAAAATAGGATTCATGATCAGAGAAAGTCACTCATATTTGGACATGTATGGAAGGGAGAGAGAGGATGGTGGAGGAGAAGAGACAGGAATTGGGCAGAGCTCTGTGTTGGTATTATGTCCTATTATTTAATGTTCCTAGACTCTTTGTTCAGTTTAGTCTTCTTCCATGGATGAGGTTTTTTGAGTTTCAATGACTGAAGTCATTAGATCTCCTTAATGCCATATTTGCTCAATCGCTGATCAGCTCCTTTCCTTGCTTGTGTATTCTGGAAGGTCACACAGATACACCAAAATGGGGTCATTATGCCATATGCTTATTTACTATGTGTATGTTAGACCTTTTGTGTGCTATTTTTTGCTTGTTATCCATCATTATATGTATTTATCTTCAAGTAGCATATGGAGTAGTAGGATGGCATATATATATGGAGTCAACAGATGGTGAGACTGTGTGTGATTAATATGTTCTCATAACTTTTTATTGTCTCTTGTTCTTATATGTTCTACTTTCAAAGTGTCATTACTTTTGTCATCCCTGTTCTCATTTCTTTATTCCTGTATGCTATTAAACAAAGACAAAAAATTTAGTGTCTGGGTTTGAGATTTGTCTTTTTAGTGTATAAGGTGCTACATTTATTGAGGTGTTTCATAGGTTATTCAGGTCAACAGAGCCCATGTGTTCTGATATCTTTGTATAATACCAGGCACAGAATTTCATCCTGCAACTTCTTGAGCTAAAGAAGTGTTGCTCCCAGCTACTGCATGAACACCATCAATACTTTATTTTCTGTATTTCACATGGCAGTCATTCTGTAAAATGATAAAAAAACCTTTAGAAGATTAAACAATAATTCATGCTATGAATTGTAACTTAAATGCAGAGAGAAGGGTGTCTAAACAAGTTTACCATCCACTGGAGGCATTGCAGAAACCTGGCTGAGATTTCACATGCGCACTGGGACACACAGCAGGGAAGCAATGGTGCACATGCTCTGGCCTGACCCCACACATGACACCTCCCAGATAGTGAACAGCTTCACTCTGTTTCATTCTGACTATCTTACTGAAGTAGCACAATGGATCCTTGTGGCACAGGAAGCAAAGGCATGTTTTCCCACACAGTGAATATTTTCCAAGAAGCCTTTCACCTTTCCCTTATCTGAATGGGTGCCCAAGTTATCAAAGTTCTCAGGTTAGCTCTACTGCCTTTCCATCCCAATTTATTACTTTTCTAATATGGAAACTGTGCATCCAATATTTATTAAAATCATTCAATAATGTCTATTGATTTTTATTGCCAGTTTAAAATGTTGCTTGAATCCATGCTTATCTCTTCTCCTCTTAAGTCTCATGCATCCTGGAAACGAGGATAGCTGTTTATCAAACTCTTCAGGAAAGGGCTTTTGCTCTTACAGCAACATGATCAGTTCAGAAATGTACATGGCAATGAGTGCAAGCAAAAACTTCCATCCTGATCTGTAAGTATACCAAGCTTCATGTCCTTATTTACATTTCATTATTAAATGAAATGTAAACCATGACTTTGAGAAACTGCTGCTGTACATGATATTATGGTGAAAAATCTAAGCATGGGATGCTGAGAACAACATACTGAATAGGAAGGGAGCTATAACTGTATGCACCCCTGATTTCCCTGAAATATGATTTCTATAAGGATTTTATGTTAGAGCTTTCTCTAGATGCACTATGCCTGACACAATATTGCTTAGTAGCAAGCCACCAATTAGTAACAAATGAGTAAGCAGCTTGCATGATATACAGGTTGAAGTATATCATTAATAGCCTGTTATTCTCTCATTCAGAAAATTACTACCGAAGTCATAGGGGTTTTGCAGATATTAATAGTGTAGATTAGTGTAAAAACAAGACCTATTTTAATATGAGGTTCTGAGTATTACTATTATTCTGTGAAAATGATACTATGCCTATCTATAACAAGACAGATCACAGATAACACCAGTGACCCAAGGTGAACACTAACACAATTTTAAGCAGTCTTCCAGTACAGACATCTCAACCATACCCTCTTCAGATCAAATAAGGAAGAAACATATGAGTTTCTTAATTGGCTGTTTTACCTGGACAGAGTAAACACAGACAGCAGTCTTAGATGACTATCAATGATTGTCAATATTGTCAACAACTATCAAGAGTTAAACTCTACCAGAGGTTATGGAGGGAAGCAATCACCTGAGACATCAGCAATTGGTCATAGATCATTGAATGTTGGGACTTCAGTTTTGGAATGGTTTTGAAACTCTGTTATGCCCATATTGGTCACGAACTCTTGTCGTGTTTGAGTGGTGAAGAAGGACATGTAGAGCAACACCAACCTAGCTAGCTAAATGTGCAGGCGTGACCCTGTGTGTTGCATGGAGTTTGATATTACACAGCACTGGTCAGCTCAAATAACCCGTGAATCAAAGTGTCAGGCTTTGAGTGAAAACCAAACACCCAACTGAATGCAAGAAAGTGAAAAAGGAGACCAAAGACATGTCATCAGACTCAGTTCTCCTCATCTGTAACAGCCTGATGACAAACACTTGCTATTTCTTCATCTTTCTAGTAGAAAAGGCCCTACTAAAATTAGAGGTGAATTCCATAGCAGATTTATAAATATGGACAACAATGTGAAAGGACCATGAAATTTGAGTGTATAAGTTACTTGTTAGCTGGCTCATTACTGTTCCTTCCTGGTAAGTACCAAGATTAAAAAACAAAAAAAGAACAAACCAGTGAAAATAAAGAAGCTTTTAAATCCCTCGTTTGATTCAACTGGTTTAAGAAGAAGAAAATATGCTTTGTGGAAATCCAGAAGATCAGTTATTGTCTTTGCTGACACCCCAGAAATATTAACATGTTGACTTCAGGGGACATCCTTGTTAAACCAGATAAACTAAAGTGAAGTACTAATTTTCAAGAACTCTGAATGCTTTTAATTGCTGAGGTTTTCCCAGTCAAGAAGGATTTGGCAATAGATCCAGATATATTGTGAATGTCTTTCACTGTCTGGAAGCTCAAGTTCTATAAGCACAGCCTGTTTATATCGAAGGATGGGTAGTAGTCCAAGATGAAGAGGTGAGGAGAAGAGAAAGACCATATAAATGGTATAAATGTATGTTAATGGTGTGCTGAAAATACGCTGTGATGATAACAGATGTTGCAGCTGTTACTTTCCATAAACACAAAGTACAGGCAACAGCAGGAGTGTGAGCTGGTATGGCAGTATGCTGAATTCAGCTTCCTTGGAAATAAATTGCATTTACACTGTTGTTTTCAAACTATTCGAGAATGCATGCTTTCATTGCTTATGTGTTCACTACAAATATTTTCCCTGTGAATAATTACATGGCATCTTTTTGTTAAATAGCATCTGGTTACCTACACAAAAAGACCTGAACGCAGTATTTGAATTCCGTGTCTGGAATTTTACTCTGTCAGGTATCCCAACATATGCTTCAGCTGACACATCTCTTTCTGATGCTGCAGCAAACATATAAATGGAAGTACAAAGAGAAACAATGACTGTACATGCCTCATGCCAGTGTTCTACATATATTAAACAACTTTAAGGGCAGAATGTGTGGCACTGATCAATGGGCTCCAGTTTTGAAGGCTTCTTTACTGTCTATGAATGGCACACTTCATTTTCTGGCACTTCGTTTTCAATACTGCTTTCTATAAAGACCTTTGGCTATCAACTACATAGCAGCAAGTACTGAAAAACAATTACTTGAATTCTTGAATATCTCTAAGCTGTTGAAAAAAAAAAAAAAAGAAGAAAAAAGGAACATACTTAACTGAGATTAGTTCTGTGTTGTCCATCAGTTTTACCAGGAACATGGTGCTGAAAGAAAAAGAAGTCACAGTTTGAGTAGGCTAACAGAAAGATTAAAAAATGTGGATTTCTTTTGCAGAAATCAACCTTGATTTTGCACCAGATACATGTTGACAAAGAGGTACCTGCACTGCACATTACAGGTTAATGAGACCTCCTCACTGACCTTTAATGAAACCCCAGCTGAGCCCTTCTCTACACTCTTCCTTGATATCTGTTCTAGTTTTCAAACTTGAAAATAGAGGGTTTTTTCCCTCCATATATGCCCAGTTTGATTATTTCTCCACATTGGTTAGTCCTTTGAGTTTCTTTCTGTTCAGGGTTTTAAATAGCCTCTTCTAAATGCTTATTCATAAACTTTTTCAAATAGAATTGATTTCTGTTCCATGAATGATCTGTTTTTGCAGAGGAGCACAAAGTTTCCTTTTGCTGACAGCTGACAAGAAAGAATTCCTGTCAATCAGTTCTCTGCTCAAGATCAGGTAGAAGATTTCAGCTTTCACTTCAGTACCATACACATACTAGAATATAGGCTAATATGGTCTTTCCTTAGACAAACCACTGAGAAATAGTTGCTTTCAAGTGCTGGACAGAATTGCAGCCTTGCTCACACTGATGTAATACAAAAACAAAGAAGCTCTCTTAGGGATCACATGGTCCAACCCAGGTTGCTTATGATCAGCTTATGACCCATTATCATTTCATGTCTTGACTCTGGCCTTCTTCTGGAGAAAGGAACAAGTCTTGTGGTTTCAGCTACAGAGAGGTTTTGGTTTGCAGCTTGTCTTGTCACTGAAGGTCACCACCCCGCCTAGAGAGCGTACTTGAAGCCACAGAGTGAGGAGATCCACTTGCTGCCTCTCCTCGGTCTCACTAGCACTCCTGTCATTTCCTCTTCAGCCAGACCTTGAGCAGACTCTCTTCACTCTGAGCAACACTTGTCTCCACAGAATGTGTCCCCGTGTATTTGGAAACATATGCCCCACTGAGTTTCGTGGGAGTTTTGCAGTAATAAAGCACTGCTCACCATCAGTAAGTAGGACAGACACTTATGAAAGTACTAGCATGAACAGGTTATGAATTATGACAAAGCATATTTTAAATAAAACCAAAATGTTTGCACAGTACAAGCAGCTTCAAATGAGAAGACAAACACTGAATTACAGAGGGCATCTTGATTCCATTAGGAAAGACAGAAGTGTGGTGTTAAACAAGAAAATTAAAACATTTCCTCCTCTTATCTTAGTTTTGTCCTGACATGAGAACAGAGCCTTGCATTTTCTAGACACTACTAGGAAACACATTCATAATGGTACTCAAATATAGCTATTACCATGTTTAAATATTTCCTTACTGTTTATTACTTACATGGTCAGCTATAGCTGTTTCCAATTCAAGGCAATTACGACATGCAGACGAAAAAGCTGAAGGGGAGGAGGGAACAACTTTTGTTCCTAAACAGCTTACCTCTTCAAAAAAGAACAATGTTTACTGAGATAAATGAAGAGAGGGTGGTTGTTTTAGATCACTATGACTAATGTTAAGAAACAGCTGGTAAGGAATATTAGGTAATCACATACACAGGCTGCACATTGGGAACATTACGCTAACATACCTACTATAATTTTATTCCTTTCCCCACGCATTTATTCAAAGCTGCAGCTGTGATACTGGCTTTTGAACACTCGAAACTATCAGGAAAAGCAGCATGAATCATCATCTTTTGCTTGTGTTATTTAACTTAGTCACTCAAGAGCAGTTCTTCCAAGAGAATAATAGAAAGAAAATGATAGTTTCTTTGAGAGATTTGTGAAGACTGTATTTCCTTTCCCTTTCCTTTTTCCTTTACTTTTTCCTTCCCTTCTCTTCCCATCCTCTCCTTTTTTCTTCTTTACTGGAGATTATCTCTAGGTTCTTGAATTAAATCAGAGTTCCAGCCACCACACAAGTGGTGAGTAATTAATTCAGATATATTTTGAAAATATCACTCAGGATCTCAGACATGAAGTGGTGTTCTGCAATGAAGTATTTGTGATGGTCCCCATTTCTGGGGACTGATGGGGATTGACCTAAATTTTCAAGGCAGGTTGTACCTTTTAGATGGCAGTACATTTGTGCCACCATTTCACAACAAACCAGAGAGGAAGAAGAGAGACACAGCAATGAGCCAGTGAGGAAGGAGACACAGCAAGGTTTATTCTGTACTGATGACATATTCTGTTATATCCTCACTGCCTCTGTTCCCAACCCCTTTAGAACAAATTCTGACAAAGCAATTCCGCCTCATGTCAAGATGTTTCTAGTGGCTTTGTGATTAAACACACTATTGCTCATGAGGTCATCCATTTAACTTAAGCCAGATGACAATTAACTTTATATCCTACTGAAGGCAGCCCTGCAGCCCTAAGCAAGCTCCTCTTTGCTCAGTACTCACCAGCCTGATGCTTTTTTTTTTTTCAAAACTGCCATTCCCTTGCAGTTTTATGCTTCTCTGAGCATGAGTAGGCCACAGAAGTCAATTCACTTAGAGAAGGGTCTCTATGGCTTCTGGGAAATGCAACTACACTCGAGTCCCAAGAAATCACCCTAAAGGCAGGAAGGTTCCTGGAAAACTGTGGTTCAGACATCAGGGTTAAGTGGACATGCCTGCAAACACCAGCAGGCACCATCCCAAGGACCACTGAGTACTTTTAGAGAGTTATAAGGAATTTACAGGACCAGCGCTTAAAGCTTCAGGTTATTTTGGATGCTCTGTGACAGTGAAACCACAGTTCAAGCCATCCTTTCCCTCCACTGTATGGCAAGTAGAGGATCCTGTCCTAGGTTCTCCCAGTATTTTATACATATGCAGACAATATCTGGCCATGCTTTGGCATTTTATCAGTAGCCTTTCAAGCATCCCTCATCCTTATCTCATCTCCCTAGCTAAGATTTTTCTTCTGTGTCACAGACTTGTCAATGGAAACTTACTGAGATTCTGGGAACAGCCTCATGCCCTTGCCACAACAAGATGTGGGAAAGGAGACCATAAGGAATAATCATGGAATGTCTTGCATAAAATGAATTGGTGGAAATAGGTCTACCATACATTTTTAGAGGAAGACACAGAACAGGACTTTATTGCTACACAGCTTTGCATGGCCAAACAGGGCAAGATCCAGCCAGTGACCTCCCTCCAAACTAAAACTTCTGGAATATGGGAAGGATCAGCACAATTACTCACCTGATATCTCTAGTTTTCAGCTTCTGTATCCTCTCCTTGGCATCCAAAAGATGGAATCCATGCAGCACTCTAAAAGCATGCAGTAGAGCTAAGTAACAAAAAACATGTCAGGCTTATGGACAAAGATCACTAAGATTCCATCACCACTTACTTCATGCCACAATAAATTAAAAGGATCTATAAAAGAACAAGGTCTTTCTCCTTTTCACCATCTTATCAGAGCCTTCCCTTGAGCTCAGTTCTTTTGGAATTTCTAATCAAATCACATCCTTCTCCTGAAACACAACTCCCAAACCAATCTTTTTTTTTTCTAACCAAACCTGCCCATTAGAGTATCTTATCTGTCTCCAGATAAGATACTCTAATGGGCACCATTTATATCCTTTTTTTTCCTATCTCTGATATTTTTCTTTTAACCCATACATTTAAAGACAAGACAGCCAGAATGGTTTGTTCTAAAAAAAGTTCAATCCTTGACTCAAATGTTTTATATTTCACTAACCATCAAAACTTAGGAGCTAACACTTGTTCTTCATCTGAAGGAATGTGACAGAGTCTCACCTACAAAAATGAATGCACATAGGTAAAAAAAGCATTTTTGATACAACAATATGTATAGCCAGAGTAAAAAAAGAACTTCATAACAACAACTGAACTCAGACAGAAGTTTCTCAGATTGTGCAGGTCAGTGTGGTAGGGATGTTCAAGAACACCCTGTATCTATTTTAGGAAATTCATACTCTGAATTGTGCCAGTGGTACAGGAGAAGCCAGAAGTGGTTTCCAGCTGGCCCCTGCTCACTACCAGGCTCTGCCTTGATTCTACCTCTTCCAAGATGAGTGGCACACAAACTCTGGAAGATTTATTTAGCTGAGTCAAAAATATCACTGTAGCTTGTTGAATGCTTCTTTTCTGCACCTCCCTGCCACGGACTGTAACCCCAGTAGAGCAGGCAGTGGTAGAGTACATGGGCCTGTCAGTCCACTACCTAACACAGTTTTATGAAATACTAGATAGTGACCCGGGGCAGCCAAGGAACTGATGTGAATCCAGCTTTGCTCCCTTTGCAGCAGAAGCAATAATCTCTGGGAATGGATACAGCTGGGGACCAGCCATCCCTTAAACCTCAACAGTTAAATCCACCAGTCAGTCCCCAGCCACCAAGCTGGCAGCTCCAAATATTCTCTGGCACAGTTCCCATCTGTTGACCAGTGGATTCTTCTTGGATAGAAATGCATAAGCCAGTTTGTAACTCACCCTTCTTCCCAGAAAAATCCACTCGTGCACAAATCACTGTGGAGCCTTATGGATACACTGACCTCCAAAAGAGAAAAGGTTTGCTCTCAAGAAGCACTATTCCATCAGTCTACTGGGACATCATTTGAGAGCTCAAAGGATAAGCACAATATTCCTGAGTTCACTGCTCTTGAAAGTTGCCTCCCACCATCCTACAAGCCATTATAGTCTGTCACAACAGTGACAAAACAAGACAGGAGGAGGGAGAATTCCTCCACAAAACTGTCAAGTTCCTTAACTTAGTGAAATTTTGAGAAGTTCTATAATTGATTTTAAAATGTGGCAGAGAGAGAAAGCTAAAAACTTTGTTAAAATTGAACACAAATCAAAACTCACATGAAACATTTTTTAAAAATAAATTAATTTCAGTAAGTTTTTGCCAGAGGTGGCAGAATTCTGGATGGTGAAAGTTTATAAATTTTCCAAGCATCTAGGCATATGAGCAAGCATAGTCACTGTGGGTCAGGGGAAGTAGAAGTATCTTCCAAGTCTTGAAAAATGTGTCTGTTAGCCAATAAGTCTATAAATACTTGATTGTAAATAGCATTTCTGAACCTACAGGTGACCACAGACAGGAGTGTTTGATGACTTCCAAGTAGGTCCCTTGAAAGGGAAAAAAAATCATTCTACTTCATCCACAGGGGAGAAACACTAATTTTCAAATGATCCATCTCAAACTCTAAAATCTTGTTATGCTGTCTAGTTTTGAGCAAACCAGAACACAGGTATCTCTGGCAATATTAACCATTTCAGATCCCAAATCATTTTGTGCCTAACTTTGTCTTGTTGCCACCACAATCTCCAGCTTTCTTCCCAAAATTTTAGCAGGGTCTGCCAGGACAGTATTGCCACGTGGCAAGCAGTAGTTTCACCCAGCTGAACCTCCATCTTTACCATCATTTCCAGACAGGTGAAAAGTGCCTTGTTAGCAGTGAGACTTTTGAAGGGCAAGTTAATTTACAGCTGACAGTTCTGTCTCACTATTTAAAACTACCATCTGGACAGGTGCATAGTTCATCAGGAGGCATCAAATGCATGTTCATGGACACCTGCTACCATTATAGACAGTCCCCACGCTAGAGACATGGTCATTCACATAGCAAAAATCAAAACAATGCTGAAAAAGAAATCTCTGACAGTTATTGGTGATAATCTAGAGTGCCCCAAAGTGAAGGGCTGCCTCCCTACTATTTGTCCACCACCAGACCAGCTCTGTTTGTTGGGGCCATTGGCTCTCAAACTGTGCCTTTTAGCTTGTTGGGAGGACAACACAGGGATGACTAAATTTGCCTGGGCTTCAGATTACAAAAGGTTTTATTTGCATCCACTCTACTGATTATTGCAATTGCTTCTGAGGTTAAAGAAAGAAAGCAATAGATTAATTCTAACAAAGCAAAGCTGATTCTTCTACTCATATTTTTCTAAGTCTCACTCCTCTCAGGAGTGTTTGCAGAGCTCTTTTGATGAACCTGTGCTTTCCAAACATGGCACATTAATGAACCGCCTTAGTTTTAGGGAAATTATATTTAGCCAAAGTGAGGAACAGATGGTGATCAGAGGTCCTTCCCACTATCTCACATAGTTCCTGAAGTTTATTCTACCAACAGCACGAAGAAACAGGCTCAAAAGCCGCTACTGGGTTTCACTGCACAAGGTTTACACTGGCACCTGTGGATGTTGGCAGGAAGTCTTTAGAAGGATGCCAGTGCCCTCAGGCCTGGCACAGGCATGGTCATACATTGATGCCAGATCTGACTCAGGTGTTCCCTGGCAGCCTAAGGAAAGCATGCTGCTCCCCCTGTTCCTCCTGATTAGGGAAGCAGGTTTGTTGCATGTGCTACGATCAGGACAAGAAGTTTGGTTTATGGCCCTAGTTTAGGTCACAGTGATCAAGTACAAGACTTCTCAACAGGTATCCCCACACAGCACTAATCACAGCTTGCTACTTACTATATTCCCTTTTCTCCTTCTTGTTCTCATTTGTTCCACCATTCTCATTCTCTCCTAAATAAACACCAACCACCCCTGCTTACTTTTCTTCCCACAGGCCCCAGTGTTGTGATATAAATAGCTTGACACTCTAATCCAGGTGATACTGCCATTCCTGATGGTATCAGCTGCAGCTTTTGCCAGCTTCTTTTTTTATTGTATCATGTTCAAGAATTTCTTATTTGAAGCCCAGTAATCTCTCTCCTGTTAGCCTAAATTCAGGCCAGGACCTAGTCAGTTTCTTATCAAGACAGCTAAATAAAATTGCTCTCCCTGGAGCGATACCAATTTTACAAAAAAAAAAAAAATTAAAAAACAAACAAACAAACAAACAACTCACAATCTTATATTTGCACAAATCTCATCAATAAGAATAGATTTAAAGAGCATTGTCTTCTATTTTTAGTGATTCCTTTATAGCAAAAAAAATGATCCTACCAAGAATACTCTTAGAAACACAGTTGCATTGTGCACCACTTCTGTCCACTTGTGTCTCTGACTGAAAGCATCTTCATTGCAACCACTCGATCCTCTCTTGTTTTAAAATCAAACAGCTTGAATCTGTGATCAAGCACCATGTAAAAGCATAAGGAATTTGATGGCTTAGAGGCAAGGAACCTTTTTTCTTCAAAAAGCTTATGGCAATTTCTTTAACATCACAGGCATAAACTTTTCTGTTATGATGAGCTTCCTGGTTCTTCGAGGTGAAACTTTTGCCCAGGATAATATTGTTCCTTGTTTGAAGCTACAGGGAAAGATAAAGTGATTTCCAGAAAACACCAGAAGATCATTGGCAGAGTCAGGAGGAGAGTACTGATTTCTATCACCCTTCCTGATGTGCCCATGAGCCAGCAGAAGTCAACTCAAGCCTGTGTGCTTTCATTCAGCCTGACATAATAGTCCCATTCCCTAGGTCTGGTATCTTCTTCTTTGTGGGATTACTGTCCCAAGCACCTTGGAAGGTCCAAAACAAATTCAGACTCCTAGCAGATATTACAGCACAAGATCTGGAGTGCCAGTCAAGCAGAGCACCTTATGTGAAGCCAATAAAGTGACCAACAAAACACTTGATTTAGCTGCTCATCAATTGCACATATTTGTGGGTTTCTGTTGTGTGGGAAGCACACATTCAAAGCTAGTCATGGCTCTTTCTTCCTCTCATGTGATTCTGTGTGGATTCCTCAGCTGTAACAAGTACTGCAATTCAAGAAACATATATATTGTGGTCTATTGCTTTATTAACTCATGAATACTAACGGGGAAAAAACCCCCAATAACAAGTAAATGGACGATAAGTCTCTCTCACAGCCAAAGACACATGTGCAAAGGATTTTTGTGCAGTTGTCATGGTTTAAAAATGGTACTCCCCAATTCAGTGCCCTCACTGAGACTCTCCCAAACCACCTGCCACCCTCTCACTCCCCCTTCCCTCGCCCCTTCTGCTGCAGTAGAATGGAGTTGAGAATTGCAGGCACAAAAGATGAAGATCACAAGCTGAGATTAGAGAAACTTACTGGAAACAGCAATGAGATAAGAAAAAAACAGTAACAGCAACAATATTAATAACAAAATTATGCAAAAGAGAGAGTGATTCACATGAAAAATAGTCACAGCAGACCCCAAGGCAATGAGCAATGCTGGATGGCTTCCCCTGTGACAGCTTTGTTCAATCATACTTTCCTGCCCTTATCTTAAGACTAGTATTCAGAATAAAGCGATTTGGAGAATCCCAAACGGAAGAAAAGCATGAACATGTTGACACCATGGTGGGCTATTCGTCTTGCTATGCCAAAACACCCTCTGGAACTTCCTCCTTGGACATTCAAGTGCCAGACAAGGCACTTACAACCTTCCATCACACCGGTCCAGCTTTTAGCAGAGATACATGACTCCCAGTGTCCAGAAACAGGTATTTTTGGTGCTTCAGCTAATTCAAATGTCTTTTTGTAAAACAGCAAGAAATAACATGGTAAGGTTAAGGCTGATGTCCAATTTGCTGAAAAATAATTAAACCACAGTTTTCACAGGAAGGTGAATTTGCCCTCAGCCTGCAATTCATTAGACCCCAGCCCTTGCCTTCACCCTTTTGCCTTGAGGGAGTAAGAACAGGAGCCATCACTCCCTAGAGCAACACAACCCTGATATGGAGAGTTTGAATGACAGTTTCCCAAAGTAGGGATGAAAAATGTCTTCACACCTAAAGCCTTCCCTTTACTTACAGGATGATTTTTATCCTTAATGCAGTTTCCCATTACAGCAAAAACCAGACTACAAGCAATGACTGATAGTCTATTATTTGTACAGTCAGCAAACATCAGCTCTTCAAAACAAAAGGACCAGTGATATTTTGAGGCCTATCAATAGGGTTATTACAGAAGAATAACCAACATCATTACTGCAGTCTAGACAGCAGTGGCTAGGCCTTAATTGCAATAAAGAAGTTGGATCTGAGTACCACACCTTTAGAAGCTGATTATGAAAAAGAATCCCCCAAAATAGGTACAAAACCAATCAATCTGAAAATATAACCTATGACGTTCATATAGATATATTCAGTTGTTTCCCCTGCACACCTAAATGAAGCCTCTGCACATGCCACTATAACGAAGACAAGACCAGAACAAATAAATGCAATTTGTTTACGAGTAGAAGCTTTTTAAAGAGCAAAAATGTAATATAACAAGCTTGAAATTACTGCCATTTAATATGGATACCTATATGCAAGGTGCAGCTTAAAAAGATGAGTTTTTTTCATGACTAAAGGGCAGACCAGCAGTACAGTAACCAGAGATCCATAAGGGATGCCATATTCTTGACAACATAGCTTTTAATTGCCTTGGAAATTGGCTCATCATCTTTCATGAGTGAAGACATAATAGAGAAGGGAAATGCTGTTTCCATTCCAACTTGCTCTCATTCAGCATTCTTGTTGCCTTCACTGTTATGCTATCATATTAAATTTATTGAGATAAATCTACTAGTGAATGCCTTTTTATATATATAAGTTCTTAAAATATTTTTTTAAAATCAATTTGCACATCCTTTCACTTGTTCAGCTCAAGTTAACATTAATATATAGCTTGGGCTTAACAGAAGCAATATTTCAAAAATTTCCATACCATCTGTTTTTAAAAGGAAAATATTCTCCAGAGTGTGTACTCAAGTCAGCAGAGGGTACAATAAAATCAATTAATTTAGAAGAATAGAGAGAACAAGAGCTTAAAGACAGAGCCATAGACAATTTCTTTACACAAGGCTTGTGCCACAGCTGTATTATTGACATGCTCGCTTTCCACAGATCTCTTCAGTCAAAGGTTCCTTACCTAGGAAGGAAGCTTGGAAGCTCAGCTGGCCTCAAACATCTGTGATTTCCTGAAAGGACAATGCTTCTTCCAGAGGAAGCAAATGGCTCAGTTTAAATTTCATTTTGTTTGTCATGGCTTTCATACAAATTCTGGTATTTGAAAGGTGAATGAAATGCTGGCTGTTTTTTCTGCTTTCATGTGAAGTGTATTTAAGAATTAGACTGTGATGCATGAATCAGTTGTCAATTCTTTTCCTAGATTACCCTTCAGAAAAAGTATGACATCATTAACTTCAGCACACAGAAGAGCGGGTTGTTATGATTTTTAAGTGTGTCATTAAAAAAAAACTTTTAAGTAGTTATTTAGTCATTGAAAGCATCACTCCCATCCTCCTCATCCTTATAGAAATTAGAAGATTGCAATTAAGCAATCTTTGCCTACCGTAGAAAACTAACTTCTAATAGTGAGGAAACTTTTCAAGATCCCTTCAACAGCATAGTTAACATATTTTTCTTAAATTGACAGCAGAGATAATATTTTTGTGGAGTTATGCATCAGTAGTTCAAAGTATTCAATGCTGATGAAATATCTCCTGCAACTCTGGATCTTTTTTGGCCATTGAAGAAAGATTACTATAAACATGATTGCACTTTTCTTTTTAATCTGAGTAATAACTTATGTACAGCATACTTTGTTGTGCAAGGGGATCAGGAAGCTACCAGTGCTTCTGCAAAGCCAGTGTTAGATTTATGAGTACAAATTATTATATGTTTTCAAAAGACAATTTTAATGCACTGTACCTTTCTAAATTGCAATTACTCCAAATAGAGGTCCAGTGCTCCTTTTTTAATTAATCAATAGATAGAGGTTGTTTCCCACCTTGAGGTTGAGTTAATGAACAGCTAGCAGAGACATTGATATTTTCACAATATGAAATTGTGGCCAGAAAGAAACTATATACCCTTTCCAAATTAATGGATTAAATTTTTTTTCTCATCTGAAAGAGAACACATTATTACCATGTCCACAAAGTTGTAGTTCTACCAAGAAGTATTACTTGTGGATAAATCTTGGAAGAGAGGACATTTCAAATTTTGTGTCACATATGAATGGCTCTATATAGTACCAGTATTTCTACAGGAAAATTTCCACAATGAAAACAAAGTTTAATCAAAAGCATATGTTTTAGCATCACTCTGCAAAAGTTTGATTCATGTAACAAACTAATGAAATAAGGAATCTCCTTTAAAGGACAGAAAACATGGTCATCTTCCCCCCCCCCTCCCCCCCAGAAAAAACCAACATGTTTTGTATTCCATTATTAAGCCTCCAAATTAAACCTGCACTCTCATGATGTGGTCAACATGTGGTTAGAAAAAATAACGTTTTTTTAAAAAGCAGTTTCTGAAAACCACTGTTCAGATGAACCAAGACTAAACTTCCAGTTGGATAGGAACTGTGAGGCAGATTTGCTTAAAGTTTGCACGAAGAACTTCCCTTGCTCCTAAAAAAATTGCAAGAACTTTCAAGTGAAAAGCCAGATTCTAGTAAAAGGCAAACAAGAAGAATTAACTTTTAAATAATGGATATAAATCAAGGCCTTAAGTAAGACAGAAATGAAATTTTAAAATGGTTTGCAAAAAAAGGTCCTCTGATTATCTTATTCTCCTGAAGTAAATCCTTTCTTCTTAGCTTTTTGGCAGCCCAACAATCTATTTTCTTGAGGTTGGAGCTCAACTCTGTGCAGTGCCCCCCCAATCCTGAGAATCACTTAGGCCTAGCTGTGTGTTTGCTCCCAGCTCTCCGTAGCCATTTCCCTGCTCCTTGGAACAGCTTTCAGCCTGACATTCCTCCTCTGCCCAATCAAGGTGTATAAAAGCCTTTTTCTCCTCCAACACCCTCAAGATGATCTCCAGGATTGACTTGCCCCTTTCTCAACAGGTCTCGATTTGAATTCGTCATTCTCTTTTTGTGAGGGACCAAAACATCACAGCAGCTGAGTGAAAATAAAACACCATCCATCACTGATCTTCAGCCTAACTTCCACTTGTATTTTACTGCATGAAATTGGTTGTTTTCAAGAACAAAACTAATCCACTAATCCATGTTGATAAAACAGATTCATTGCCAAGACAGTGAAAAAAGCAGTCTCTATGAGCCTTTCAAACCTGTGTGTTCAAAGAAATACTGCTGACTGCTGAAACACTGCTGACTGCCCACTGGCACAATACAAAAAATATGAGATAAAAAGGGCTTTGCAAAAAAGAACTTTCTGAAGTAGGGCTTTGGTCCACAGTTCTGGGCTGTTTGCCTGATTTGTTACAGTGCCCTTGGTTTGAAGATTTAGAAATGCCTACAAGAGAGTGTATTTTGATTTTCCATGGTTGACATCATATTATTCCATCCGCAACATGCCAAGACAAGGACTAACATGTCTAGTCCATTAAAGATACAACAGGACATTTATTATTTCCTAAAGTTTAATCCAAATTTCTCAACATCGCCAGGGGTAAGAAAGTATCATAAAACCAGAAAACAATACCATGAGATATAACTAAGCCCTCAAGTTTTCTTCTGAGCATAGATACAATCTTAACTTTGCAGGAAAAGGAAGAAAGTTGTGGAGATTTGTCACAAATCCAATCCCAGCTTTCTTTATTAAGTTGAAAGATGAATTGAGAATTAAAATACACTGCTAAAAGCAAAGGGGGGAAAGGGGGGAGCTGTTGTTTCATTCTTCTCCACCCTTTAGCCTTGTCACCAGCTGCAGAAGCATTTGATTGCGCAGAAAAGACAGTGATCCTATTCTTCCACAAACATCGTCAGCAATTAACAGGAGAGTAAAACAGTAGAAAACTTTGATAATCCCCTTCTATCTGCGGGATAAATCAAAGTTCCCAAACTTCTCTAGAGCACTGAACCACTCCTGGAATCTTGTGGACCACCCATGTGGGACTTGTCACATGCTGAGGAGTTAGCAGTCATGTGAGGTCACGCAGTAAGGAGAAACATTGCAGCAAAAGATACTGACAGCAGACTACAACATCCACCGTAACATCCTGTAATGTTATATCATCCACCCTAATGAGATACAACATCCACCATAATGAACAAACCACATCACTGGTTTGTTCATAAACATTGTATTTCCATGCAGTTCTGCAGATCTGCTCCAGAAAACTTAGCATAGCCTTCCAAACCACCAGGGTATTAGAGGTGAAGTATTAAACATCACCACATTTCTACCCACTGCATTTTATAATAATATCATATAGTGGACCTGTAAATGTGCTGTATATAATACCTAGAAATGATAGTGAGAACCAGGACTCAGGATACCTCAGCTTCATTCCAAATTTTGCCTCAGATACTTGTACAAGCAATTACTTAACTTACCTATGTACCATTTTCTTTGGAAAACCATACTGGACTGCATGGTGTCTTCATCATTCACCCATTCCTCCTACTGAGACTGGAGGTAACATTTTGCTTTTCCAGGGTCATTGTGATGTAAGAGGTCCATAAAAGAAATAACAGAAATAATATCTCATAGATGTATTCAAAATCATAATATATGGTGAAGTATTTTGAAGAGTGTGGATCTAAGTTATTGTAGCAATCCAAAAGTGTGTCATTTTACATATATACACACATATATACACATATATATACATATATATACAGTTAGTATTGTCCTTATGTATTATCAGTCTAGTCTGATGCAATTCTTACATTATTTCTGGTTGCCCATAACTTTCCTAAATTAATGTTTTGACTCTTAGTATGTTGAGATCCCATAATTATTTCCATGACTTTAGCATAATTGAGAGAACTGGGTGATTTCTAAGGCTTGCTAAGAAGCAGAAAGAATTTAATGGTGCAAAATGGTGCGGCTGTGCTACTGAAATCAGAATACTACATAGCAGAGTATTTCCTATCATTTCAGTCACTATGTAACCTTTTTGTCCCATCCTGATTGGATTTAATTAAAGGTCTTTCTTCTAAGTGTAGCTCCCAGGTTTGGCCACTGCAAGAACAGCTTTGTCATTTTAAACTGATGCTGACTTGCTCCAGTGAGTTCAAAGTGCATCAGCCCAACTCCTTCTGCCACACCAGTCACCCAGAACCCATCACAGTGACTGTCAAGTTAATGATTTGACACTGAAACTTTCTCAAAGAGTGAAATCCACAGCCTCAGCAGTGACCTAAAGCATGCTGGCAAGCCAAGGAAAAGTTCTTGACTGACTTCTGAAGGATGCCTGGAGAAGTGTCTGTCCCTACAGAAGAACTGCAAGGGGAACAACAGGCATGCATCCAAGGATGCCCAGGGGCTTAGAGTGGCCAAAGGCAGCCTGCTGGCACACCAGGCACAACCAGAGTGGCCAGCTGCACATTGCCTGCAAGACAGCATTGTGTTCTGAGGGCAGCAGCCTCATGGTCTCCTGCCAAAAGCCATTCAGGACAGGGCTTCTCCAGGGACTCTGTCTTTAGACAGATTCCTCTAGCAGAAATGCCAGATGACCATGAGTCCCTGTGGCTTCAAGACTGAAGTCCCTTTCTGTCACGCCCTTTGTCATACTAAAGTCAAATATGATTTTTAAAAAACATTAATGTTCTGTACCTATAATATAAAATTATCTATATTGCCTGTAGTACTGGAATAACTCACAAACCTATGGGGCAAACATGTAAAAACAACCCTAATATTTTAGTTATCCCTCGTACTTCACAGTAAATCAGTATAATCTGTCTTTTATTAGGTTACTGGATGCTGTGGCAAGAAAAAAAAAAACATATTTGGCTTTTAAGCACTTCGAAGTGAATACTTTGAAGCCTCAGTAAGTGATAATCAAGAAAAATGGCTCTAACAACTTATGATAAATCTTCTCTATATATTTAAGCAGGATTACTTGTGAAACCTCAGAAATTAAAATGATTATATATAGCCTTACTTAAGACTTGAATTTAATAAAGCATATGATATTGGTTTTCAAAATCCTGTCTTTTGGAGCTCAGGTAGCTATAGCAATGCCATTCAAATGAGCTCTGCTGTGATAAATAGAACTAATGAAAAATGGTCCCCTTCAACCCATAAAAGAGGCAAGAGAGCATATGCAATGTGGATAGTCCAAAGTTAGACTATGCCTACTGCTGCCTAGTAAAGAATGGAATGTTTAGCTTTCTGCCCTGCCTTTCCTCAGCAGCACACAAATCTGAGCCTCTTTCCTCCATGCAGCCGCTAATTTTTCACCTTGCTTAAAGGAGAGATAGTAGTGTTAAAATGGCAGATGGACAGACAATACCACAGCATAAGTCTCTTCCATAAACCATGAAATCAGCTTAAAAATAATTTCTTTTAAGCAGTCTATTCAACTAGAATTGCTACCAGAGATTTGAATGTCATAAAAGTAATTACAATTTCTACTGTGGTGTGATTCCAGAATTTCTTATTTAGTTATTAAAAAAAAAAAAAAATTTAAATCTTATGAAATCTCAAACCTGTAGGCAGATACAAGAATTTTCTATAAACTTCAGCCTCTTGTTTGCCTTGTAAAATCCCATTATTTAGCATGAACAAATTCATTTCTCTGTGACATTTCTCTGTCTTTGAGCACAAGAGCCATCATACTGATTATCACTGCTAGACCATGGAATCCAGGTAGTCTTGTATAAATACTTCCAAACTGTGAGTTAATAGTCGTCACATGATTTAACATTTCTCAAAATGTAAAAAAAAAAATTCTTAAAGGGCTTAAGAAAGCAAGGAGACTATGAATTCTAAGTAATAAATAATTTAGTTATTTGACATTTGGGGAATTTCAAGTTTACTGAAGTTTGCAAGAAACAAAGAAGCAATTGTTTTGCAAGTGTACATCTTTCCAAGTATTCTCCAAGTGTTTTCACACAACACAAGGGACATTTTTAGTTCTTCTGTCTGTCAAGCTTACACATCGTAGACAAATATTATAACAGCAGTTTTGCATCTAAGAAATACTGTTCTTGAAGATTACTTAAAGTATGTATATAAAAAAGCTGAATTGGATTCCTAATGCTCACAGCTAATTGCTTTGGTTTTTAACACCCCTCATTTAACAATGGTATGTTTCCTTTCCATTCTTCAGGACCGCTACCAGAGCCTAGAGTTATGAGAAATACCTATCAAAAGTACTGAAAAAAGAAGCCCACCTGTACCTTTCCAGACAACTGATCCTTCTATTGAAATACGCTGGGGAAAAGATTGTATAAAATATTTTGAGTAGCATATAGAAATAACACTTAAAAGTTACCACAGTGGAACTAACACAATGGAGGTAGTCTCTTGGGGGAATCAGTCTACATCATTTAGGAATTTATCTTGGTTTTTCCAAATCTTTACATTAAAAATGTGGCAATTTAATATTTTTTAACTGAGCCAAATTACAAATATCTGTAATACATGCTTTTTGACTAAAGGTTTTTATTTCAGGTCTTGTATGGCAGGCTTTTCAAAAAGGAAGCACCTCATTTCAGCATTCATCAGACAACTGTAGTTCCTCACAAGGAGTTTTTTGATGCAGCAATTTTAATTAGAACAGCAGCTAATAAATTCCATACCCCAAGCTTCAAGCTCTAACTGGATTACCAAATACATTTGAAAACTTCCTGCTGCAAGTAAAGCTAGGCACAACATCCAAGCAATCAATCTGAACAGAGCCTGTGACATCTCAGCAATGGGCCTTTCTGGAGACTGCCAAGGGGCAACATGGATCCCTTTTCTGGAGCAGCTTCTCTCAGCTCAGGGAGAAAGAGAGATGATAGCATATGCGTGTGACTGTAGTCAGGAGAAGGCTTTTGTAGACAGACCATTCCTCAGCCTGGCAGCAAGAACAGCAACATCATCCTGCAACATCCATCAGCCCATTGGCTTCCAGCAGACTGGAGGAGGGTTGAAAGAAAATAGATTTGCTTAATGCAAGGATTTCTTCACCAGGACAGGATAAAAATGGAAGTGTTTCTGTGCAAATATTTTCGGAATGCTCATCAACTTGAATTTGAATGGTAGGACTATATTAAACAAGGTATCAATAAAAGAACACTTCACTTAAAAATAAGATTTTCTGAGCACAGACATACTGTTTGAAATGTTTGGATGCCAGAATAGCTGAATACTGCATTCACCACCCTGAGCCTTACAAAGCATGAAGGAGGAAACAAAACAATCCTAGAAAATGTAAGGAGGAAATGGAGAAGGATATTCACCATTTTGCAGAAGAATACCCCAAAATTTTTTGTGACAGTCCCATTTAAGAACTCAAAACAGTCATTAACAATAGGTCTTACAAAAGTGGCAGGCCATTTGTTGACACTGTCCAGCAATGCCTTTGATTCATAAATCATTCCTTTATCAGTTCTGCTATGAGCAATTCCCAGATTTAACAACTGCAACATCTTCTGGGAGACTCTGAAGAAAGCAAAAGGCCACCGAGACAGCCATCAATTTCGGCTCTTCAGAATTAGGGAGAGTGGATTGGTTTCACTCCTCTTATACTATTTTAACACAATTAATGTGCTTCTGTGATATGGAAATGAAAACATTTAAAATGATAAGTAACTAAGCAAATATTCAAATAGGAAACTCCTTATAGAGCCTACTGTCTTCCAGCAATGCATGTGTTCCCTTGTCCCTTCACCATACAACTGTGTGATTTTCAGTGTCTGCAATTTAAATAACAACCAGTAGACATTACTAAAAGAATTTTAGCTATTGTAAATGCTGGGCAAAACAAATTTGAAGTAATTTGCAGTTCTAGGAAATTTCCACCTATTGCATTTCTCCACATTCAAAGGCAAGTTTTTGAGCTAACAAAAAGCCAAGAATGAATTGGCCTTAAGTATATATCAAAAGTACTTTTTCATTACAAAGAATGGTAGTTATGAATAAAAACTGTGTAGAATATTTTTAAAGAATTCATTTTAACTAATATTTTATCTGATTCATATCATTAGTGAAAATTGTTTATCCATCCCTCCTGCAGACAATGAGTGCTTGGAGACAAATTACAGTAGATTTTAACTTGTTCCTAATACCACTTGAGGATTCATCTATTAGAAAGCAGAGGCCAAAATTTCGGAGTGTTGAGTTAAAGGTCAGAGTAAAAGTGGTGTCTTTTACATTGCAAGCCAGAAAATCAATATGTTGGGGGGTTTCACCAATAAATATCTGTGCCTGTTGAGAATGACAGTCTAGGTTCTTCCCACTTCCCAAACACATGTGGCTGTTAGGAGTTTGAGAATGGTATCCCAAAAAACAGTGAGAGCGGCATTTCACCTGCATGTATGAACCATCTGGATTTGGCAAGAGAAAATGTGGTGCTATTTATACCAAAATGTCATGTAGCCACCTCAGCTAGACATTTTTGTGGAGATTCAGGGGTAAGGGAAAGAGCAACAGGAACAACACTCCATATTTATTTTTGCCAGGTAAAATTGAGAAGTTAGGACAATCAGTAGTAATTATGGTTGGTATGGATTTTATTGAGCAATATGATAGCATTTCCCTCTACAGTGCAAACCAGAAATGTCCATTCTTTCAGAAAACTTTTTAAAACCAGCTAATTGTAATTAATTTTAAATATCTCTGGACAGACATAAAGGTTTACTGCATAAGTTACCTTAAACTAACCAGACTAAAAGCCCTGAACTAGCCATCTTGCTCCTTACCAAGTAACTTTAACTGATTCTGTCCCAAACTTTCCTAACTCTTACATGTCAATAATGTTAGCCATTAAAGATGTCCTGTCAAGACTGTATTATATTACTCCATAAATGTTTTCCTAGACTGTGCCCTCAGTCAGGCAGTATCAACTATTTTTTCCATAAACAATGTATTGTTTTCTTATCCTACCTATTAGACTCACCTGTACTTACAGGATGCCTATGTTTTGGAATAATCTCTCTTTTCTTCATTTGGCAAGATCAAAAATTGATTTTAAAAATTCATTGTGATATAAAACTCAGGGTTTGTATATAACTCCCTCTATAACACTCTCTGTACAAACATATCAGTATATCAGTGGCTTCCAATACAGCAATACACATCAATCAACATTCTTTTAATTATTCTACAGCAGGCTGAATGACTTCAAGGATACTGTAAAATCTAGTTAACTACTTTAAGATGAGTTAAGACACAATATAAATTTTGAGAATTAAGACCAAATATAAAGGTCAAAACAAAGTCCTGTCTAGCCACCTTCTTAGCCTCTTTCTTAGAAATTATTTGGCCTCCTATTCACCCCTTACTTGCTGTGTATTGATTTCCAGTTGAAACTAAATATTATTGGAAGAGTATAATTGCTGTGTTCCTGCTGGAGATGACTGGCTGTTTAGTTTATATTTCCCTGCTTGGTTTCATAAACTCACAATTGTTCCCATTTGAAATCAGGTCAGTGTCAAACACCTTCCAAAAACATACAGTGAAATAATTGCCAAATATTGCTTAACATTATTGCAAAGACATTACTGGTTATTTGGGTTAAGTTTCCATGCTGTGTGTGTCAAAACCAAAATGAATAATAAGTATACCATGTGAAATAAGGACAAAATTAAAATAATTTTGTGGCTAGCATCATTTAGTTACAGGATCAAAGCAAAAATATTACCGGATGTCAAAAGATCATCCTTCTTTCATCATAGCAGGACCATGAGCAATGAACAAATAAATGTGTTAGTGGAACAATCAAGGATGGCTAAAACCTACATTGCTAAAAAATGATAACACAGAATGCTTATGATAGTGTATAGTAGCTGCAGGTTTTGTTTCTTTGTCCATCTACTCTGTGAGAGACCAGTCCTCAACATCTGATTTCTAAATCGTTTCAGATCACCTGCTAATTTTTCTCCCTTTGCCCAGAACCTTGATAATCTTTCATTCAGAGCAAAGCTTTAAGGTGCTTGTCTGACATTTGATAAAATATTATACAGTTTACAATTGTACATATTTGGCTATTACTCAATAATCCACAGTGAGATGACGGAAATCCCTACCACCTCAGGGAATTACTCTGTACATTACTCTGTACTCTAAACTGGTACAGGTTTTATCTACAAATTTGTCCATTCTGCTACTGTGGTGTCTGCTTCTTTTGAAAAAATACTGAACAAAATGTGGTTTACACAGACTGCCTCCTTGATTGTTGCACTAGCTGATACTCACCTACTGACTCATTTTGCCCTTCCCTGTTCCTCTTGCAGCACAGCATCTTCCAGCAGTTTGGACCCAGCTCTACGGGCACTCTGGGAAGACAGGCAAGAGGGGATGCAGCACTTAGCAGGCACTGGTTTACAGGCAAGGGGGAGCTGTAAAAATGTGTAGGCACATGCAAAGTCATGCACAGACTGAGCATACAATCATCACAGAATGGCAGCATGAGAAATGAAACGTCTGGTGGGGGAAAATAAAATAACAAAATGTATCTCACATCATAACATTGTCCAACTGACAATAAATGTTTGTCTGGATAAGAAGGAGGGAGGGAGGGAGGAAGGAAGGTGACAGCTATACACAGTCATCATGTCAGAGAGATCTGCATGTGTGACACAAGCTGGCCTCACTTCAAGCCTCCGTTGCAGACAGAAACCAGAGCTGGTTTTGTAGACAATCTCAGAATGACCCTTAGAATCAATACTACAAAAGTTATTGGGTTTATATAATGCATATCACAGGGTTTCAGTGTGTCACAGTCCTCACCATCTTCCCCTGTTTGGTCTACAAAGAGTAGTAGACAGATTCTGAAGTTTTTAACCTTTGTTTGACTAAAAAGATTTCCAGAAACCAGTGTTGGAATTATACATAAAAGCAATAAGAAGAAGCCAAATTTCCACCTTCTAATGAATTGATGAATTTTCCTTGTTTCCCTCCTTCTTTCCTTAAACTAATATTTGAAGAATAATTTTTAGGACCTAGCACTCAAGGCTTCAGAAGTCCAGAATTAAGACTCTTGCTCAAGCAAGAATAATGTCCACTATCCACAAGGAGAACAATTTGGTTTAAATTGCGATCCAAATCTTGATTGTTATGATACTCCTCTGGGTCTGAGCTCACAGAAAGAAGTGTATGTACACACAGACCTGGGCAACCAATAGTCTTGATTCTGTCCCTGCCTCATTTTCTACATGGCTTCATGCATTACAGGAGCCTGGCAGAGGGACTGCACGGTGAGAGCAGATGTAAAGTTTAGGAAGCAGAAATTCAGACAGGTGAACTCACTTCCATGCCTAACTCTTCCATAGATTTCACCGAAATTTTCTGATTTCCTTCCCTGCCTGCAAGATAGAAATATTTTTCAGTCCTCACTTTTTGGTGTGTCTTGGAAGTGCTGACTTTCAGAGGTGTGATATGACCATGCACTTTCTCAAATGTGCATTCCTAAGCATGCTCATGGCCAGCTCTGAAGACCAGAGCAGTGCTGGGAGTTTCCACACTGAGAGACTTTATCCTAATTGCTAGCAAAAAAGTCTGTTATCTCATAAAAAGTCCTTTCTGACATATTTTCCTTGTCTTTAAAATAAAGATGGTGCATCTAAAGGCTAAGGAAGAGATGTGATTTTGTTGCTTGGTGTTACCTGTTCTTGCATTTAGTGAGAGAGAATCCTGTCTAAAAGAAAAAAAAAAGGTGTAATCATCATACAAGTGAGGGAGGTCCAAAATTAGTATTGTCCAGGAAACTCTAACTCTGTTTTTCCTTCCAGATCTTCACTTTGACACACTAACACTATTTTAACAGGTCAACTGTTTGCATAATCATAGATAAAGGTCAAGCATCAACAACGGCCGAAGTTGTTTGGGAATGACTCTATAACTAAATAAATAGCAGAAGCTTAGAGAAAAACAGAGGCAGTTCTACTGATGAGGAAAGAAAACCACACCGCTCCGGAAACCACGAGCAGAACAAACTTAACTTATTTCCTACACAAAAATAATAAGGCAAGCAATTGGGGAAGTCAAAATAAATGAACCATGAAGGGGTTACAGAATGCAAAACGATCACACTACATGTGGAAAGGTGGCTAGAAATCAAGTGGTTGCTGGTTTTTCAAACAGAAGAATTATGGGCATTAATGAGAGCTAGCAAGACACAGGTTTGAAGAAATAAAAGGAGATGATTCTTCACATAACAGGTGGAATTTGTCCAAATGCTCTTCTGCTATCAGCACCTAATTACCAGAAAAGCATAGACAAATTGGATTAAGTTCAAAGAAAAGCTGCAAAAATAATTAGGGGAGACTAAACTAAAAGAAAATACATGTATAGTGTTGATTAAATGACATCAAATTACATCTACAACAAATATTTCAAATGTGCAAACTCCACACTGGTTTGTAAGCAGAATCATTTAGAGAGCTACAAGACAGTACGATACAAATATCAAGGAAAAATTAAGTTATGAGCATTGAATTTCAGCAGTAGGAAAAACCTTTAATTGGTCACTGAAACTAAATAACTAGGTATAATGGTAGATTAGATAAACACTAGCATTGACAAACATTTGGGAATGATCCTGCACTGCAGCAGGAAAACCAGGGAATATAGTAAGAAGTTTCAAGGGTTTTTGATCAGCAATTTTGAAAAAAAAAATGCAAACCAAGTTGGTAATTTTTTCATTAAATGCCCATTTTATTAAAAATGTTTATCTTTGTTGATATTTCAGATTGCATTATTTTAACAATTTTGGGTGGTGGGGTGTAAAGTATAGCAAGAGGTGTATATACAGAGTATACAGAAAACTGTATAAATTATTTTTCCAATCCTTTCAAAACTTACTTTGGAAAATAATAAGTACTTCTTCATCTGTGCCTTAACATGTCAAAATTCTGTCACTGTCATTTCCAGTTACAACTTTATTTCTAGATCTCCTCCTCCAGATGTGCTCTTTCCTTGTCCAATGCCTTTCTTTAGTCACTTACCTGTGTTTTGTTGCCCATTCCCTCCAAGCAGCAATGGAGGGGCATTTTTTGACCACAATCCATTGCAGCAGCACTTCCAACAGGCACTCTGCAAGGGACAAGCAACTGCAGTCAGAAAGGTCTCCATGCCTCTCTCCCTCCTCAGTATTCTGTCAGCAGGAGACAATAAAACAGCTCTTCAGAGACAGGACCTCACTCACAATTCTCATAATTTGGCATTTTTCCATGTTCATCTGTCAAAACCACTGAGACTGTGCCATCTTAGTGTCAGTCCTTAAGTCTTTGCAGCTTAATTATGGTTTTGTGACGGCAGATGGTGGATAACTCTCCAAGCCTTCAAAAAAACCCCAACACAATTTTAAGAGGGAGTCTTTCACAAGAAGGCAAAATGAAGGTAAAGAGACATAGTAAAGTTAAGTTCCTTTGCCAGTCACATCCCAGCTTCCTCAGGATTCAAAAAAGCTTCTTCAAAGAAACTTTCAGCAGCTGCATCCCCATACACTCCTAGGCTAAATAGCACCATCCTGACCATGCTCCCTCCAGGCTTCTTGTGCACCTCCTTGTTGGCAGAGCACAACAAACTGAAAACTCCTTGACTTAGGGTGAGCACTTCTTAGCAACAACTAAAACATCACCATGTTACCAACATTACTGTCATACTAAATCCAAACTATAGCAATGTACCAAGTACTAGGAAGAAAATTATCCTTATCTCAGCTGAAACTAGGACAGTACCCACCCCTTATTCTATTACATTTATGTCATGAGAGTCCCACACTTCCCAATACACTATCACCTTTCCTGTGTTTTGCTATATACACACAGATTCTGACACAGGGGACATGTGAATTGGGCTTCTGGATCTCTGGGTGGCTGCACATTGTTCAGGTCATAATAAATCATCTCTAGCATGGCTAATTCCTTCAGGTACTGGATACTTCTCTCCATGGTAGTCCATTTTCCTGAGTGACTATCTCAGGTAAATATTTTCCTGAGTAAATATCTTCCTTGAAGGGATATTTTTCCTTCACCCTTGACAGGAGTTGCTTCCAGAGGCTGAGAACTTGCATCCCTTGCCTTTCCATTTGCATTCCAAATGCCTTGCCCATGCCCCCTTCCCTAGAAAATGATCCCAGCAATTTGGTTTTCTTCCTCTCTAATCCCAGGCTAATAGCTCCATCACCCCATCACCAAGGTAGCCAGATATGCTCATCTGATTGACAGCTAAAATATTTTGCATATGCTGGAGCTCACTCAGGGATAGGGATCCAGTGGTTGCCTCTTTTTCTGCCTCTTCCTCATGTTCTTGTGGTGGTTCTGCTTGGGCCCCCTTTACTGGAGCAATGGCTCCATTTCTTCCCTGTGTATAAGGGCACAGGCTGGTGCTCTGGTTCAGCTGCAGTGCCTGTCACAGGGGTTGGAACAGGATGTTGTTTTGTTGTCTGATCCAGAGACCTTTTCCTCCCCTTGAGGGTAATGAGTATGGTTGAACACATCTTGGAAGGCCTCAGCCACAGCCCAGCCCTTTGAAGTGATTTTTGTCTCTCTGGAATTGCCAGGGTGACAGCACATTTTTTCCAAATATTTTACTAGCTTTTCCAGATTCTGCACTTGTTCAAGGATGAAGTTCCAAAACACTGGAAGTGCTTACATCCTTTGGCCCTTGCCCATACTCTCCCATATACCCTGCCACCAATAACTATCTGGCTTCAGGGCAGAACACTGGGTGGTATTCTTAAACAGTTGTTTATTCTTAAACAAGACCTGGAACCCACTCAGGACACATAGCAATACAATCATGCTGATTCCAACATCCCAAATATATTCAAAATTCTCAAGAGGTGTTGTAATTAAACTGGAGGAGAAGGGGAAGATGAAGGGATATATCTCCACCATGGATTGTGTCTCCAAGAAGGAAAGATAAAAAGTACAATTATTAATAGTTTCTGATAGGTTCTTCCAAAGCATAGAGAGGATTGCAAGACTGAGCACAAATACCAGATCCACTTCAGAGCCAGCAATTCTATCATGTCATAAACCAAAGTTACAAAGTACAATATGATAACCTTGGCCCGGTTCCCACGGGTGACAAACAGCATAGCAGGGAACACCTACTGCAAGTAAGTTATCACATAATGCAACTTTAAGAATAAGCAGACCAACTTTAAAAGAAAATTAATCAATGGCGTGACCAGTGACCATTAAACTAATAAAACCAACTTGTTCTAGCATGTTCTGGTCAGATTTGTTGCTACCTCAACCCATCATGCTTACCCTAAGTCAGGAACTTTTCAGCGTCCCATGCTCTGCCAAAGAGCAGGCACACAAGAAGCAGGAGGGGAGCACAGCCAGAACTGCTGATCCAAACTAGCCAAAGGGACATAAACTAGGTTGGAGTTAGCTGGGAGGCACCAGTCACTGGCAGAGACAGGCTGGGCATCACTCAGGGGTTTAGGAGCAATTCTACTGTGCATCATTCCTTGTTTCTTTTGGGCTTTATATCTCTCTCTCTTCTTGTTGGGCACTTGGCATCTATCCAGGGCCAAACCACAACAAGCAGCAAAAAGAAATACATTGAAGCAAGACGTGGTTAAAAATGGAAGCACTTATTGTAATCCATAAACTAAACACAAACAAATTAAGCAGGCAATGACGCGGCTTCCAATTTTTAAACCTGAGGAGATTCCACAGGAAACCTTATCTCTAGTTTACAAAGAAGCTTTCTGCTGCTGCATATCACTAGAATCATTTTGGCTATGTACTTCTGAAATATGATAAGGACCATTTGCAGCCCATACAATCACTTAGTGAATACACAAAGTACCAGCTTTTTCCAATGTACCAAAGTAGCAAAGTTGCACGATAAGATCATAATGGCAATAGTTCATCCATGGGTCTGGGTTTATACCCAGTATTACCTGCACAGACTGTTTAATGTATTTAGCTTCTATGAAGAATTTGATAACAGTAAACCAACATTGTCATTATTTAATAATATGGCTACATTCCATCCTGCAGGGTGGAAATAGTCAATTCTGACTTTCCAACATCTTAACGTCAGAGGTCAATTTGTCAAATGGGCAGCATTAAATAAAAAACACCCAAATCAGAGCAAACCTAAAGGTCTAACATGATTTTTTTTGGTATGAGAAATACACAGTGACATATCTTTGCCATGCAAATTTATCCTGAACACAGCATGATTTTTTTTGGTATGAGAAATACAATATGAGTGATATATGGTATGAGAAATATGAGTGACATATCTTTGCCATGAAAATTTATCCTGAACACAAAGGGTGAAGAAAGCTGTGTTGTATCATGTTTACCACATACACAGAGACTCCTATATTACAGAGGCAGAGCCACAGTGTGAAAGGCTAGTCTCCCAAAAAGTGGGTAAGAGCTTCCCTGAGGAGGCATTCCAGTGGTGCAGGGACAACAGTGACAAAAGCACAGCAAGGATCAGCCAGCACTCCAGAACAGAAGAAGGCCATAGCTAGGCTGAGGAATGCCCTTCTTGGGCAGGCAACACACTCTGTTACTGCAGTCTGGCTGGGTCCTGACCCAAGCAAGGGGCACTTCTGGAGCACCTCATGCTTAAGATGCTGTAATTTGTCCCATTAACATATGAGAAAAAGTGTTAACCCCCAAAAAAATGCAAACAAGATGGTCCTGCATCCAAAACACTTAGGTACTCAGAATGGTGTCAGACTTAACAGGGTTTTGGATATACCAGATATTTGGTTCTGCACATGACTACTTTTCACTACTTTTTACAACCTCACAAGAAGAAAAAGGGCCTGAGAAAACACAGATCTTTTGTAGATACCTTGCGTTGGCAGCAGGCATGTTGTTTCTTTTCCTGGCCTGACCACAGAAATAAAATGAGTAGTATGTCTGCACCAAGACCTCTCTTGGTCTGGTCAAGATCTAGCTTGTGCTTCCTTCTTCACTTCTAAGGAAAAGACCCTGTTGCCACCCCTACCTGCCAAGAAAAGGTGAAGAGGATGTTACTGCTTCAGAGAGGGAACATGGTTTCCTGGGAGATGCTGGAGCACAGATACCTTCAGCATCAATGACAGGAGCTCAGCACTCTTTTCTCACCCGAGTCAGTCATGGGTCACCTTCTGGATTTCTATTTCACAATGCTCCAAGGCTTAACAGCATCACGCAGTTTTGCTGGATAAGGCTCAGATGCTCAGCCTTTGCAGGATCAATCCATTACTTAAAATTGCATCAGGGTTACTGAGAACTAAATGGAAATAGTGTTGTTTCCCAGGACACAGCAGATCTTTCACAATGTACTGGGGTGCATGTTTTTCGTCTCCACTCAGCTATGAACAATAGAAAACTCTCTGCTTTTATTAAAAACTTTGAGGGATTATTATTTTAGTTAAGGCTTTAAGAATTCATACCTATCTGGAAAGGGCAGATTGTGTAATGTGCTTCCTGTTTTCATCATAGCTGGATACTGCTTTTTGCTGTTGCCTGTTATTACCCAGTTAATATGAACTGCTAGAAGTTTATTTTTAGCTCACATGAGCCTATTGTAAGGTCTGTTCAAGAACTTCTAACCAGAAAATTTAGCTCCTGCATCTAATGCTGAGTTTAGGAATATATTCTTAAATCCTTTTAAACAGCCAAGACATGAAGTGAAAATAGATAATGAATAGTTGTTGAGTATTAGCAATCTGTTCTACTCAAAGATTACATTTTATTTTCAAATTATACCCTTAATTTCTAAAGTAAGTATTTATTTGATAAAGAAGTCATGCTCCATTCATTTAATTGCCAATTAAAACAGGGGAGATGAATAAATATTTGCCAAAATGAGCACAGGATTATTTTTATTTGAGGAAAAATATGTAATTATCTACACATCTTGAAATTACAGAATTAAAAGCTCTGAAGTCTTCTGTGTCAGACACCATTTGTTTCATCTATATCAAATCACATTCAGCACAAATGAAAAGTACTTAAGGGTATGTCTGAAATGAGACTGAATGTAAACTCTGGAAAGGACATTCTTTTACAATAGTCTTTCAACTTCCTGCAGAAAATAATTTTAAAATATAATCATCATCATCATATAAAAATATAGGAAGTAGGAAGGGACCAATCAGGATCATCAAGTCCAAGTCCTGGCCCTGCACAGGACACCCCAAGAGTCACATCATGTGCCCCAGAGCACTGTACAAACACTCCTTGAACTGTGTCAGGCTGGTGCTGTGACCACTTCCCTGGGGAGCCTGTTGCAGTGCCCAAGCACCCTCTGGGTGAAGAACCTTTTCTTGATACTCAATGTCCCCTGATATAAACTTCTTGATATAAACCTTCCCTGACACAACTCCAGGCCATTTTATTGGATCCTGTCAATGGTCACCACAGAGAAAAGATCAGTGCCTGTCCCTCCTCTTCCCCTCATGAGGAAGCTGCACACTGCAATGGGGTCTCCCCTCAGTCTCCTCTTCTCCCGAAGACCAGGCTGAACAGACCTGAAGTCACCTGAAGTGACCTCAGCTACTCCTCATACGGCTTCTCCTTGAGGCCCTTCACCATCTTCCTTGCTCTCCTTTGGATGCTTTCTAGCAGTTCAATATTTTATATTGTGGCACCCAAAGCTGCCCCCAGCACTGGAGGTGAGGCTGCCGGAGTGCAAAGCCGAGCAGGACAATCCCCTCCCTTGCGCACTCCAGCCCCTGATTGTGGTCCTCCACTAAACCCACAGCAGTTTATCACTTTTCTTCTTGTTTGCAAGGTCCCCAAACTGAACACAGTATCCAAATGTGGTCTAACAGGTGCTGAGCACACGGGAATAATCACTTCCCTCCAGCCACTCACTGCACTCCAGTTGCTATAGCCCAGGATGCTGTTTGCCTCCCTTGCTGGAAGGACACATTGCTGGATCCTGCTCAACCTGATGTCCATGAGCCTTTCAGGCCCTTCCACAGAGCTGCTCAACTCTGTTGCCAGCCTGCGGTACTCATGGGGTCCATCCTTCCCTGGCACAGGGTTTGGCATTTGTCCTTGATGAATTTCTATTAACTTCATTGTGACAGCTAATTCCACAAATGATTCTTAAACAGAAGCTTAACATTTTCCTCCATTCTGTTTTACTGTACTACTGCAGACTCATTTTGCCACAATTTAGCTGAAAGAGAAGGATCACATAAGTCAGGATAAATGTAAAATCTGTTCAAAAAGGGAGATAAAGAAGTCTGTCCCATTTTTCATGCAGAATTTCTTTTTCACTGTGTTTCACTTGACATGTATATTTTACATTTGCTATTGTAACTACTTTGTCTTTGACAGACACAAAAGAATTACAGAAGCATTATACTAAAAAAAGTCCCAACTTTTTGTTTTTTGAGCTAGTCTGATAAGCCATGAGTCACAGTACTTTCTATGTGCATACACTCCCAACAATTTCAATATTAAACCTTAGCTATCATAATCACGACATTATTTACTTTAAGCCAATTTTATATTAATAGTAGTAAGTATTCTGCAGGAAAAGTGAACATTAGTTGGCAACAGATACTTTGAAAAGGATTTATAGGTGAAGGATGCAAGTATGACAAGTTAATTAACAGGAGTTTCCTTAAGTTTCGATTAATTGCATGTATCTGATACTAAAGGAATTTTTTGTTTTGTTGTAAAAATAATTTATTTCTGGCCATCTGCTGCCTGTGAAATTTTACAAAGAATTGTGCACTTTTAAAAAAAATGCTATAAATTACAAAACTGAATACAGGGTATAAGCCCCATAAGAATGCTTTTCTCTGTTCTTTCAAGAAGACTATCAAGTGGCCATCTCAATACTAAGTTAAAACTTTTTAAAAAGAAATGCAAAAGCTTCAGGACTGAATTATCAAAGCTAGCTATTGCAGACTGTTGAACAAAGGACACATTTTTCATTTTTCAAACTTTGGGGGCTTGGTTGGGGTTTTTTGCTACATATCACTAGCACGGTGATTTTTTTTTTTTTTTTACCATTTATTGCCATTTACTTAAGAAAATTCACCCTGGAGATAAAAATAAAATCAAGAAACATTGTCATTACAAATCTTACAAGAAAATCAAGACAAATTTCAGTGAAAGCTACATGTGTTTGTTTTGCTCTTTGAGTATCTATTCAATATTAGGTCTGCTTCACTGCTCACCTTTACTTCACATCTCCCTCAAAAATAATTAAACATCAAAGATTTCACCATTAGGAATTATACAGCAAGTATAATTTAATTAGAATATTCATAGTCCCCACATATAACAAAATGCATTTATGGTGGGCTGAACTTGCTCTGCTGCCAGATGCCCACCCAGCAGCTGTCTTACTCCCCTTCCTTAGCAGGACAGGGGGAGAAAATTAGAAAGGATAAAGACAAGGAGGTCAGTCATCAACCATTACCACAGGAAAACCAGACTACAATAAGATGTCAAGAAACAAAGACATAAGTAAAACCATCTACTCCTCACTTTTACCTTCTTCCCAGGCTTACCTTTACCCCTCACTCCTTTACTCTTAACTCCTTTACCCTCTCCTCACCAAGCAGTGTAAGGGATGAGGAATGGGGTCTGTGGTCAGCCCATAACTGCTCCTCTCAGCTGCTCCTTCCTGCTAATGCTGTTTTCTTCTCCAGCCTGGGTCCTCTTCATGGGCTGCAGATCTTCATGGACTGTTCCAGTTTGGGCCCTTCACCAGTGCTGCAGTTTCTTCAGGATAAGACTGCTGCAGCATGGGATCCTCCATGAGCTGCAGTGTGGATTTCTGCTCCCCCGTGGGCTGCAGGCAGTCAACCTCCATCACCATGGTTTTCTCTAAGAACTGAGGGGAAGTCTCTGCTGGGACAACTGGAGCACCTTCTCCCCTCCTGCTGCTCTTGCCTCAGGGCTCTCAGGGCTGTTTCTCTCATATTTTTCCTCACCCCTCACTGCCAGGCAGCATTTGCTCTTTCTTTACACACATTATTTCTGAAGCATCACCACCTTGGCTCAGCCAAGGGCTCAGCCAAGGGCTGTGGTGGGGCCATTGGATTTGTCTGGAATGGGCTGTGGCCAGCAAAGGGCAGCCTTGGCTGCTTGCCACAGAGATCCATGCAGCACCCCCTGCCAGCACCTGGGCACCCACACCCCCAGCATGGCCCAGACAGAACCAAACTCTTTGGTCACCCTCTGGTGCCCTATGGTTCTTAGGGTGGCTGATTCATCCTGGTCATTCAGAGGGGTCTCTTTTTCCATCTTTCCAGTGTAGCCCACCTCTAGGGGGAAATCTAGAACCATAAAGACATTACCAGTCTTGACACATCTGTCCTCACCTGCTACAGCCAGAAACATTCAACACCCTGTTCTTCCACTCTCTCAGGTTCAAACACTGATTCCCCAACACCAGCAGAGCGTGGGAACACACCTTCTCACTGGCAGAAGTTGTCTCCTGGGATTATTTCCTGTACAGACAAGTTAGGCACATGGAAATTACATGGTTGAAGGCAAAATTTGTCTATCATACTGCTGGTAGCAAGCCTTCCTCACAGAGGTATAGCTAAGGATAAGAGTTTTGTACAGGAACCATAACACTGATTTAACGTCTTTGAAGCACAGCACACTGCAGATCCATTTACTTATCAAGTAGAACATTTTTTAAATCTTACTGGAAAAATTATTTTAAAAACACAAGAAGCACTTTAACTACAAGCAACTAACATAAGAAAAGGTGAATTTTGAATTATCAGCACTCTGTCTATTTTAATTAATGAAATTAAAATGAGAAGCAAGGAAACATTTTAACTTAACCTTCTACAGCAGTTTAACCCAGTGAGATTGTTTAGGGCAGAGGATAAAATGCCATGAGAGGTCATATCACTGAAGCACTGTATTCACAGGATGAGGAGACAAACAATTAAGGAAAACAGTGTGGCAGCCTGGGCAAGTTCACTTCCAGCAGTGCAGAGGGAACCCCGGGTCATTAAAAGATAATTTTTCTTTGATATTCTGATGTGTAATCTGTTATACCCAAATATAACACCATGTTTCATTAGCCACAGAAAATACATCCCACACTGGAATCGAATACAATGATGGAACAGCTTTAGATGTTCAGTAAATTGACAACTGTGCACCACAATTCTGGTACGTCAAAACCCAAACTACATAAAACTGCAATATTTATCTCCAAAACCATAACTGTCTAAACATTTACATCAAGTTTCTTCCATAAAACACACATTGAAAGTTTAGAAATGTTGACTGAATCATTTCCTGTGACTCAGTGATTTGCTATTGCATCTGTGCAGAACGCCAGGAGAGCTGGTTTTAGCTTGACAATTTTACAATTCAGTGGAATGTTAATGGCCTCTTAAATTTCATATGAAACAGCTACTTATCGTGTCCTTAATCTCTTATCAGATATTATCTAGAGTAAAAAACTCAAGGTAGATTATAACCATGGAGAGAAGAAGCAAGAAAATTCTCCCATGCAACCAAACTCAGATTAAAGATTAGCAAGACTGTGTGCCAGCTATTTCCTGTGATTGATCGGATATCTAGAGAACCATTACACTGTTCCCCTGTCATATATTACCCAGCATACATGACGAGAAGGGGGAGGATGCTGCTGCAGCTAACAGTTGTAAACTGGCTCCTAGTAGCAGCCAAAAGTAGTTTACCATGCCCTGGGGTCACTCTTAGAGCAGTCCATAGACATACAGTCTGGACTGTATGTCTATGTCAAAGCCATTACACCACAGTGAAATCTAACCAATCTAAAGGTGGTATGAAACAGGGCAAATCCCACATCTGTCCTTAAATCTCATGGGATATTTTCTGTGGCTTTGTAGTATGGAACTTCTACTTTTTTTAACAGGTTTCACTTCCCCTACATTCCATAATCATAGAAATGAAAAGAACTCAGTGCATGTCTGTATAAAACTCTTACAAAAAGAGTGAAACTGAATACCCACAGTGTGCTGGCACATGGACAGCGTAAACAAACTGGAAAGGGAGAAGGGAGGAAGGGAGGAAGGGAGGAAGGGAGGAAGGGAGGAAGGGAGGAAGGGAGGAAGGGAGGAAGGGAGGAAGGGAGGAAGGGAGGAAGGGAGGAAGGGAGGAAGGGAGGAAGGGAGGAAGGGAGGAAGGGAGGAAGGGAGGAAGGGAGGAAGGGAGGAAGGAAGGAAGGAAGGAAAGAGAAAGGAAGGAAGAAAGGAAGAAAGAGAGAAAGAAAGAAAGAAAGAAAGAAAGAGAGATCCTTTTCCTCCCCCCAACTCCTTTCCAACCATTCTACTTACTCCAAGTTTAAAGTAAGCTTTAAAAGTAGGTTAAAAAATATTATCAACTTGATTTCTTCTCATTTACACTTCTCGTTCAACACCTTTTCAAGATAGTCAGGTTTTAGAATGCACTGTTTGTTTGTATTAGAAGCTCTTGCTGCGCGATTGCTTAAAGCAGATAGGACGGAGCAAACTGCGTGGCTTTTGTTGAGCCTGCCTTTTAGAGCAAGTATCTTGGAGGCACAACCTACTGAGAAGAACAGCTTTTCGCAGGAAACAGAAGAAACTACTGTGTGCTTGAGACAAGTGGGATTTTCCCCAGGCAAGAGAGATGTAATAAACATCTCAATACAAAATTAGTAAAGAAATATGAAAGTTTGTGGGTTGATCTTTGCTTTTACAAAGACAAAGGATAAAAACATCCATGACAAAGGACCTACAAATTCCTCTAGAGCTGATTTCAGATATAAATAAAAAATTTAAATGAATTCTCTGATATATGCCTGCAAACCAGCCAATGTGACAGGAATGTGTAAGGAACGGCAGAAATGTGGATCCCATTCATTCTGTCACACCACACTGACAGACTAAAGCAGCAGAACTGCTGTAATACATCACATTCACATTCTCCCTTTTTCTCATGCTCCTAATTTTCCATGTGCACCTTATACCTGCTTTTCCCATTCCTCATCTCAGTTAGTGTTCTGTGTGACCCCATGCTTATTCCCCTGTTCCTGATATGAGGATCTTTGACTCTGCAGGGCACACATTCACTGCCCCCACATCCAAGTATTCTAGCCCCTTCCCTCCAGTGGGGCTGCCTGCTCCTCATCCCTTCTTGCTGACAGCTGCTGCAGTGTCCAGTGGTAATTATTAGTAATGATTTAAAGAGAAAAACTCCAGAGTCCAGTCCCATCCAAAGAGCAAGCACAATTTTGAGCTGGCGAGTAGGGGGAGAAGGAACGCTGAAATACCTGCATCAGAGTTGTATGCAAAACACTACCTGGGGCCAAGGTGAAGCTGCATGCCCAAAGGTCTGAGCTGGCTGCAAAGACATGTTATTCTGAACACTTTTTTATAAATATCTCTTTTTTTACTTAATGTCATGATAAACAGAACCACTCCCTGACAGATACTCTAAAGTCTAAATGTAGGATCCTTGAATCACTAATGCTTATACCACTTCTACTGATACTGCCAAAAAAAGGTGTAATTGTTTCTGCTTTTTATCTTTATTCAACACAATTTTTAAAAGAAAAAAGTACCTAGTGTAGTCTAATACCCCCAAATGTAAAATCTAGTTTTTCCCAAGTTTCTATTACAGAGAGAAAGATCTTCCTTGGTAAAGAATATTCTACAGTCACCAGTGAAAGGGACAGGTTTGTTCTGACCAACTGACTGTTGAAGTTGACAGTCATTCAAGTCAGTTTGTTCACTGAAAACAAAAATTCAGGCATATGAAAATATATTACTTGACTCTGCTTTTCCTAGTGGGCTCTGAACCACCTAAAATTCTCTCTGTCCTTAATTATTTTGTCTGAATTTAGGAGAATGATCCTATATTTAACTGTTAGTGTACAGTCTTCATGAGTCACAGGCTAAAATTGCTGGTTGATATTTGACCTGTCTTTCCCTATTAGTCATTGCTTCTAAAGACCATTGTATTTATGCCCCATCTCTTCTTGCTCTAATTTGAATGTCCACAGGAATAAAGCACTAGGTAAAGCTGTGGAGGTTACTCCACATTTTAAATCAGAGTTCCATATGCTTGACATCCAGTATTTTGTTGCTGCTTGACTTCTATTTAACTATTTTTCCCTCAGCTGGAGATTTTATTAGATGTTAAGTGATTCATGTGAAAAAAATACTACAGAAGACATGAAATATACCTCATGAAACAAGAAAAGACCAACAACTAGACCATGGAATTTAGCAAGTTCAGAAAAATTCAGGCATATGAAAAGCTAAAAATGCAGTTTATCTATCAGTTCCTCATGCAAGTGGAAAAATTGGAAAAATGGCATTTGCAATTTTTAGTAAGGAAGACTTCAATTTTAATTGGAAAAATTGTTTTAAGTGGCATAAAGCCACAGCATAAATTCAATGGGTAGATAAATCCAATAAATATCTCCTTGTAGCTGAAAATATGAGGTCTGTCTGCCCTTTTTTTTTCTTTTTCTCCTTCTTACTTTCTGTGCCCCTCTCTTTCTTGTCCCATTCTGAAAGCCACCACAGTCCACTGTCCCATTTTAAGGTTGAAATTTCAGAAGACTGCCCCCACCCAACACAGATTACATAAATGGGTCTTTCATTTCAGTGAATTAAATAAGCTCCTGGAGAAATACAAGTGCCAGAGAAAGCACTAAGTAAATGATGGAAAAAGAAAAGGAGAGAAGGGCAGAGCATCTCATTTTTTTGGTAATGGTGAGCTTGTTTGCCTGCTCATTCTGTCTCATCCCCTAAAAAGATCCTGCTTGAGCAGACATATCTGTGTCTTTGTCCCACACATTCCACACCTGGTCTAGATCCATAATTTATCTCAGTGATGCACTAGCTATCCTGGAATTCCATCAGAAGTAGCTTACTTACTCAGGAATCAAACTTCCTCCTATGGCTTCAGAGCACTCCATTTTGCTTTTCAAGGTGTTTTGGAATTTACTCCGTAATTCAGTGGATCTGTTTTCAATAACAAGGACAGAAAACCTTCTGCCTAGGGTTCAGGAGCTCTTTTTCTGATTTTAGAGTAACAAGAACCATCTGCACTTAGACAGTCCCAAGACATCACCCTATAAAGAAGCTTCTGTTCAACATTCATCCTTCATGGCTTCATGGTCGAGCAGATGCACAAAATTCTTCAGCTACCTCTCAGCTCAGAAAGGGTTCTACACTCAGCTCCATGTTTGCAAAAGAGATCTGGAAAAAATGTTCTTTGTCTGAAAGTTATTGTTCCTTGGGGGTGGTAGAGCATGCTCCTTCTGCAAGACAGAATAGACTCCAAGGCCCCCCATGGCACACAGCAGCTTCCAGGGAATCTGTGATAGGCCAATACCCCCCATAAGCCTCTAAACCACCCACAATCCCCAACAGCCACCATGTCAAATGACAATAGTGCAGAATCCCCAAAAGAGTTTCAGTCTTCTGACAATGAATTAAGAACTTTATTACAATAAGTAGAGTAGAATTCCCCTTCAGAAGGCATTCCCCAAGTATGGTGCAGCAGGCCAGGCTAAATGCTCTAAGGCTGGCCGGCAAAAGTCTATGAAAACACTGTTTTCAATAGTGTCTCTTTTAAAGGTTTGATGAGACAGCCCAGTGGTGGTACCAGAGAAAGAATGAGGCCAACAAGCATCCATCCATCAGAAACTTTGGCAACTACCAACCTAAACCACATTTCCCCCTATCCTCCTACTCCTGGGAGTTTTCTCAGACCCCTTCTGCCTGCTACACCTCTACAGATTTAAAGCTCCAGCATGTGCACACCCTTACCAGGATTCCCCTTCTGCATCAAGGCTCTGGCTCTTCTGACGAGCAGCAGGTTCCAGAGCCACACCAATGCTCAGCTTGATGACCACCTGCAAATGTATGCATCCCTGCCTAAAGAAAAGCTGCCTTTTCAGTTCTTTTGGGTATCAAAAGTCACCAAAGTGGGCTTCCTTCAAGAGACCTTTTGCTAGGGCTCCAGCATGAGTAACCTTAGCCTTGGCAGCACACCACAGCTCAGTGAAGTTTACATACTTCAGTTGAAGGCAGTCATACAGGCTGTCTAGAGATAGTGATGTCAACAGGTATTGCCCAACATTTTCCCTACTTAGTTTTATTGCCACTAGATTGCCTGATTTCATCTTGCGTAAGATTTCTGTGGTTAAGAAAGAGAATGATGGATTTTTGACACCTACAAGTCTCCTGTCATTTACAAGAGGGCACTTGAAATTAAAGTGGTGGTGCTCCCTGCTGCTGACTATGCAGCATGCTGGACTATGTGACTGTCCTTTAACCAAGAGGAGCTCACACCAAACAATGTTGCTACAGATGTCTCTCCTCCCCTCTCTTACCAGTCCGCTCCCTCATGGAAGGAGTGACCAGGATGTTCTGTGCTTGAAACCACACTGTGGTTTCCGCAATGCCTGGGTCATTACCTAAGAAACTGCTCATAATCACAGCTATTCCTTCCAAGCACCAAAAGAGAAAAAGTGCCTTTCCAAGACACATTCATTGTGGTTTTAGGATAGAAGTGTTTCTACAAACTTGGATAACCCAGTAATTGTGACACAGGTAGATCACAGAAATGCAGTGTTATTCAGCAGATGGTGCTCAGGCTTGAGGGTACATCTCACAGTTGGTACTACTCTGACCTCTGCTCTCAACCCAGCCTTCACTTATGGACAAGCACAAAAACTACTCCCATGAAGGTTATATTTCTTCCTACCACATGCTGCTGTATTTTCTATCCATTTCTGTACTGCAAACAATATGGGGAATCTTTACATAGTTGATTCACTCATCAAAATAAAAAATGGGATTATGGAATTACAAATGTCATGTGAGTTGTCTGACAGGATATATAGGATCTTTGATGTTCATTTTGGAGATACCATAGGTTATCTTTTTCATGCAACAGCTACCGTCAAATTTAGATGTAAGTCTGATGCCTGTCTCATGGTTTCACAGATTCCATAATACATGTCATTAACATCTCTGAAAGAAGTATTTTTTTAAAACTCCCTTCTGGATGTGCAGATGGAGAACATACCATCTTCTAATGTCTTCTTGGTCAATACAACACTTGAATCTGACCTTGACCACGTCTCCAAGTATATCCTGTTTAGAAGCAGAACAAAGAAAAGCTGCTCCTCAGTTTAGTATTAGAATTTGTTTTGCTCCTTCTCTGAGAATTACCATCATACCCAAAACTAGATTTGCTACACTTCCTCACTTATTAGAAATTTTGCCCTTGTACTCTTAAAATATGATCAGTGACACATTAGAAAGTCAACAAACTATGAAAACTAGGGACAGATCATGTATTGAGAAGACAAATCACTGAATGAGGTTTGAAACATCAAAAAGTTTTAGCTTTTCTTAACAGTTAGAGTTTTCTATCCTTTTCCTGTGCTTAGCACTACTATATTCACCTTTCTGCCTTTTCCTGTACTTGCCAGGACATTTCTTTTCAGACAGAGGCAGGAAAACTGTCATCAAGAAGTAAGAACAATGTGAAGTACTTGTCCTATATTCTGTGAATTGTCAATAATTTCAAAGAATGTCACTGTTGAAAACTACTCAATTGGAGGTCCTGAACACCCTCTAAAACAGCCTCTTTCCCTAGCACAGCATGGGGAGTTCTATCACTACTGTTTTGGAGATATTAGTCACATTAGAAGTGTTCATCAGTGTAGAAAACAGCAGAGCAGAGGAGCATGCAGAAAAGCAGTTGCATCTGTGTTGTAAAAACTGGGGAGAAATGTGTACTTTTTTTTTTTTTTTTTTAAATCTGGATGATATGATAACCAAAAGTGCAGGACAATCTCTAGCTGCAAGCAAGCAGAGCATGGTCAATATCATCAATATATGCCATGTGTGTATTGTTCTTCACTTACCAGACCCATCATCACAAATCAAAACTACACCTGCTGGTAGCTCCTCATTGCTTCAAAATCCCCTTCAACTTGTACAGGGCATGATACTATAAACACTATCCACTAATCTCATCATCATAGTATTTGTCATTTTTCCTTACCTGATAAATATTAAAGTACAGTTTCTTCTTTGTTTTGTTGTTTGCTACCTTAATAGCCTTTCATTTATGGCTGCAGAGTTAATTTAAATATGTCACACAAAGACATGGACAATTTTCATTGTTCTAATACATTTGCCTTTGAAGTAAGGTGTGATTCAAAACAGTCTCTTTACATAAAATTATTCTGAAATTCCCTTCTATCCCCAATGAAGTATAATCTTTTCAACATGTGCTATGCAATATATATATATTAATGTATATCTCATGATGGTTTTGCACTGTATTTTGAAAAGAAAAAAGTATATAAGTATTACTGAATCCAACAGTATGCAGAAGTAAGAAAAAGAGTCTGTAAACTACATTCATTCTGAAGTACACCATTCTCCCAGTCAAGAGCCTTGAAGTGCCAAGACCACTCCATTTGCTGATGCTAAACAAGTAAATACACAATTGTCTTTAAGTAGGTATGAAGTTTTCATTTTCAGAATATTCATATTCCCCACAGGCTCCTGACACAGATGTGGCAACAAGTCTGTTGGAGGTTACAACTAACCAAGTTGTAAAATATTTCTCACTTCCTTCTCTGAGTGTCTCTTTACAAATTGCAAAACAAAACCAATACACAGCCAACCAAGGATTAATACCCCTTTTAAATATTTGTACTCAACAAGTAAAAACAAATATCTGTCCTATTTATTCTAATACATTTATTATGAGCAGTCTACACTATTAAAAAATCCCTCTGACTTAACATTTTAAATTATTTACCTGTCCAGAGCAACATTACTAAGAAACTACAAAAATACTCAACTATATAACTTTTTTTGGGTTTTTTTGTTTTTTGGTTTTTTTTTTGTTGTTTTGTTTGTTTTGTTTTGTTGTTTTGTTTGTTTTGTTGTGTTTTTTGTTGGTGTTGGCTTTTTTTTTTTTTTTTTTGTAGACACCTGAAGATTTCAGTAAAGGGTGTGATGTCTTAAGCAAAACTGTTAGGAAGAACAGAGGTACCAATCTGGCATTACACTGGCACAGCTTATAGCTAAAACACAACATTGCACTAGTAATTATTGTGTTTGGAGAAGGAGAGGTTGTATTCATTCTCCCATACCAACATAAATTGAAGCTGTAGCACTCTGAGTAAGAACTAGCTCTTCTGCATGCATGCATCCTCTTTCAGATCTAGATGTGTAGACTGAAATTGCCACCCCTCCTGGTTGCTCCTCATAGCAATCAGTCCAGTCTGGAGATTATGAGCTATTTTAATAAAATCTTCTAGATAGGCCTGCAGTGGATAACATAAGCATGCTTATTTCCAATACAGGATTTACCAGGGTGACACTTTTCAGTAGCAAGATGGGTAATGAATGAAGAGATGGTTTTTTAACATCCCCAGCAAGTCCAGCTATTTATAAAGTCAGCAGCTGGTTGTGAAGTGACTGTGTCCCAGAAGAAAACAATGCCTGGCGGGATCCAGCATTCTGCCCCGTTCAGCCTTCAAGGCTTCCCCTCCATGGTGAGCCCTTAAGGTCTGAAGATTGTGACTGATAATCTCATACGTACATACTTTCTCAAGGACAGGTAACAACCCCTGCCATAAATATACAGATACATATAAATCACTGTTTGCATCACCGATGGAAATCTGGCTTCTGACACCAACAGTGGTTCCATCTTCTTAGAAGGACTGAAACACACCCTTGTGTCCTCAGGTAATGGTCTGAAATATAAGAGGGTGCCAGTGAAAGCTTGATTATTCCATTATTGTGCAATTTGATTATGGCAACCCAGGAAAGTGATGTCACTATGCCAACAGGTATCATACATTAAGTTACATCAGTGATGCCTTTACCTAAAGGCAAAATTTCCATCATCTTCAGTTTTCAAGGTTTCCAAAAAATATATAGTCAAACTTCTCCAGTTAAATGCACAGCCCTGTTGTTTGGTTTGAAAAGTTAGCAGCTTATATCATGTCATTTAAATTCTCTGCTGTGTGTCTAGAGAAATAGAAAATCACTAACACTGAAGTGTCAGCTCCAGAAGTGGAGAAATTCACTAAGAGAAACTTTTTTTTTATAAGTTGCTCAGATACATCTTTGCCATTGTGTTTTTAAACTAACTACTCTCCCCCTAGGCACATAATATCATGGCACTCATTGCAATTGATAGCCAATCTTACTGAGAGCTTTTGAGAGTGTTTTAGAGTATAGTGAAACACTACACTACAAGGCCTCATATCTCGAATTAAAAGAGATACTTTTTACCAAGTCCTATAGTAACAAAGGACTGAAACAACATAATTTTGACTGGAAGTAAGGAAGAAATATCTTGATGATGAGGGCAGTGAAGCACTGGGATGGGTTGCCCAGAGAAGTTGTGGACGTCCCATCCCTGGAAGTGTTCAAAGTCAGGAGGGACAGTGGCCACAGCTCTCTTCACAGAGAGCAGCAGGCCAGGCGTTGTCCTGGAGAAGATCAGAGAAAAGAATGATAAACAATTCTTACTTGCTGCACCTGTTGTTGTGAACATGTAGAATGTGTTATGGAGATTTGTTTACCAAAGGGTGATTTCTTAATAGGCCACTGGTGATGGTGTTTGGATTCAACTGGCCAGTGTGGTCAAAGCTGTATTGGACTGTCTGCAAGGGCGATGAGCTTCTTAGAAATATAATATAGTATAGTAAAATAAAGGAATTGATCAGCCTTCTGGAACCATGGAGTCAATACTAATTATCACCTGGCTGGGGACCCATGATACAACAGGACAGGGCTTTAAGAAACCTGATCTAGTGAACGATATACCTGCCCATAGACAGGGGGTTGGACTAGATGGTCTTTAAAAGTCCCTTCCAACTCATATTGTTCTATAGTTCTGTAATTCCATGATTCCATGAAAAGTAGAACACTTGTACTGACATATTCTGTTGACTTTGTCCAGAGCATGAAGATCTTTCTGCACATCTCTGCTTAAGAAGTCAATTTTTTAAATTTATTTATTTTAAGAAATAATCCTGTTGTTAAATAACTGCTCCAACCAAAACTTATGGTACTGACATAAATCCTTAGTCACTGATGCAGACAATGCTTTGAATGTTTGCCTTGAACCAACAGTCATTGGTACTCAATGAACATCAGGTTACTCCTTAGCTCAAAATCATCAGATGAAAGACTGCACTTAGGTTGCAGAGAAGATTGAACCTGTACCTTGAAACGAAGACCCACACCCTCATCTTCCTCCAAAACTTAAACGTGCTCATAGCCACAAGAAAAAGTCATCATTGCATAGCTTAGGTCTACATTGTGATGAGAAGGCACATAATGCACAATGCACAGAATACATGAGATCATTCTACACACTATGTTAAAAAATCTTCAGTTAATAAGTAATTGGAATTGTAATTGTAAATAAAGACACGGACTGCTAAGTTTCAACAACTGCATATGCTTTAGGGTCAACAGCTTTTCCAATGTTATGGAATGACAAATATGTAAAAATAGATTTTGGTTTCATAATAATTCTGTATTTATAAAATTAAACTAGCATTGCATTTAAATATCCTTCTTTCCACAACTTCATAAATGTAGTTACCATTCCAAATCAGGCAAGTGAAAATGACTTACTGAAATTTTCTCCAAATTCCTGCCTTCTCCTTCTGGTGTTTCATCTTCCAAGCAATACTGAAAATGTGCTAATGTGCCACCATTATTGATTAAAACATGAGACATTAACCAATAGAAGGTTGCTACTCCCCAGAGCACTGTATTTCAGAAATGAGTCAGCAGGTATCTCAGAGACTGCCTTCATCTGAACTAAAGGGATTCTTCAAACTCTTTAAACTTTTCCTACACAATGTGGGTGGAATTAAAGTAATTTCAGCATTACACTAATGTATGCATATCCTCAGAAAAAAGAAAAAAGGACTTGCCAATTTTAATGCTACATGATACTGTTTTTCTCCTTTTAATTGGTTATTTCGTGAATTGAAACAATGCAAGTGGTTCAATATATTTCATACATCTCAAACATAAGGCTACAGTCTACTGTCATATTACAATAAATATATATATATATAAAAATTTCTGCTGGATAAATTTGGTTTCAATCAAATGTCTTTGATTGTAGGCACAGAGAGTTATTTGTTCACTATTTCACTTTTTCCCCAAAAAGCTTTATTTAATTATACTTCAACATGGTCCTTAAAACTTCAAACATACTATGAAAAGTAGCTCTGTGGAAAAAGAAATTAGCTTCTTACTAGCTCTATTTTATTACATTTCAAATCCAAAACCGTAACTTTTTATTCCACCATATGGATATCACAGCAAACAACAAACATATTACTGGAAAATAACAATTACTGCTCCACAGCTGAGCAGCAGTAACTGACCCCACACATGCTTGTAACAAAATCAGATCCACTATTTTGAACACTAGTAAGGATATGCTCTTCTCACAGTTCCAACAATGCAGTTATCTTTTTCCAAAATAAAAATTCACTGTAAGACAGCAATCTAGAGTCTGCATTTCTTCCTGAACTATCAGCAAAACCATGTACTGAGCTTCACTTCATGTATCTACTGAAAATTACTGAAGACTAAGTATCTTCAGCACCACTAAAGGCCAATAGAAAAATTACGTGGTTCAATGTAGATCAATGACTAAAATGTTCTGCAATTTTTTTTTACTGTGGAGACAGAATAGAAATGTGTGGTGAATTTCATCTGATCCTCAGACCTCAGGCTGCAGTAGGAAGTCTCATCCCCATCACACACAGACAGAAATCTCCTGATTTGCTGCTCTCTAGAGACCCAGCAAGTATGGAAACAAAAGATACTTAGCTTACAGAATCCTTTTGTGGTTGCAGGGGGAAGAGTAAGTTTTCCTATGAGCAGGTGTTTGTTACAGCTAAGTGGTAAGTTTATCTTACAGCAAACTACAGACTATGTTTTAGTAATTGAAAAGTATTTTAAAAATTCTGTTATCCACAAACAAAACTACTCAAAGTGTCATCAGCACTTCCAGAACTGCACTGAACGAAAACACCAGTGAGAGATAGAGACTCATCAACAATGCAGATCCATACATCCCTGGATTACTGTGTGCTCACCTACACCTGTGGCAGAGAGCTTGTCTCACATTTAGTCGGTGTAAACTGGCCATCTTTTAAATGAGCTCTCAGATTCAGCAATAGTAATTAATGTTGTACAAACCAAGACAGGAAGAAACTTAGTGGGGGAGCTCCACCTAGCTGGCAAAATTTCTCAATTTGGCCCAGTTTAGTTTCACATGGTGAGCCTACTTCACCAGGCAAGTCATTAGCACACAAAAGCTCCCTGAAGAAACCACAAAGCCAGATGGCTTTTCCAAATGCAGAGTCAGAACATCTCACTAATAACGCATGAAAGTCCTGAAGCAGAAGGTCCCTTTTCCAGAGATCCTGTTTAGGAGAGTATCGGGGGAAAGCAGTCCTGCTGAACACACTCCTCCTCTACCTTCCCATTCTTTTGGTTCCTGCTCAGAATGGAGGGAAAAAGCAAAGGAGCGAGCAGACCAGAGAGAGAGAAAGTGTTAGAAACAGGGATGCTAAGTGCCTACATCCAAGGGCACATCACAGCTTTGATCTTCTGCCCCTGTAGAAAGGACACAGCAACTTCATAGTCCTTTGTGATTCTGATTAAAAATAAATAAATAAATAGAACCAAAAACAGTGGAAGAATTGCAGAAAATGGATGAGCAAAGACAACTTTTACTAAAAAGAACATTTTACAGAGAAGTTCAAAATGCTGTGAGGTTAATAAGCATTCTCCTTCTTCAACAGGCTGACTACCAGAATGAACTCTGGGAAAAGGAGTCTGGGTCTTTTCTCATGACCTCCCTACCTTTTGGATTTATTGGTTGGTTTAACCTGTGGGCATTTTACACTATTTTAATTACAGTGTAATGCAGTTACATTGTCGGAAGTCACTGCTATCAGGGATGAATGAGGCTCTTTATAAGGCCAGTAGAGTTTGAACACTAGGCCAAAAATCTGGGGTCAGCTGAATCCTGTATTGTGGCAGGTTAGGACAAAACCAAATACGTAAAAGTACTTTTCCCCAAATTGTAAACTATCATGTTTGTCACATAACTTCAGTCTGTTTCAGCCTCTGGAAATGACAGATAGTGAACATGAAAGATTTTTATGACTTGAAGAAAGATCCAAGAAACCAAAGACCAGTATGTTTGATCTACCAACCAATCCAGTAAAGGTGTCTAGTAATTGACTAAATTCTGAGAAAGGAAGAGGAAGAGGAAGAAAAGGAAAAGGAAAAGGAAAAGGAAAAGGAAAAGGAAAAGGAAAAGGAAAAGGAAAAGATAGCATACAGGAATAGGTAATTTGTTTTAACAATAAAGAATTCATGGAGTAATATTTGAACAGAACAGCAGCTTTCTTACCAGCTCATAATTTCTTTAGTATTGCAGAAAGGAAAACTTACACAGATTCTATTGGTCCAGAATAACCAAATTTGATTGAATATATTGTAACAGAGTAGTAGAAGAGAACTATCTCAGTCAGGTACCAGAAACACACCATTGATTACATGGATGATTGTGATTAGATTTATTGCAAATACAATATCTAAATATTGACAATTAAGTGTAGAATATAAGCAGGTCTAAAGGGTTACAATATCAGCAGGTTGAGCTAGAAATTTACAGGTTTGCAGTCTTTGGCTTTGCAGAACACACAATCACAAAGCACCTACAGAGCTACTTTATGATTTTATCTGCACATGTGATCATATCTTAGCAGTTTTTCTCACCTGTCTAAAAATGAATATATTCCTTATGAGAGCATCCAGAGAGTTCCTCCTGGTATCTTGTCTTAGGACAAATCATATTGCCCAACAGAGACAATCACACGAGAGAAGAGCTACATCTGTGGGGTGAGGACTCACACATGGCCAGACCATCTTCCGTCAGCAGTCACATATATGTCAGCAACTTACTTGAAAGAAAATTTCCAGTTAATGCATGAATAAATGCACCAAGCACACTACTGACAAAGTCAGCAATGTACTTGGGATAAATTGTTAGTGTCCATGCAGAGAAGGGCTTTGGAAGTTTCATTTATTTATTTTATAAGCATTAAGAATCGAAATAAGTTGTTTCAAGTTCCAGAGACCCTCAAAGCATCGGTGGACTCAAGAACCACAATATCACCAAGAGAACTCTCATAGGTTCAAATTTGCTCTTCCTTCTACCACTGCACATTTTTCTGGGCCTTGCAACTGAAAAATTGAAAATCAGTTGTCTGACAAAAATGGACATGTAAAGGCCTCAGCAAAGACCTAGCTACAGGAGATAAGTGTGACATTATGTTTAAAGAAAAAATAAATTCAGTCCAGTAACTCAAAATAAGAAATTACTCAAACCAGTACACATATACCAGATATTTTTTATAATTATTTTAAGAGCTAAAAACCACTTAACAATGTCTATTAATTGAAAAAATTACATGGAGCATCTTTGTTGCTTGTATATGGACTGAACTACTCTAATTATTGTGCTTTTTTTGAAGATGGGAGTTGCAACACCAATTCTCAGAACATGGTTGTAGGCAAAAGTTTTAACCAGAGACTCTCTCTTATTGCCTTCAGTCTGATTCAAGAGACACTTTCCATGGGGACAATTTCTTGGTATTTTTTAACAGGTGCTGTGCAGGCTTTCATACTAGAAAACATGTATTTCAGCATTATGTCACTTGCTTCCTACCGGTGTTCTTTAAAAAAAGAGGAAAAAAGAACACATCAGTAAGAGTAAAGTTACTTCCAGTTTGAGTGATTAAATCCTGCAGACAATAAACATAACTTGATAAGTTTCATCTTCTCTTTTTATTATTAGCCTGTGGTCCAGGAAATGCATCTAACACATTATAGAGACATGCATTCACAAGACTGTCTTTGTTGCTAGGTTCTCCCCTGAGACCATGAAGTTAACATACCCAGAAGGCCAGTAAAAAACCTTTTTCATTCCTGTCTTGCATTTTAAAGGCTTAGGGATGAAAATGGGTACACTGACAATAAGATGCACGTAAGACTGTGTGGCTTTGGACCATGCCAGTGATCATCTTCCACAGCCTACAGAAAGTTTATAAACATTTTGATATTATAATCACCCATCCAAACAAGGCTGCAGGTAACCAACCAGGCTATGTATGATTTTACATTGAATTTGATTAATTTCCATTTCCTTTTATTCAGAAACAAAGCATTCCTTTTCTCAACTGTTACAGGCACACACCACAGCCTGTGCACAAGATGCTTCCTCCACTACAGGTCACACTTGGGAGTATCACAGCAACTTCTCCTGATGTCAGGGCTGTTTCCCACAACAGGCTGCAATTTCACCAGCTCTGCCACCCCTGACAGTGGCCAACACCAGCTTCCCTTTGGGGAAAGCACAGTACCATTCCTAGCCAGAGCCAGTTCAAGGTCTTTCTGAACCAGAAGTGACATCACCACCTTTGTTTGTGGGGGATTTTTTTCCCCTTTAGAAGTACCTCCTCTTGCTCGTTTTTAAGCTTTCATCCTGAAGACTTAAATTTAATTTGTGGTTTATTAAAGAGAAAGAAATTATTTTATGTGTGTCCATCCACCATTTATCTCTCTGTAAAGAGCTATCACTCCACTCCCCTGAAATCTATTATTTAAGGGGAAAAACATTTATGCCCTTATATGAAAACTATTCCAGTGATTCTTGTTTCTTTGCTGAGGTTGGATTTTTTTTTTTTTTAATTTTACTCTACCTTCCTTTTGATAAAGTGGCTGAAAATGCATGCAATGTTGAAGATCTCCATGGATTCATATACCAATTTGATGGAATTTTCTCTTTTTTTCCACTTTTTTTTTAACTTTTTGCTCTTTCTACCTTTTCCTAAAATGGTTCTGCTTGCCTTTTGGACCTCTATTGAGTATCGAGCTAACATTTTCACATAACTATTCACACTGAGTCCAGGAAAATTTCTGAGTGTTAATAAACAAAACAGAACACATCACTGTGTACATAAAATTAGTGCACATGCACTATTTTACATTTATTAGTTCTGAATTTCCTCTGCTATTCTCTCACTCGGTCATACAAGAATTGCAAAATTTTCTGCACTAAAGCTGCTTTACGGCCTTGATGTCTCTGTAAGCTTCGTCATTCCCCTCATTCTCCTCTTAAAAGAAGTTTAAAGACTTATTATTTAAAACAATAAGTCTTTTATTATTAAAATACTTATTCTTTTTATGAATAAAAAATATTTATATTTAAAATAAGTTTTTAAACACAAAAATACAGATGACTGCATTGTGCCAGATCAGTGATCTGCTAAGCATTCTGTGCAATATTGACTAAAACCAAAGATGCTTAGGGAATAGCATCAGAAGACAACCCTGGAACACGTACCACTCCTGAATACTCCTGAGTTTTCATGCTGTGTTTATAGCTCTGGCTTGATTTTCTGCACTGCTGTCTCCCTGGACCCAGAGAAACTTGTAGTGTTTGTCAAGTCATCAGATGTAGAATGTCAGAGCTTAGCCACACACTGTGCAAAGAACCAACTCCTCTTGTTCTGAATGTGACACGCACCAGCTTCCTTTGGCAACACTGACACTCGGGCTCTAGTCACCCTCTAATGACACCCATTATTTGGTGGACTTCTGTTTTTGAAGACTAAGCCAATTGTTAGCTATTTGTGAACTGATTCAAAGTTTCTTTAGGCTCAGGCTCAAAACTGAACTATCGAGCAAAAGGACAACAACAGTCAAATGGGCTACCAGCATTGTCCAATGCTTTTCTGGAAAAAATTGTAGCAAGTATTTTCTTGTTGATATTTGATCTATAATTTAAATGCAAGCTGCAACAGATCAGTGAGGTTCTTGTCCCAAGGGCAGCGACAACACTCCTGCAAACAGCTAATAAATTAGACTCTTGCATTTCAACAATATATATATAACACATCTGTAAATTTTCAGTATTTAAGAATAGATGTGCAGAGGAAAGAGGAAAGCAGAAAAAATTAAGCTAAAAATTTTAGAAACATTCTTCTGAGTTGCCTTTCTGCTTGACTTTCTATTGTCTCCTCTTTGATTGGGATTTTTCCTCACCCAAAAAAAACCAAGCCTAAGTAACACATTTACTGCTGGCGAGCCAAGTGAAAGTTGTGAGGGCAGGAGTTATGAGATAGACCACCAAAAACTGCACAGGAGAGCAGACAAAATTTACCCTATTCTAACCCTATACTTTCACATACATTGTTATTTGGGCTTTTCAAACAGAAACGGAAATAATCCCTGTCTATGACCCTTTTCCCCTGGTTACTGTGGAAAGCCGAGGTTGAAGCAAGTGAATTTTCACTTAATTCTGAGGACAGGGAAGTTTATAGTTGCTCTGATGTGTTCCAGGAATCAATCCCTCAGTTGTGGGCTAGCTGCAGAAGCAGTTTGTCTCTCCCATTCATTCCCCATTTCACCAACAATGCCATTGTTCCAGAGGAATGCAGCTGTCATGAGCGGCCGTGACTGCAGAAGGTGCTCCCTCAGGCAGCCTGGGCTGCTGCCACCAAGCATTGTAAAGTGTAAGACCAAAACCAAAACCTTGAACTTGCCTTGGCGCTCAGCAGGGTTACAGTGCAATGAGCAGAACTTCAGGGCAATATGCTTTCAGCAGCCTGTAATAGGGAGGAGATGAATGGCTCCATTTTGCGTCAGCTTTGCAAATCTATACCATATGACTGGCTACTAAAAGTCAGTGGCCAAGCCGAGCACAAGGACTTGTAGATTCTAAAGTTATAGTGAAATTATGAGGGGAGAGAGTGGTTCAGTACTTATACAAGTGAGAGGCGCAATCTGAATGCAGAAAAATGCTTAAATATAAATAAATCTGTACTGTGTGGAAAATCACACTGCCAAAGGCCTGTGTCCACAAAGGAGAGAGAGGAGCCCTGCAGAAACCAACTTTATTCAAATAATGGGAGAGTCCACTGGGCCACACCCCTCTGGCGTCTCTTGAGTTGTTGGAGGACCCAGCCTCCTTTTATCCTAAACTCCTGTTGCCCTCCTCCTGTCCCCATTGGCTGAGGTACTAGGAAGGTACAGCCTTCCCTATCCTATTACTACATATCTCCCCCACACCCATTCTTTCAGACTCTTATTCTCAAGTCATTTGTAAAGACATACACATCCATTCCTCCTATCAGTACAATTATGCATCCATGAATCTACTGAATCCCACACACTGTTCAGCCAAGAACGTACTTTAGCTTAGCATTTAACTCCTTTCTTCAGTTTTAAAAAACAGTTAGGAGAGTTTTCAAAAAGGAAAGTGCTCATGTGAAAGTGTACATCAAAGCTCAAATCTTTACCATCTAAACAATTATACCAGGATGCACAAACTGATTTTACAAGGGCAATTCAAGCATCATTCCAAAGTAGTGGTTAACAATCAGGTTTTGTCTACATTATAAAATTTTGCAAAACACAAGCTCTAAATCAACCAAAATCTTTACTGGAGTTGCAGAACTTCAGTGTGACATTTACCATATTTTTCTTCTGGGTCTCCCACTGCACTTACTCCAGTCCATACAACCTTTAAGAGATCTTGCCCAGTATTACCAAGACTTCTTTCCTTCTCTTCTTCCTGTTTTATCACTCCTAGCAAGTTCTATCAACGATTTTCAAATAATTTCTCTTGTACACCTACCCTTCCCCTACCCAGCCATGTCCACCAATAATCAGCCCAATGTCCAAATGATCACAGCCAAGATCAATCACTTAGATCCTCAATAACCCATCTTCTAGCTTTTCCCTCACCATTGACTGAGGTAATTCAAATGAAATTAGAACAACCTGCAGATGACTACACTGGTTACTTTCCATTATTTTTGTAGAACTTCTTCCACAACTACGTGCAAGCAGTTAATTAAGAGCATCATGCACTTTTTAAGTATCAAATTTATTCTAAGCAAGCAATAAAAGCATATTTCTGTAAATAAATTACTAAGAATACATACAATATCAAATCAAAAGGGTCAGCATGATGGCAACCAGTGCCCTTCACACAAAGAAATACCACACTGCCTCTCCTCACATGGAGGGGATTCGTCCTTCTCCAAATCTGCTTGGAGGAAAGGGAGATGGAAAGCAGTCACCAGTCCTCTGTGACTACTTGCTGCTCTTTGGCTCTAAAAGCCTTAAGAATATCACAACTCGGGCTTTAGTCTTCTTTCCAGTGCAAAAGTCTTGGCTTTGCCATGGAAGAGTAAGCAAGCTGCAGACCAAATAAGTAGAGAAGATCTACTCCCTAGTAGAAAAGGCCATGATACATAAAGGCATGCACAGATCTCATCATACATAAGGAGCTCTGTCTCTCTCACACGCCAGATCCCAGAGCAGAACTCCTTATTAGTTTCAATTTATGACTGAAGTCAGTTCTGAACAACAAAGTCAGTAGAAGACTGCATAATGAAAGACAAACATTAAAAAATGTTTAGAAAAATGCTGAATGTGGAAAAGAAAAAACCACACATGCTTTAGACATTAGCAGGTCTCATTAGCACTTCTCCCACAAGGAGACCAGCTTGGAAAGAAAAGGTAAATAAGAGCTATTAAAACCCTAGAAAGTTAACATGAAATCACTTTTTAATTTTACTACATAAATGAAAAAAAATCAGTCAATTAGGGACATGTGAAGCAGGAAAGTCCAGAACTGGCCTACTGTGGAAGCAAGGACACCCAAAACAGAGACTGGAAACTCTAGAGGTACAAGGCAGAAGAGAGATTAGAGTGAAAAGAAGAACAGAAAGCATAGAAACTGAGAAGGGCATTTTAACGTGTGACCACAGACATAAGCTGAAGGCTGACATTAACAAACCACATTATCTTGTGCTCGTCTGCTTACGACTTCCCACTCTATCCCATTTTTGCTTCTCATTAAATGCAAAACAAGGGAAGAAAGAAAACAATGCCACTTAAATCTTTTTTAGAACATGGTACCCTTACATTGTAACAGTATTGTTTCAATCACATTCAAGAAATGTACCAAGCCACACTTGTTTGTAATTTAGATACCAAATTGGATTTTAATACAATCATGCATGCTGTTATATTCCATCCAAACATGTTTTTCTAAACTAATTTTCTTCACTTCAACAAATGAACCATTTCTGGAAGAAAATCAACATGAATTTGCTCAAAATAAAACTTTACAAATCTGCTCCTAGACATATATCACAGAAGGAATAGAATGCCTTTCATTTTTGTATTTAGAAAATGTATCTGACACATGGAATTCTGTAAAACAGACTGGAATGACTTCACTGACAAGTATTGCAGTCTACCTGAAGTTAGAGACCAAACCTTTAGCAAGAATAGATATTTTTAAAAAACCAACAAAGCCAAATACACACACACACACACAAAAAAAAAAACAAAAACAAAAAACAAAAACAAAAAAAAAAAACCAAAAAAAAAAAACAATGCTGTTATATTCCATCCAAACATGTTTTTCTAAACTAATTTTCTTCACTTCAACAAATGAACCATTTCTGGAAGAAAATCAACATGAATTTGCTCAAAATAAAACTTTACAAATCTGCTCCTAGACATATATCACAGAAGGAATAGAATGCCTTTCATTTTTGTATTTAGAAAATGTATCTGACACATGGAATTCTGTAAAACAGACTGGAATGACTTCACTGACAAGTATTGCAGTCTACCTGAAGTTAGAGACCAAACCTTTAGCAAGAATAGATATTTTTAAAAAACCAACAAAGCCAAATACACACACACACACACAAAAAAAAAAACAAAAACAAAAAACAAAAACAAAAAAAAAAAACCAAAAAAACAAAACAAACAAAAAAAACCCACAAAAACCAAAACCACCAAGAATTTCATTTTAAGTACTCAAAGAATGTACAATATTGTCATATTAATATCTGATTTTCTTATTTTAATATCTGACCAATTGTTGTTGCAAATATATTTTTACTGTTTACCATTTGCAATGACAAACACTTCTGATTAGCCTGATCACTGACAGCATCACCATAGGGGATTGCTTACTCTCGACACTGAGCATTAAGAAGCATCCAAGCCAGAGGAGAGAGCTATAAAAGAGACGAGGTTTTTCCTTTATTACCCTACAAAGTATGCCTCTATGTCAAACTCATCTTCCTTTGGTTTTCCCTAAGCTCCATCTTTCTCCGGTTAAATTTCTCTTCTTTTGAAATGAATCACTACACTGGTAGAATTCTTGTCTGTGCACATGAACTGAGAGAGCTGCTATTTTTTTGTTTTGGGCTGAGCCCCACCAAGATCACCTCTGACTTCCCACTTTTTTCTTCCTCCTTAATTCAAGGCCTTGGGTACCACCATTGAGAAGTGACATGATGTTAAAGCTAACTTTTCTTGGCCCACTCTCAACTGTCTCAACTCTAGACTTTCTGCAGGAAGAGAGTTTACTGCACCCCTAAATGCTTTTGCTATCTAAACCCCTTAAATCGCCCATCAGTAAAACACTTGAACCTCAAATGAAAAGCTCAAAATGAGTTTAATGGAAGCTTGCTAAGAGTTTTTAGTCAAATACATCTAAAGATCACATTTCACCCACCAGTGGTACACTGTACAACAGCTCTCACCAAAGTTCTCTTTGAAATTTCACAGGAAATAGATCCTGAGCCAACATTTCCTGGAAAGACAGTTCTGTGACTCGACTCCACCATTTTCAGAAAGATTGATTGAGAGCTTGTTCATAACTAGATCCTTTCATCTTTTTCCTTTGCCTCTAGACAGCTGCCAGTGGCTTGGAATTTGTAACTTGGGGATGACTATGTAATGGCAATGATACCATCTATCCCACTGATGAGGCCACAGGTAATCTCTCCCACTGCAATGGTGGAATATGCCAAAAGAAATCTGTCACAGATAACTGAGATGTTCCTAGTTTCAGCTCATCTGTGCAGCCATCTCAGTGTAGGGAAATTCTCCTCTTTACAGATAAAGTAACTGCAGAACCGCTGAGCTTCTCTCCATGAATGTAATTACTGAAGTAAACCATTTTGCTTGAGAATTGAAGCTGGCATTAGCATCAAAGACGATGGTAGAAGGCTGACGTAGTCTCTCATGATGTCCCAACAGACCACGTACCTCAAAGGAGGGCATACATCCAAAACACTGTTGAGATTTAAAAATGTTCACACTTGTCCAAGAAATTAGTATGTCAAATATGCCCTAGAAAGCTGAATAGCAATTAGAAATTACAAGTATCACTATTCAACACACTACTAGTAGTAAAATTTTCACTTTGTCTGCAGACAGAAATTAATTCGTCTGCTCTGTCAGGGCTAGAAGACACATACAAAACTCCCCAAATGCACAGAACTCAGTGGAAGTCCTAAATCACCAAAGTGGCTAATTCCGCAAGTGAGAGAAGTTGCTTTTCTGAGCTCCACTGATATAAAAGCACAAGGCAAGGAAAAGGTAACATCAAGTACTTTGTAATTAAAGCAAACCAATCAAGTTTTAGATGTTAACCTACAAAATGAAGCTCGAAGGCCAACAAACCACACATTAGAAAGCCATTAAAATGGCTGGATTTCCTGAAACCCCAAGCACTATAAGAGTTCTATAAAGTAAACCTGCTTTTTAAATTTTCCTTGTTACTGCTTTGCAAAGACTGTCTGGAAGAAACACACACCTCGGTGCTAACAGTAAGGGGTATGAGAGACAACTGTGATGTTCCTGTACTCAGAAACCTTACAATCAAAACTAGATAATGATTTAATTTTAACATAATTTAGCAAAAGTCTAAGCATCAGAATTTAATTTCTTTTTACCAGAACTGTTTTCCATTAGATTCTTCAGACAGGCCTATCTTTGAACCTAGCCCTACACACTTAGGATGCAAGCGAGATGCCCAGACAGGAAAGCCAAACATGCTGCCCATGCCTACACTCTCACCCAAAGAGGTTACCTGGCATACAGCCCTGCTGTATGCACAGAGGTGCTACCAACCAGGCTGACCTGAGGATTTGTGTACCCACCCTGAACCCCAGGTACCCCACGTAGTCACGGGAAAGTTGTCCCATGCCTAAACTGACAGGCAAGCATCTCCTTTTGAGTATCACTGCAATAGGTGTTATTGCCATGCAGTGCTGCCATCACAGACAGCCACAGAAAACGAGTCCAAACCTCTGTCAGCAAGAGAGATCGCAGGAATCCTCCTTAGGGCGCCTCAGGCAGTATTAGTACAGTTCATCCAGCTGCTCGCTTATCCAACATCAACTCAAGAGCTGTGGGGGCGGTAACTCTGGCAGAGGAAAGGCAGCAAATCGCTGGGGGAGAGCTGCATCTTCAGCCAGCACAGCTGCTTGCAAAATGAGTTATCTTGCTACATACACTCCTAGCCCCGAGGGCCCCAGTGCCTGCTGACACACAGAGACTGCTGACATACAGAGACCAGCCATCACAGCCACTTCTACACAGCAGACCACCAGCTAAAGAACTTGCCTAGGCTGTGAGAACATTCACTTCTCTCCTGGACCTAAAGGGATCCAAAAATACCATTGCCTACTTCTTGGAAGATGGCTGCAGCTAAGCCTATTGAGACACTCACCGTATAGCTGGGAATACATTGCCTATGTTTATAATAACCAGCTAAAATACACATAGATTGCCTGTAACCCTGCCTGGGATCTCAGACTAGAGAGAGAACAGCAACACTGAAGCTACTGCTTCTGCCATGTACTCCCACCTCGGCTGCACATGGACTCAGGCTGTCTGCAGAGCAGCTCACAGCCAACACTGGGGCACATAACGATTTGTGTGCCTGCGAAGACATGCTAAGAATATTGTGGCTGTTCAGCCTGGAAGAGAGAAGGTTGTGTGGCGACCTCGTTGCAACCTTCCAGTACCTGAAATGGGCCTACATGGAAGCCAGAGAAGGAATTTTTATCAGGAGCTGTAGTGATAGGACAAGGAGTAATGGGTTCAAACTGAAAAAGAGGTAATTTTGAGTTAGATGTACAAAACAAATTCTTCACTGTGAGGTTGTGAGAAACTGAACCAAGGGCAGGCATGGATACCCCATCCACAGCTGCGTTCAAGGCCAGGTTGGATGTGGCAGTGAGTGGCCTGGTCTGGTGGGACATGCACCTGCCCGCGGCAGGGGGGGTGGAACCGGTTCATCTTTGAGGGCTTTTCAAGCCCTTTACCATTTCATGATGTTGAACTCAGAACAGGCTGCGAACTGCCACCGCTCAGGGCCCGTTATGCCGCCGGCCAAAGGCGGAGGCAGAGACAGCAGCACCTGCTGCCCGAGCGCAGTTCGGCCCTCACAGAGCAGTGACCTGCCTGCCCGGGCCGGGCCCAGAGCCGCCCAGGGGAGCGAGGCCGCCGCGGAGGCAGAGACAGCAGCACCTGTTGCCCGAGCGCAGTTCGGCCCTCACAGAGCAGTGACCTGCCTGCCGGGCCGGGCCCGTCCGCACGCAGCCCAGAGCCCCCCAGGGGAGCGAGGCCGCCATCTCCCGCGGGAAGCGCCACCGGGAGCACCAGCAGCTGCGCGCGCCCGCCACTGGCACCGGCCGCCGGAAGGTTATTTATAGCTTGGCCCGGATACGCGCTGACGTCACGGAGCGCACCGCCCCCGTGCGTCAGCGTAAGGCGCACGTAATGGGAACGTGACACACGCACGGCGCGCAGGAGCTATTTATAGTCGGGAGAAGGCGGAGAGGGGAAAGGGAAAAAAAACTTAAAAAAAAAAAAAAAGGAAAGAAAGGAAAGGAAAGGAAAGGGCCGTCCACCCGGGGAATCCCCCCCATGGAAAATAAAAACTGTCAAAGTGGCGGTGCTCGGGTTTCCGGGAAGCGGAGCCGCGCCCGCCCGGGTCTGGCGGTGCCGCTCCGGAGCCGCCGCTCCTCGCGCCGCCTGCGTGGGACGAGCAGCCCCAGGGCAGCTTCCAAACGCCTTCCTGCCACCGCCATGTCCCGGCGTGGCGGGAGCAGGGCTCCCCCGCGGAGTCGGCAAGCCCCCTGTGGGAAGGGACCCGAGCAGATCCCGTGCTGGGGACGCGGCGTTCCCCGGAGCCGGAACTGTTCGCGGTGACAGTCCCGTCCCCTTCCCAGCTCCCGAAAGTTGCAAAGAGGCATTTCGGAGTTTTTTCCCCGCGCCAAGAACAGACCCGAAAGGGATCTGGAGTTTCTCTTAGGGAGAGAGCCTGCGGGAGCAGGACCTGTTCAGTCTGGAGAAGACTGAAGAGGGGCTCTCATTAATGCACGTGAATGTCTCTGGGCTGGCGACAAGAGCGCGGGGCCAGACTCTTCAGCGGCGCCCGTCAGCAGGACAAGAAGCAATAGCCATAAGCTAAATGACAAGAAGTTTCACATCAACGTGGAGAAAGGAAAGGAAAGGGCCGTTTGTTCGCCGTCCGCACGCGCTGGTGGGGGGAGGGCGTGGGCGCCGTCAGGTGACAGGGCCAGGAGCGGGGGGGACCGCGCGTGACGGGGGCGGGGAGGCGGCGGGCGCGAGCTGGAGGCGCGCGCATAAGCTAAATGACAAGAAGTTTCACATCAACGTGGGGAACAACTTCTTGACACCGAGGGTGGCAGAGCCCTGCAGCAGGCTGCCCGGGGAGATCGGGGAGTCTCCTCCTCTGGAGACATTCCAAGCGCACCGGGACGCGTCCCAGCGTAACCTCCTCTAGGTGACCCCGCCTTGGCAGGGCCTTTGGACGACATGATCTCCAGCGGTCCCTTCCAGCCCGGGGGCGCCCCGGGTGTCCCGGGAAGCGGCGCGGGGACACCTGCTGGCGCCGCCGTCGCCGTCACGCGGCGCTCAGCCGGGCGCGCGCGTCACGGGACCGGGCGCGCGTGCCGCCGCTGTCACCTGCCCGCGCCCCGCGGGACACGGGGCGGGCGAGAGGGAGAGCCCCGAGGAAACGGGGAAAGGGAAGGTTTCCCCCGCCGCCTCCGGCCTCCGAGGCGGCTCCCGGTAAAAGGTGGGGGAAAGGGGTTAAAGCGAATAGTCGCAGCTGGCGTCCTGCGGCTGCTTTGCCTGGGAACTACCGCTTGACTTAATCCTGGCTGGGTTCCACCCCACGGCAGGGCGAAAGGCAGCAAACTCTTCGGGGAGGTGGGGAAGCGGCAGCGGCTCCGCCGGTGAAGGTTTAAAAACAAACCTGAAAGCCGCGCGCGAGCAGAAGTGAGGGATTAAGGGAGTTTAGTGGAGCGTGCTGGTGTGACACAAATCCTGCGGGTAACGTGGAGCCTCCCAGAAATGTTTGTAATACGGCAAAGCGGTTAAAGAGCCAACTGTACAGCTAGAAAGAAAGGAATCGTGAAATGGTACCATTTTTAATAGAAGCCTACTTATAAACCACAGAGTCCTCAAGGTTGGAAACTACCCCTGGGATCATCAGGTCCAACCTTTGACCAAGAAGGACTTTCCCAGGCACCAAGAGATACATGCATGTAGACAGAAGAAAATCCATTAATGCCTAGGTGGAAAAGTAGTAAATAGTCAAGGAGTTTCTTGGTGAGACAATCTGGTTACTAGGTTGATGATGTTATAGGAGATGGAAAAGAGGAAATCCAAAGGCCTCCAGTGTTAGAAAGGACCCATCTGGGGGTTTCATGCTCTTGTCATTATTTAAATTGTTCCTATTATAATATGTTCCTAGCATATTATACCATGTAGGGACAGGTATAATGAACGATAAAATTGTAGAGCTTAATGATGTTACTTCTCTGTTGAAAGCATGATATTATGGCTTAATATAAGTGTGGCAGCATGGAAAATGAAGGGAATTGCCTAAACTCTGAAGGGTAGAATACTGAAAATTTAACTTACTACTTCATCAGCAACAGAAACAATAAAACAGGGAAATATAATAGGAAAAGATATCTAATTTAGAACAGATGGCAGGAAGCTTTCTCCCCCCCTTGCATGGAACCACAACTGCGCAGAATGATCAGTGGGGAATTTTGGTAGGGTGAAAACACCACAGTTATTCTTGCACTCAGCACATGAAAGCTTTGGTGAAGGGAAGAGAAAATGGGAATGAAATTTGCTTTTTAAATTGCCCAGAACTTCTAATTAGTTTCTATTGCCAATTTTAACTGCAACATGACAAAGCTTTTGCCTCATCATCCAGAACGAATTTCTTATAAAAATACAAAACATATCCTAGTACAAAATAGGAGAATAATTCTCTTCATTAATTCTCTTGCAGTGCAACATTCTGCTCTCTTCCTGTAAGGCAGAGTATTGAGATTGGCCCAAACTATGCAGGACAATGTCTTTGCAAAGACATTTGCTGGTCTTCTTGCTTTGGAACATGCAAAGGTCCTTTTAGCAGAGAAACACATACAATCATAGAATGGTTTGTGTTGGAAGGGACTTTAAAGAGCATCTATTTTCACCCCCCCTGCCAGGATCAGGGACACCTTCCACAGATCAGGTTGAGCAGGGCCCCATCCAACCCGGCTTTGAACGCTGCTCAGGGGTGTGCATCTGTGCAGCAGTGAGCACCCCCACTGATTTTCAGTTCCACTTGGTGCTTCCCGTTTGCCTTTATGAAGCTCAGACACTCAGAGGAGGATTTCTTAATCAAGCAGAAGACAAGGCATGGGATCTCTTCACTGCCATTCTGCCCCTCATCTCCATCACTGAGACACATAGGCTTTCTGTAACTGGATCTCTGCTCTATGTGCCCCAGAAGCAGTGATGATTGCTCTCTAAAACTATTTAGATGTGTTTGACTTTCATTTCTTGTCATGATATTTCAATTTTTTTGCTATTTGAACCACACCATCATCTCATACAGCACTCCACCTGTAAGTTTTTGTGTAGTTTTTTGGTAACACATGCTGATGTTTTGCTTGTTGCTGAGCAGGCCTTATACTAAGTTAAGGATTTACCAGTTTCTCACATCAACCCACCAGTGAGTGAACTGGGAATGCAGAAGCTGTGAGGGGACATAGCCAGGATAGCTGATCCCAGCTGACCCAAGGGACATTCCATTCCATATATGCTGGGCACATAAAGCTGAGGGAAAGCTTGGGAACAGGCTGGGCATTGGTCAGCAGGTGGTGAGCAGTTGTACTGTGCATTGATAATTTTGTATATTCTAACTAGTGGTGGTGGTGGTGGTAGTAGTAGTAGAAATAAGATTTTCCCTTCCATTTCTGTTGTATGAAACTGTCTTTATGCCAACCCATTAATTTTACTTTTTCTCCCCCAATTCTCTTCTCCATCCTGCTGGATGGGGCGTGTAAGCCAGTGGCTGTGTGGTGCTTAGCTACCCACCGGGTTAAACCGCAACATCTAAGCAGCACACCTGCACTCAGTGCACTTTGCTCCTTTTGTTCCTAAGTTTGTTTTGGCACTCCTCATTCCCACTATCTCCAAAGGGCTGCACAGAAGAGCACGTGTAACACAGCTCCAGGCATGGCATTCCCAGCCCACTCTGGGCTGCAGCAGCCCCGACTTGCCAGTTTCATTCAAGTTTGGATTTCATGATTTTCACAACCCCAAAGACTGGACTCTGAGCTCATCACCCTGCTCCTGGAGCTGGGGCTGTAAGTTCAGGTGCATACACCACGACATATAGTGCAGGGGAAATGGAACTGATTTCATCAGCTCATTCTAGCAGCGTATTTCAGCTGATTCAGAGATGCCAGAAGGTTTAGACGTGATTGAAGAAAGCTGATGCTTAAACTCTCTTAACCTGTGACGTGATACTAGTGCCCACTTCTGATATTTAAGATATGATAAGCTTGAAAGAAATAGTCCAGATCCTCTCAGGTAAATGATTCATTTTTTTATATAAGAGGAAAAAAAAAAAAAAAGGAATTACTGCCATTGAGGGGTTTAAGGCCTTGTGCATTAGTAAGAAATAAAAAATAATAGTAATTAGTTTTCCTGTCTGTGCCTTTATTTCCTAAACACTCTGTTGTAATTTTACAGATGGGGAAATGGAGCAGGTAGAGGTAAATGAGATTGTTCAAAGGCACAAGCCAGGACAGAGATAAAGTAAACTTGGACAGGCACTTGCCCTGGCAGCTGGGATCTCTCACTTCTCTCCTCAAACCCCTCATCCTACTACAACTGAAGAACTGCTACCCCTTGGGTCTTGGGAATGGGCAATTCAGATAGCACAGTAGACAGTAGAGAGAGGACAAAGAAACAGACAGGGAGATAGTAGGAAACAGGAAATGCAGTCCAAGAAGAGGTAAGAGAGTAAATGAAATGCAATGCCCAATAACATAGGAAGATCCATAGGTTTGGAAATCATTAGGAGGAAAACAAACAGGATAACCAGAAAGTCAATGTAATAGAAAGCAGATGAAATTTAAAAAATCTTAGAAAAAGTAAATAAGTAACAAGTTGTTGCTTTTGAGGAGCTATCCTTTATCCACACAAAAAGAAAGTCTGCCAAAAAGGCAGTGCCTGCTGAACAAGCCTAAATCATTATCTGGTATAAACTATTATTTTTTTACAATGATAGAGTTGCATTTGTTTAGTATTTCATGTGGTAAGTAAATAGACTCCTTCTTAGGAATAAAGATTGACAATCCAGTCAAGAATTAAATGTAGAAATGAATGGCCCAAAAGGCAGCCAGAAAAAGAACTTAAACAATAATAATTGCTATAATTTTATTAATTATGAGATAGAGGGAAAAAATATTAAATTTTGGGGGTTGTAAACCAGTCCCATGGCCTTGATCTTTTATTAAAATCCATTTCTTTGTAATAAACATTGGGGGTTGTAAACCAGTCCCATGGCCTTGATCTTTTATTAAAATCCATCTCTTTGTAATAAACATAGTCTGTGAGATCTTTGCCTAGGATGAGCTTGAGCCTTTTTCTTCGCTTCTCCACACTCTCTCATATTTCTTCAAGTGAGTAAGATTGTCCTTTTGAAAGTATCAAGGCCAATGCAAAATGTAGTTCTTTTGTATCCATTTTAAGTCCATTTTAAAGCTGCTTCATTATTACATAATTAATGTACTTAATTTAAGATCCCTCTGAATGCTCCTTCATCTCCTTATTTAATAATCTGCTGTGCTTGCATGTCTGAACCTTGTCTGGTCCTGGCTTCTCCCATTCCTAATCAGCTCTTACGTTGGAAGTAGGAATTATACTCTCAACAGCCCCTCTGCTTAATATGATCACAGTTCAGTCTGTGGGCCTGTCTAAGAGGCAGTCGTTCCATTTGTTAATATGTGGCCTCCTTTACTTTTAATTTTGGATCTCCACAACCAAGGAAGAATCGTCTATTGTCTTACAAGCCAGGCAAAGTGAACAGGCTGAGTCAGTCCAGGAATATTCAAGCCTCCCCATCTGTGGTATTGCAGAATTCCAGGGCAATTCCACCAGTTGGTGGAGCTTCTGTCTGGGAAAACAGAGCTATTGTGAACAAAGCATACTGTGCATATTTCTAACATTCATAAAAGACTGGGTTTGAATCATTTGAATCTTTCTCAAAATTTCTTCCTTTGGGGCAAAAATTTCCAATGCATGGCCACAATCCAATTATAGTCATTTGGAAAATCTGAGCATAAACCATGCAACCAATTCTTTAACTAGTTGTGAAAAGAAAAGATAAATGTTTGACTGTAAAATTATGACAGCAGGCTGGATTATATTGGGACTTCATTTACTGAGGACTAGGACTCGGTTTTAGCAGGGCACGGCCTGCCAAATACACCACCGAAGACTAAGATAGGCCTTCCCCTCTTCCTCATCATGACCTCTCTATGACAAAGGCTCCTTTCAAGCAAAGGAGGCAGAACGAGTTCCTTTTTCAGTTTGGACACCCAGCAGTGATAAACTGGGTGTCCTGACAACCTTTTGTAGCATGCTACCTCTCACCTAGAAACATGCTGGCCTAACATTAATAAGGCAGCCGAGGCAGAGCTGCTGTTCTAGGCTATCAAACTCTGCTAAGTGTCATTTTGACCAGAGTCACACCCTATTTTCAAGACTTTAGTCACCTTGATCAGCACCAGGTGTTATATTTATTTTCTGAACAGAATACCTCTGAAGGGTAGGATTCTGACTCAGACCTAAATCCAATGATGTTTCAGATGATGAGATTAAAAACTGCAGTGTTTTTTCTAGTGCCCCATGCCCACAAATTCAGAAATCCAAATTAATCATCTAACCCTTCACATGATTGCAGGGTGAGGAAAGGGTACAAAACAGACCAAGTTCAACACGATGATAAGAGCCATATCCCAAATCCCACCCCTCCGGAGCAAGGAGATGTAGCTTAGGACAGCAGGAAGTCTTAGGCTAGTAGAACCCTACCTCGCCTATGAGATTTTTCAAAGACACAGCTGGAAGGAGACAGGTGCTACTTTCTGTAGCTCTGACAATTATAGCACTCCCTAGAAACAGAAGATCTGTGATTCAGCTCCTTTCTTATCTTAAGAAGACTCAAATCCACACTGACCTTTATCTGAAAGAATCACCAGGTTATTGGCTGTCTAGGAAGGTATGGAGGGGGAAAAGGAACTTTAACATAGAAATCATGCTCCATCAGGCAAGAAAGTTCTCTTAGGGCCATGGCAGTATTTTTATACTATAGGTGTGTGATATAAAATAACACAAGCCATCCTTGGGGCAGGAATGGATAGGATAGGCAGATCTCCTCCATCCTAGCAGACAGCCTGAAGCACTAGACTACAGTGCTTGCACACAAACCTGAAAGTGGTTTCACCACTTCAAAGAAGTGGTTGAGATACCACCCAGAATGATGCAGGGATTACAGCAATCTCCTGGGAGGTGGGGAATGTAGGTTGAGTTTCCCCATTCCCACCCTTGCCTCCCTGCCCCAGACAAACTTGGTGAATCTGAATCTCCTGTTTTCTGTGCAAGTGCTGGAACTGCTGAGCTATTGTGTAATTTAGGTGCACTAGCCAGCTCCTCTTTGGGGGGCTTGCTAGAATGGTATTTAGGTAGATGAATAGTTGTTTTCGGCTGGAACTGCTGAGCTATTGTGTAATTTAGGTGCACCAGCCAGCTCCTCTTTGGGGTTTCACTAGAATGGTATTTAGGTAGATGAACAGTTGTTTTCTACATCCTGGAGGAAGACAGGAAATTTTATTCTTAAAAATGCCAGGGGTTACTCTTATCATGGGAGGTTACACTAGATGCCATTTCTATAGTACTACTAAATCTCTCATAGAATGCCCTGGGTTGGAATGGATCCTAAAGATCATGTAGTTCCAATCCCCCGTCATAGGCAGGGAACCTTCCACTAGACCACGTTGTTCAAAGCCCCATCCAGCCTTAGTCTTAAACACCTCCAGGAATGGGGAATTCATAACACCTCTGGGCAACCTACTCCGGTGCCTCAGCATCCTCGCAGTAAAGAATTTCTTCCTAATATCTAATCTAAACCTGCTGTCCTTCAGCTTAAGGCCATTCCCCCTTGTCTTATCACTTTTAGGTGATTTAGGTGCCTCTGGATAGATGGCAGCCAGTCAGGATTTCAGAAGTTTGACTTGGGTATCCTAACTCTAAAACCAGTGACATTTCATTGCCTTGGCCCCAGAAATCTGCAGCCTAAAGACTGGCCCTGGTCTTGGGGAAGCCAAGCAAATTCTGATAACGAATTGCCATCAAGTTATTTGGCCATAAATGCAAACATGTGTGGGTAACAGGAGTGAACCCCTCAGCCTCTCCACACTGTCTGCTCCCAGCGTAACCTTCAGTCCCCCCAGTTCTGGCAGCATCCAACAAACATCCCTCAACAACCTTCCCCACTTCCTTGAAACTTTATTTCACCCAAGGCCTCCTTCATACTGCTACAGGCTTCCTCCGGTTGTTGCCTGGTTTTATTATTCCGAGTTATCCAATAAGCCCTGGGAACGACGTCCTTCTGGCCCTCTCTCCTGCACTGCCGCCTCCAGCGAATCAAGCTGTGTACACACCAGTTAGACAATTTGCCTACTGTTGTTCCTGTCCCCTTATCTCTCCCCCCACCCCCGCCTCGGTGTTTATGCTTAATGGATTGGGAGTTCCTTGCACGATGAACTTCCTTTTCGCCTCATGGGAAGCGCACAGAGTATAGTGAGTGACCTCTCATGTCATAAATAACTGCAGGACAGCAGACCGTGCTCTCCCTGGAGGGAACCTGCCTTGGGTCGGTCGGTGAGCAAGTGCCCGGCTCCCTGCACAACACCCGCATCTGCCCGAAGTACATAGCACACTCAATGCCACTTTCTAATCATTTTCTCCAAACATCCCATTTCCTGTTCTTTAAATAGCACCTTAAAAGATTATTTTAAAGGCTTTCAAAACACTCTTGCCGCCGGTTTTGGGTTTGGAGTGGGTTTTGTTGGTTGGGGTTTTTTTTTAGCCTTCTTGCATGACGATATTTTCACGTCGTGGGAGACAGGAACAGCTCGAGGAAGCTGCGAAGTTGCACGGAGTACCCGGGGGAGGAAAGGCGGGGGGGGCAATACGGTTTCTAGGACAGTCCACCTGGCACCGACGTTTTGTTCTTGCACACACTTTCAGTGCGGAGCTGCGAGTTTCGGGATGACTCTGGAACTTTATACACCTCTCGGGGGTAGCCCGCCCGGAGCGGGGCGAGGGGCCCGGAGGAGGGCGGCGGCGCTCCGCGGAGTCCCTTTCCCAGCAGAGAGGCGGAGATGCAAAGCCGAAATGACAGCATGGAAAACGGAGTATTTTTATCGGGGCCAGTGCCCGGGGTGAGGGGTGGGCGGAAAGTGCCACCCTCTCTGTCTCTCCTCCCTTGCCCTCAGCCGCCCACGCCGGCAGCGGCATCAAAGGGAATCTCCCTTGTCGCGCCGTGTCAGCACCGGGGATGAGCGCACCGGCCCGTCATGGCATTTTCGCTTCTCCCGGCGCTTACTCAACAGGCGGGAGGGGAGGGAGGGCTGGTTTGGAGGGGGGGCGGGGGGAGGACTCCCAACCAGCGCCGCTTCTGCCATGAGGTCACCGCGGCGCTATGCGCCGTGCCCGCCGCCGCCCCTGCTCCGCTCCGTTGCGTCAGGCAGGGGGTATCCCCGCCGCGGCCGACCGAGCGGGGCATCCCCGCCGCGGAAACACCCGCGCTGCTACGCGTGTCCCTCGCCGGCGGGGCGGGGGGGTGATCCTGCCTCCATGCCCTCCCCCGCCTCCGCACCACCAACCCCCCGCGCGGGGGGCGCTGGGCCGTGGCTCGGGAATGTCAGCAGTGCTTGGCCGGGGGCCCGCGCAGGGACGGCATGCGATGAGATACGGAGGGAAGGCAGCGCGCTGCACCGAGGGAATCGCACCGAGCCGGCCACGCGGAGGGGATCTCCAGCCACAGCCACCAAGATACTTTTTTTTTTTTTAGGAGGAAGCCGGGTCTGGCACCCCCCGCCAGCGTGCGGCTGCGGCTTTCCCCCTCCCCCCACCGTGGGGGCTACCGGGAGGATGGGTGTGCGCGCCGGGGTCCCCGTGCGCTGCCCCGCACTCCACCCCCTGCGCAGAGGAAGCCGGGCGGGGGCGTGGCCCCACGACAATGGGACTCGCCGGCGCTATAAATACTCGCCCGCATCTATATTTGGTTTGGCCGGATCACAGCCGGGGGGGGGCTGGGAGGGGGGTGTCCCAAAAATAGGCTTGCGCTCCCGCCCGCCGCCGCCGCCGCCGCTCAATGGGCTCCGGCCCCGCCCCCTCCCTCGCGCGCGATCCCGAGCGCCTCGCGCGGGGCCCGGCGGGGCTAAATTTAGCAACGCCGCTTGCGTCAATGACGCGGCCGCCGTGCGTCAGCCCCGCCGCGCCCCGCCCCTCGGAACGGGGCCGGGGGCCGGCGGCGTCCGGAGGGGAAGCGCGGCCGCGCGGGGAGCCCGGCGGGTTCCCCCGCGGGGGGAGCGGGGTCTGGCAGAGCCGCGGCCCCGGAGGGAGGGGGGGAGCGAGGGAGGGAGGGAGCGAGGGACGCCCCGGCGCCCGGGGGAAAACGGCACGCACCGCCTCGGGAAGGGGATCCCGGGCTCGGACGTGGCCGTCGCGCCGCCGGTCCGCGGCTTCCGCCGAGCCCTGCGCCAGCCCTGGCTTTGCCTCCCCGGGAGGGAGCGCTCTCCGCGGCGGTGCCGGCGGCGGGATGGTGGAGCGAGAGGCAAAGCGAAAGTGCCGCCGCTGCCGCCGATCCCTCCTCCTCGGGGCGGCAGGCGCCTCGTCCGCTCCGGCTCCCGTCCGTCAGGAGGACTCGCTTGGCGGAGCTCCTCTGTGCGAAGCACAAGCGCAGCACCGGCCGCCACGGCTGCAGTGACAGTCGCGAACATCCCGGCCGCCGGCGGTGGATGTAAACACGGCACCGGGAGCGGCGGCGGGCGGCTGCTGCCAGCGGAGACAGCGGAGGAGTCGTCCGCCGCCAGCCCGGTGCCCCAGGCAGACACACGGACACCGAAAGACACACGGACACAGACAGTCACAAGCAGGCGGCAGCCCGGACGCTTCTCAGGGCCGCTCGCACTTGTGCCCGCTCTGTGAGCGGCACCTCCCGCAACCTGCTCCTTGCTCCTGCGCACTGGAAAGTTTCAAAAGAAAAGAAAAACAGAGTGGAAAAAAAAAAAAAAAAAGAAAAAAAGAAAAGAAAAGAAAAAGTTTGAGAAGAGAAAATAATTCGGGAAAAAACTTAAGAAGCAAAAAGAAAAAAAGTTTTAAAAAATGAAAAATTAAAAAGTGAAAGAAACCTTTATTAATTAGTCCTAAAAGTTCCACTAAGTAAGCAAGCAAAGCTCTTTTCATTTGAGCCACTTCAGTAAAGATATAATAATTTTGTCATTATCACTATCTTAACAGCAATAATTATTATTAATATTATTATTATCAGATTTGGGAAGGACTCGCCAGGCTGCGGCGGGCAGGCGGCCCCGGGGCGGCCGGCCGGCCGTGCGGTCCCGCTGCCGGCGGCTCAGCACGGCTCTGCCGGAGCTCCGCAGCGCTCCGCACCTCTCGGCCGTGCGCGGCTGTGCGCGGCGCGGCGCGGTGCGGCGGGAGCGCGGGGCACACACTGGGGCGGGGGGGGGGGGGGGGGGCGGGAGGGGGGGGGGGGGGGGGGGGGGTCAGTAGCGTCAGGCTCCCATGGCGTCACTATTGACGTTTCGCATTCCAGCCGCTCTATGGAGAGGCCGCTAGGGCTCCTCTCACATAAATGACGTTCAGAGAGAGGGAGCGGGAGAGCAGCGCAGAGAGGCGCCTCCGTCCCCTCTCTCCGGCGCAGGCACACGCGCACCCCGGGGCACTCGCACCGGGACGCGGGCACAGGTCCCGGCCCGGCTCCCGCCGCACACACACAAAGGCACATCGCGGCGGCGGCCGCCGCTTGGCATCCCTCGCCCGCCCGCCTGCTCACTCCCTCCCTTCGCCCGGGGACGGGCTCCTGGCTCCTCAGGCTTTTTCAATCCTTTTCCATGCCTCGGGATAACGCACCCTCTGGACCTGCAGCTACCCGGAGTCTGAGGGATTTTGTGTCTCGGGTCCTGCCGCTGGACAGCGCCTACACACGCCTTTAAGGAAGCGGGCACCTACAAACTAGATGTAAAGACGGAACCTCCACAGCAACCGAGTACGTATGCGAGTGAACGGGAGCGGCTGAGGGAGAGGGACGGCGCGGCATGTCCCCACTCCGTGAAAGTTACGCCGCCGGGGTAGAGATGCTGGGGAGATGCCGGCGGCGAGCGATGCGGCTCAGCCGACGCGCTGCCGTGCCGTTTCGGGCTCTCGCTGAAACTTTTCCCTCACCTTCCCCCCCTCCTCCCCCATCCTCCCCGTGGATGTTCAATTGCCGCTCGTCTTCCGAGCGTCCCTGCCGTCTCGGCAACTCCTGCCGTGCGCGGGGCACTGCTGCTCCCCGCAAACGGGAGGGCTGTGGTTGAGCGGAGCGGGAGCCGGAGCCGGTGGTACTAAGGTATTTCTGCTAGTTGTTGTCATGGAAATGATGCTGCCGGCGGCGGCGGGGAGTTTACAGCGCCGGTGATGAATGGCAGCAATTTGTCTCCCTCCTTTAGCCGCGCCTGGGAAATAGGTGGTTCTGTTTGCACAAGTTCAGCTGTCTAATAGGGACGGCGAGGCAGGTTGAGCTCATCTCACTTTGGGAGAGAGCAGCCCCCCTCGGCAGCCCAAAGAGCTCGCCCAAGAGGTAATTGCTGGAATGTGACATATTGTATTGAAATGAGACGGGATGTTTGCACGGCACGTCTGCCCGCCATCTGCTCCTCGGAAATGTGCACTTTTCCCTTCGGAGGTCAGGAGTGGTAACGAGGGGCCGCGGAGCCCCGGCACGGGCGGTACCGTGCGGGGAGGCTGGGCTGCGCCGCCGCTGCCCCGCTCCCTGCCCCCGCGGCGCCTCTCGCCTTTGCCTTCTCGCCTTAATAGCTGCGAAAGAAGTTTCAGTCTTGGAAAGAGGCGAGAAGGCGCGGGTGTTGGGTTGTGATATTATGTAGAGGGACAGTTATCGGGGCAGCGTTATCGCGATAGCCTGTCCCGGGCGGAGATGCCGCTCACCTTAGCGCGGCTAGTTAAGGACGCTGTTACTTAACTTGCAATTTTTGGATACGATGGAATCCGTGCGAGGATATTTCCCAGGGAAAGGGCGTAAAACACTGTTTTATGTAGGGGGATTAGTGTGTTGGGATAGGATTTTTTTTTTCTCCAGGAAAAAAAAAGTTTGGGAATGAATCGCTAACTTTTATCCAAGCCGCTTCACTCGATTACATTCTTCGCCCTATTTTTCTCTCCTCCGTGGAGACCGTTGTATGCTGGAGTCAAGCCCCGGTAAAAAACAATGGACTAAACCAGACCAGACGGTTTCTTCGGAGGTGAATCTCACGCGATCTCGTGGATATTTGCTGGAGTGACCGTGCGGCTCGGGGCGATCCCTCCCACTCCCCCCCAAAAAAAATCGCCAGCTAACCGGCGGTGGAAATCCAGCACGAAAGTTTTTAATTGAATGGAGCTTCCCCCTCCGCAGTCCCTCCCGGGTAAATGAAGGTTTCGAAACTCGCCTGAAGAAGTCACAATCACAATGGAGTGTTTCACGGTTTCCTCCTCGTATTACAGGGTGGGGAGGGGTGTCACTCGGGGCTGAATGTAAAGTGCACGGAGGAAGAAAAGAGCTTTGACAAGGGTAGTTATTTCCTCCTAATTTACAGCCCTTACGGCCCTGCGCTCCTGGCTCGGGCGGCGGCAGCCCGGAGGGGTGCTGCGTGGTTAAAAGCGCAGCGAGTGTCTCTAGGTAACCGGCGGCTCGGGGGGGCAGAGAGGAGCCCTAGGGCGCTCCGCGCCGAGCGGGAAACCGCCTCGTAGGAGCTCGTAAGGGAACAAAACCCTCGGGAGAGAAAGGGATGAGCTGACAGGCACTTAACACCCCAGGAGCTGGCGGGGGTTTAAAGGCGAGGGGCGCGGGGAAGGCAAAAGAAAGACGAGGAGCGGGAGAAAGAGTCGCCGGGGAGCGGCTTCCGTGGGCAGGGGCCGGCGCGGCCGAGCATCCCCCGCGCTGCCGCGGAGCCCGGCTGGCAGCGCCCGGAGGGTCGGGGGGAGGCGGCTGGGCAGAGCTCCCTCCCCAGCGCCGGCGGTGATGGGCCCGGAGACACCGCACAGGGTTAGCCGGGCAGGCAGGACACCCCTCAAGTCTGGCCGGTACCTAGCATAGAAACTCCCAGCCTGCTTTTCCCCGGTCTCTGCATCCCAAAAAGAGAAAGTTCTCACGGGGAAGTGGACGCTCGGGGATGCTGTCCCGCTTGTTGTAGTCACCCCGCCCGGGGTTCTCCTCTTGCCTACCCCAGGCTCCTCTCCGGGAGAACAAACCGGCGGCTCCGTTGTCCCAGCCCGGTGCTCTCTTGCCTTTTGTGTGATGAGGGAGCGGGAGCCGGCAGGAATGCGCTCCCCGGCCGGCTCCCCCTCCCCACCCGCGGGGCGAGGCGGGGGTTGGCGTGCGAGCACGGGGGACGGTGCCCGCACGTCCCCCCCGAGGCGCCGCGCCGGGGGGAGGCGGGGGTTCCCTTCTGCCCCGCCGGGCACCGCCGCCCCTGACTGTGCCTTGTCTCCCGCCGCCGGCGGACAGAGCCCGGGTCGGAAGAGCGCCCCCCGCCCAGGCCAGGCCCCGGGCCCGCCTCCGCAGAGAGGTCCCAGCCGGCACCCACCCCGCCGCCGCCGCCGCCCGCCGCCGCCTCCGTCCGCACCTCCAGCCCCACCATTCAGCGCGCAAGATACCCACCAGGTAAGCTGCCGCTCCGGGAGACGGGCAGGAGGAGAGGGGTGCGGGAGCTCCTGGCGCGGCCCCTACCCTTCCCAAATCCCTTTGGCATCATCGGCCCCCGACGTCCCGGGGAGTTTAAATCCCAAAAGGATCAGAGCAGCGCGTGCCTTTGGCAGCGCTTTTGGCGATGCCGTGCCTGGGCACGCGGGGTTGCGAGCCCCTCGCCAAAGACGTGCCAGATTTAAGGGGAAGCTGGTTGGGGGTGCTAGTGTCCCTATGAGGAGCCCAGCTTGCCTGGAGTTAAACTGGGCATCCTTTACCCCACGTTCTCGCGAAGAAAGCAGAACGCTGTTGTAATAGCTCCTGATGTCCCTGCCCTGATTCTTTTAGCCATTCATTTAGGTTTTGATGACAGGTTGCTCTTTAATGCACCGCCTGTGGGGCCTTTTCTTTTCTTGTTTTGATATTGTTGGATAAAGAAAAAATCCCAGGTTATTTACTTTGCAGGGGAATTAATACTGGTGCCCTAAGTGGAAAAGTAGGGGTTAGACTTAGACAAGTGCTCTGGCAAAAGGCGAGGTAGGAGGAGTCCCACAGAGCCAGGAGAGACCAGACCTTTAGGTTAGGGATATTTTTTCAGTCCTCCGGTCAGAGTTATTTTAGACTTCTGTTTTTCTGCACCACTTTGCACAGAATTCAGTGGCATTACTCTGTTGTGCTCAGAAAAATGCAGAAAAAAAGGGCATAATGATCTGTTCCCTTGAACTCCTGCTCATTTTCTGAGCTAGCAAAAAAGCTTTTTTCCTTCATATCAACACGTCCAGTTGTGACATTAGCTGTGAACTCACTCTGTTGTGTTCCTCCGTCAGTTCTCAATGGAGGTGTGTGGAAAGAATTTCTATCCCTTTTTATTTGATTAAGCACTGATCACTGTGTTTTAACAGCCAGTCCTTAAACTAGCAAATGATAATGATACGACTTGCCAGGAAATGTGTCTGCGTGGAATGGCATGGACAGAAATTGACAGGGAAAAAAAGAGAACAGTATAACAATACATAAATAACATTGGGGAGGCAAGGCTTAAGGGGGAGGGTTGTCCTGCCTCCTTCTTCAAGCTTTTGGATTTAAGGCAAAGAAGGTCTTAATTTCAGGAAACAGCACTATTTTTTTTTTTCCTCAGATTTTAGTGTTTTCTCAAGAAGAAAAAAGATGTGAATGGTTTGTGACAGCGTGATAATTCAAATTTGGTGCTTAGTTTAAATATGTTTATCTGCAAAGCGGGCAGGAAAGAATTAAAAGTTGATTTAACACAAATTATTTGGATTACTGCATGCCAGGAGTGAATATTTTAAAATTGTAAGTGAAAAGAGTTCTTAAAATAATGAGGAAAGCCTCATTATTTCCAAGGCAGGTTTTTTTTTTTTTTAACATGAATTATTTCTCAAGTGCTCCTGGAATATAAATTAACATGATTAAGAAGAGATGAACTGCACTTAATTTTGATATACATTTTATCCATATTTACTTTTCTCTTTATGAGAAAATTTATACTAATTAATGCATTTTATTCTTCTGCTGTGGAACCAAAATACACCACACACTTTTAGTTCAAGTTGCAAATATTGGTCTAGAATCTCACAGTGTTTAGTCAGGCAAACCTCAGTGAATTGCAGAATTGGGTCTATTACTTCCTTTGACCAGCAAATTACATGGCAGACTAGTAGGAAATGTAAAAGAAAATAACAATCAGATCTTTCTAGAGAGGCACTGTGTTGCTTTGACCATCCCAGCTATCAGTGAACCGCATTAAGTTTCATGACTAATGAATAAAACCAACCGTATTACTGGCTTCAACCTTGCTTTCCCATGAAAACAGAAATACCACATACCTTTTATCCTACATTTTTGCAAATTGAAGGGGATGTTGTACCCTTCACTTTTTAAAGGAGAACATTCTACCAAAGATAAGCCTTAAAATTAATAATGAAACAGCAACCTTAAATATTAGCTGACCAGAAATATTCTTCAAAGGTCCAGAGCTGAGTAAGTAAAATTGATGTTTGCAAGTCCTGAGTAGCAAACCTTGTGATTTGAGTAATTCCTCTGACATGCGCTGCAAATGCTGCTTTTAAAAAAAATGTAATTTTTAATATTATGCATTTTATAATCTCTTCATGAATTTACCCTTCATGAAATTTACCCTTCATGAAATTTTTACGGCATGATTGCATGCAGACAGAGGTAGATTTAGAGTTATAAACTGTTCCCATTGTCCTTATCTAATTCTCATTGACACCTATATATATTAAGCAGCAGATGTAGGGCAGTTTGAGATGGATTCTTCTCTCACTGACACTGGTATAAATGTGAGTTTCTCCCTTGACTAGATGAGAGCAGACTCCACAGTACCGAGTGCTTAGTCGGTCCCTGGTGCGTATTTCTTGTTGAAAGGAAAAGGCTCGAGGCTAATTTAAATGTCCGAATGGGAGCTGGGTGCCTATCTGAGCTCTGGGAAAGCTTCTAGGAAAGAAGTTAGTGAGGGTCTGGGCTGCAGTCTGGGCCTGTTGTTAACGTGCCCCTTTGCCCTTGCAGATATGCCCTGTGTGCAAGCGCAGTATAGTCCTTCACCGCCCGGTTCGAATTATGCATCCCAGACCTACGCATATGGCTCGGAGTACAGCTCAGACATCATGAACCCTGACTATGCCAAACTGACCATGGACCTGAGCAGTACCGAAATCACTGCCACTGCCACCACCTCCCTTCCCAGCTTCAGCACCTTTATGGAGGGTTACTCTGGCAGCTACGAGCTCAAGCCTTCCTGCCTCTACCAAATGCAAACTGCCTCCTCTGGCCAGAGGCCCCTCATAAAGATGGAAGACACCCGGCTGTCCCCGTACCAGCCCTCACTGCCCCCATCTACAGATGAGGGGATGCCCAGCACTTCCATGTACTTCAAGCAATCCCCACCCTCCACGCCCACCACGCCCGGCTTCCCTGCTCACCAGAGCCTGTGGGATGAGCCCCCGCTGCAGCCCACGCAGACCTGCCTGCCTCCCGGCCACCTGATGGACGCCGCCCCCATGAAGACCGTGCCTCCGCGCTTCCCTCTCTTCCACTTCAAGCACTCGCCTCCGCACACGCCGTCCGCGGCCGCCCACATGTGCTACGACCCTGCCTCGCTGAGCCTGCCCCTGGGCTCCGACAGGCCCGCCGCCAGCCAGGCTCCCATGGAGGGCCATTCCTACGGGCTTCACCTGGCCAAAAGACCAGGCACCTTAGCCTTCTCACCGCTCGGCCTCAACGCAGCCACCTCCAGCCTGATGGGGGAGAGCAGCGGGAGCGGCAGCAGTGGCCTCCCGTCTCCCCCCAGCAGGAGCTCTTCGTCCGGGGAAGGCACCTGCGCTGTCTGTGGAGATAATGCCGCCTGCCAGCACTACGGGGTGCGGACGTGCGAGGGCTGCAAGGGCTTTTTCAAGGTGAGACATCCGTGCTTTGCTCCCCTCCCTGCCTGCTCCCACCTCACTTCCCAGCCCCTCTGTCCCCACATGCTCCTGGTCCTGACCTGGGCCTTCAGGGACATGGTGTGTTGAAACTCAGGCCCCTCCCAGCAGGGTGGGAGGGACGCCAAAGTTTTTGGAGGTCAAGGAAAGCCCTCTGTAGGATAAAAGGATCAGCCAGTCTCTGCTGAGAAGAGGCCATGGCAGTGGTTTGGGGGAACCGCGTCTCTGGTCCGCCAGCATTCCTCAATGGAACATAGATCACCCCAGTTTATGCTATAAACTGCGTTTATTCTGTAATGAAACTCATCTGGAGTACATTCAACCTGGGTTTTACTCAGTGACCAATTCCAATTATGCTTTGTTTTTAGATGACAAAAGAAACCCTGAAGGCGTAAAGTCCACTTAATATTTTAGGTGATGGCAGCGGTGCTGTTTGTTGGGATAGTTGGCATGACGAGGAATGCAGAGCGGTCAGCACCAGGAAGAAATTGGTTTCACTCATGGGACAAACCCAAGTACTTCTAGTTGCTTTTGGCTGCTGTCTTCAGCTCAGGAGCCCGGGGAGTCCTTACAGGGGAAATCTGCCTGCAGAGCAGTGACTAAGCACTGCACAGGGTCCCGGTGCCTGCCCTGTAATGAAGGCAGCTTTGCAGCTGAGTAGCAACACAAATAACTTACACACAGCAGTTTCTCAGTGGGAACTTTGCCCTTATATTTTCAAGAGTTGAATATACTCTTTAGGTCTTAGGTTTGGGTGCTTTGTCATTTCCTTTCAGCAGAGTCTGAAGGTCCAGATTCCAATATTAATTTCAGAAATAGTTTGTTTAAGGGAAGAGCTTGTGATTGACTTTTGGTAGGATCTGTGCAGCAAGTTTAAGATTTGAAACATTTGAGGTTGATTTTGTATATTTCTTCTTGCTAAGATAGCAGTTATGTCCCTATTCTGGTAAAAGATACAATGGGAACAAAACCAGTCCCAAAATATTTGGGGGGAAGGCTTACAACATTTTTTTATTGTAGGTGGAGTTGTCTTAATAGTGTTACTTAAAGTGTTACTTAATAATACTCTTTTGACCACGTGGTAACACACGTCTCCTATAAAACTAATTTGTTATTTAAATATAACTAGAAAAGGAAACACAAATAACATGGAAATAGCAGCTCTTTTTATCCCAAACCTGCCCCTGTGGAAATCAATAGCATACCCTTGAGTTGCAACAGTACCTTATTCTGCAAAATTAAACTGTTTTCATCTCCACATCACAATGAAAAATATTTGCTGTATCTCATATATTTAGTACATTGAGGCCGTTATTTGATAACAAACACAAATTATGAAGTAAAATTTATCCATTAATTTAATTGCAGTTAAAGATTTAGTATTGCATGTTGAGTTGATACATTTGTTCCTTGTGTCTTTTCTAGTAACACCTTTTTGAATGTTATTTATAGATGTATCTTTGATTTTAAGTATGGCAGCATGATATGGTTTTGCATTGATATTTGTTACATTCTTGCAAAGCTTACCAGGTTTCTATGCATTTTAATTTTGTTTTAGTTTTTTCAACATGACTTTTGAGTTAATTAAATTACATAACTATGTCATCATGCTGTCCTTTTTCCTCAGGTCAGGTTAACTTTCCCAGAGTATTTAGCCAAACATATTTTGTAGGGGTTACTGGTATTTTTGTTTTTCTCCCTGATGATTTTAATGGCTAACCAAACCAGTTATTGTGGTATTTGACTAACAATAGTGATAGCAAGAGAAGTACATTGCAGATCATTTTTGATTTTATTTTAATAAGGTCAGCAATAATCAAGGGAATGAACCAAGTAGAAAATTGTTCCCAAAGGGATATTAAAAGCGGAGATAATCTAATCCCCAAAGGTAGATGTGATGACCTGGTAATTTCAGATATGATTTTATCATTCAAAGTTGCCTGTCTCCAGAGACTTGCTTCAGAAAAATCCTAGATGATTTTCATTGTCAGCAGCTAGCACTAATAAAATTGTTTTTCCTGCAGGCTAGTGTGTTAGGAAATTAATTTTATCTAATTATATGAATTGCACTGTCACTTTTCATGTTGTAATTAAAACACATTTTGTCAGGTTCTAAGCTGCTCAAGAAACAATCAGTTTACTATTTTTCTGTTGCATTTTCACAGAGAACAGTTCAGAAAAATGCAAAATATGTTTGTCTGGCAAATAAAAACTGCCCAGTGGACAAGAGACGTCGTAACAGATGCCAATACTGCCGGTTCCAGAAGTGTCTCAGTGTCGGCATGGTTAAAGAAGGTAAGGACTCTGGCTATTTATGATCCCAGAAAACTAAAATATTATGTTTTATGAATCTGTGTCTCTGTGTGTGTGTGTGTGAGCATGGATGTCTCTACAATAAATTTGACAGTGATGAGATTCATAACTTACCCCAAAATATGTGCATTTATCTAATAATGTATTGATTTTGTGCTTTTCAGCCCTATTATCATATTTAGACTATAGACCCCAGAGTTCAAGAGCACAAGGTCACAAGAGGATAATTTGACAGTGGCCAAAATGTCTCCTTTATTAACTTTGAACATTGCTCGATAATACTGTTGGCTTCCCCTTGTTATCTCACTGGGGGCTGCACTGGATTTTGTGCATTTTGACATAGGATCTCGTTTCATTCCCATAAGCTGATTGTAAATTTGCAATTAATTTAAAGAGAAACAGGATCAACTCATTAGTCCCAATTCTGCAAATATTTAAGCATGTGAGTAAAATTGTGTGAGCAGTCCCATTGCAAATACTGACATGGATAATATAACCTATATAATGTGACCATATTTTTTCAAATGCTCCAAGAAAGCTAAAATTATTTTGAATGAATGCCTCTGCCATTTAAAAGGGACACTGCTAGTAGAAACACTAAAATCTGTGCTTCACATTCAGCTTGTTTTCAGCAGCAGAGTGTCACGGGCACACGTACACGGGCACACTGACATGCTGCAAACAAAGCATGGACACGAGGAACACAGCTGGGCTCTCACTAAGCAGCTACATTGCTGCTTACGAGCGTAGGTCTGACACAGCTCTGGTGCCATTTGTGTTCCTTTGCGATCAAAGGCATCAAGAGCACGTGCTGAAACTGGAGAACGCTCTTATTTTTGCTGGTCTGGCCACCGTAAGGAAAGCAGGGTGTTCATTCTGATCCATCATTCGCTGGTACCTTCACAACTGATTCCCTTGGGATTTTTTTCACCTAGTTGTCCGTACCGACAGCCTGAAAGGGAGAAGAGGTCGGCTGCCTTCCAAACCAAAGAGCCCCTTACAGCAAGAACCCTCTCAGCCCTCCCCGCCCTCTCCTCCCATCAGCATGATGAATGCCCTCGTTCGAGCTTTAACCGACTCCACGCCCAGGGAGCTGGACTATTCAAGAGTATGTCTCACTTTTCTTTCCCTATTTGCTTTCTGCACAGAAATGATTTGCGAGCTGCATTTCTCCTTACCAGCCGGTTTGCCAAAATGAAATTAAGTGTGAAATTTGGATGAGGGTAGAAATCGGTCCAGCCAGCCGTTGTCTTTTTGTGATAGGTGGACAATGAGAGGAAAGGAAGTGCAGTAGATATTAGTGTTAGTAGCTATTCATTGTGAGAATCTCAATCGCAAAATAATCTAATAATCTGCAGTATATTCAGTGGCTGTGTTAAAGAAAAAATGCATGGATAAATAGAGCATTCTTCTTGCAAAAAGGCTGTGTCAAAACACGATCAATTATGATGTCATTGATTAACCAGGAGCACTACTTGTATGTCCAATATCTTAACTTCCATTTTCTGAAGGCTAAAATTTAATAGCACTTCCCTGATATTCAGATAGAAGGGTTGCAGAGTGTGACACTGGATGGATAGGACCATTCCTGTTGAAATCAACAGGAATTTTGCCATTATTTAAATGGGAATAGGGTATGCTTTGGATACCCCAGCCTAAATATTCCTTCAATAAAACTCACATTTTTAAAACAAGCCTATTAAAATTCTGAAAAATCAGCAAAGCTTTACCAAAGATTATATATTTTTTAACCTTGTTCTTTAATGTAACATAGTCACAATTTAAATATTCATGAAATATTCTGAAATCTGAAAAAAAGAAAAGTTCTGTAGTTATTAATATACAGCACTGAAATGGCTTGTTCAATACAATTTTTAGGCAGGTTGATATAGGATAAGAAAAAAACTACAGCTATGGAAAAACAAGATCAAATTCTTCCCCCTTAAAGAAATATTATTAAATTTGAGATTGTTAAAAATAGCAGCTGTACTCAGACAATTACTCCATTGGCCACTTACCACTTGTTGCTAAGTAATATTTAATCCTAAAGCATATTTACTGCAATTATATAAAAATTACATTATGCTATTTTAGACTATATTTTTATATATAATTTAGCAATTTAAAGCATACTGTAACATATTTTCTTCAAACTAATCTGGAAGTATTAAATAATATTATTTTTCAAGTTATTATCAAGAATTTAGCTGTTGAGTGTCTGACAACCTACTATGGGGAGAATGCACTAGCCATGTCTACATGTACCTTAACTTACCCTGAATGTCTCAGGGATTATTCTACAAATACCAAGGTGTGTGATGAGCTGTGCTCTTTGATAGAAATCTGCTGGCTTCCACAGAATTGCAGGAGTCCAGAGGCCATAGTTTGTATTTATTTATTGATATAAAGTTATTTTGCATTTACAGAAAACTGAACAAAAATTATGTACTTTTATGTGACTTTTTAATTTGTCCTGCAGTAATTATTTCTCTTTTAATGAAAACAACCCACAGATTTAAATGTTGAACAATTCTGTTGGACTTTACAGGGATCATATGATTGACAGTAAATTAATTTAGTCTTGGTAGCTAAAAGATTATGTATGATTATCTGTTAGAACATATTAGTATCTAAGTTTTTCTTTACACTAAAATATATAATAGTCTGTTGTACCCGGTGGTACTGAAATGACAAAAATATTCTACAAGAAATTAGTAGATTCTTATGTTTTTCATAGACCCTTATACTTATTTTGAAAAGTTACTGGAGGTCAAAAAACAAATGCTGTGTAAAAAGCAAGATTAACTGAATTTAATGAATTTAATGAAACATACCATAAACACACTGCAATGCTAAAATATTCCTATGAAGAATAATCCTGTACCTGTAAAGACTAACCTATGGCACATTCAGCTAGGCTGTGATCCTGATGAGCACCACAAATGGGCAGATCTGGAAATCTGGCTTTGGAGTCAGCCCTGACACTTTTGCAGATACGACCTTAATGTTTAGCGTGGTCTTCGTGTTTACAAGCTGCAATATCTTGACCGTCTTAAAACCACTGATAAAAGTTTCGGAGAAAAGTGTGTATCCCTTCCCTCTAGAAAACCTGTAGACACACACACACACACACAGAGAAACCCAGGAAAAAAAGAAACCCAGACATAAATTATATAAGCTACAAGCTTAACACCAAAACACTGGAAACAGTTCTGTTCAGAACATGGCTGCTTTTGATCTCAGCACTGGTTTTAACTTACCAGTCCACAGCCGTGGTATATTTAGGTACTTGGTTTCAAAAGGCAATTGCCAAGGGCCGTAGTCTGGTCTCACACCTGTTTACTGGTACAATTCCCTGAGTTTACGCTTTTAAAGAAGTGAGATGAGAAACAGACCCTTGCCATTCTTATTCATGCGGAGTAGGCACCAATGTAAATAGAAATGTTGCGTTTTCAGAGGGGCAGTGCAGTATTTAGGCAATAATCCCCCTCATTCCTGGGCCACAAAATTAAGCACATGTCATGGCTTTTGGAAAAAAGAATGTAGGCTTTTCGTCCGTGCAGTGAAGTTATTGTTAGGCTTTTGCAGCTGTAGCCGTCGATGAAGGACTGATGAAAGCAGGCAAAGGGCAGAGCTAAGTTGTGCTATCGGGCTTCCCAACCTCGGGCTCTCCAAATCTCTTCAGATGTAACATACAAATTAATGTTGCTTGCTACACATGCAACCCCCTCCTTAAGTAACAGTCATATTTCATTTAATTCCCAAAGGAGCTCCAAGGAAGGGAGGGGGCAGAGCTTTGTCTTTTGTCTTTCTCCTGGTTTGCCTCCAGTTTGCATAGGGCAGGTTTAGAAATGCAGATCGGAGGGAGCCCTTCTGTCCTGTGACGCCTCCTGACCAAGGGCAGGATTGCCAGCTGTCTTGGTCACAAGTTAGGTCAAATATCACTTCTTCTCCATGAAATAATCATGGAAAAACCCCACAACTGTGGTGCATGAAACAGAAACATACATATTGTTTATGGTCACTTGTATGCTCCTAAGTCTGTTACAAGTAAATAATATTTTACTTTAGCAACTCTTTGTAAGTGCTAATACTTTATAGTGAACAGTGATGTATTGCAGCAGCTGAAAATTATACAATTCCATGTAATCTTTCACCTTTTTTTCTAAAATTGCTCTCGTGGGATAGACTATGCAAAAAATACAGGTTATAATTTTTTTAGATGCATTTAATTTGATTCAGTGCCCAGCGTGGGGTATACCACACTGTAGAATTCACAGTTACACAACATAATGCAGAATTCAACTTCATTAGAAAATGTTAAAACTTTGCCTTATTTTTGCCAAAGGAATGTTTTATAAATATTGGGAACAAATTAACACCTGGCATAATTACGCTGGTTGTGATGAGTTATATTTAGAATGAACCCATTCAGAATGGGTAGTACCTTTTTTCTTTTCATTTTGTTTTCCTTCTTCCTTACTGCTCAAAGGATCAAGAATATATCTCTGCTTAGCAATACCTGTTGTGAGGCAGGAGTTTCCATCAGCCTGTTTGGTTTCCCTGTGTAGTAAGAAAAAGTCATGGGTCAGCCCCTGTGTAGCAAAGTGCATCTCCCAGAGCCAAAATGCACACTTGTGGGTTGCTCTGCATGGTCACTTCTAGAGGGTCCAGAACATGCATGGTCTTTGAAAAACCAAATTGTATTTTTCTACCCATTACCTGTGTGCATTTTGCTGCAGTCCAGTGCCAGAAGTAGTTGATTCTTGCTGCTTGAGCATCCTCAACTGCTCCATTCAAGTGGCAGTCTGAACACATCAATATGATGCAGCTTACAGATTTTTCTAATGCTGCTCCCCATCTTCTCTGTATTGTGGCCTCTACCTGTCTCAGTGTCACAGGATCCTTTGGAGCAGCTGAGGCAAAATTTGTCTCTACATGAACTTTGTAAGAAGGATTGCACATGTTTCACCAGCCGATTAGGGATGTGAGCTGGAACACACTGGGAGAAACTCATGCAGTTAGTGTTGGCTAAGCAGAACAGAGCTAGTACCAGGACCCAGATACAGACAGAAGTCTCTAGGATTGCTGTGGTTCTCATCAGTCAGCAACTCTAACATTGTGTCCTTCATCCCTTACCTGCCATCAGCAATGAGCTCCAGCTAGGAGAGTCAGAGTACAGGACAGCTGCCTGAGAAGTTCTGCTTGCTGTCCCATCTCTCTGTCCTGCACACAGCCGACTTTTGAGTTGCAGCTAGCAAGTTGGGTGATCCCTGCAGCCCACGGTGGTAATATGGTCATACCACGTTGCCAGACCACTGTTACTGATGGAGAAAGTGTTTTTTCTGCTTCCACTCTGGCTTGAAGAGTTGCTGGAGTGGAGTTTAGGCTAATGGACTCAAGCCTAAGTGCATGTGGGAAGTTGTTTCCAAAGAGTATGCAGGCTTCTTTTAGCCATGGAGACTGCCTCAGCCTTTCTTTGCCTGAACCCCTAAGAGAAAGAGTGGATATGAAGTCTCTCCCAGAAATAACCCAGCAGGTGTCTGATGATGAGGATATTACTACAATAAATGCCACATTATTCAGTACCTGCTCATAAAACCAGCAGCACTTTCCAAGCACAGAACTGGACTAAGCCACAAAAGCTTCTGTTTTATTTTCTGCCGAGAGAGAGAGCAGTGTCAAAGGAGTGACAGGGATCCACTGGTGATGAAGTAGGAGATAGTGGGGACAGAGCTGTCAGAGGGTCACAGGGAAGCTGAGCAAGCTGAGACTGTCAAATGGCTGCCTGGAAGAGTTATGGCCACATAAGCAGGATAATAGGTTCTGCTGAACCTCAAATGCTTCAATTTGAAGGATAAAAGGTGATATGGGGCAGCTGGTTTACTTTGAACCAATTCTGTATTCAAATGAAGCAATGCTGCATGTGTCAGATAAAAAGTGATTTATCTTATGTGTCTCTATCACTGTCAGATAAAATGCACTTTGTGAGGTTTTGGAAGAAATCTGCATTTCCAACATACTGAGACAAATTCATCAATGGGAAAATTGTTTCATTGTAGTAAGCCAAATAATGTTCCTCTTCTAGTGTGATGCAAATTATCCTACCCACCAGCTTTCTATTTCTGTTTACTAATAGCATATAAGTACTTGTAAAGTGTGATATTATATTTTAGTTATAAATCTGAAATTACTTCTATACATATGGAAATATTTTTGTAATATCTATCTGAATAGCAAAATGCCTGTAGGTAACCAAATAAGTAGGTAGATGTAGACCTATTTTTATGTCTTATAAATAATACCAGCTTTGCCACAGAAGGAAATGTTGTCGGGCAAATAATGCTGTATGTTTCACAGAATGCCCTTAAATGCATATAACCTTGCTTTCTGTGGCTTTCATTTTAGTACTGTTCCACTGATCAGGCTGCTGCAGGCACAGATGCAGAACATGTACAACAGTTCTATAATCTTCTGACTGCCTCCATTGACATAACTAGAGGTTGGGCAGAAAAAATCCCAGGATTTACTGACCTCCCAAAAGAAGATCAGACATTACTCATAGAATCAGCTTTTTTGGAGCTGTTTGTACTAAGACTCTCCATCAGGTAACTATTTATTTAATTTCCTCTTAAGATGATGTGAAAAATCATCCCTCTGAATATTTTTAAGGAATGAATATGGCGCTGTCTTTGAACGTTGTCATTTGTACCAAGAAAAAAGCACCAAAAAAATCAGCAATGTCTGCATACAAAGGGTATGGTGTTTAATTTGTTTTACACTGCAGGAAAAATCAAGAAGGTTATTTACAAAGAGATCATACATGTCACTAATGTGCTTCTTTTATTTGATCTGTCCCATCTTCCTCCTACATAGTAATCAAAATTGATCCTCAGGTACTATTTGAGCAAATCTGCTTTGTTTTCATAAGTGTGAAATATAGAAATGCACTTCAAGTATGAATTCTTTTCCTTTTCCCTTTTTGATCTGTTTTTGAAAGGGATGAAGAAGATTTAAAATATTGTTCAGACTGGTTTTCTTTTTAATACCAAGTCATTTAATAGAGTGAGATGCTTTATGTCAGTCTAGCACTAGTTAAGACACTTTACCAATTTCACTTTCAGGAACTGGCAAAATTGCAGACAGGTGATTTCAGTTATGCCCATGTTTATTTAAGTTGAAAATGACCTTTTCATGTGTTTTTTTAACAAAAATAGTGGTAATGGAGAGGAAAGAAGAGGAGAGCTTGGCTATAATTTCTCTCTTGCACACAGGTTTTCCTGTAAAAGAGTTTATGCAGTTTTGTGTATCGTCCTGCATTACTGCGTGTGTTCTCCATTGTTTTTTCCTTGCCAATTTTTACAATCTGAAAAATGCAGACGATACTAAGTAAATGCTGAGAGTTGCAGAACCTATCTTTTTATTAGTTTTGTATGTCAAAATGCACTCACTTAGTATTCCTTTGGTTCAAACATACAGTATTTAATGCAAAATGTCTTCTCTGTTTATGCCTTTGGGCAGGACCAAAATCTTAACTAATTAGACAGTCTACACCACATGCTGCAGCTAACCTCAGGCTTATAACTCTACCAAGTAAGCAATCACAGAAGCTTGTTTGTTGTACTTTGGCCCCAAGGGAGAAACATATTGTCAAACGTGAATGCCCACATATGTCTCAGGATAATATGCCTTGGATTTTAAATGACAGACACTTCAATACTGGTTATGCATTTTTCTGTAAAGTAGAAGATGCATTTATAATTTTTTCAATTGTTTTTATTTGAGGTCTGATACTGCTGAGGATAAGTTTGTATTCTGCAATGGACTCGTGCTTCATAGACTTCAGTGCCTTCGTGGATTTGGGGAGTGGCTCGACTCTATTAAAGACTTTTCCTTAAACTTAAAGAGCCTTAACCTTGATATCCCAGCCTTAGCAAGTCTATCAGCTCTAACTATGATTACAGGTAAGTGCTCCTTTGTTAACAGAAAGCTTCAGACTCTAGTGCTTTGCTTTATTGTAGATTCAAGTAATTTCAGTTAATTTAGCTATGTTCCGCGTGGAATTATTATGATTTTTAAGCACTAACATGACCATATTGAAATTATGGGTGAACATTAGGCTGTCAGACACCCCTCTTAAAATGTAATCTATGTATTTCTTTACAGCTTCATTGTTTTCTTGGAGTAGTCTCTAAAAAGCAAACTGCTTCCAAGCAAATTGTGTAGCTTCTACAAAAATATTCAAGATACTTGCTGAAGTCCCAGAAAATCTTGATGAAATTAAGATCTAGGTCTTCTGTGTAGGAATAGTAATATCAAGGCAACTTGAGACCTAGAAGCCATACAGCTAGTGTAGCTCATCTCTCAGCAAGATAGCTAGACCAGAAAGAGTGTTCTGTGAGGGCAGGCAGGCTGCATTTGGTAGCCAGGCTAGCCTAGGTATTCCATGTACTGATTTTCTGAGAGAGGAAAATCAGAGAATAATGAGGAAAAAAGTAATATTCCGCAGTTTTACAAAAGCTTTTGGGTGTGCATGTGACTGTATGACCCTTTCTACCTGCTGGGGTGAACAGCAGGAAACTAATGTCAGAATCTGCCAAATCTGTCCAGTAAGTACAAAATAGGGGAACACAACCTTTTAAAGTGTAATTTTTGCATTCCTGAAACAGTAAAGCCCAGTATACTTTGGGTATCTTGCAATAGAAGAGTCACGGCTGATGGCAGCAGGAGTTGGGAGAAAGGATTTCTGACAACCACACAGCAGAATTTGGAGGAGAAGTCATCTCCTCACAAAAAGCCTCGCACTCATATCAGAAAAACTGGTGGTTTAACAGTGCAACTGTGTCATCAGTGTGAGACAGGGCTTCAGTGTCCCCTGAGCTGGATCTTCCCAGGGATGCTTATAAGCTCCACTGGGCTAGATATTGATTTCCTTCTGCGTTTCAGACATCAACTACTTTGCAGGCAGTGGCCTCTACAACACCAGCTGTAGTCTTCCTTTTACCTGAGATGAGAATGGTGTCAGGGCAACCCTGAGATAAAACACTCAATGACAGATATTTAAAAAAAAAAAAAATTGTCCAATTCCTGCTGATATTTGTGGGGCCAAGATTTTGGGTTCAGAGTTTGCATAGTATGCTGTCTTCCTGCATTTTGGTGAAGGGTTAGTGTATGTATGTATCTCATTGTCTCTTAAGCATTTTCAGTTTTTTAATTAATTTTTGTTAATTTCTTCTGCAGTTGGAAAGGGTACTTTAAGGTCCAGATTCTGGCTTCTTTGATAAAACATTTAAGACCAGAATAACTCATTGGAGCTGATTTACTCTGTGTAAAACTTCCCGAAATGAGTGGTATGTTAAAGTCAGAAAGAACATTCCCAATTTACGTTTTTATTGCTGTGTATATACATCCACTGGCATATGTTCACACCTACTTACATATATGTACTATGAACACCTACATGTATGTGTATGTGTGTGCATACTTATATACATACATAATGTATTTATGTATGTATATACATTTAGATGTCGTTAAATCAAGGACAGTGCTGTCCATCTCTATATATCTTTACATACAGGCATATATGCTCATATATATGACACATATGAGTGATTTAGATTATTTACTATATATTAGGCAGCCACAGGTAGTAGATTCTTGATTATCCTCCTGGAGACTGAGAAGTATGCAGGCTGATGAACAGGATTCCCAGCAAGCTATGTGGATGCAACAAAAGCAAATGTATAGGAGGAAAACTTACTGCCCTTAACAAACTCACATTCTGTTTTAAAATGGTAATTTGTTCAGTTAAGCATTGCTTGCTTGCCCTTGCATAAGGAGTCAAAGTTGTCCAGTGGCTGTCTCGGTTCACCCTGGGATAACTAGAAACAGGTTTTAATAGGATACATCCCACATTTCTTCCTTTCATTGATCACAACACTTCCAGGAGTTTGCTATATTGTGTTGGTCTTCCCAAAGTTTCTAAGCAAATGGAAGCAATTATTGGCTTTAAAAGGAGACAATTTCTGTACATAGAAGCTTTAAGATTTTCTCTGCTTGTCAAGCTTCTCTTGATTTTCTCTCCTGTGTGAGATGGTGTTTAAAATTAATGTTATTTTCTGCTTATTCTTTTATTTAGTGAGGCTGGTATATCTCTGCTGATTTGGTCTGAGAACAGCATGTATTTTCATGTGATCTAAATTAGACCAAAGCTCTAGTGACTTATATTCACAGGTTTCAGATATCCAAGGGCAGTTAGCTAACTCAGGGACTCAGCCAGAAATTTGGTCACCTGAAAACGGATAGCGTTGTATAATGATGAACAATATTAAAAATAAAACATGTAAGAGGAAATCAGGTGATTCTAGCTAGTGTATTGTAATTTTTTGTTCAGGAAAACCTTGAGATTTGGCTCTGATGTGGCATCCCACAAGAAATGGCTTCTTGTCTCCTCCCTGCAGTTTGAGTATGACAAGCCATGTGATGGTTTTCAGCTAGACACACCAAAAGAGAAAAAATAACAAAGAGAAAATTTGCAAAGGTGAAAGTTTAAGAAGAGTGAAATGTTGAACATTTTTAAGCATTCTTTTGAGGCTTGGCTTAGATTTAGACGGGTGGTTTAGGTGCCATTCTTTATCTCTGGGGAAGGCACCCTTTTCTCCTGTAATGGGCTGTTGGAAGCAATGGGTAGCAATGGGTTGGCAAACTCTGCTTCAAGCCCTTTCTGTCAGTCAGAATAAGGAAGAGCAATCTTTCCCAGGAACACAGGATATCCAGCTATTGAGTACCACTGTCTTTTGTCTTAAGAGAACTTCATACATTTCACTGACCACAGAGTGGCTGTTGTGTCTGATGACTTATGGAAAAGCTGGTGGTCAGAGGGACACCCAAGGCCCTATCTCTGGTCTGATTCCAACAGGAAGGTAACCTGACCATGGTTCTCCCATGTTCCAGGTAGATATCTGTGTCACTAGGCTTCAAAATAAGAAGTAGTGGGAAAGCTTTCTTTTGTGAATCTAGTTGCTTGCCTTTAGTAACAACACTGCAAAACCAGAATGCTGCCTTGAGCAAAATTTTCTTGATTATCACACAAATTGCTTATGACTTGATGGCTTAACCAAAAAAAAAAAAAAAGACAAGACAACAGCCCTGTGATCTGTAGTAGTCGTAGCCTGTTTTAATACTGTACAGCATCTTAGGAAGCATTAAATTCAAGAATTGTCTTTCCAGACAAAAAAAAAATTCTTCTGGGAATAATGAGCTGTTAATCCTTCTTGATTTCACGAGTGTTTCCTTAGCCCTAACAAAGATGGCTCTTAGAAAGCAAACCTTCTTATATACTACCAATCTATGGCTGAGGGAGAAGAGTAAGAGGAGTCACTACTCTCTTTCACATATTCTGTCTGTGTTCTTCAAGAGTGACAGGGAGAACTAATGTCTGTCTCCCAGTGAAGGAAGAGGTAATAAATGTAAAATTCAGTGTTGAAGACTAAAAGACATTCTACTGGTCCCAGTGTCCTAAGATATACTGAAGGGTGTTCCTTCATTTTGGGATGTCAAATTGTCTCCCCAGAAACAGCTCCGGTAGTTCCAGCAACCTTCAACTAATCCTGCTGACTTGTTTGGAGCTGCAAAGCTTCATGTCCTATCCCAGCCACAGCTGAACATGATAGCATAGGAGGCATAGTTATAGGCTTGTAGGGTCATTTGTTCTTTTTAATGTAAGAGGATTAAAAAGAACATTGTTTTCTTTGGGTAAACCCAGAGATATGTACAATATTTTGCATTATATGCTCCATTAGAAAGTCCACATATTTTTGCTTTTTCTATCTCTTTTATATGTTCTTGAAATGTTGCCTAGAAGGAAAAGCATCATGTCAGATTGTTGATGAATTTTCAGGTCCTCTCAGATAAGACATCAGCTTAAAAGAGCACCCAGAATGAAAGAAGTCGCATCTTGTGTACTGTGTAGGCTTGCAAACAGTTAACTTAGAATTCTGTCATGCCAAAACACATCTTTTTACTGTAAGGTGTTCCTTTAGGATCTTCCTCTCTCTGTCTCTCTTCTCTTTTTTTACTTCCTTTAGTTGGTTTAGAAAGTCTGGACACAACTTCCTCTACAGCATATGAGTGCTGCTCTAAGCATCACCCAGAAGAAAGTAGGTGGGAAGCAACACATGACACTCACCTCACATGCCTATGAAAGCAAAAAAATTAGTTCTGTCATGTTCTTCTTCTTTGGATCACTTATTCTGTTGGTATGTAGCATCTAATGAGCTAAAGAAGAGTGCCAACATGGAAAGGAAATGCTGGTCTTCTTGGGTCAAGTTCTGTTGTTAATTCCACACAGATGATTTCTATGAGTTTAGTCATGGGTCACAAGTGTTCCTGCACAGTCACTCCATGATGGACTGGGCAGTGTTGAAGATAAAGCTTTGCAGAGTAGCCTAGATACTAACTCAGCCTTTGCTTGAAAATTCTTCCTAAACTTCCCAAATGACCATTTGTTATTTTTTTTTCAATCAGTGTGAAAATAGAAAAACTGAGAATCCAGTACAGATCATCTGAAGGGCACATTCAATTCAGCCTCAAATTTTTGCCTGCTCTAGAACTGCTAGTGGTTTCTCTCTCTCATTCTCCTTGTTGATTATGTTTTCCTCTCTGCCCCTTCCTTTCTCTATCCACATCAAACCATTATTATATTGCCCACTTGACACTCTCAGTGGGATGCTGCTGAGTACAGAGCATGCTAGCCCTCATTCAGCCAAGCTCTTTCAGCATATGTTTTATTTTAAGTGTGTTAACCAGACCAGCCCAGAACCACTGTATACATTGGGCTTATTCACACTCCTAATGCTTTGTTAGACTGGTACCAGACCACTGAAGAATATTGTGGGGTTTCAATTAATTAGGAGTTTATGTTTGTCTTCCTGCTGTTGGGCTTTCCATTCCAGTTTACAAACACAATTTTTAGCACCATCAGTCATACCAAGAAACAGTGATGCAACCAGTCTGGCTAAAAAGAGTATGACTGCTGCAGCTCCTTCTGAACATGGCTTTGTCCAACCTCCCAATGGAATCAAGACTTACCTACTCTTCAGCAGCAGATATCCTTCAGTCCTCTTGCCAGGATATCCTCTGGAGTGGGTGCTTCATGTGCTGGGTCTACATACAAGCAGGTGGCAGACTGGAGGAGTGTAGGAGAGCTAGTTATAAAAAAAATCCCCTCCAGATTGCATTGTCTGCCTTCCCCCTGCCACTTAGCTGAGGGAAATACTGTCAGCATCAAAGTAAAGAACTCACTCCTCCTTTTTCACTCCCACCTCTTTGTTGAGGCAAGAACTCCTTGCTTCTACAGCAACCAGCAGTCTCCGTGTTATATTGTGGTTTTCTTAAAAGAGAGAGCAAACGATGGTGTTCTGCATGGCCACTCATCTCACCTGACTTCAGGTACCTCGCACAGCTGATGCAGAATACAGGGCACCTCCAGAAGATGATTAATGCACCTAAAATTGTAATAATCTTCTAAAAATGCCCATTCTTACACTGATGTTAGGAGGAGTTTGAGAGGTCTGTGCACCATGGCTGGGGACCCTTGTGAAGTGTCTGAGAGTTAGGCAGGATAAATATGGGCCAGACTGCAACAGGAAAGGAGACTCTTGGATCTGCCAAGTTGCAATGTTCCTGTGTAACAGTGTGTGCACGAGAAAGCTGTAGACAACTGAGCCTTGTGCTTATTTGAGTTATAGAAGGGGAAGAGAAATATGAAGGGGGAAGAGAAAATCACATAATTACATCGAAACCAAGAAAATCAAGAGGCCTATTTTAAGTCTGCAGTGTTCATCTGTTGTGTTTCTGGACACCTCAGAATTAATTGAGACTAAAAGTGATACCCCATGACTCAGAGTGCAGAGCCCAGGGTCTTTGAGGTACTCACACTCTCTGAGAGGCATTTTCTGTAAAGATAGTGCTCAGTCTGCCTGACCCTGGCATGATCTACCTCGGGTCAGAGGTTAGGATCTTTGCTTTCATCCTGTTGAGTTTCTGCTGATAATGATAGCACAAAATCACATTCCAGGGAAAGGAAAAAGGTGTAAAAATCTTGCTGTGCTCAGTTTACCAGGATAAGCTAAGTTTGCAGAGCTTTAGAGGTAAGACTTTTGATGAGTCATTTTGACAGCATCTTTGCCATAAATCACCTTTTTTTCTCACAGAAATCAATGCTATCCCAAAATACAATCTTGGTATCTTACAGGCTGAGAAATCCTGTATTCACTTTACACATGCCTTTGTCATTATAAGAAAGTCTGACTACGATAATATTTACACATCTCTTCAATCAGTTAAAGAAAACCTATCTATTTTGACCAGCTGTACTTCTTGGGATAAATCTTGTCCTTATCATTCCCATAAGGATAAGAACATCCTGTGGAAGACAGAGAATGATTAGAGGCCCTTGGTTTCAGTGCCCCTGCACACCCTAATCCCAGGGGCCTTGTGCTGCTCCCTCTAGGTTGTATAAGAAAGACTGTGGGTCTTTCTTTGTGCAAACAGAACGGAGTGTGTGAAAAAGGCAAGGAAATGTGTTTCCTGTTATTTGAACCCTGTTCAATCTAAATGTTTGAGCAAATTATGCCCTAGATGCCTCAAGTCTACCAAGGAGAGGAGCCTGTTCTTAGAGGAGTGTGCTCTTCAGAAAGTAGTTGTGTTCTACCACCAGAGACTGCAGTGGCAGTGCCTGTGCATGCCATGTCCTTCCGTAGCAGAAGGGCTTTCACATAGATGGCTTTGACTTTCTATGGATGCCTTGGGAGTTTAAGACTGAAACCCCTCGAGGCAGCTCCAGGCATGAGGAATTAACCCTTATGGAGATGTGCAAGTAGAGAAGGCCATTGTATGGTAATTTACTCAGGGGAGAACAATTTGGTTTATCAGGAACTGCTTTAATATTGTAGCACTGGACTTTAAGGATAGAGTAACTCTTAATTCTGAATTTCCATGATTTTGTTATGTAAAGTAAGGGTACTAATATGACAATCTTTGCACACATAGTGTTTTGCCTCCTACATTTCATGGCTATTCACAAAATACACGATTTTTTCATGAAACCTTCTGAACTTGTCAGTGGGAGACAAGCTGTTTAGTTCTGGCTGGAAATGCTAACAAAGTTGCTGCATGCTCCAGAGCCAGAGATAATTTTCCATACTCTGCAGCAAGGTACACACCTACTGAGACAGTTTGAAAATGTACTCTGCTAATTTGTAGTGAGGTTTTGGATCCATTCTAGTATTCCAGCTCCCTACATCTATAAAAATATCTTCACTTACACAGCTAGGAAACAAAACAGATTAAAAGATGGGAGCTCTTCAAAGATTGCAAGATTAATTTAATGTCCTGCAGATTCTCTCAATAGGATAGTGGTAAAAAAAAAAAAAAAAAAAAAAAAGCCCTACAGCTCTTCCAACCTGTATAAAATATTTATCTGCCAAGGTTTTTAATGGCAGAATCTGCCTAAGTATTTACTCTCAGTGACCTGTATAGTTAAGTCTTACATAATTACACTATACACCATTTACTGGAAAGGCTTTAAATATTCATTGACTTCTCATGTTTTAATGTAAACAAGGCACTTAGAATACCTAGGGTTTTTAATTCCTGCAAGGTGAAAATGATGTCTGAAGCAGATGTCACTGGTTGGATAAGTGTTGCTTTGAAACAACAGGGCAGATTGACGATACTTAAATGAGTGAGCACAGTAGCTTCTGGACAGAGATGTCCATGTCTGCACATCTCTGATTCTGATCCCAAACCAGTATTATTCAGGAGCTAACTCTGCCTAAGTAAATACAGTTGAAAAAATAAGTATAAAATGGGCGAATATCAGTGGAAAACCAGACCTTAGCATTTCTGACTGCCCTCATTGAATCCTGTCTGTTTTATTGGTTTGTACAGAGTATCTAAGCCAAAACAGGTGGTGAGCAAGGAGTTTATATACACAGGCCTGGGCAAGGCACCACTGTACCTGGTGCAGGCATTACTCCTGCTTCTGGAAGTAAAGAGAACTGTACTCTTTTCACTGTTCATTAGGGGACAGACAGAGGACATGTCTAGTGCTTGCTCCTCCTGGCATGGAGGAACAAGACTTGGGGACAATGGGCACAATGTGGCTGCTGGCTGCCAGGGATGGGAGAGAGGCCCAGGGAAGGAGATGACTTCAAATGTGTCAAACAGAAGAACTGCCACAATTTCTCCTTATCCACTGCTGTCGTTGTTTTATATATCTAATTGACTTAATATAACCTGCATTTTCTTTGATTACCGTATCTGGCACAATTCTGTTTCACATGTAAATTATTATGGCTTTGTGAAGCCATTTCTTACTTACCTGTGTATTTCAAAGTCAGAGACAAATGAATACACCACAAATTTGAATTTTTTTTTCTGAATTTTTTTTGTTCTGTTACTTTAGTTCCTCCACTAAGCCTTGATAGCAAACCACATAGAATTCTTTCCCCTATAAAAACTCTGCTTTTAATGAATCACAAATCTGATTCATTCTACTTATGCTTAAAGAACTGTGAATGCATTTAACATCATTGCTGTGTTTTAAAAAGATTATTTGAAGGGGAACAAACCCCAGCTCTCCTTCCTTTTAGGAGTGCTGAGGTTTTTGTGATGGATAACATAGCAGCTGTTCAGGCATTGCTCACTCAAAGCAAAATAGGTAACTTCCAGGCTTCTTTTTTCTTAGAGCTTTTAAAGATGAATAAACTAAAAAGCAGCAGCTGATCAAAATAACAAAGGGTAGTAAGGTGCCTTTAGTTTCTTATAAGAGTGTCTGCAAATTCCTGGTGGAATTCTAGGCTGGGCACTGATGGAGCTAGCTAAGGATATTGATCGCCACTTGAATTCACTGAATAAATAATGGTTGCCATAGTTATTGAGCATTCACAACTGGTGGGGAAGCACGGAAATCTCCAAAACACCTCCTGTGATGGTTTTGCTGCAAAATCATCCAATTAATTCTGCCTCATATCATGAAAATTATGTCAGATACTCTGGATGCTTGGATTCCTTGTACAAGTATTTCAATCATAACTGAGCATCTCTGTCGCCTGTTTTAGTAGATAAAGAGAAAAGGGCACTTGCCCTCTCTTATTTTGCGTGGCAAAAAGGTTAACTGACTCTATGTAACCCCAGCTGTTCTGAGAAATCTACACTCTCAGAGCACTTTTTGCTCTGAGTTCCAGAGTATGCACCTGGGTTGCACCTAAGAAAACACATTCTCTCCATTTGTGATAGGGATGCTGATGTGTTTTTTTTCCTCTGGCTTTGCAGAACGACATGGATTAAAAGAACCAAAGAAAGTGGAAGAGCTATGCAACAAGATCACAAGCAGTTTGAAAGATCACTTAACTTTCAGTTGCCAAAACAAAGGACAACCACTCGAGTCTGCAGAGCCGAAGGTACTGGGTGTTCTGGCTGACTTGCGTTCTCTCTGCACACTGGGACTGCAGCGCATCTTTTACCTGAAACTGGAAGATTTGGTGCCAGCCCCTTCCATCATCGACAGGCTGTTTCTGGACACCTTACCCTTCTGAGTCAAACCACCCTCCTGAGAGGCAAACACCCGCCAGAGCAGGCAAACGGATCGTGACTTACAGCTAACATTTCTGCCCTCACTTAACAGAAAAGCCGCTCCGAGTCTAACATGAGGTCTTTTCTGGCGCTTTGTCCTTACAACCTGAGGCCTGAAACTTACTGGCTTACTGGTTTGGGGTTGTGTTCTTTGTTTTCTTTCGTGTGATTTGGGTTTTTTAAATGGCTAATATGGCACTTTTGGACAATGCTATCCCAGCAGCAGTAAAAGGTTAACATGACTGTTTTAAATCTGTTGTTTAACACCTCATGGTCTATGAGGAGTAAAATTGTAGAAGCTGTGTTTGAAAGAACAGCAAATTGTTGTTTGCCAGGGTAGTATGTGTTTTGTGAGGATACCTTTAGCATACTTCCTGCATCAAGGGCACATATGTCAGCACAATCTAAACAAAAATTCACTTTTTTAGCAAAGTACATTCAATTAAACATTTCATACAAATCAAATATAGCAAAATGACAATGGCTGTTAGCTCCCATGTTCAAGTGCAATTTTTTAAAGTGCTGTCTTACTAAGTCTCGTTTATTAACTAATTTATTTTATTAGGAAAACAAACAGAAGAAATCAAGGGAGAAAATTACATGCACTAACTTACCTGACAGAGTTTTCCAAACTTGATTCCATGTAGCGTGACTTATTGACAAATGTATGTGGAAGACACGGGAGCAATTGTGGCTCAGTTGTTCCTTAGCTAAGGAAACCCGAGTAAGTAGTGATTGGAGCATACAGGGTCAGTATCAGGGATAGTTCAGTTCTAGACTTCTAACACAAGCGACTCGTTAGTAAACAGACAGAAGATGGTTTTCAAGAACAAGCAAGTCTTGTAAAATAGTATGAATGTAAGTGCTAGGAAGGATATAGTGGGCTGCGTTTAAACATTCCGTGTTCGTACTCCTTTTTGTATGTTTATACTGTTGATGCCATATTAATATGAGATAATTTGTTGCATAGTGTCTTTATTTGTATAAATGTTTGTATGCATGGTATATTGTAATGGCTTTGCCTGTATTTATTGCAATGACTGCCAGCTCATGGGAACCCTGTTACACATGATAACTAAATGGGGTGTTCACACTGACTCAGATACACCAGTTGGAAAACTATATACATATATATAATGTGTATGTATATATATGTATATACCTATATTTGTGTGCGTGTGTGTGTGCGCGTGTCTTTTTATTAACCATTTGTATATAAAATATCTGTCAAATCACAAGCAGAGTTATTTTACAGTTTATTTGCAGTGACTTCTAAGGCAGTACTGTTTAGCACTTTGATATTAAAATCTTGCTCATGTTTTGCTAAATTCAAATAATATTTAAAAAGTTCAGTTCTAAAAAACTTTATATGCACTGTATTAAGTCAAAATTTTGTTGGTCATTTTGCTAAAGAAATTTTTGAATGTCAACCTGATGTCACTGTATCTTTTGTTAGCTTTAAACATTCTAGCTTTTGTCTTTTTTTAAACTATGCTGTTTATATGGAAATTAAATTATACAATCAAACAGATGCCAAATGAATTGCCTAATTGCTGCAAAGGATAACCCAGATATCGAGTCACTGTATGGTTTTCAAAAAGTAATCTGGTATTTTATCACTTACTATGTTTGGATGTGCTTTTATGAAAAAATTATTCTTATATCAAGATTTATAGTAGTGTCAATAGGGAAACAGACTTCTAATCACTATAGTTAATATTTCTGGTTTACCTGCAGATAATATTTGGAGAAGTATTGCTTTTTGTATTGACTTTTAAGCTTATGTGCAAACATAATAGCATAATTAAATATCAGAGAAGCTAATGTTTCTTGTAGGTTGCTGTAACAAGCCTGACCAGCAAGACAAATATATTTTGACTGAATTTGCTTTTGTATATACTAAATATATATATATACATATATATATATATATATACACACTCACACACATGTGCGCATACAAAAACATACAGACATAAAATCCAAAAAAACAATGTTTGCTTTTGTCTCCTTGTGTAAGACACAAGGTCCCTTGAGAATTTACTTTTATCTAAGGACAAATCCTGCCAGGTGCTGAGCACCAGCCAGACAAGGGCTTGCAGGAGCTTCTTGCGATCGTGCCCTTATCAAGGATTTTGAAGCAAATCAGCATAGTACAGTAAAATTGCTTTTTTGTTGAGCAAGGTTTATTTATTAAGTAGAATGTGAGTGGGAGGAAGCAGGTTGAGAGCCCCGTGTGAGATTTCACGTAGTCTGTGTCCTCAGTCTTCCATAGATAGTCTTAGCTGTGATACTCTCCCAAATCCCATCATCTGTGGAATTGTCCTTCATGTCAACTTCAATACACTGATTCATCCTAGAGTACAACCGGTGACCTGTCACAGTGGTAAAAGAAAGAGTTAATGCAGAATAAATCTACTACTATTCTTAGAGCTCTCTCAGTGTGAACATGCCTTTGTCTAGGCAGAATTCAGGAATATATCAGGTGTTAAGGGAGAGTGCCTTGCTTTTATTTCAGACAACAGTGTCTCAAGAGTTTCTTCACTCAGCTAACCACAATACTTACTTTCTTTTTTCTTTTTCTTTTTTTTTCTTTTTTTTGTGGTGTTAACCTGTGGGTTGAAAGAAATGCTCATGTACATATACAATGTAAATTAAAATTATTAAATTGAATAACATTTTTTTCAGAGGCCCCATGTGTGTTGAATAAGTATGCTTAATTCTGTTAAAATCTGATGTGAATTTTTTATCATTTATAAAACATTAAAAAAATTGTCTACTTGAGTCTTAAAAGTGGAAAAATTGGTGAAGCATGCTTAAGAACACTGGCAATTTAATGGCTAGTCTTTTGATTAAAATAGCTTTTATATAAATACATGCCTGCAGTATCTGGTTATGCAATCTCAATTAGATATTGAGAGCTGGACCATGGTTGTGCCAGAGGTTGAACCACATATAGACCAGAGCAGAGAGACTATTCACCCCTCACTGTATTTCTCCTCCATGACAAAAAAGGATTATAGCTGTTCATCCAGAGCTGATGAGACTGCAGAGAAGGGAGCAGGGCTCATAGCACCTATGTCTGGCCAGAGAGAGAACAGAGCTACCATCCTGTATTCAGCCCCTTTGCATCAGTAAATCCTGCTAAGGCATCGCTCCAGCAGGAGCACCTGCATCATTTTCTTCCAGTGCCCATCCACCTCCTTTCCTTACTGTGCCATTGCCTTGCAGGAGGGATTGCTTATCCCCTGCCAGACAAAACTGTTTGGCTACAGATGCATTTCTAACAAATGCAGTTTTGAGAGGCATCTGCCACTATTCCGGGCATTGCTGTGAGTACTGATGGCTCCGGCACACCTCCGCGAGCGCTGTTCTGCAGGAGCTGCTCGGCTGGAGGTCACATCAAATGATGTGCTGTGCTGGGCTGCAGGATTGGCAGCCCTTCCTTGGAAATGTGACAAAACAAAAGGTTGTGCTAACGCTTCCCAATTATTTTTGGGGGTTTTTTGTTTTGTTTTGTTTTGTTTTTTTTCTATGCCGTATTTTTAAAATTTTAACTATGAATCTTCAGATTGCTAATGATAATGACAATGAGTTTTGCATATTAGCTCCCTCTTGAGCAAAATATGCAGATCTTGAGATCAAGCCACACCAGGGTCTGAACTTTGACCCTACGAGACAAAGTTGATCCTTACTAAACTTACAAGTATTTCAGTTTGTAATTATTTTAGGGCCTCGTGTCCTTAGACATGAGAACAGGTCTATGTGCTGATCTAACCTGCACTTGTGTCTTTATGTGTGCCTTGTGTGCTTATACCCCTAAACCACATCAGCAGCAGAGGCCTTGCTAAGGGATGTAATGCCCAATGGTTGACTTTGGCAGTGGTAGTTTGGGCTGAGTCAGGAATATAATAGCAGGTTCCTCTAGTGGCAACCACCCTTGGACAAGAGACTATCACAAAAGCACCCAAAAATGAGGAACTTTGACTAGAGGTGAGTCAAATCTCTTTCTACAGCTTTCCTACTTTTACTTTTCACATTCAGGTTCATTTGCCCAATATACAAAGCTAAAATTTCAGTTATGCTGTAGAGAGGAGGGAGAGAGGGTTTAATTGTATAAAATTAAGCATGGTTCTGGGAAAAATTGGCAACACCCTCTGTGGACACTGAAACATGTCTCTTGATTAATTATTTGTGCTATAGCAACACCTAGAGGCCACAACAGAGATCAGGACCCCATTTTGCTACCTACTGTAATTAGCACCTCCAGTTCCCACCGAGGAGAAACTTCAGTCCAAACAGATAAAACAAAAAGAAATAGGAGTATGCCAACTCAAGGGCATATAGCATCTCAGTCTTAGAGTTGTGAGTAAAACCTTCTGTTTGCTGAGCTAGTGTCCAGTGAATGCTCTTACTTTGTTTGCCTTTTCTTTCCATTATGCTGCCGCTGTATCAAGTTATAAAACCATGATAAAAGCATTGACAAATTCAAATAACCCAGGTATTCAAACTGACCTTTCTTACCCTGCTTATGAAGTCATCCATGAGACTATTCAAAATCATGGTCAATCACATGTTTTGTCAACCAAACTAGGTAGTATTTAGAAAAGAAATACTTATCTGTCCTTTTTTAAATTAATGATGCCAACCATTAGGAGTATTGCAAGATATGGATTAAACAATAATTACTAATGGACAAAAAGGATTAACTTTTAAAAATGCCAAACCATTGATGTAGTAATTGAATAAATGGGGTACCAGTTAATCAAATTCATAGCAGCAGAGGACATATTTGAGAATTGTATTCCAGACCTGCATTTGTATTACCAATGCGGTGACATGTGAAATAAAAGTAAAAGAAACCTGTTTACCAAATGGAAACACAGCAAATTTTATTCTGTTTTCTTTTTTAGCATTAGTCCCTTTTATGTTCATATTCATAGTATGGAATGTTCTGGCTGCATTTGATTACAGAAGGAGTTTAAACACTTGAAATTGTTATATGGCTGTGAAAGTCAAATGAGATAAAGATTCTGACCTTACCCCACAAAACCAAAGATTTTCTTTATAAAGAAGCATGGGATTCTACCTTATACTGATTTTGGTTGGGATAGAGTTAATTTTTGTCGCAGTAGCTGGTGTGGGGCTGTGCTTTGGATTTGTGCTGGAAGCAGTGTTGGTAACAAAGGGATGTTTTCATTACTACTGAGCAGAGCTTACACAGAGCCAAGGCTCTTTTTTGCTCCCCACCCTGCCAGCAATAAAAGCTGGGGGTACACAAGAAGTTGGGAGGGGACACAGCCAAGACAGTCTCCAGCTGACCCAAAGGGTTTTCCATACCATACGCATCATGCTCAGCAATAAAAACTGGGGAAAGAAGAGGGCAGGTGGGGACATTCAGAGTGGCCTTCCCAAGACCCAAGCATGATAGAGGCCTGCTGTCCTTGGGATGGCTGAACACCTGTGTGCTCATGGGAAGGGATGAATTAATTCCTTGTTTTGCTTTGCTTGCATGTGCAGCTTTTGCTTTCTCTATTAACCTGTCTTTATCTCAACCCAAGAGTTTTCTCCCTTTTACTCTTCTGATTCTGACTCCCAGCCCACCAGTGGGGAGTGAGTGGGGATCTGGACAGGCTACGTGGGGTTGAGTTTCCTGCTGGGGTTAAACCACGGCACAGAAATAAATGATGTTCTGTATATGGTTATGTATGTATAGTGAAACTACTCAAGTAGTACAAGGTTCTGAAGTCATGTCAAAGAAAAGACCACGGTGAAAAAAAGGCATTTTTTTCACATTGTTTAATATTTTCATAGAATCATTGAAATATTTAGGTTGTAAAAGTTCATTGAGTCCAACAGTTAATCTAGCACTGCCAAGTCCATGAAAAAGCCATGTTCCCAAGTGCCACATCTGCCTTTTAAATACCCCAGAGACAGTGGCTCCATCACTTCTCTGGACAGCACATTCGAGTGCTTGACAATCCTTTCAGTGAATAAATTTTTCCTAATATCCCATCTATACTTTCTCTGGCACAACCTGAGGCCGTTTCCTCTTGTCCTGTCACTTGTTATCTGGGAAAAGAGATTGATCCCTACCCTGGCCCTCCTTTCAGGAAGTTGTAGCAAGTGATAAGGTCACACCTGAGCCTCCTTTTCTCCCCCAAAAATCCCAGCTCCCTCAGCCACTGCGCTAAGTACTTCCCATCCAGACCCTTCACTAGCTCCATTGCCCTCCTCTGGACTCACTCCAGCATCTCAATGTCATCCTTGTTCTGAGGAACTCAAAAATGAACTTGGGATTTGAGGTGCAGCCTTACCAGTGCCAAGTACGCAGGGATGATCCCTGCCCTGCTCCTGCTGGCCTCATATTCCTGACACAGGCCAGGAAGCCATCGGCCTCCTTGGCCACCTGGGCACATGATGGCTCAGTCACTGTCAATCAGCACTCCCAGGTCCTTTTCCACCAGCAGCTTTCCAGACACTCTGCCCCCAGCCTCCAGCACTGCCTGGGATTGTTGTGACCCAAGGGCAGGACCTGGCACTTGTTGAAGTTCAGACAATTGTCTCAGCCCATCAATCCAGCCTGTCCAGATCCTTCTGCAGAGCCTTTCTGTAGATCAATATTCCCACCCAGTAGATTGATATTCCCAGCTTGGTGAGAATCTGCAAACAAATTTACTGAGGGTACACTTGATCTCATCCAGATCCTTGATAAAGATATTAAACAGAACTGGCCCCAACAGCAAGCCCTAGGGAACACCACTTGTGAGCAGCCATCAGCTGGATGTGATTCACCACTACTCTCTGGGCCTGGCCATATAGACAGCTTTTTATCCAGCAAAGAATACATCCATCCAAGACATGGGAAGCCAGTTTCTCCAGGAGAATGTTGTGGGAAATGGTATCAAAGGCCTAACTGAAGTTTAGGTAGACAACATTTCTTTAATCCACTGAGTCACCTTGTCACAGAAGATCAGGGTGGTCAAGCAGGACATGCCTTTCATAAACCCATGTTGTCTGGACCTGATCCCCCAGTGGTCCTGTATACGCTACTTGCTGGCACTCAGGATTATCGGCTCCATTTTAGATTGTTTATCAGTTTTCCTAAAAGGAACAGAAAACTTGGGGCTTATTTAGGTGGAATTTTATCTCAAAGAAACAAATAAATAAATAAATAAATAAACTTGCTAAGTGACCTTTAAAGAAAGAAATAGTTCTAAGTACATGAAATAGCTCAAATAAGCCAAAGTCTTTAACTTGCTAAATAATGTATTAAACAACTCTCTTCATGACAACTTCCACAGTAATCTATGATAAAACATTAGTGTAGAATGAAAGTGAATTACAGAAATGCTTGATACTGGGGAAACTTTCAAATATAGCAGGGAGAAAACAAAAATTAATTTACCTTTCATGGGTTCTAATTATTTATCTTGCTGTGTTTCCTAATTAATTGACGATATTGATGTTTACATGGGGATTTGCTCCTTTCCAACTTTGCTTGATCCTGTGAAGAAGTCAGAATGCTGCATTTGTAGTATCACATTTGTTGCCATGGCAACAGTCAGGGATTTCACAAACACTAATTAGGGTTGGCAACTTGGAATGTTTTCAGTGCGGTCCCATATAATTTTCCCTCTTTTATCCATTTCTCATTATACCTTGCTTTAACGATTGACTTCTTCAGTCTGCGTACAGCTTTTTTCCCGCATGACCTCAGGATTCAATTAATACCTCCTCTGATTTGCAGCCACTTTTCTTACACGTTCTCACACACTCAGTTAAGAAGCAACTGCAGTCCTACCTGCATTTGTGTTAAGCTCCATTTCTTCCACTTCAAATTAGTCCAAGTTTCAGTACAACCAGCTGGCTTCTACACCAGCATGTGCAAAAGTAGTAAGGAAAGATATGGAGGCTTAGCTGTACCTTCCAAGCTACTTTTAAAGGTGGACGCTAAATCTTGCTCAAGCCTTTCTGTTCCAAAAAATAGTATTAAATATTTTAATTCAAGCATATCAAAAGCATTTATGGACACTTAATATATTATGAAATAATGCAAAGAGCTGCACCCATATGAGCCTCATGAAGTTTAACAAGGCCAAGTGCAAACTCTTGTGCCTGGGTCAATCCCAAACATGGATACAGTCTGGGTGATCAGCCAACTGAGATCAGCCCTGTGGAGAAGGACCCAGCAGGACTGGCGGATGAGAAACTGAATATGAGCCTGCAGTGTGTGCGCACAGCCCAGAAAGACATCCCAGACTGTACTCTGGGATGCATCAAAAGAAGAATGGCCAGCGGGTTAAGAGAGGTGATCTTCCACTCCCCTCTAGTGAGACCCCACCTGGAATATTGTGTTCAGGTTAGAGCCCCCAGTATAAGAAGGACATGACCTTGCTCAAGTGAAGAGCCAGAAAAGGCCCAGAAAGATGACTGGGGGCTGGAACACCTCCCCATGAGTACTGGCTGAGAGAATTGGAGTTGTTCACATGGAAGAGAGAAGACCTCAGGAGACTTTGTTGTGGCCTTCCAGTACTTTAGGAAGGCCTAGAGAAAAGAGCAGGGAGGACTCCTTATCTGGAAGTGTAGTGATAGGACAAGGAACAATAGCATTAAACTGATAAAGGATAAATTTATATTAGACATTAGGAAGAAATTCCTTATTCTGAAGTTTGTGTGACACGAGAACAGGTTGCCCAGAGAAGCTGTGGATGCCCCATCCCTGGAGCTGTTCAAGGCCAGGTTGGATGGGGCTTTCAGCAATTTGTTCTAGTGGAAGATGTCTCTGCCCATTGCAGGGAGTTTTGAACTGGATCATCTTTAAAGTCCCTTCCAATCCCAACCATTCTATGGCTCTGTGACTAATCATGTATTATGGTCATCCAATTGAGTTAGCACCCAAAAGTTCTATCTCAAAAGTCTTATTAAGCCCTGTGTTGGTAGTGAACTTTTGAAGCCTCTCAAAAAGCAAAATGTATTCATTTGTTAACAAAAGAAGAAGGTAAATTTGTGATGGCATCACCAGCAAGAGGGGATGTTTTATTTCATTGTGCATGCTCAGGGTAAGAAAAAGAAGTGTCTACCATTCAAACTGAAAGATTCTCATTCTGCAGCTAACTTGAGGACAAGCCCCAGCTGGTTGTCAAACTGTCTTCCCAATAAAAAAGACATCCAAACAAAACGAAGGAGAGAAAAGTGAATTTGGAAAGGAATATGATAAATCAAATTGGTTAGAGTATATTTATACTCCAAGACACTACAAATTACTAGATATAAAGAGAAATGTAATGGAGCCACCTGAATCGTCTTTGTTACAGATGAAATAATATCATTTGTTTCTAACACAGAAAGGATTTTGTACATTATTAATGGAAAATAGGTACTTGAAAAATAAATTCTGAGTCTGATAACCATCATCTTCCCCTATGTGATGGGGTGGTAAAAAACCTTTAAGTTCTGGAAAAATGTCTCATAAGGTACGAAGGAAGTGAGAGTTGGTCTTGATGGTAAATAACTGAATCTTTTTAGGAGATTATAGTTGAAACCAGGGGAGAGTTACTATTCTTTATAAGGATATCTTATTGAAATAAACAGTATGATGTGTTAAAAAAAAAAAAAATTAGATTGGACATTCAAGTCAAAAGAGAACCATTGGAAGGAGCTCTGTATTTTCACAGACACTGAGAAAGCTGACATTAACATCTAAAGAAAGCCTCTAACTGAAAAAAGCCTGTTGCCTCAGAAATTTATGTTTGCCTCCCTGTTTTTTGAGGAAAGACTGGACTGTGCCAGCTTGCCCAGTTTTTGACAATGCCTCCTGCTGCAGTTCACTGCAAAGATCAGTTTTAAAACCTAGTCCTAATGCTTTTGAGAAATTTGAACCCAGAGCCTTTCAGCCTTTGGGATCTTATTTTCATAACTCAACTTTGTTCACCCTATCCTTAATTTCAAAAGGCATGGTCAAACTCATGACAGGACTTTTTGCAAGCTTTGTGAACTGGGCCACAGTCAAGAATTTCCACACTGAATAATTTTATTACATGAAGTTTCCTGCCTGCTGTACAGAGCTGTGCAATATTCAGCATGAACATCTGCTTTTTGTCTGATTGCTAAAGGAAACTCTGGTAGACTGCTGCCCCTTTGAAATTAAGGAGTTGGGGAACAAATTTAAATCATGAAAATAAAATGCCAAAGCTGGAGGGCTCTGGGTTCAAATTTTACACAAGCAATGACGCTCTGTTTTAAACTAATCTCTTGAGGGAAGCACAGTGGAAAGTATTTCCATCCACTGGGCAAGCTGGCACATTTCAGTCTTTTGGAAAGAGAATCAGGATCCATCACACATTCAGCTGCAGAATTACACCCAGTTTGGACTTAAGTTATAGCTTTCAGTGAAAGACTTTTCAAGGTAAGTTAACAAGGATGGCTGAACATGAGAAACTAAAAATATAGACTAATATAGATAATATATAAATAAAAAAATATATGTCATTAACTGAACCAAAATCTTCAAATTCTCTTATGAAACAAGAGACTTTTTTTAAAAAAGCTTGTTTTACTCCAGGCCTCCAAATCAGCCTTTCTTCCCATGAGGTGGAGTTGTTAACACAACACTAAAAGGCTTCAGAATCATGCAACTGGACTCTTAGGGGTAGGAAAAATCCCCTAAATCTAATAAATATGGTGGAAAATACTATTTGGTGTTGGCATTCTCTACTTTTCCATACTGCATTACTCTTGCAGCTCAAGGAAAGGCCTGGTTCTCTCTGGGCTACTGCATCATTTAGGCTGCAGCTTTGCAGACGTGACCTGCACACAGCAGAACAACTGTCAGCAGCAGGGACACCAACACACCACGCTCACTTCTTCCCTCTGCAGAGCCTTCCCTTCCTTGGGCTGGAGCAGGGATCATGTGAATGGGAGGAAAAACAGCAAGAAACTCATCTGGTTTAGAGCTAACCTGGTTTTCCCAGGTTGGAGTCTTGTCTGTACTCCTCCGGGTTATTATCTGGTCCCTGGTGCAAGAAGGACATGGACCTGTAGGAGAGGGTTTAGAGGAGAACCTTGAAAATGATCAAAGGGATGGAGCACCTCTCCTGTGAAGAGAGGCTGAGAGAGCTGGAATTGTTCAGCCTGGAGAAGAGAAGGCTCCACAGAGACCTGAGTGCAGGCTTTCAATGTAGAAAGAAGTCTTAGAAGAAAGACCACTTCCCATCCCTCAAAGTGTTCAAGGCCAGGCTGGATGTGACTTTGAGCAACTTGGTCTAGTGGAAGGTGCTCCTGCCCATTACAGGAATGTGGGACTGGATGATCTTTAAAGGTCCAATCCAATTCCAAGACATTTTGTGGTTCTGTGATTGCTGTTCTTTCTTTACAGGTCTGCAATGGTATTAATAGATATTTATTTACACATTTGCTGTCAGGATACTTTGGCCGAATTTTTGGATCTGCTGCATACCCATAGCATCAAACAGAACTAAGAATAGCCATGGGTACTTTTTGGAATCTTACTGCCATATATCATTTGCACAGGAGTAGCCTGCAGAACTCCCGGTTGAAATAAGGGGCCCATTGTGCCAAATTCTCTTCGCTTACATAATTGGAGGACATCCACAGACACCTCCAGGTCCAAAGACATTTACAATAAATGAAAAGAGACAGAGGAAAAAAATATTATGGTTGCTGTATGGAGATAACTTTTAAGGACAGAGGCATTTAGAGATTGGCTCTATCATGTTGTGACTTTGGGAAAGTTAAGAACTTAATCCAGACCCTACCATACTAGCCCATTGCTTTAAAAAATAAATCCTTCCTCTCTCATGCCATGAGTCAGCATACTTTTCCAAAGCGGTGCTTTCAGACTAACAATTGTCAAATTGCTTGGGGACACTCTAACTTGACATATTTAGTACGTTCTTCCCACATCCCTCACAGAAGCCCACAGATGTCAGCTTCGATCAGACTCAGCCAGGACTGCAAAACCCATCAGGTTTGCAGGGCTAGAAGGCATGCTACGATGGCCTAAAAAGTAAATCCTCCCAAATTTACTGTGTTTTCTGCACTTAGAGAGAGAGAGAGAGAGATGAAGCTGCAATGGAGCGCATTTCTAACAGTCTACCTTAAAATGAGTCTATATTGGCTCCATACTGGTTTTAAACCTACACATTTCTAGACCAGAGGAACTGTTTGGAAGTGGACTTCTGATTTGAATCTCAAATCTGAGATTCAAATCTGTATTGTGAAGAGCTGTCACGATCAAGTCAGTGGAGCCCAAACCAGTCACAAAAATCTGCATGTGATAACATATAAAGAAAAGGATGTTACTATTACTGTATATTTATTACAGTCAGACTAGGTTGTAAAAAAATAAAATATCATATAACAGGTTTGTTTTCAATACTGACTATTAGATGGGTGACTATTACTATTTAAAAGATAGTAATTCAGTAGGGAGGGAAGAGGGAGCAAAAAAAATTTAAATCAAAACCCATATATTGTCAGAAAGTTGCAGATGGTCCACAATAGCAGAAGATTTTAATTTTATGGATTAAGACTACATAAGGAGTTTTGATAGTTCCAAGGGATGGTCCATCTAGCCCAGCATCCTGACAGTGGCCGGGACAAACCAGAGATGGGCTGTGCAGGCTGATCATGACTTTAGGGTCACTGAAAACCTAGCAGTGTACTTACTCATCAACCACTGGTCTAAACAAGAGTTTAGACTTTTGTTTTTGTGAGCCCTTATCACTAAAAAATTTTGAGCATGTACCCTCAATATAGACATATTTATGTATAAGCTACATACATATATTTATTTCTTTATAAACTACATACCTATACCAGTGATATTCCGTATTTTACCTGCATCCCACTGGACCATTGCCTTCACAGGCATTTTGCAGCCAATACAGACACTTTAAGATGGTAAAGACCTGCCTATTTGGCTACCTGTAATCACAACCCTCCCTCATCTTCTTCATGCACTTTGAATGAGACACCACTCAGAAACAGAAAGGGACAATTTGTCCAAGCTTAAGAAACCCTGTTGCTTTAACATGCTAGCAACATCAATTTAATGTGGGAAATATTAATAGGAACTGGAAAATGTTCAAGAACATTCTACTGAGTATTTTAAAAAAAAGAGATGCAAATTTGCAAGTAAAAAAGAATTCATGCTGGGGAGGAAAAAAATTGTGAAATACAGAAGATGCAGAAGTTCTAGTCAAACATTAGCAATAAAATTATAGAGAATGTAGAAAGAGGATAATAGCAGTAAACTGAAAATTTTAAAAAATGTATCCTGCTAAAAACAGATATATCAGAAAAGATCAATGGGCAACATAGTTAGAAGGAACATGCAAGAAACAGAGTAAAAAATTTCTGCGCCAAATATTGGTCCATTGCTAGAAACAGGTATTACAATTTTGAACACAGGCTCAGAAAAGACAGATGTGTTCATCACTATTTCTCTTCTCATTTCAGAAGAAAGCAGGAGGATAAATCTGCCCAATAAAACACTGTAGATGGTCCAGAAAACCTGGCATCTAGAATGAATAAAAATATGATGAAGAGTCAGCTGCAATTACAGACCTACAAATCAAGCAGCTTAGAGGGAAACAGAGCATGGAAAACAGGAAAGACCTCTGAATTGCCAGTGTATTCCAAATATTTTAAAATAGCAGAGAGATAATACAGGAAAATACAGATGTGTTATTCAGATGCTGAACCTGGACACATAATGAGAAGTTTCATTTACAAGTCCACAACATAGAATTGAACACTTCAGGTGTATTTAACAATAATCAACATGGAATGCAGGTCTTTTAAAACAAACCTTCTTTGTTTTATCTTCCACAACTTTATTTTTCACAGCTATTGCTCTGGTTGACAATGACAACTGTGCTCATACAGTATATTCATGTGCCTGTACTTTACATCATTTATCCATGGATTTTAAACATCACATTATATGGAACTAAAAGGCTGTAACTCAGGAATTGGTTCCTATTCGTGTATTAGTGAATTATTTTATCATTGATACAGTTTCCACTGATTAAATTTGCATAATAATTCATGTGTCCCATCATGGAGCATAAAAACTGCAATGCAATTGAAGTGACAAATTATGCATCACAAGCAGCAAGTAGTCACAGTTAACAACTCACAAGCACTGACAATATTTTCCTTCTAAATCTTCAGGTGAAGTCTTTGAAAAATGAATCTATCCTGAGGAATGAAGATCAGTTTGATTTGTGAATAACAACAAAAAGGCTAAATGGTCCACCCAGTCCTAGTAACATCCATGCTGACACTGCATCACTGACACAGCCAGTTACTCTGTTTTTAGGAAACAGCAGAGCAATCTCATCACACACCACCTTGACAAAGGTTCCATGCAAACAGACAGGACCCGATTCTCCTGCTAGTGAAAGCTGCTGTCTCTGTTAGTTTTGACAGAGCTATTCCAGGTTCACCAGCTCCAAATCTAGAGTTGAGGAATAACATTGATAGCCACAATAGCAATAAAATATTATGGATTGTCTGTTTTCTGGAGGACACAGGTATATTAGCTCTTAATAGCTTTAATGGGCTTTGTGTACATCTTTTGTATACAGTTGTGCACCTTACTGTACATATTTATGTTCTGATTTCTGTGCTGTTTCCCACTTGTTGCTCCAAGTTTTCTCCTCTTTTATTCCCATAAGGTTCTCTTCAGCAATTTCTCCCTGTGCTACTTTGTCTTTCCAGTGGTTTCCCATCTAGCTGAGCCCTCAACATTTTGCTTTATTTCACTGCTTGTGGTCTGTACCAGTTAGTACACACTGACATTTCTCTCCCCTGGGGTGATGTCACCATACCCTGCACCCCGTGTCATGATAAGTTTCCCTTCATGTCTGACACCTGCACCTCAGATACGTGTAACTTTTTAACTTGCTGTTCTAATCTATCCTGCTTCCAACTGTGGCAATCAATCTAGTCTTCCTCCCTGTTCAGGGACTGGGGGAGATCCATGGATCAGCTATGGCTTCTGTGAGGACTAGCACCACTGTGCTTCAGAAGCACTTGGTAGAAACTGCATTAGCTGTACTCCATTTCGAGCCCATGCAGACCCAGCTGTCCAGTCTCCATGTAAGCCTTGCTATTTTTAGTTTGTTGCCTCCTACATTTTACCTCTTGCAGATTTTCTGACATTTTATTTCATTTCCTTAGTGAAAACATATGGCAAACAGATGCCTAAGCAAGGCCCCAGGCACCCATCTCTTTTTCCAGACTTTTCAGAATATCTGGGAAAATTCTGAGGTTTACCCTGATATGCATCACACTTGCAATTTATTTCAAGCGCCACATTTTCAGTGACGGGCACCCTAAATACCATCGATTTTGGGGATATGTAATTTTAAAATCAAATTTCTGTCTCTATTTTCTTTTTCCAGAGGCAACTTTGAAAACCTAAATAAACTAACCACCAGGTTTCAAAGTGGTGGTAGTTGGTTACCAATCAGGGGAAGCAAGGATGACCTAAAGAGCTTCTTTCTCCTTCTCACATGCACATCTCAAAATTTAGAAGAATCATTCCTCTACAAACATCAGTTTACCAGTCCTTCCCTAAAATTAAGTAATGTTTTCCACACAATGGCTTGACCACAGCCTTGTCTGAGATAAAAGGGAAATGATCTGAAGACTAGAAAACACTAAATCTAGCTCTGGTTAAAAATTGCTGGTACCCTCTGAGGCTGGGATTTAGCTGTTTTGCATAGATTATGGGCATATTGAGCTTGGCAGCAGCCCTTGCTGTGGCCAAGGCATCTATTCCATGGGACAGTGTCTTCCAAAACACCAGGAAAATGGGCAAGTCTTCAGTGGAGCAATCCATCTCTGTCATGCACTTTTCCCCCTGGTACTTCTTCTCCCATTCCCATATCTATTCCATGGGACAGTGTCTTCCAAAACACCAGGAAAATGGGCAAGTCTTCAGTGGAGCAATCCATCTGTCATGCACTTTTCCCCCTGGTGCTTCTTCTCCCATTCCCACGCCTCACCCTCTGTTATACTATCCTAGGGCAATGCATTTCAAGTTAATATTTCAATATGTTGAAATTATTTCTGAATTTTAATGGTGTATGTGTATTCTGAAGAAAGTTTATTTTGGTAAGGGATACATGGATATCGGCATTCTTTCTTGAGGTTGCTTTGTAATTAATAGCTCACTGGGACCTGGAAGCCAAGAAATAGCATATCTGTTTTCCCTCTATGTGTCTCCTTCCCAGGATCCATTCATTCCTGAAACATGAACTACTGAGCACAGAATTTATGATGTAATTATGTTTAGAAGAGATTACTGAGAGCCAAACATGTAGAAGGTGGCAGATTTACCCATAAAACTGGATCTATCTCCCAAACATGGAGACAGCCAAGGTGTGTCAAGATTTGCTCCAGATATCAGGCATCAGGATGTAGATTTATTCACAAAGTGCAAATGTTTAATTTAGAAGCTGTTTAAATGAACAGCCTCTTGAATTTATTGTCATACTTCCTTTTTTCCTTTCTCATTAATAATGCTGCTTTTTTGCACAAAGGATGAGAATGTTGCAATGCGCTGTTTTCTGTATTGATATGCAGCAATCAAATAATGCTGAATTAAATTATTTTAACATTTCTAAGACATTCAGTGGAAGCTGATACAAAGGCTGGATGAAATAGCTCTAAAAGGCACAGCACACAGAAAGACTGTAAACTCTGAGGTCACAGGGTCTTTCAGAAGTGGTTTACTGGAATCATGTTTCATATTTTGTATCGAAATCACACAGGTGGGAAAAAAAAAAAAAAAGCACAACTTAATCAATGCCACTCTGATTGTTGTATGTGATGTTTCTTTTTCTTCCAGATAATCTATATCAACCTAAAACGCTCCTGACAAATGAAGGACCCCTTTTTGTTGCCGAAGGAAGGGCTAGAGAAAATAATGGAACAGCAGCCAGCACAGGAAATTCCCAAGGGATGCTTACTTTTTCTATACCAACACATAATGTCCCTTACAGATAAAGGAGCCATTTCTGCTGGTTGTACCAAGGAAGCTCTAAAGAACACAGAGAATTTCATCAGACCAGATCGCGAGTGGGGCTGCTTGAAGGAAGTAAAGCTCTGTAGTCCTCCCAAAAGATGACTTTTGAGCAGCTAGTGAGCATCCTCTTCCCCAAACTGCAGCTGGTTAGCTGCTTAGTTGTAGTGGTTGGTTAGTTGGGCAACAGGGACAGCAGCTGCCTGTACCGAGCGGAGACCTCCCAGCTGGCAGGACTGACGGGTGCTTTTGGTCTGTCCATCCTTTTGCACGGGAATGGCAGAAGATTCCTATGTGCAACCTCAGACATCTCTGAAGGTCTTCTTCTGTTCTGTGCCTGAGCCTCCCTGGTGCAGACTGTTGGACCATTTCCACAGCACTCTCTTGATAACGCGCTTCTTAGTGTGTCTCAGCATTCCTAGCCATCATTTCACTGTTAATCACCAAATGTGTGTGAGCAAAGCGTTTGGTAGCCTGTCCTTTGCAGCTGCACGGGGCAGCTGCAGAGCGAAGGTGCAGGACCCCAGTGGGTGCAGGAGAAGCTGCACACTGCCCTGGCAGCGAGCGCCCACTCTGCTGGCAGCCCTTGCAGCCTGTGCCAGCTTCTGTTCCATCGCTTCCCGCAGCACCGCAGGGGCCATAGGAGAAATCTCACTGCAAAATTATGTGATTTCTGCTTTAATTAAATGAAACACTTGTATTCATTTCAGAAAGGTAGAGACATTTCTTCCCCCTCCCCCTCCCTTGGAATCACAGTTTTCAAAGGAAACTGATTGCCATCACATGCATTAAAAATGGTATTTAACGGTGACTTTATCAAATGTACTGAAATATCTACGTTACGTGCATAAACGTAACATGTTTCACCTTCTCTATCTAATCCAAAAGCTTCTTATTTTCTATCCACCCACTCGGGCACACAGTTATTCATTAGGTACAAAAATGAACTGCACACATTAAATATATTCAGATTATTGTAAAACTGCCTCCACCTTCCTACCAGAATTGCCAAGGTAAAAATATATATCTCTTTTCAAAAGATAGATGGTGATAATATAGAAATGTTTCTACTTCCACAGCACCTATACTAATACAAGGAGTCAATTCTATTTAAAAATAAATTCACACTTGAACAGTTGCTGTACTCTATACACGTATTTCACACACTCAGAAAAAAATTGTTAAAAAAGTTATGTAGCTGTAGTCAAGCATTTAGAGGTTAGGAAATAAGAGTGAAGAAGAATCTTCTGTGCCTGAAGAAACTTTTTTCTCCCCATTCCTGTACAAGCATTATGACATAGTCCACAATTACATGAAAATATGCTTTTCACCACAGGAATCCATCTTGTTTAAGCCCAAGAACATCTTTTTCTCTTCAAATTGTTCTACTTCAGCCACCTGTGCCATGGACATCTATAATATTATTTCATGCCCCTTCTAGCCAGGTTTTCTAGGCAAACAAATCTTATGCTATGATTTGTCCCTCAGGCCACACTGGGTGGGCTCAATGAAACACAATGGGAAAGTGGAGGTTTTAAAGAAGAAAATCCTTTCCACGTTTCAGGACAAACAGGGAAAAGTGAAAGCTGTACCAACCAATGCCTTCATCGAAGTAAAGGCTGAAGGTGAACCCTGCTCTGCTGCTAGCATTCAGGTGGCACAGCCCTGAGGTCCCACACCTGTCCTGCTGCACCAGGGCCACCCACATCCCTGCTGCACCCCCCACTTGACCTCTCTTTTCTAAGCACCTGCTTCTCTCAAAAATCTCTTTTTTTTTTTTTTTTTTAATTTGGAGCATTTTTTAACCCAAAAAATGCTCCAAGTGTGTTACCTTATAGCTTGGAATGATGGGGATTACAATACAACCAGATTTATATCCAGAAATCTGGTTTCACTCTTTTCTTCTTTCCCTTGGTACTCCCATTGGCCTCAGCCTCTCGCTTTTATCTGGCTGATCATCTTTTGTCTCTATATTTCTCTCCCACCTTGCACATTCAGTTTGTCATCAAAACTCCCCCTCTGAGCTGAATGTTTGAGCCTGTGCTATTTAGGTTTGCAGCCCGGAAATCTGCAGTAAGAATTCTACACACAAGGCGTGTCAAGGCAATTTCAGTATTAGGTGATAAAATTCCCCTTCTTTCTAGTCACCTTTCAGTCAATGTTTCCAACTGCCCAGTCTCTCAAAACCTTCAGTGTAGCTAAGATGGAGTTGGGTCACAGTCCATAGCAACAATGCCTATGTCAGAGAAAAAAAAATAAAATTTGATATAAAAAAATCAGCACACTACCAGAGGGTTCATCAGCCATCTCTGCCAAACACAGATCTTGGACAACATATTGTAATTTTGCTAAAGACCGAGAGCATCTCAATAGAGATGTCTGCACATTGGCAGGAAATTGATTGATTCCCACTGTTCTTTTTATTCAGAATCTGCTTCCATTTTCTCTCATAAGACAGAAGTGTAGCAGTAGATGGTAGATAACCTCTGGTGTATTCACAGATGCCGTGCAATACATATATACACATTATCACATTGATTTTCCTGTATGTGCCTTTATTGTCACTCCTCATTGCTGCAAATGATTAAATGAAGTAGCAGCAGTGAAAAACTACAAAAGCTTTCCATTTGGCACTATCTGTAACAGTAGCTAATCTGCTTGTGTCCATGAATATCCAACTCATCTTCTAGGAATTACCATTTCCCCATTTTGTAAAGGTCCCAGTGTTAATTGTCTTGTACAGAGTAACCACCTTTATTTTTTCTCTCTCTTTCTCTTGTTTTTTAGGTCCTGATTTGATGATTCAGTTTGTATCCACATGCACTTAGTGACAAATAACACTCTGCCTTAGCAGAAAATGTCTATTGAAGGGTTGCTGAGAGACTGGACATCAATCTAGGGAAGAAACACTACAAAAACTACAGAGCCCACCTGCAGTGTAAAGAAAAAAAAAAAAAGAAACCAACCTAAATTCTAAAGTACACATCTATGCTGTATAATCATGATAAGAGATTTTCCTTGAGTTCAAATATGTCAACACTGAAATAGGATATTTTTGCTTCTTAAATGAGTCAAATACAAGTGACTGAAATTAATTGAAAGATTTCCACTTGCTGTGATAAAATGTGACCATTATGTGGGAAATTTAAATTGAAAAATATGAGTTTTAAAGCATAACATCTGCATTCTTCATGCCGCATACTAATGAAATTATATATTGTTAATTTGTCAAACAGTTTTATATAGTTTGGATTTCTTTTGTTTCCAGTTTGTTTTTTAACATAGAAACTCACAAAAGAATAGAACAAATGGAGAAAATAAAGACATTTCTACAATTACATCAATCTACCATTTGACAATAAAATTTTAACTTTTCATACCATTTTTATCTGATATGTTTCTGTATCTTGCAGCTTGCCTGGTCTTTGGAAGTTCCTTCAACAATGAGTGGATAGAACAAAACTACTGAAGACTCCACCCTGCTAAGAGTGGTGGTGAAAGTGTATCCTTGACACCTCTTCCTGTCCTTACAGTACTGTCCTTGTTATGTATTGTTACGAATGCTTTTAGCACTGCTGTAGTGATTCCAGGTCTGCTGTAGTGCAGTATAGACCCAGGGCATTGGGACAGGGGAAAAGAAGGAAAAGCTTTTGGGATGAGTCATCCATAGGGTAACAGAGCTGGAGAAGGAACAAGAAGGACAGAGAGAAAAGACTAGTGGCAGAGTACTCTGAGGGTGGCAATGTAAAGAACAAGGCTATTAATAACAAGAAACACATGTAGGGTGTGGGCTGGAAGATGGCAGATCCCAGCATTCCAATCAGCAAGCTCATCCTACTGCTCCCTGAAAACCTCCTTCCTTATCCAAAGGATGCAGAGCCAAACTACCATCCCACTTATGTTCCTTCTTTGCAGAACTACCTGTGAAAACACAGACTTCCACAGGAAACACAAGTTGCTTCACTGCTCCTCCACTTGTATCTGCACACAGACTTTTTCCTAGGAGCCACCACTGGTAGAGAGCTGGGTGTTGCATGAAGGACATCAGCTGGTGGCACAGCTTTTCATGCTCCATGCTTGCAATCCCAGAAAGAAAGTCATAGAGGACAGAGGGCTATAGTGAGGGAGTTCATGAAAGACTAACTTGTTCTCCTGAAATATATTTTGAAGGTACTCCTGAAATGGCAGAAATGTATCTGTTAACATAAATGCTACTGAGTAATCAGAGACTAAAGCAGTCTACAGGATTCTTGTTTATTGCTTCTGAATATCAAGTTCTGCTGTGAGTCCCTTAACCTGAACACTAAGACTGAGGTTCAACTAAGTCCCAGGAAATTTCTTTAGTGATCAGCTCTGAAACAGTCCTGAGAATCACAAGGCACTTTCAAATTTCCGGCAAACTTTAATCTGGTTCACTAAAGAGCTAAGAATCATCATTAGGAGAGCCAGACTCTAGTTTGACAAAGCCCTGAGTCAGTACCCCAAACCAGAAGTTTAACCCACACAGCATTAGGTTAAAAACACACCAATGCAAAATTTTAATGCTCACTCTAGCTTGGTTCTTGAACTACTTTCCTCCCATATGTCTTCTAGACTTCCCAGACAAACAAATTGAATCTGAACTCATTCCCACCTTCACTGTAGTCCTTTTGCCATGCAGATCAGGCATCTTCTGCTCTCATCCAAGAACTGCATCACTTCTGGCCTGCTTCTTGCAGCCCCCATACCTAGACACCCTCCACATCAAATTTATCCTGGCCTTACCTCTAAATTTTCCAGTACTAAAAGTGAAGGTGTTGACAGATTCCCCATTTGCTTCCAAGGCCTGATGCTGAGGAGTGAAAGGGACTAGCAAACAGAACCTGATTATTTTTCAGAAGAGAAATCAAGAAGAATAATAATGATGACTTCCTGAAGTACTGGATCCTCTCTCCCTCCAAATTTTTGGTGTATTTCTTGGGAAAATGGTGACAACTATTTCTGCGAAGCCATAGTTCTATTGTAGACATAGCAAGAGACTGGACAAGTCAGTAATATGTATAGCAGTGGAGCAGTAAAACTCACAATAAAATCCTAAGATAATCAGAGTCACATTAAAAATTACAATTGAGGGGGCCAACTAAGAAACCCAAGAAACTAACTGCAAAAGAAAGATAACTAGCACTTGGTTCGATAGAAGTGTAGTCTTGATTTATTTTGAAGCTTGGGACTCTTAAAAACTATTTTGTGTTGATCACCTCCATGCTGTTCACTTTGGGACTGCTGTCCAGCTCAGACATGACCCTCAGCAGGAAGCAGTCAGATAGACTGAAAATAAGATCCAATCATGTTCCTCAAACTGTGCAATCAATGCGCAATATTGCCAACACAGTCACACAACAATTACAGTTCTTTTGTTTTCCCGGTGTTTTACTTGCCTGCAGCTGATGTAGAAGACATTTATTCATAAATCATTGAAGTCCATCCTGTGGACAGTATTTGCCATCAAACATAAAACTGATAATATAACCCACTCTCTGTACCACCCCAGTGTTAAGCTAATGCCCCTCTTAAGCTTCTCTGAAATTCAGAGCTTTTGCACACAAAGAAATAATTTACATTCACAGTGCCCACAGAACTTCAATCCAATCTACTATTTCCCAGATATGAAATAAAGCCATTTTAGTCACAATTTAGTGTTTAATCCAAACTGTAATTACACCATCTTTTAAACAGAACTGAAGTTATTTAACTAAAAATGGTCTTTATTACATGTTTATGTTTTCCCTCCTAGTATTACAGAAAACTGTAGCAGGGAGAAAGCCATATTATCATGGCTCGTCTAAATACTAAACAAAAATGTAAATATTCAGTATGATGTGCAGGTAATTAGTAGTAGCTTTAGCACTAATGGGACTTGCACTGCTAATTCTCCACATAGCTAGATGAACATGTATCCCAAAGTACTTATCAAGGAAACCAAATTTTCAACCACATTCTAAAGTAAAATAGGCTTCAGAGGCTTTATTTCTCTGAGACAAAGCTTTAAAGTAGGTTTGTCTCTACAAGACTGAGCTTCAGGACTTCATACTCTTACTGTCATACTAAAAGAAAATAGAAAAAGATTTAAAGATTATTTATAAAAAGAATTCTTACTATGGAATCAAGTGTCTTTGCATATCTGTTTATGCAGTATCTTCAGTCTCTACTGTTAGACAAGTTCAGCATGTCACAGTTTTAGTTCATACAGAACTAAATATGAAGAAATATGAAGTAATGAAAAGATTTCACAACTGAGTTGATACCCTTCAGCTTTGCATCTTTGATGATAGATTATTGATTTTCTTTTTTGATTAGTATTGATGAGCATTTCTGCAATAAAACAGTCTATCAGGGAAGAAAGAAACAAGTTTGAAATGTGAACTTAAGCCATTTGTCTCATGCCATCACCCCCCTTCATGGCTTAGATACATCTATGACCTATGAGGAAACAGGAGACAGTGAAGGAGTTAATTGTGACTACCTTCTCATTTTGTGTCTTTCAGAGAAAAGGGTCTGACTTCTGCTAGAAGCAAATTAAACTTTTCAAGATAATACCAGCAAGCATCACTGTAAAGATCCAGGTTATGAGGGGTTCCTTTGTTGTAAAGAATTTGATGATTCTGGAAAATGTGTAAGACAGAAATAATCAAAACAGCACCAGGCCAAAGAAGTTTCTCATTTGAGAAAGTATATTTTATGACATATTTTATCTTGCTAAAATAATTTCTCAGTCACATTTAAAATTGTATACCACTTGCCATGTATTAGAAATGACAGATACTTTCTAGCAATAGATTTTGAACTATACCTCACCCATTCCTTCTCTTCACTTCTGACTCAGCCTGACTTTCTTGTGAGTGGAAGTATTCTTCTTTTGTTTTATTCATTATGTTGCCTTCAGTCATTTTCAGTGCAACTGTGTGGCCCATTGCTAAGGTAAGAAGCCAACCATTTTGTTGGCCGTTACCATTCAAAGTAAGACTTTGAGATTAGAATGAAGACTTGCAGTTAAACTTCTCATACATGGTTTAAAAAAAAAAAAAAAAAAAAAAGAGACAGATATATCAAATGCTAGGAACTCTTAGTAGAGTAATAAGCAACAAAATGGAAAACACAATTATAACCTTGCATAAATATGCAAGGTTATTTGCCCACAAAATGAATACTGTGTGCAGCTCTGGTATCTTCACCTCACTAAAAACCAACAACAACAACAACAACAACAACAACAACAACAACAACAAACACCCAGAGAAAAACTACAAGGATGATGAAAGTTATTGAATACATTGACCACAAGGAGTGGTTGAGACTAAGAAAAGGCAATACAGAACAGAAATCAGGTCATTGGAGCAATGAGTAGCAAGAGGAAGTTGGACAGCAATGAACTCTCAGAAGAATCAGTTTGTTTATACAGACAGCAGCAGACCTGTGAAAATCTTTGCCAAAGGACTTTTCTGCTCAAAAGAGCCTTACTCTCTAGGGAAGATTGGTTGAGCATTTGGAAGAGAGATCCACTGAGATTACTGATAATCCAAACCAATTCTGGTTCAGGAAGCCCCCCCAAAAAAGGTGAAGGCTGGGAGAATATGGAGGAGGAACTAGCACATACGCTTTCTTCCTCTGACCTCACCGTGCACTTGCGGCCACTGCTGGAGACAATCCAAGACTCTGTGGCACACAAGGCCTTTGAATCAGGAGTGTCATTAATATAGCTCATTGTGCTGACAGGTAAATTCCTGATCAACGTGATGTCAGCTTGATGGCCTTAAACCGTAGGAGGGTTGATTTAGATTAGAAATTAGGAAGAAATTATTTTCTGTGAGGGTTGTGAGGCACTCAGGTTGTCCAGAGAAATTGTTGACGCCCCACCCCTGGAAGTGTTCAAGACCATATTGGATGGAGGTCTAAGCAATCTGCTGTAGTGAAAGGTTCCTTGCTCCCTCGTTTATTCACCTCTCAGCACAAGGAACCACTTAGCTGAACAATGGTTTTTTTTTGTTATCGCAAAAGGCAAAGACAACTCTAAAAATCTTAAAAGTAAGTATGTAGCATCAAGTCAGTGGAAAAGGACCCTAAATGAATGTAAGTATTCTAAATTTTTTTTCCTCAAATTCCCTGAAGGTTTTATTGAACAGGCAGTTGCTCATGATCTGCACATGTTAGAGAAACAGCAGAATCAGAAACACATTCCTAACTAAGCAAGAAAAATTAAAAATGGCTTTTAAATATACTTTAATATAAATTGATTAAGAATGTAAGATGATGATATTACACCTCTGGTTCTGCAGTTAGAAGACATCCTGAATCCTTCTTTCATGGCTGAATGGTTTCAGAAAAGGAATGCCTGGATGGATGGATCAATGTTTGTTCAGTTGATTTGCCATTTTCTATTTTTTATCCCTGAATATAGTTAGGATTTTTTTTCCTTTTGACTTAGGAAGTATTGGAACCTTGACAAATAATTAAATTCTCACCATGCTGATTTTAATGGAAATGTTACCATTGTCTTGACTGGCACTAAGATTTGATAGAGAATTTCTAAGGTCTTGAATAAAAACCCAAGGAAATAGACCAACTTCCTTTAGTTTTGGTAAAACTGCCTTGTGAAGAAACTCCTTTTTTTTTAACTGGAGTGACTTGTTGGAATTTAGCTTAAGATGATGCAAATACAATCCAGTACAAAGAGACAAATGTGCACAAAAGACATTCCCACAGAAAGCTTTTCAGCTGAGTGAGCTCAACCTTCTTCTGAAACAAAAAGGTGCTTAGGTGACCTAACAAACAAAACTGTGAGTATCCATAAACCATTGCTACAGCACATGCTGAAAGCTGGTCAGTAGTTCTGAGTGGGGGAAATCCTCTTCAGTGGGAACAAGAAGACATTGGGAAGAAAACACCAAACATAGGTTTTAATGAAGTTCTAGTCATGTGTGAGTTCCCAGGTATGGCCATAATGCCAGCAGCACATTTTTTAGTGTTTTACCTCCTTTGATTATGCCAGCAGTGGATAGCTAAGGCACTCCAGGCAGAGTGCTGCAGGTGCACATTCCCTAAGGGCCAGCAACACGAGCTTGTTTCACCCTGCTCTTGTCGGAAGGGAGGTCCTACTGCAGACCAGGCATTGTAGACAGTCTCTATACCCACCATCCTCTCTGTACAGGCTTTCCTGTATGACCCTTGCAGGGGTAGATCTGTGGCAGGTACTATAAACCATTCCTGCACCAAGGTCACACTGTGAGACCTGTGAATATGCTGGAAAAGACCCAAATATCCAGCGCAACCTTCTATCAAAATAGAATCTGCTTTCCCCTAATTTCTTTCTCTCCTACTTTTATACCCTATGCAGCATTACTGCTACTGCAAATACGATAAACCTCTCCTGTTTCACTCCCGTTTGAGACCCCTGCTTTTTGTAGTACAATACAAATGATTCTCAACCAAATCTGAGATGGCTTTGCCAAAAAGTACACAGAAAGAACTTTGGATCAGAATTCTAACAAATGTCAAAAACTATAGCCTAACTTTTTCCAGCAGGAGGAAACAGTTTACCCCCAAATTAAACCCCAGTATTTTGCTTACATTAAGAATATGGTTTTGTAAAATACTGCCACATATTCCAGCGAGAACATCCCTCAATCAAGAATTATGGAAAGAGTTTGATTGTTTTTCCAAGGATGTATGTTAAAAGGGGATCTTGTTTCAAAGAAGCTCATGCTCCTGAAAGACTGTGAGAGAGAGCAGTGTTCACTGTAGCACAGTAAGGGCTGCTTTCCATGACACAGTGGAAACTTTATGAATGGTTTTTGCCAGCACAAGCTGTTTGACACTGAAATCAGTGTATCTATAGTAATAATGTTGAAAAAGGCAACAGAATTTTGAAACGCTTTACTGGAAAAAGATACATCTTTGGGAACATAATGTAAGCATCTTGGAAGTTCTGTGTCTATTGAGCAACACCCACTGAAATATCCCCAGCATGAGTTATCTGAGAGTCTGTGTGTAAGGAAAGATTGCTGGGAATAGAGCTACGCATGTTAAATTAATTGCCCATTCTGAATCCATGTATCTGAAAACTATGAATGATCTCATGTGGAAAAAGAAACAGAAAATGCTGCAAGCTTTTCCTCAGTCAGATGTACAACAAAGTTCTGAGCCTTTCTAGGATTCCCTATTATTTTCTCCTACATATTTACTGGTGGTACAAAACAGTTTGGTAACTATATAGGGATGCACACAGTCATCAGATCTGTAAGACACCACTCAGAATTGAGCACTGACTTGCAATGAAAGTCTGAGTCTCTCTGTAATTCAGGAAGTTCAGCTCTATCTACACTTTTTTTTTTTTTTTTCCCTGAGATATCTTTTGCCATCAGAGGTAGTATTTTCCCAGACCTGAAGGTGGAACTCTTGTTCCTTTGATGATCTTTGCATGAGTGACATAGCATTTTGTATTGTCATTTTTAGCTCGAGGAGATTTGGACTTCTCTGAAGTCACTGCTGGGCTGTATGGAAAATGGCATTAGCCCTGGTAGAAGAACTAGATAGTCAGGCATGAACATCATATTCACAATGAAATGTGCCAGTTCTTCAGATGTTGCCTGTTAGAACTCACACACACAAAAAAATCTTTCCTTTTGGAAATATTGTGATCCTCTTCCTTCTTTTGCTGCTATACAAGTAGACTTCTTGGACTTCTTGTTTTTTTCTGGAGTCATCAAGTGTAAGGAAAAGATTGGCTGCGTATAACCTGTGGTTGGGCTACATCCATACTGAACCAATGTATTCTGTTGTTTATGCTTTAACTACAGTGTATCTTTGGGAAAAATCTCCATGTTTTTACTGACAATTCTGCATTGTTTCAAAGCAGCTTCACAGACAATTTGATCCTATAGCAAACTAAGATATGTCACATTTCTAGTCTCATTTTTAGTCTAGTTTTGCTTTCAGAGTTTTGTAATTTTCTGAAAACCAACACTTCTCCTCAAATATCTCTAAGTACTACTTAGACAAGTACCACTATTAGTACTACTAATTCTATGATTCTGTGAACTACACAGAACTAGCACTTCTCACTGTATTTATGAGAATAGCATACTGCTTCACATCAGATGGAAGCTATTATTTCATCATTACCACCGTTATCTACCGAAGTTAAATCCAAACACATTTAATCAAATATTTTTCATAAAAATATGTTGACTGGCATTTAATTATTGGCATTTAATGACTATCCAAGGTCATCAGTTCCACGATTCTGCTCCTAATCTGAGTCAAACTGTGAAACTGCTAGCCTGTGTCATCCTCCTTAACATTTTTAAAATATATGTTCAATTTAAGCTTTTTATTTTAGTACCCTGGCATTCCTCAGTATTCCATTGCCATTTCAGAAGCTGCAATGTACTGTGAACAACAGAACTAATGAAGACATGGGATTCTGTTAATTTTGATTCTTCAGCACTTAAATAGGCTTAATTATAACTAAAATTTATTCTCCACTAGCCCTCTGAAAACCCTATCAAGAAGTCTGGAACTGGGTCTACATAAAGGGGATGGCTAATATATGCACACTGACTGGCTGCTTGTTGCTACAAAAATGTGTAAGAGCTGAGCTTTTTGCTTACTATTCCTTCATTAAGGAAACAAATTTAGGTTTATTTCCTCAGTGACACATCAATGTCCACAAAACTTACAGGACCATAATGACTTCCTCCAAATTAGATTGGAGCTGGCCAAAAAAGTCATGGAACAACAGATGAACAGATAACATAAATCTTGTTTAGAAGATGACAATCAACGTACATTCATATTTGTTACTCTGGAGATCTTTCTTAACTTTGTTTTATTAATGTTTAGCTAAGAAATGGTCTAATGCTGACGTAACACGGTTGCTCTACAGATATTACCAGGTAGCCAGACAGTTTTACACTTCGATTCAGATGTGATAAATTGATCAGAAGTGGTACCAAGCTGCCCTCAGAGGTTCTGCCCCACCAGTCCCAGAGGTGCGGGCACGCCTACAGGGGCAGATGCTCTGCCAGCCGGGGGATGTGGTGTCGGGGTAGGATCCAATAATCAGTGTGTCAGGCACAAACAGGTTACACTTGTTTTCAAAACATATTAGTGCTATGGCCTGAAGTTGTGTCAGGGGAGGTTTGGGCAGGATATCAGGAAAAGGCTCTCCACCCAGAGGTGTCTGGGCCCTGGAGCAGGCTCCCCAGGGAAGTGGTCGCAGCACCACGACTGACAGAGTTCCTTCCAGGAGCGTCCGGACATCGCTCTCGGGCACTTGGGGTGCTCTTGGGGATGGTGCTGTGCAGGGCGGGAGCTGGACTCCATCACCCTTGTGGGTCCCTTCCAACCAAGAATATTTTATGATTCTAGGAAAAGCTGTTAAAATTTTGTCGGGAATCTTTGTGTCTCTTTTAGAAGAATAAATTTAACTTTTTTACAAACAAACCCTGATCCCAGACTCCCGGTACCCCCTCCGTGGCCAGGACAGCTTCTCCGCCTCCTTCTCTTCCTCCTCCTCTCCGTCCCCTTCCCGCCCCCGACCGGTGGTTCCCGAAGGGAAACAACTACGTGGAGGATGGCCCGGGGGCGGCGGAGTGCGTGTGGCGGCGGGGGCTGGGCCGCGCCCCGCGGCGGAGAGGGAGCCCGAGGTGCCCAGGCGGAGATGCCCCCAGCAGCGGCTGGGCCCGAGGTTTCCCCGCGGTCGGGTTGTGTGGCGCTGGTCGGGACAGAACGTGTCACAGCAGCTTGGGTTGTCTTGTTTGCTTACTTACTTATTATTTGCGACGTGACAAATTGTTAAGTCTGGCATTGCCCAAGCTTTTAAAACTGTAAGTCAGGAGAAAAAGAAGTAGTTTAGTCCGCTTGAAGCCTTTATGTAAGACTTGAAGGCTGTCTTTATTTGTTATGCTTTTCCTTTTTTCACGCTCGCCTTGCTTTTCCAGGGCATGGTACAGGCAGAGTAGGCCTCCAGAACCTGTTGGTCTTAAGCTGCACCAGGAGAGGTTTAGGTTGGACGTCAAGAAGAATTTCTTCACAGAGGTTAATTAGACATTGGAGTGGACTGTCCAGGAAGGTGGTGGAGTCACTGTCCCTGGAGGTATTTGGGGAAAGACTGGCTGTTTCACTTAGTTGGTTCATGGTTGACAGGGTGGTGTTGATAGGTTGGAGTTGATGATCCCAAAAGTCTTTTCCAACCTAGTTGATTGTGTGGTTCTGGGGTGAGACCAGAGGTGTAGTTCTGTTAATACTGAGAATTCAGTATTAGAGCACTGATTGCAGGTTGAACTGTTGTGGCCTCTCATGGCAGGCGTCAGCCCACTGCAGACTCGCTCCACCGGTTCAGCTTGGTGCAAAAGGTGTTCACGTGTTAGTCATTAGCTTCTGCAGCTGACTTAAACATACAAATCCAAGACAAAATGCCTGTTGTCTCCTCTGATTTCACAGAGTGCAGTCCTGTGCCCTTGCCTTGCCTAGATCAAGTCTGTGTTGCCAGATGATCCACAAGAGCACAGATCTGCTGGGAGCCATAGCCTGTCATGTACAGCTGCTGATTCTGGGTGTTCTGTGGGAGATCCCACATGTGTGCCTGCTTATCTCACTAAGCAGTTTCATGTTGCTTTGTGAACATGCTGGGGCTGGTGACTGTGCCTTATTTCAGCCTAACAAAGTTTTTGGTTTTTTTTATTCATTTTACTGACAAAAAGTGAAAGATGTAATTTAGTCCCAAAGTGCAGTTTGTCTGTAGCCTACCAGGGGAGTGTGTTCCTCACTAACTGCAGGCCTCAGCCAAGTGGGCAATAGTGTCACTGTGATTGTGGGGCCAGTACCACTCTAGGAAATGTTTCAGGTCACCCTAGGTAGAAAGCTGCAATATGTTGTTACATTCTAGTTAATTTCATTTACAGGGAAAAACTTTTTGGCCTTGCAGCCCTTATCAACAAGGCATTTATGCTGGAGGTACTTTTTCTAGTGGCAGTGATTGTCTAAAGTGCTGTGAGTGTTGTGAGTGAATTAAAATCAAATCAGTGAATTACATTGTGTTTCCCTGGGCAAGCAGAACTCCTGAGGTTTGTTGTGTATTGTACTGGGTTTCAGGGGAGAGCACTAAGCAGTTTAACAAAAATTCGGGAGTGTTAACAAACAAAAGTTCATGAGTATTAACATTTGAGGTGTGTTAGCAGCATTTTCTGAAATTCATAACAAGTAACAAGTATGTTACCGTACCTAGGAAGAATTTTACTTCTGGTTGACTGCAACTATGTGACTTGTGCTGCTACAGCCTGCTTTGGATATGTCTCTTCTATTTACATAGTTGACTGAAAGTTATTCTGCATCTCAGTCTTGATCACTTCTGGATTAGTGTTTTTTCAGTCACTGATACTCAGATCCAAGCACAGAGACAAATCACCTTCCTAAGAAGCTGAAGTTGAGTGCAGTGTTTTTCACTTGTCTGAGGGGAGTGGTTCATAGGCCAGACAGGGTTGCTACTCAGAGGGACTTGACGGGATAGAGATATGGGCAGACAGAAACCTCAAAAATTCCAGCAGGGTCAATAAGAAAGCCTAGAACAAGTTGGGAAGGCTTGATGGAGAGCAGCCTTACAGGAAAGGACCCTAGTGTTGTGGTGGTTAGAGGGCTGGAGCATGTGGCATTCTAGGAGAAACAGAGATGGGTTTATTCAGCCTTAAGGTGAAGGAAGGGGAGATCTTGCTGTTGCAGGTAGAAGCTGTAGAGCCAGGCTGCTCTTGGAGGTGCATGACAGTGGGATGAGGAGCAGTGGCCACAAGCTGCTTTAGCTACAAGGAAAGTCTTAATGGTCGTGGTTTGGTTTTGTTTTGTTTTGTTTGTTTGTTTTTAGCCTGGATAATAGTCAAATACTGAAGGAAGGCTCTAGTGAGTGTGGAATGTCCATCCATGGGGGTGTTAGAACTTTACTGGACAAGGGTCTGTGCAGTGACATCTGGTTCAGCTTGTACTGGATGGCATGTGAAAATCCCTGCCAACCTAAACTGTCCTGTTGCTCTGTGATTGCTGAAAGAACAGGCATTATTATTTCAGAAATGAGTTGTTAAAGTCATGCTTAGGAGAACACAAGTCATGTAAAGTATGCAAGGTTTCCTTGAAATTGCATCAGCAACAAGCAGAAATTCATAACATTAATTTTATTTATTTAATGTTAATATTATACGAATGTAAAAAAAGTAAGACATGGCATTGATAATCTATGGCTTAGAATTTTTGTTGCAGAAGCTGCTATACTATTTGAGAGAAAATCAGGAGACCTGATGAGAATGTAAGGAGTTTTTATATTTCTTTCTTAGTTTTTAGAACTTGCTGCACAGTGAATTTTAGGCAGCAGTGTCTTAAAGAGTAGACACTGTCATGGAAGTTACTTTACTGTCAGGAAATTCTTAATGAGAAGATAATGACTAGCCAGAGCTCTGCATGCAGCCAAGTCTTCAAAATTCAGAATTCAGATCATCTACCCAAGGCACATGGCCATTGTTTACATTAACTCTGCTTTCACAGTGCTCCAGATTGTAAGTCATCTAAACTATCAGTTTTGACTCTCATCAATCTCCAGATGTCATGAAAGGATAAGGACAAAGTTATGGTGAATTTAATTTATCTCTGCTGTATTTTTTCTAAGACAGAATGGGCTGTGTGTTTCTTTGAGTTCATGTTGTGTTACATGTTTGAAGAATTTGCATCAACACTTCTTCAAGATGATTCTGTATTAAGGAAAAGCATGACATGGCTATTAAATATCTTTAGGGAACCAATTTTTAATTAATTCTAGCTCATAAACTCATGGATTAGTGTATAAGCTGCCAGGAAATTAAATGTCTGTTTGAGGAGGAAGTACTGCAGTTTGGAGTATGATGCTTATTTTTTGGACATTATAAAAAAAAAGGCAATTCTAGATTCAGAATAGAATTCAACTGTGATATATGAGTGCCTCTTTCAAAAGTTAGGGACTGTAGTGACCAAGGTATAATAGAATGTATTTTTTATCATCTTGCATTTAAGCTGCCGTTTTTGGAATGGTGAAAAGAGCGAATCAATGCAAAAGGTATAAAGTACTTTGTGCAGCCTGAAAAATGTGAGGTCACCCATCCACTGCATGTTTATTTGAAGGTTATTATTAAATGCCTTGGGTTAGAAGGGGATTGGTCAGACCACTTGAGAGTGTGTTTTTATAATTTGAAGTGGTTATGATTTGGCTATGACTGCAAAGTCAGTTGATGAAATAATTTACTTTTGAGGTTCTGAAAAAAGAAAAGATGTGTCATTGAAACCTTAAAGATTGACTTCCCCTAACTTGGTCTACTCTCAGTAAACATTCAGCTTTCCACAGTTCTCAATTTCTTTGTTGAGTGGCATAGATCAGAGGAGGAGGGTCTCCTGTTAGCATTCTGTTCTTCTGAAAAATGCAGCATTGTTTTATTTGCAACCATCTTCCTCCCTATACCAGAAATGCTTTCGCTTTCTTGCTGGAAGATGCTTCCCACTTGGCTCCTTTGAGTTTGGAGCAGGTTTGTTCGTGTGCTCCCTGCAGCCTGTACGAGAGGGCTGGGGCTGAACGCAGCAGTCAAAGACCCAGTGCCATCAGCTGGTGTCTGCCCCCATGTTCTCTCTGCCTGCAGGAATCACAGGTCTCAGAAAAACACCAACACCCTCCCTCTGCGTTTTCCCACCGTAGGTAGATGTGAGAAAAGTGATGTCTGATTTCACTGCTGATAATATGTTTGGCTATGTGAAAAACAGGGATGTTTTTTCACCTGTTATGTTCTGCCGTGCCTGACCTGTACCAGGAGGAATATGCTGGGTTAATTACTTTAAATCAGTTTAATTACCAAAAGAGGAAAATCAGGAAAGCTTTCTGATACAATAGCTGATGTACTTCAGGTACTTCCATATAACCAAGTAGCACATGTCTTTTTACTGACACTTGTGACAAAACTTTCTCATACGTGTCTTCTTTTCCCCTTGTGTGCATTCAGCATAATGGAATTCCTTTATGTTACTCCTATGCTCTGTAGATAAATGCTATTACATACAATACTACACATCTCTCTTTTAGAGAAGTGAATTTCAAAAATTATGTTTTACACTATGCAGGGAACAGAATTCAGGCTGCTTATGTACTTACTGGTTCTGCAAATATTTCAGCAGCCTGTTTATACCCCTTGTTAGGTGATGCCTTAGTCATTGTCAGTAGGGAACATAGGCAATTTGGAGTGGAAATCTTCATTCAGGAGCTCTTAACATTTCCAGGAAATGGAATTCCAAAATTAATTTTATTCTGGTGTGTTTTTAGGACATGTTTTACAAATTTTAGGATGATTCTGAATGTGAATTGGCAATATGTGAGTTCTGATCAATCAAAGCATCTAATTGGAAGGTTTTTTTCAAACCTTTTTATGTATTATTATGCTGTAAAACATGTTTGCCTCTGCCTTAATTACTTAGCTGCTTTTTTTGTTCTTGTTAGTGTCAAGTTTTATGAAAAAAGATTTCCAAAGCCTGCAAATAAGTAGAGATAATACATTTAAATGCAGACATCCAGATATTAATGCTGCTTAACTGTGGTTTTGGGGAGCATATGATCATCAGAAAAACAGATTTACCTTATTTTGATTTCTTTAAAAAGTGATTCAGGTTTAACTTTCTTTTTTTTTTTTTGTTTTTAGGGGTTTTTACCTTGGTGAAGGTATATTGGACAACTGTTGACTTGAAAGCTGCTTTTAGGATGTCTGAAGATGAGGAGAAAGTTAAACTCCGCCGAATTGAACCTGCAATTCAGAAATTCATTAAAGTGGCAATTCCAACAGACTTGGAAAGGTTAAGAAAACACCAAATAAATATTGAGAAGGTTAGTGTTCACTTTTTACTAATGTAGTTATTTTTGCAGTATAGAAGCAGTCACAGTGAAAGATTACATGGAGTTTTTGATGAAAAGTTGATGACAAAATGCTTTGATTCAAATTTGGCTAAAGATGAAAGTTCTGTATTTGTAATTGTGTACACAAAGGCCTTTACATTTATAGTAAACACCAATGTTAGCAGTAATTTGGCTGAAATATTTGTATTATAATTCACATTTATATCTTTTACATGCATTTTAGCCATAATGAATGTGTTACAGTACTTTTGTGAGCTGTCATGATGATTTTCTCTTCAATAGTTTTTGTAAAATTAACTTTCAGCCATGCAAACCAAACATCCCTAGAGGTAAAAGGATAATTTTATAGAATCTGATCCTGTTTATTTTACAGGCTACTTTTAAGCAAAAATCACTAATTATGTCCAATTGCTTAGAGCAGCAACATTATTTACTTATGATGAAGCCAATATCTCTAACCTCATTTCATGAATATTGATTTAAACCTTAGGTTCCAGAGATAGTCCAAACAATTAATCTCCTAAATCACTGTTTGAAGAAACTATAAAATCAATATATAATGAAATTTGACCTTGAATACACCTTTTCAGAGGAAGTGGCTACCATAGATTCATCATCATTGCTTCTCAACTATGTGAGAGTCCAACTTTTTAAATTACAATTTTGGAAGACTTAAAAGCTATAGCCTTAAGAGATAAGTTGTCTGTACTTTTTCTTTCTTTCCATGCTTTCCCCATGAAAATTCTTGTTTTCTAAAGCACATTCCATGGATTGGATGGCTTTTCACTCCAAGAGGGAATAAAATGCATGTGTATCCAAAAGAGATACAGATGTCTCTAAGTCTCTGTTAGATAACAGCAATTGACTTGGTAGTACATTGGCACTACACTTCCCGTACTTGGTAGTACAGGAAGGTGGAGATTTTGTTTGGCTTACTGCCCTAGACTTTGTTGGTGATATGCAACAGTCCTTTCCAAAAAAAATGTGCTGTAAGACACTTCTTCTCTCTTGCTTTCAAGAGAGAAAAAATTTCATTTTTCAATTTAATTTCATTGTTTCAATTTCATTTCTTATACCTGTTTTAAAGGATGTTGTGTGAAACACTTTTCACCTTTGTCGGGGAACCATTGTTGTGGTGGGAATATATGTCAGGGTGACACAAAATGAGAAATGAGGGTATCTGAGTCTTATCCATGTGTGGACATTTGTGTAAGACATTTATTGAAGAGCTTTTAGCAGGAGATACTATAACAAACATTTGAGTTCTCTCTATGTCCACTGGATACTGTCAAGGAGAGGTGGAAGGGATCCAAAGCAGAAGCATGAAAGTTTCTTTCTAAAGAGGGCTCTCAAGAGGATATTCATAGAGCAAAAAAGATTGAGTGTCTGAGAGTAACCTAATGTTTTATATGTTTGTTGTGGAATACAAAATATTTGGCTATAGCACAATTATGATTAAATATCACAGAAATATGGAACCTATAGAGTGATTTGGGTTGGAAGAGAATCTTTAAAGATCATTTAGTCCAACTCCCCTGCCATGGGGTGGGAACACATTTTATTACATCAGGTTGCTCAAAGCCCCATCCAGCCTAGGCTTCCCTAGGGCTGGGACATTCACAACTTCTCTGGGCAATCTGTTCTAGTTCCTGACCACCCCCATTAGAAAAAAAATTCTTATATTTCTTATGTCTGTTCTCAACTTACCCTCTAAACATTTAAAAGCATTGCCCCTTTTGCAGTCACTGCAGGCCTTAATAAAAAGTCTTCGTCTTTCTCCTAAGCCCTCTTTCTTTATGGAAAGGCTGCAGTAGGGTCTCTCAAGAGCCTTCTCTCCTCCAAACTGAACAACACCAACTTTCTCAGCCTTTCTTCAAAGGAGAGCTGTTCCAGCCTTTGTACCATTTTTGTGGCTCTCCTCTGTACCTAACATAAGAGGTTAGGATTCCATAGATGTTTTTACTTCCTGGACCTCCCTGAGTTTTACATGTACTTGTTCAGGAAAACATCATAGAATGTTAAAGGGTTGGAATGGACCTTAGAGATCATCTAGTCCCATGGGTAGGAGCACCTTCCACTAGGCTCAAGGTCTTACCCAAACTGGCTTTGAAGTGCTGGGGATGGAGCATCCACTACCTCCTTGGCCAACCTGTGTCTCACCACTCTCAGAGTAAAAAATTCCTTCCTAATCTCTGACCTAAATTTCCCCTCTTGCAATTTGTACCCATTGCTCCTTGTCCTGTCACCAGAGCTCCGGATGAAGTTTCCTTCTCTGGCTTTCTGGTAGGCCCCCTTCAGATACTGGAGGATTGCAGTGAGATCTCCACGCACCTTCTCTCCTCCAGCTTCCACAACAAATAATGTCAATACCATCTCTTCTCAAGCTTTACTATCCTTGAGGCCCCCAGGGTGAATGCTGTCCAGGAGCATGGCCTACTTTGTGTTGCATGACAAACAGAAGTCAACAAGGAGGAATTCTCTGACCATGTCCGTGTGTTTAAGTCATTGGATTCTTTGGGCTCGTCACTTGCATATTCTGAATTTCGAAGCAAAGTAATAAACAATATATTAAGCAGATGAATGTGCTGAAGATCTCTAGAAGAAATTATGAAAAGCAGTAAAGGCTTCCTGAGGAATTTTTCTTAACTGGATAACAGGATTTTTTATTATTAGTTGTTTGGACAATGTATTACAGTCAGCTGAAATCAAATAGGTGATTTTTCCCTAAAACCTCAGAAATTCCTGTTTCAGTAGTCTTTGAGGGGTGACTAAATTGGAAGATCTACTGTTGATACAGGGCTTTCTGTCCATTTTATTTTAAAGAGCACTGGCAGTAATTTTAATGGCATAGCAATTTATTCAGAGGTTATTATTATTCAGTTTCCTAGAAGAATGACGTTAATCTGACTTTGTTGAACACTAAACCTTTTATCCTCCATAGCACTACAAAGTCCTAACATGAAAGAACTTTTTGCTCTGAAAATAAGTAGTAACTTTAGATTTCTCCTTGTATTTTAGGAATCTGAGTAACTTATTGCTGTGGGATCTAAAGTTATTAAAACAGTTATGGAAAGATAGAGGCTGTAGATAAAATTTTTTATTGATAAGAAAGCTTATTAAGAAATTGAGGAATTAAACTTGACATAAAAATACCTTAAAAATCATGGTAAATATTTGCCTTGTTATCTAAACAATTAAATAAATATTTTAATATTGACTAATGTTGTAAATATATTCTTTGATATTTTCAGCACACATTCCAGGAATCACAGCTTCGACTTTTCTTAATTTACTACTCTTTTTCATGCTAAAGTCTCTATATTATTTGTGTCAACTGCCTGTAGCAGGCACTGCTTGCTTTGATTGATGAAAAGGTTGGTATGTGATAGTGTGCAGTTCTTTTGCCAAACTTGCTCTCTGCTATTGTAATTGTTAGTCTGGTCTCTGTCCCATGGGAAGTACTGTATGGATAGTTTCCCACTGAAGTTAGTGGAGCCTCATGGAGGTGCCAGTTCTGGCCTGATGGTTCTTGTAGCTGTGTTTGTTACTATATATAAATGTTCAGTGTGAATGTAGACAGCAGCATTGTGTAATGAATGCCATTTTCTTTGTCAATAGTATCAGATACCTCATTGTCCAATATGACCAGAACTGTTTATCCACTATTCCACTCCATTCTCCTTCTGCCATTTGTTCTACTGCCCACCAAGTGATATATGCCACAGCAGTGTCAGGATGCAATATCACTTGGATGTTAAAAACTGATATTAAAACCCTGGCTGTCTGTAATTCAGTAAAATACATTGTACAAAATCTTTCACAAAATACATTGCTATTACCTCTCTAATTTTGCAATGGGACTATTTATGATTCAACTTCTTTACTTTCAGTTTTGGAAAATTAAAGTGATCGTTTACCAAAGGTGGCTTTTTTCTCTGCATAGCCAGTTGCTAAAAATAGCAATTCTAAGGAGTCTTTTTCCTCTGTTTTAGTATCAGAGATGCAGGCTCTGGGACAGATTGCACGAAGAGCACATCAATGCAGGACGAACGGTTCAGGTAAGGATATGAAAATGGCTGTGCTGCTGATGGGGTTGAATTACAGACACAGTTCTGGTCACCTCAGGGATGGACCTTCAGAGGGACTTATACTTGGCTGGTGGGTTTGACAAGCAAGCACACAGTTTTGCTTTACTTCGTTTAAAAGTTAGGGATTTCCTAATTGTGTCCTATGAGGCAAATGCAGTCGGAAGTGTTTCTATGTTCTTGAAAAAGCAAAAGTTTGGAGACTGGTCTTTTGCAAACTATCCTCTTACATTAATAAATTAGAAAGCAGCTCTTGCAATAAGGGATACTGCTAATTTTAAAGCATGATTTCAGACATAGAGAACATCTGGACTACTAGTTTGGTGTGCACATCTATTGTTAGGTACATGATATCATCAAAGGAGGAAATACCAGCACATTTGTCAGCACGGGCATCATGTCAGTGACTTCACCTATAGTCATCCATAGGGAACCATACACTGTTTCTAGAAATACCTATGTCTTGATCAAAATGGTGCAGAAACTCAGCCAAACATCAGCTAAGTAGCACACAGGCAAAGTAGATTATCAGTACAGAAGAACACAAGGGCCACATCTGAAGCACAAAGTTTGCTGAGACAGATGTAGCATCTGGTGGCTGTAACAGCTGCACTGCCAGTGTCCTGGGGACAGACGTGTGTTGGCCAGGAGAGGCAGCTTGTGTTGCTTTCATAGGTGTTGTTCAGAGGAGGGAGCTGTCTTTGCTACTGTAAATGACCTACAGTGCACGTAGACAAGCAGGATTTGCCAGCACGGGTGGCGTAGTCATAAACCACGGCTCACAATTCTAATACTGTGAATTCCCGTGTTTGTTTCAGTGTCTTACTGACTCTTGTGTGAAATTACAACAGAATAAAAATTAAAAAAAACCCCACCACCAAAACCAGCTCATCTCAGAAAGAAGAACTTAATCCTGATCAAACAACAGAATTAGATGGTAGGCAGAGCTGGAGTTGCATGTCTTTTCTAAGGAATAGTGAGCTTTTTGTTTAGGGTAGACGATATGAAGTGACACGTGAAATCCAATTAATATTCCTGCTCATTGGACGTTTCAGTGTGTATTTTGATTTTTCACCAAGTACTTTTGAAATTTTAATACAAGTTGTTTCTTCATATTCAAAGAGGCTTTCAAAGGTGGAAGTTCTGTTAAAACAATGGCATTTTAACAGTTGTGGTGTAAGCATGTGTTTGCTTATGTCTGTTCTCTAATCTGTTTTCACATCTGAGTTGTGGGAAAAGCTTCTCTTGTAACTTTAAATTACCAGTATCATTTCTTTAGCAAGACAAAAATCTATCAGTAATTAGAGAAAAAAATTGTGTTGAAGATGTTATTTTTAGATATTTTAAGTTAATAAGAAAACTGCTTATATTTCTCTAGAAACATTTATATTTGTCTTGAATCTAAAACTTGCTGTTTTTACTTTCAGTCAAAGTAAATTTTCTTTAGCAATTTATTGCTTCTAGCTCTGGATACAGATCTAGATGCATTAAAGCGGTTCACATTCTGATAGCCAGAGAGCAGAATAAGTATCTGGGTCCATGCAAGAAGAGCAGACTGGCTCTTTGTTTTAATTAAATAGTTAGGAGTCTGGAGTACTTGATAATAAATTATATGACATGTAGAATGTGTTTGCCGTAAGCTGTTTAAATGTTTACTGATGGACTTGTGATCTGTTTGTTTGCAAAGAAATCAGATTAATTATTGTGATACCAAATGTTCTCTGCAGCACACACTTTGCTCTCAAAATTAGATGTTGTAAAAATACATTAGGAATCCCCAAGTCAATATTGACCCAAGGCAACCGCCACAGGTTTTAGACAAATATATGCACAGCCATTCTGCATTTAATCCATGTGCACATAATTAGCTATTTTTCTGAATTTTCAGTTTACCCAGAATAATTACTTCTGTTGTAATTTTGATGATGGTCAAAATTATAATAGAAGTATAGATGAGTGTAAATCTGTTGCTCTGCTTTCAAGTGACTGGGTGACACATTAAAAACTTCTATAAAGGAAGGTGAAGAAAACAGGTAAATCTTGCACAGGGCATAAAGAGACCCTTTAAAAAATATTGAGAAAATAGCTCTAGTGTATCATGCATTAGTTTTTCTGAATGTGCTTTTGTATATTTTCATTTTTAGGGACAGTCCATAGACTTCTTAAAATGTTTGAACCTGAATGAATTTGCAGTTTTTTAGGCTTTGTCCACATACATGCTGACAGTACGATGCAATTAGTTAATTACTGCAAGGTTTAAGCTAATTTCAGTGAAATGGCAATATTTTGTTGTAACATCTAAGGACTGCCCTGATCATTTTGGTGGTGAGAGGAAGGAAAATGCTGCAATTACTAGAGAGGAAATAAGATATTAAACAAAAAAAAAAAATGCAGTGGATGAACAGTCTGGCTTTAGTCTTAGTATTCAGCCCACAGAAAGAGACTCTGTTCTGCAAAACATACTTAGGCTGACATAGTCTCTCCACTGTATTACTCTAACCTGGAAAGCTGCTTGAAAAATGTTAATCTATTTTTTCTTGTTCACTTTTATGGCTTCTAGTTCAGCTGAAAATGTTTTACAAGTTAAAGGTGGTTTCTGATCACCTCTTTTTTTGCATAAATCTTCAAAGCTCAGGTTGTTGGCCCAAGGTCTTGTATGGCTCAGTTCTTCTGTAACATTTCTGAAGTGATCCTCAGGTACCTCTCTGGCATATTGTGTAGATATGCTGTGAGGGCATGAGGAGTAGTGTAGAAAACTTTATATCTGCAGGAGATTCTTTGTGGTATCGGTGAAGGATCATGTAAAATCAGGTCATTATTGCAGCCTGTGGCCATCTGCAGGGTAAAGATATCCTTAAACTCAGAGTTCCTTTGACCTAGGCCAAGAATTTTCTAAGACTTGAGGGACACAGAGTAGAAGTGAACTGATTGTGTGGTCCAAAAAGCCGGACAACTTGGTGGGATATGTGAACAGGAGAGCAGTCATTGTGGTCTCTCCTACAATCTCTTCAGTCAGCAGTAGTAGGATCCCAGGTAGAATAGTCTGTCCAGTTGGGGCAACACACTTCCAAGGAAGGCATGAAGTGAATAGGAGAAACCAGTGAATGCAGTCAGAAATTGAGAAAACAGGACTTCTGGTAAAGATCAACAAATTACTTATTTTGCCCAAAGAGCGTCCAACAGCATCGTGCTGTCTGTCTGCAAACGTGGAGAGGATGGTTGCAAAGAGGGCAGGATTTGTCTTTCCCTGTTTTGTACAGAGAGGATTAGAAATACCTGGTTCAAACTGAGGCCAGAGGGATTTCTGTTAGACATAAGGAAATGCTATAGTATACTGAATTCTGGCAGTGAGGTATGAAGGACATTGTAGCTCTTCATGCAGATGTCCTTTTAAGACCAGATTAGATAAAAAACTGACAGAAATAATATAGGGACAGGGGATCATGCACTGAAGGGATGACTTCCCAAGGTTTTCACCAGTTCTATTTTCCTAGTTTTTGTGAGAAGGCCATTTGAAACAAAGATTGCTGTTTGATTTTGGAAGTTAATGGACCAAAATTGCAATTGTTAATAAAGAAAAATTCTTTGTCTTTTGGGTTGAATTTGGAGAGTATGAAACTCAGGAGTCTCCGCAAATGAAAAGAGAATTTTGTATTACCTTCCTCACTAAATAATCTTGGTTTTAAAAGTGCAAACAGTTGGGATGAGAATGATACACTTTCATGCTCTACCTAGAAATTAGACTAAGTGGCATTAAAATTATTATGAGAAGAAGTCACAGTCATTTGCATATCCATAACATTTGTGATGTTACACCCTGGTGAGCTCCTAGGATGTGTCTCCTCACAGCAGGTCTGAACTTTCCTGCTAGGCTGAATCCATTCACCTTCTATTTAATTGACAGTAAGTGGAGCACAAATCCTCCCTTCAAAACCACAAAGGAAGAGCTACTAAAATTAAATTTCACTAAACAGGCTAATATCATCATCTGATTCCTCCATCTTCTTGCTCAGAAATATTTCTCTTTGATTAGCAAGGTAATAATGAGCAGTGGAAGTGAGGATCTGGTTTAGCCATTCCTTAGGATGAGCACTTCATACCTCTTTAAGCTTCTCTTCAGGATCTGTGCAAACTCCCATCAGCCAGTTGTGTTGTGTTGGTCACTGCACAAACTTGTAATGTGCCCCAGCAGCAGCTGCAGTGATACAGATCCCAAGTAGAACTACATTTTAACTCAATTTCAACTGCAAAATTCTCCTTTTTGTTTCAAAGAAAAAGCAGCTGCTATGAAGCCATTGTTATCTCACCCCAAACTCACTGTTGTCACTGTTTTTGCACTAGTTTTTGTTTGTGTGATATGTCTTTTTTCCTTTCTTTGGTCTCCATGTTTGCCAAAGACAGGATAATGGTAATATTTTATTTTTTTTTTTACTGAAATAAAACTGCATTATCATTACCTCAGCTCCTTGCATATAGTTCTAGAAATTAGACGATTGAGCATTGTGTTTAGATAGTCCCATTTTGTTACTTAAATGAAATTCCAAGATTCTGTAAAGCAAGAATTTTGGCACATGGTGCAGTATGAAAGTGGTGACATTCTCCTTTTCTGGGTGCATAGGGGCACACCATTGGGGGGAAGATACCAGGAAGCAGGAGGTAGACTGAGATGAGAGATGGATGGGGGAAGTTACTGGCTACCATGTTTCTAATTCAGCTCAGTATCTTCAACAGCTGGGGTTTTTTTGTATCTCTCTTTCTTTAAATCGTCAATCAGTGGTTTTACCTGAGGTTAGTCTTGAATAATGCAGCCTAATTTGGCTAATAGTATTCTTAATTTAAGCATACAGTATAATCTAATCAAATCTTAGTAATTTGACACATGATTTTAACAAATCAATAGTTCTTTCTTTGGAAGTTTGTGCAATGTTACTTCAACATGTTGTTGAATAATTTCCTTCCTTCTTCTCTAATTACATTTTCTACTATTTTTTTCATAAATGCTAAAAGCAATTAATTCCACTAGTATATATAAATAAAATTAGTTCCATTTAGATCTTGCTTTTCCAGATAGTCAGTTTTACCTTTCTAAGGCATTACCTGTACCTGGTTTGTATTCTGGAAGAAAACCTTTCTATTTCTAACCACTCATTGGTGTCAATCCATTCTCTTGTTCTATTGTGAGACAAGTATTCAAATTAATCGGTAAATAATGTGACAAAGTGTAGAATTTATTATATCACTGTAAAGTAATGCAGAGAATATATTTTTATTAGTCTTTTTTTTTTATAATTAGATAAAACTCTGACCTAAACCAGTAAGTGGTGTAATTTAAACTGTAAATTTCTTATTTTCATTTGTAGGACAAGAAAATTTGTGTGCATTTTTAAAGACCAGGCAAGGAAAAGCCCCTTTATTTTTAATGCAGAAAGAAATTTATCTCATTTGAAATGCCTGTGCACATACTCTTCTTACTAGTTGTGAACAGTTTATATCTCCTCAGAAGTCTTCTAACTAAAGAAGTATTTACATGTTTTATTAAACTTGATGTTCCAATGAAAAAAATATATTTGTTGTTCATCTGAAAAAAAATTAAAAAAAAAAAAGTAATCCTTCTCCTTTGTCCCTGAAGTTGTCTTCATAAAGTGAAAGTTTTGGGGTAGTTGGGGGTTATGAATGACTGTGTCCTGAGGTCCTGTGATCACCGCAGTCACTTTTTATTATTTAAAAAAACAAATTTTGAGAAGCAGTCATTTACTTTACTTGGGTATTATTGCAACTTGTGTAAATATTTTGGCAAAGACCTAGATTTACTAGAGAAACAGAAATAACTTCAGCGATTACACAATGAATTAATTAGTTAAATACTTTAACTGAAACCCAAAATAAAGCAAACTGATGTGGAGAAGTGGATAAAGTACAAAACCACAGCCAGAAAAATCAAAATAGTGGTGGTGATGGGTTTAAAAATGTTTCTCCCTTGATCACGAAGATGTTAGGTGCTTCCCAGGCACTGGAGGTGTCTGGCGTTCTCACACAGTAAGCTACAAAATAACTCGTAATACCCTTGCAGCAGCTCCGTGCCAATATGCGAGAGATGGAGAAGCTCTGCTTGCGAGTGCGCCAGGAAGACATCCCACTTCTGCAGAGAATGATAAATCCCATTAAAGAGGAAGCTTCGCTTGCCATTAAGGACTTCCTGCAGCTGCATTCTGAATCTGCAGAAGAACTTAAAAGGCAACTCAAAGGACAGGAGGATGCCTCTTTAACCAGATCTGCAACTCTAGGACAAGGTAGTAGAATTTAATTTCTGTATTTATTCTATCTCTGTCATTGTATCCAGTATGCAATTTCTCTGACCAGATATTAATGAAGTAAACGAATAAGATTTCAGTTGAAGAGTATTGTTAATGAAGAAGTAGATTTCTTTCCCTACACCACACTTTTGCCATGCCCTGTGACTGAATTTTGATAAGCAGAAAATGCTTAAATATCTTAAAAATTAAATATCTATGGCTTTCCATGACAAAGGTCCTGTACCCTTGGATCTTGAAATAGTGGACTGTTCACAGGAAGAATACTTACATTTATGTTTCAAGGTATATTTTATGGTTTTGGCTTCTTTTGTCCCCCCTGCAAATCACTTGATCATGTGCAAGTAATAATTTTGGCCATTTTAATTGAATTAGTGAAGAAATACCAGGAAGATTTTAACATGACAAACAGCGTAATACAGCATTGATGAAATATATGGAAAAGAGAAGCAAGTTCCTAGGTAAAGAAGAACATCTCTTCCTGTAGCATTTTAACTCAGTAACTCACAAGAAAGGAGTGTAATCCATTTAAAGAAAAGATTTTGGAAATACACTGTGACATGGTAGAAATCAGATATGTTTGCTGGTCTTCCCTCCTTTCTGTATAAAATGTCTTTCAATCTTTGTTCTACCATTCTGTCTTCAGAAGTCTCTGTTATGCCCTGGTGCTGGCTAGTGCTCTCTCCTGATGATCTGTGAGAAGGTTGGTTCCATCAGGATTAAACCTTTCCCATATCTGTAATTAGTTTGATTGCTGCAGTAGCAGTATTACTTAAAATGATTTGAGCATTTCATGTGTCCTAAAATCAAAAGAGCATTCTCAGTCAGTAGCACTGTAGAAGAACCTGCTGTCAGATTTGATTTCATGACCATTCCCGTTGCTGCATGCAGAACTACAAGAACTTCAAGTGTGATTAACAGGCCAGTGAGCCTCGTGGTTGACAGGGAGAAACGGAGAATTGACAACCAGGCTTACTTTCAGAATGTTGTGTGCAGTAGTATCAGAAAACCTTGTGAACATGAAGATAAATCAGATACAGTCACAGAACCCTTTGGGTTAGAAGGGATCCTTGGGCCATCATCTAGATCCAAGCTTCCTGCCATGGACAGGGACACCTTCACCAGACCAGGCTGCTCAGATCCAACTTGGTCTTGAACTCTTCCAGGCATGAGGGCATCCACAGCTTCTCTGGGCAGCCTGTGCCAGTGCCTCAGCACCCCCACTGTAAAAAACTTCTCTCTTACAAGGCCAGCAGAATAGACTGAATTGGCTTCTGACATAAAAATCTCGACCTCTTCAACACCTTCAACATGTTGTAGTTAGTTGTTCAGTAGTTTGTTCTAATGTCTTCGTGGATTTCAAAGTCTCTTCTCTTACAGTCCTCTAGGACCACCTTATTCAAGTTCTCAAAAATATGCTTGAAATTTCAAAGGCTGTTTGTTAAAAATGCTCTAGAGTGAATTTCATCAAACCTTCAGACCCTAAATAGGCCTAGCTCATCCAAATATTTTTAACCTGTTCTCTGTTTCAACCTCTCTCTTTCTTTCTTATTTAAGTTAATTGCATCAAATACCTGCTTTGCTACCTTTTTATCTGACAATGCACTTCCACATCGTTGGTCTTCTCTAACTGCAAAAACATTCACAGGAACTTCCTTGCTGCCATTTATGCCTCTTGGTAGTTGCAATGTATTTATGTCCTGGTCTTCCCGACGTTAACTTTCCATGTTTATATTTTAATTTGTACTCATATTGTGTATCAAATTCTTGACATCCAGGGCACTGAAGAGCTCTTGCTGAAGCAATAAACATCTTCCTCTGTATCAGGACAATTTGATGTCATCTTCAGTACAGCCTGTTTTATAGTGTCTGCTAGCAGTTCTGCAGTCCTTTATCTTTTAGGAACTTCTGCCACATAATTCCTATTAATTATTTTACCCAGTTTGTTGACATCTCTTTTGTGAAGAGCTCATTGTCTTCAGTATTCAGTGATTCCCTTCATATATATTAGCCATTACTTTCAGTCTCTTTGGGCGCTTTTCTCTTTTTATGATCAAAACTAAATTTAAGATACCTCTTCTGTTGGTGACTTTCTGCAGCTGTTTTCAGTACATTCCAGTATTTGATTGGAAAGGCTTTGTCCTGGCTTACTGCTTCTCTTTTTCACACAATTACATAAGTAGCAAATGGGAACTAGAGTTTAATTTCAAAGAGGAGGACTGTTTCTGAAATCTGAAATACCTTTGAACTACAGAGGACATTGAGTATAACAGCATTTCAGAAGGACAAATAAATTTATTAGAATGATGGAGATGAGAAGAACGGAAAAAATATTATTGGAATGACAGGCATCTGCAAGTCTGCTCAGGAACGTGGAAATAATTCACCCCGTTTAAAGTGAAACAGACAGGCAGACAACTAAATACAATTAAACAGGTTTTTTTCAAGTTTGCCTGCCTGTGCAAGCAGTCCTGTTGAATTGCTAACCCAGACACAGTGTATTGCCTATTCTTTTGTGCTTAGAGGCTGCAGTCCTGAAAGCAAATCTTGGCTGTTGATCTTAATCAAAGGAAGTTCAATACGTGCCCGTTCTTTGTAGCATGTTGCTTCCCATCTGGTAGAGAAGGAAGGAGTTTACAAATTCAAATCTCCCATTTAGAAGGCATGTCAGTGATATGATACAGTCCCTTCCCCCATTCACCATCCTCAACTGAGGGCCAATAGAAATGGAATTTAATTGCATATTAAACAAATACTAACAAAAGGTGAGACTCCACTCTTAAAATTACTAAAATCTTTTAAGCAACATATTGGATCTTCCAGAGCATTAGATTTTTATCTCGAGTGTAATGAGGTGTAAAGCTCCTCTGTGAAATCTGCAGAGGTGTTTTGTATTATTGTATTTCTGTGGAGATGCTGTATAAATGAACTGGCAAAGTCACTTCCATTCTCAATTCTATTAAAATTGGTTAGACTGATAAAAAGTGAAGTAGTGAATGTAAATTTCTTACTCATACTTTCAGCCCAAATGTGACCACCTCTTACCCTTCCTCTTCTTTACCTTAATTTTTTTAAAGTGAATTAAGAATTTTTGTGAGGAATTTTTTCTCTCTGATTTTTAGTTACTACGAAATGAAAACATGTAACCTACTTACAGTTTTATTTCTCTGGAATGTGTGTCATGCAAAACCATGGTTTTACAACACTTTCAAGGATATCCTTTTCTGCAGTAGGTTGGCATAGATTGTTAGGAGCAGAGCAGAGCAAGGTCTTGGGAGGAGGCAGCTTTGCTTAGTGAGATTTTTATTTTGCTTTTGAATTATGAATACTTTAATTTTAACCTTAGCATGCATGTGGTTGATTAGGGAAGAGTACACCTCTCTGGGCAGAAGAAACTTGATTTGTTAAATAGGATTGTGGAGGATTGAAATGAAATAAAATCCTCGAAATCTGTGATAAATGTCAGAGTATGTGGCAGAACAGTTTTCTCAAAAAATGCACACATTTGGATATATAGTTAATTACATTGAAAAGGGGAAAGGAATATTTTAGAACTGAGTAGACAACCTTAATTAATCTGAGGTTGTTAATCAAAAATATGTTCTGGAAGAACAGGTGATGATTATAGAAAGTGAAGTGCCTTCCATGTGAGGATTCTTAAAGGAAAAGGGGTAGAAATACTTAAAAAGAAAAACAAGCCCAAGTTAAGCCCTCAAATTCCTTAGTGCATTCTTGTTACTCTGCTTACTTAGTAATTCTGTCTAAGTATCAATTTCATTCATGTTAGACTTCTACTGAGCTGAGAGTAGGAAGATTGGGTCCTTCATCTATTTTGAGATATTGAGATAAAAATGTTGAGAAATGGACAAATGTTATGAAAATGTTCTCATTTTTATTTTATCTTAAATTAATTCCATGAATAAGCATGCACTGATTTTTTATTAATATGATTATATTTATTTGTTTTCCATTGGACATCTCTGTTGTTGTAACAGTTATATAATATTATTATCGTACCTTGGCACAATCATTGTATCTAAAGATTTTAATACAATATTTACACTTTAGTATTGTTAGATGGATCTAACCAGCCTTCCCCATAATAAGCTTTCTCTTGGGACTGCCTTCCCAAGGAAGGAAACACCAGTGTCCTGCTGAAGGAGCGATCTCCCTTCAGAAGTTGAAGTTGTTTGAATTGAGATGATCTTTGCGCTGTGTTTACATATACACCTTCTCCAGTCTGCCTTTCAGACTCGCAAGCTCTTCCTCAATCCTTGTATTGACAAGCCAAACTGGTTTGTTATTTTTCTTTATTGCCACTCAATTTGTTGTCCACAATTACAGGCATGTCCATGGCATCTGCAGTGGCTCTGGAGTGGGCTCTGACTGGAGGAGGGGTGTGTGAGCCTGTTCATTGTATCTGCTCTCCCCAGTGCCACTCACTGTCTGTCATTCCCCGTTTTTAACACCATACTTTGTCCTAATGTCTTCTGCATTCAGTCCAGGTGATTTAGGGAGGAATATACTTCAGAATATCTTGTGTACAGCACTGAGCTGCAAATGTCTGCCATCCTCACTGTACCGTTTACCCAAATGATCCAGCATGGAATGCTGGGCACCCCATTACTTGGGTTTCACTGCTTTTGCTTTAAAAGCTTTTTCCTCCAGCATCTTTTAATTCTCAATGGCTGAAAATCAAACTGGTTGCATGATAATCAATCATAAAATGAGTAACTGTCTGTCCAGTTTTGGGAGCACAGCGTTTTTATGTGTCGTACGTAAATGAAAAGTTTTTGTCCCAAGCTGTTTTCTCAGCCTGGTCGATACAAAATGAATTAAATGACCTTGAATTCAGGAGTATAATTTAGTACCATTTCAGGAGTGGTTGTGAAAATGTGCTGATAGAAATGAATCTATTTCTTTGTCAATAACATCCTTTTAAGAAACTGTGTAGTGATGTAAGGCATCTCCCTATATGATCATTTTTGGGGCTGTTGCTTGGCTAGAATTAGGTTAAATGTCAGATTACCCTTGAGAAACTTCAGGAGTGAGAAACTCTGCACACCACCTGCCTCCTGGTTCAGTGCATTTGTTTATAAACATCATGTTTCTCATTCAGAAACTTTATATAACACAGAAGTGAAGGATGGCTCCCAAAGTTTGATCCAGATCTACTCCCGCCTTCCGGAAATACCTCAGGAAGAAAATGCAGCTGAGTCCTGGGAAAGTTTAGAAGGGGTATGTTGGAACTCCCTCCCTGCCATGTTGGTGCTCTTTGTTCTAGCAACTGTCACAGAGTAACTTTTTTTTTTGTATTTGCAGGACTTGGTTGAGCTCAGCCAGTTGGTGACTGAGTTTTCTCTCTTAGTCTGTGTAAGTATTAATTCTGCTTTCTGTCCTACAGAGTCTCCTACAAAAACGGGGTGCATGGGTAACTCCTAGGTGGGGTTGGGTGGGGATAAAAAAAAGCTGAGGATGTATCTCTTCTGTGATTCAGGCTCTGCCAAGGTGGCACTTTGAGGAGGCAGCAGTCTCCTCTTTCAGCACCAGTGCTGGGAGTTGCTCCCAAATTCTTGTCACTGGAGCAGCTACAATGTTTTGGCCAGCACACGTGGCCACAAGCTGAACCTTAGCAGAACCTCTGCTGTGTTGGTTGCAGAATTCTACCTAGGTCCTATTAGTTTTTACAATTTCAAATTGTAATGGTGGTGACAGTTCTTACTGCACAGGGTGTGTGTTTGTCAGGTATCTCTTCTCACTTAATCAGGAGTGCTAGAAAAATGCTGTTATTATGCCCTTTCTCCGCTCTCACCGCATTGCCAAAATGTCTGTTCCCAATGTTTAGTTCTTCCTGTGCCATAGGGAATTTGAATGCAATTCTCTCTTCTCCTAGGAGAGTTCTTTAATCTCCTTGCTACTGGGTTAGTAGAGATAAATAACCTAGCTTTTATCTTTTCTGCTGAGTATGTGCTGCTTCATCTATACAAAAAAACCCAAGTAAGAACCATTAGACTAGAGGGACTGCAAAAATGTTCATTCAATTAAAGGAAGAGGTCCTGTTCCCAGGACTTACTGGATTTTGCACTTAACCATCATTAGATATAATAGCAAGCATTTAAGGTGGGTGGACTGCGTTGTGGATGAATACCAGAGCTGGTGTACTCAGCAGTTTCTGACTTAGAAAGAGTCAAAAAGTTCAGAATGCCTTTTACTTTAAGCTGAACATTAGCCATCTCATTATTTTGTGGCATGAAACAGCCTGCGTACTGCTCAGATTAGAACAAGAACAAACAAACCCACAGACCCCTTTATCTTCTGCTCCAGTGTTCCCTGGTTGAGACTGCAGGGGAACCTGACTGACTGCATTTGGAGAAAGGATGGAATGTTTTTGTAAAATCAAACAGTAAAATACACAGCAACATCAAGTATATTTTCCGTGCTGTCACTATTTCTGAAGTCATTGTTCTGTAATGTTGTAATTAAATACTTCTTAGATTTCTTGATGCAGCTTTGTATGTTGGAGTTAGTACTGATCTTATAAATGCCCTTTATAGAATTTTTTTTGAAACTGAGACTCAGCAGGAAAGAAAACAGGCTACTTTACATTATTTTTCCTTTTGGACTGTGAATTTGTCTATCTATAGAAAAGATTTAGAAATCATTTTGTTCAACTGCAGCAAGACATTGTCTAATATCCACCCCATATTATTACTCAATAGTTTAGATTTTCTTGAAGTTAGTCTGTAGCTTGAGCAGAGTTTAGCAGATGCTAATCATGGAGCACCACTAAGGCTGCCGGGTGCAGATGAAAGCTGCTGTGGGGCCCTGATTACAGGCATTAAAATGGTGTGTATTGGCTCACTGCTGCTTCCCAGCAGGTTCCCTCACTCATAATTCCTTTGCATCTAGGCCCAGCAGGAGAAGATTGACAGGATTGAAGACCATGTCAACACTGCTGCTGCGAATGTTGAAGAGGGAACCAAAAACTTGGGGAAGGTAGGGATCTGCTCCTGCTGGTGAATCAATGGTGCCCTGCCTCCCAGCCACCCTCTGTATTAACCCCATTGATCTGCCGTCTTTAATGCTGAGGGAACCAGCAATTAAGGAAATAAAGAAGAAATGACCCACAGGTAGTAGGGAAAAAAAAAAAATCAATCTCTCTTGTAATTTTCTATCGCGTCCAGGCTGCTAGAAAATACAATTATTTAATTCTGGGGGGGCCTTTTTAAACCCTGTTCTGATGGTTACTTTGTTTTACCTGCAAAGTCAAGTGCAGTCAGTGGCTCACAAGAATCACATAAACATTAAACAAGAGGTTGATGATAACCTGTCAGTGCCATCCTGTTCCATGTCAATTGCTAAATAAACCCCAAAGCTGCAGTCAGGCCCATCACTGAAAAGTCTGAGCATTTTCTCAGATTCTGATTTGATTTAAGGATGGTGACCAGGTAACACCCAATGTACACAGCAGCTAGAACCACGTGAAAGGACTCGGTTCACAACTGCATACACAAGACAGGATTTTGAATTGGTGTTAGCATGTTCTGTCATACTTTTTTTAAATACTAATTTGTAAAGTTTATTTATCACTGAGCATTCAAGTCATTGCCAAGAGCAGTGAGGGGAAAATGCACATCGCCACAGGCAAGTATTCTAACTATTTTTTTTTTTCTTTACAGGCTGCAAAATACAAGCTGGCAGCTCTGCCTGTGGCAGGTGCAGTCATTGGTGGAGTGGTGGGGGGTCCTATTGGTCTCCTTGCAGGCTTCAAAGTAGCAGGAATTGCAGCTGCGCTTGGTGGTGGGATTTTGGGCTTCACAGGTGGAAAATTGATACAAAGAAAAAAACAAAAAATGATAGAGCAGGTCTCTTCCAGCTGTCCAGAGCTTTCTCACCAAAGTGCCAAAAAATCCAGCTGAAGTATGGATTCATTATGGCCAGGAATAACAGCGTAGTAGCTGAGCTAATGACAGACTTGCAGCCTTATGCTTTATATACAAGGCTGAATTGTGTGAATTTTGATGACAGTTCTGTTCCTTGGGAGGGCAGAAAGAGTCGTGTCAGAAGTTCTCTTTTCAGACACGGTGACATCAGTCCTTTGAAAATTATAGGGATAACTTTTAATTACATAATTCTTAGGTAAGGTATAGTCACAGCTGTAATAATGGGTGACAGGTGCTTCATGCCAAATTTGCACAAAGTGTCTTGCAGACAATACAAAGAGATACTTGGAAAATTCTAGTGCTTTCCCATGAATGCCATGAGAAGCTGGAGCTTTTATTGTAGTGCTCCAAAGAAAAGGAAATAAATGACATCATTCTTTCATGCTCATAGTATTTTAAATTTACCTTAATTTATCTGGATTCCAAATTCATCCTGTTATTCCCCAGGATATGACTGACTATGTCTGTTTAATAATACACAGGGAAGCATGTGCTGTCATAAGAAAAGGTGTGACTGTTTACTGAGCAAAGTGGAAAAAAGTTATGTATATATCACATCAGCACTGGAAGCAGCTTCTCCCCTTTCCAGGCAAGGCAGTTAATTTGTAAACTCCCCACCTTGCTCAAAGTGTAGTTTTCAATTGAACAGTCTAAGCAGCAACCCTGCAGCACTGCTACTGGAGGGTAGTAATTTTCCACAGCTGTTCAGCTCCTTGGCTTGTCCTGAGAACACTATACAGGATGAAGAGCTAAGCTCTGGCATTCTGAACCTGAAGCCTCACATTTTTGAAGCAGCACTTACTGCAAGATGTTGCCTTTGCTTCTCCTGGAGCCCAGAGCGCCCTGGTGGGAGAGAGCAGCTTCTCTGGAAGGCAGTGCTGCAGCCAGGCCCACTCCCTCCACGGGCTGCCAGGCCAGCAGAGAAACAGCGAGGTCCCTTCATGCTGGCAGTGCCAGCTGGCAGCCCCCGGGGTGGGGACAGGGTCAGAAATGTCAGCCTGATAGAGCTCACGGTGTAAACCACCCTTGTTTGGGCAGCTGCACTCTTGCATTACTCTCCAGTGCCAAAACTTCTGCTTCCACCCACACTGCAGTGTAGCTGCTCAGCCTCTTCAAGATTTTAGGACATGCTGTGGAGCCTGTAAGGGGTGAAATGCTGGCAGTGCTTTTGCTTGCTTTTTATAGTGGACACCTGTTATCTTACCCTCCTTAAGAAGCCTTTTGCTTCTGGAGCTTCAATTGTTAAATGCGAAAGTGTTACTGTGTTGTTATTGTTATATAATTGTACAATTGTCACATGATTTACTGTTCTGAACATGGTCCTACCTCCATCCTTTCAGGACACTTCCCACACTACTGCTGCTACTGTCTGGGGGAACAGAAATTGAGGTTGGGAAGCAGCTTTTTAAAGTTTTTAGATTGGTCAATTCATCCTGAGCTCTGCTTGTTTTCTTAGGTGCACAGTGAAGTGAGTATTGAGATAAGGCTCCCTAGCAGGGAACATGGTCCAGGGAAGTGTACTACAGAAAGAGCTCCCTTTCAATAACCAGTACTTTGATACCATCACTGGAAATCACTGTCTGCTAATGACAGATGATGGGGTTTTGTGCCTAGCGACATTGTAAGCAACTGTTAGTTACAGCACAAATAACTTCTTCTAAGCAGTGCTTCCTTATTACTTTTAAAATACTGAAATTGCTATCAACCAGAGCATTATGTCTATTTTAAGTAGGTCTGAGATTCAGGGAAACAATGTGTGCAAGAATAGTTTTCACAAGCAATTGCAGACATTGTCAAAACTGCACGTGTTAAAGCCTCGGTGCCTGCACTGGTAAAATCAGCTGGAGTGCAAAACATGACCTGAGTAATTCAACTCATTTGCTTCTGACAGGCAAAAAGCCCTTTCCTTTCAACGCATCTACTTTGGATGTAAACACAGTTAATGAGCTTGTAACAACTTCATAGTGAGGCTGTTCATTCCTTTGATATTTATTTTTACATTTAAAGGAAGATACTAAGAAAAAAAGTGTTCTTAATTAGAAACTGGTTGATCCTTTGTATCATCTTCAAATGCGCTCTCTGCTTTCCTGCTGTATGCTGTGAGACCTCGTGCATTTAAAGGACAACAGCCACATCAGCGATGGTGTGGACTCCATCCTCTCCCCCCAAGCTGGAATAATGCCAGGACAATCTAAATTCATAAGACTGAATTCCTGCCCCAGCTTATACAAATTCAGCTTGGTGCGCACTCATTTTATGAAATGTCTACTACAACAACTATTCTTCCCCCTTGCATCCTTGTGGAAGCAATTGGAAATCATTGTGTACACACTAGATGTGGGAGACTGTTATTTAAGCTATGATATTTTAAAATAGGTGGGTTATTTACATATGCAAAGACACATCAGCATGTGAGTAACGAAACTAGCAATTAAGTTGCTAGGCACGTTACTCAGAAGAATTGTAAGATATAAATAATTCTTTCAGATGAAATAAAAGTTTTGCCTATGAGACTGGTTGGAGCATTTACTGAGAACACCAGGGTTTATTTCCTTTCAGCATCTAAAAGATTAATCCCTCCCAAATTTTATATTATTAAAATAATTGCACTACCAAGATACAGGAATCTTGTAATGAGTTCCCAAACACATACTTCAGCTATCAAAATATTTACATTGACTGAAATGAATATAAGTTCCTAAAATGTCACAGGCATCCAGTAACTCTTACACACACAGTGGCTCAGAAATGGACTCAAGTTCAATGGAAAACAGTTTGGCATGGTTTTGTTCCCTAAGGGGAAAACACTAATATTTTTGACAACTTCTCCTGGAAAAGCTGTGAGAAGTGTTAAAGGGAGTGGGAAGTTGAGCACCAAATGGTTAAAAGCACAGATGCAGATGATCAGAGTGGAAGGGCTCAATTTGAAACACAACCTGGATTTTGACAAGGCCTTGGCTTTCTCAGGTAAAAGCTGAAGTGCCCTTCAGCAGAATGGGCAAGCCCAGCTCAGCTTTAGCTGTTCAGCCTCCTGCCTGCAGAGAGAAAAGGCACTCGAGCACTGCTGCAGCTGGCTCAGTGGTCATCAAGAACCCAGGAGAATCAGGTCCAACTCCAATGGAATGCACACCAAAATTAGCTGAGCATGTAACTGTCATAAAACTGTTACCTCTAACTCTCAGCCTAGTGCTAGGGATGCCAAAGCTCTGGCAGCAAGTCCTTACCCTCAAAAGCAAACTTGAATTAAGGAAGAGCAGAGGGAGTTCATCTCTTTCACTTCCTAGCTGAAAGCACCAGCCAGTGGACTGCTGGGTGGATGATGACCATCTCCCTTCAGAAAGGGAAGTTCAGATATCTTCCACCAAACACCAATTATAAATCCCATTCCTCCAAGAATCTCAAGAAAAAATAGGAACCTCAGAGGAGTAAGGTAAGTACTTGCAGGTATCATGTAAGAATTGACTAAAATTTCAGGTGCCAGAACTTCAGAAGTTGCATAATACAACCTGCAGATAAGAAGGGTCAGCCTTAAAACCACACCCTGCTCACATCTTTTGATTTCAGCTGGCAGGCAGTATGACGCAGCTGCCAAAAATGCTTGATTTGTGATGAGATGGAGAATGGGGCAGGAGAAGACCTGGCTTTCAAGCATTTTATGCACACTCCAAAATACAGATTCATAAAACCAACAAAAAAGTATAGCTGTAAATAAAGCTTTGCAATACTGCTTTAGCTCCCAACTTTGCAGCTGCTTAGTCAGCTGTAGCTTAATGTAGTACCAGCAACTCTGTCCTTAGAAATGCTCCCTAGAAATCTGCTGTGCCTGGTGCTGCAGGGGCTTGAGTCAGGAGCCTGTCATGGGATCAACTTTTGCCACAGCTGCACAGGACCATGTAAGTCCTCTGTCAATAACTGAGCCAGTGGCATCGAGCTGAGAGGCAAAATGGTCCTGAGCAGTGACTGCACAGGTTGGGGCACTTTCCTAAGTAAGCCTGAACCCAGTGTTCCACCTGTCCAGAGAACAAACTTGCTTCCAGGGACACTGAACTCTGGGGCCCAAGTCACAGACCTACAGTCTGTGCAGTAAGTGTACAAATCCAGTAATCTCCACAATGCAGCACAAATCAAGAGATATTCTGCCATCTCAGTTACTGTATGTTCACCTCACCCAGCAGCTTGAAGGTTCATTGAGAAAAGTCCATAACAGAATGCCACAAGGAAAATGATAATTCCTTCTTCAGAGCAGAATCCAAAGACTACACAATAAGTAAGGCACAAGCCAGGCAAAGAGAGTAACAGAAGATTTGCAGTGGTTGTTTGAACAGTGTCTGCCAGGAAGGCAGGGACCTAGAAGGAAAAAAAACCCAAAATACCCAGAGACTGATGGTAACATACATACAGATATAAATTTAGGACTGACAAACTCAGATACTAGTCCAGTCCCAGTCCTCTGATTTTGAAAGGTTTTTAACATTCCTGTCCTTTTACCACAACCACGTGGGCAGCATAACAATCTTAGTTCCAGGAAATCAGAGCAGTACAGCCCCTTAATTCAAAATACAGCCATTATCATCAGAACTTTTCCTCTCCTCACTTGGTATTTTAATATTCCAGATTGTTTAATTGCTTGGATATTTACAGCCAGTAAAGCACCACACAAGATTCTGTAAAACTTTAATTTATTCCCCTCCCAAGTATCCAGAATAGAAGACCCTCTTAAGTTGGAGAAAAATGTGACAAAGAAATAGATTACCAGGATAGCTGTTCACAGAAGAAGAAAAAGCACATACTACCAAGGTTACACAGAAAACAACCCAAAAGTCCTATTTAATGGGATAGTGCAAGTTAACAGCATGTCTCTGGCAAGGATACCTTCATTTGGATTATAAAAGTTTTACAGAGTTAGATCAAGAGTCTGGATGGGTCTCTGATATTTTACTATAGCATTAAGAATGTACTGTTTGAAAGATGCTGTACAGAATGACCCACCAAACAAATGTATTTACAAGCCTGGGGAGAAAAAAATTTTTCAGTTTATTCAAAATAAAAATACACATAGAATTATGAAAATATAGGTTTACTATTTCCACCACACAGAAGTCAATGCTGCTGTCTGAAAGGCTTGCAAGATTATTTCAAGTTTTTTAAAGTTCATCTTTTTCCCTCAATAAGGTGTACCTATGTTCACTGGGTGCCAGTTTCTGGAATGAGCTCTCTGGTGGGCTGCTTGCTAAATCCTGAATTGGCTGAAAAACAGAACAAACAGTAAAATTGTTTGTTGGACTAATAATCATTCATCTCCATTAAATGAATTTCTAGCATTATGGGAATGCAGAAATGTGCAGCATCCTCATAAATTGAGTTTGGGTTTTTTTTTGGAAGGTATGTTCTGAGTCCCAAGTAGGTGGAACATAGACACACACACATATTAATTAAGCAATTCCAGTTAAGGATATTTTGTTGTAATATCTCAAGGGCAATGGCCATCACATGAGTTTCTGTACAAGTCACACACAAGTATTTCAAATGTACCCCACTGTGTATTTGCTTGAATCCACCACTTGCTTTGGGTGATTCTAGATTTATCTGAATGTGTTTTATGAGATACACCAGGGCAAAAGTGACTTCACTGCAAAAGTATTTTAGAACTACTTTTCCATGGAAACTAAAAGAAAACACCCATACAAAAATACATGCAATTCAAGGGGCATAGCTGACCCACGACAGCAGCCTACAGGTTAGTGAAGGCCAGTATTTATTTCCATTGCATCCACATCTTCCACAAGATGGCAGGATGCCATACAGGGATTGGAAGGTAAACATCTCAGGTTTTCTGTGCATTTTTCAAGGCAGAAATGAGGCAAGAGCAAGCCTGCAGCTCTGGGTCCTGTGCCTGTGCCAGGCAGGCAGCAGGATCCAGGGACTCCACAGGCTTCCTCCTTCCCTGGCCAAGCCTCTTCCTCAGGACAAGTGCCTATGCCTCAGTCTCCAGCCCTCATTTCTGCCCCTCCTCCTGATGACCTGAATTCTAGTTGCTCAATGAATTTCTGAGAAACACACGGAACTACTCAAATGAATTGCTGCTGAGACAGTTCAGCCCACGTGTTTTCACAGCCAGTCGTGACAACATTCAAAAGCAGTCATTCTCCTGGCCAAGGCAAGCCCTCCAGGGCTTTCACACTTTTAAATCTTTTGAGCAGGGCAACAGGAGGCTGCACTCAATCAACGCAGAGCAGTGCCATCCTTACCACATCCCAGAGATGAGCAGGAAAAGTAGTCTGTAGCTATAAATAGTTTCTGTCCCTCAGCCATGGAAGGGCCCAAGGTTCCCATACACAAGGGCACCAGGGCTTCTCTGGGACCAAAGTGGCCCTCTGAGCCATGGACAACACAATGTATACCTTGAAAGAACTGTTTAAAAACAGTTCTTTCTTTGGAGCATGCCCAGGGTAGAGAAAATGTTCCCTGACAGTTAACTTTGCACTTTTCAGCAGGACCCCAAGCATGTGAGCTGAGTGGAGTATTGAGAAGATAGAAGGCTGATCAGGACACCATTAGAAAACTGTGATGAGCAGAGGGAATGGGGCTGGTCATGTCCTTTCTTCGTTGACACTGGGGGGCTTCTGACTTTTGTCTGGAGAAGGATCTAGTATTTGTGTTCCTGAAGAGATCCCAGAAGTGACTTCCAGCCATGTAATTACATAACATGACATGCTGTGAGTAGAACCATGAGGAAATCAAACTGACAAGTGCAGCCTGTGAGCACTGCTAATGCTGTCTGTCAACCGCATTAACAAAAGCGGTAAGGCCTATTTCTGCTCACCCATCCTTTCTTGATGCTCTAATAATTTGCCTCCTCCTTGCATTGGTAATATATAAAACATTCAATCAATTGTTGGTTCCCCTTAGAAGCACCCTCCAGTAGTGTGTTCTGTGGGAAATAATGTGACTATGATGGATTATCAGCTTTTGCATTGAAGTCACAGGAGAACCTAAGAGCAGCTCTGTGAAGTCAGAACAGTCATCAAGCCCAAGATCTCCTGTTTCAGTGGAGAAAATAAATATTCTCATACTCTTCCCTTATTCAAGGCAAATAGGTACCATATTACCCCTAATGCCTACTATCCCTTATACTCCCTGCCTTGACCCAAAGAAGGTTGAGGAACAAGCAAAAATGGGAATGTTATGCTTCTGTTAATAGATTTTCTCTTTCAAAAGATAGAAGTTAAAAGTACAAATATACTAGAAGGTACAGCTCTTACAAAGAATAATAAAAAGGTCTTTACTAATGGCCAAAAGAAATGTATTTGTTGTAACCTTACCTGACCAGGTGCTACATCAGTTGGATCAGGGCCATGATGAAACTCTCTATGCAGCTTTCCAGAATGCAAGTCTAGTACAAATTGCTTCAGTTTACCTGGAACTCTGGAATAAATTCAACAGAAACATCCACATGTCTATTACAAGTTAAGTCCAAACACAAGAGATTTAAAGTACACTGCTTAGAGTAGCCAACTTCTGTTTATCTAGCACACTATGCCTACTTTTAGGTGATTAATAGAGGACAGGGAGCCACATGATTTGCTAAGGTCTCCCACCAGCTTCTTTTTCTTTCCACTGTCTCTTGAGAACACAGCAAGTATTTCATCTTTTCAATAACTCCCACAGAGCTGTACCAGCCAATAACTTCATTGTGAACTCCCTTCAGCTCCCCACTAACCGTAATGTAAGAGGGAACAGCAGGTTCCAAATGCACAGTTTACAGATACAAATGACACTTGGGGAGCACTATTGACAAAACATCTTTGAAAGGCTCTCTACTGCCTCAGCAACTGCACACACACCACAGATAAGCACTAAGAAGATATCAATGTAAATCTAATCTGAGATCATCTACTGTCACCCACAGCAAACGTGCTAAACTACAGCTTCCAGTTTTATTTGTGAAATGTCAAGTTGACTAAAAATCTCAAAGTGAAGAGTTAATCTAGTAAGTATTAAAGATGAGATAAAAAACTATAGTGTGGGCACTATGCATGAAATTTAAAGGTAATGTGTGAATTGACACAGGTTTTGTAGGGAGTCTTTCATGAAACTAATTACATTTAGGAAAGAGGAAGAAAGTGTGGTCAGACAAACTATCAGCAATATATAGGATCATCAGTAAATGCTATGGATAAAATGCAGCAAATATTCATTCAGAGGCCATCATTACAGCAATGTCTGTGAGCAATCAGAATTACACTGGTACTTTAAGGGGCCTCTTCCCATCCCAGATGAGATCACGAATTAGTACCAGTGGAGAAAAAGGGATTCATTCCAGTCTGGCTATAGGGATAGCAGACTTACTGCTCCCTGCTTTTCCTTGGACTCCTGCCCTGTTCTAGGCCAGGCACCTTGCTGAAGACATTCTCCTCTCCTAACGCAGCAAAGGCACTCGGTGCCTCCAGCCTCGTGTAGCTCAGCCTGTTCTTGCTGAGAAGCTACAACCCATCTGTTGGACACTCCCTGCTATCATTTCCAGCCTGGAACAGCAGGATGAATAGGGCCAGGTGGCCAACAGATGAGGATAAAATAGTGATGGTCTCATTTGCCTGCCAAGTGCCCATTCTCCAAAAAGACAATGAGCTGCCTAAAGAGAGAGGAAATCTTTTAGTGGGCCAGCTCTGAAAGTGCCATATCCAAACCCTATTGGCTGGTGGCAGCACTGAGGTCACAAGAGACCGTTCAGGGTCAGTTTATGAAAGGGTCCAGAAGGTTACTGAAGTGATAGATGAAGAGTCTCAGAATTAAGATTTTACTTATTATTAAGAAATAAAACCACCATACAAAACCACCCCAGAAACAACAAAACCATCCAAACCACACATACACAAAAGAGTATCTTCCCAGGAGCTCCAAGCTCTTCTTGTTCCCAAACTGTGATTTGCTATTTCTATGTACCAGCTCAACGTCCTAGAGTAAGGTTGAGTAATTATTTATCATTAGGCAACTGTCAACAATCCTGACATCTCTCTTTCAGCTTCATTTGTAAGTGACAACTGGTACATGTCAAGCAAGTAGCTCTCATTATTCTGACAGTGTTTTACAGAAACTGAACATTTAAGAAACATAACATCAAAGTCTAAACTAAATATCTCTACTACCTCTCTGTGAGACGTTAATTTGTTTTAGGGCTGTTTAAAAAATGCAAATATCCTATTTTTTTGCGAGGTGCAAATATCCTATTTTTTTGCTAGAGTGTGCAGTGAATACAGTCTTCCAAAGAAACAGAAACACAGGAAAAAAATAGTCACTTATCAAGAATTTCAACACACATAGCTTCAGATATTTGAAAAACACTCTTCAAGATACATCAAACAGAGAAAAAATTTTATAGATAAGTCTGTGGAGAATTGCAGAAAGAAGCTAAGTTCAAACTCTCCTCCCTGATGTCAATATCTCAGGTAGAAAAATGTCTTCTGGAATAGCACAATATTACATTCACATTGCATGCTAAGTCTGAGCTTTGAATCCTTGGTTTTGACAAAAATTAAATACCCAGCCTAGACATCTAACCAGGGGTTAGCAGGCAGTGTATGTGCAGCTGCCTCCTTTGAGACAGAAACTGGAAGTGTTTTTAACACCCAAGCAGAAAACAAAGAGCACTTGTCTCAGGCTGAAAGCTCCTGAAGAGGACATTTACACATCTTCATTCTTGACTGACCAGTGCCAGACAGAACATCTGCTTCCAAGGCCGTGCACCATAGTCAGGCTGAGGTGACGAGGGTCATCACAGCAGTATTTCACCTAAGCACCCTGCTACATTGCTGTCATGTATTTTATCCAGATAAACATGCCAGTGATTGGCCATTTTCCAAGTTGCACATGGAAAATTTCACAAACCCACACAACTATTTCTTTGCCAACATTCCAGGTGTAGACTAATGCAGGAAGGCTAGAATTGCACTGCAGGAAAACCCAAACCTGCAGGCTGGGAATTATTACATGCTGCTTTTTACAGTAATCCCTGAATAACACGGTACTTCACATTCCATGCAGTATTTTTAATCTTTTTTAGTTGAGATATCTAGATCACTACTAAGAATGCCATGCCAGGCTCCAAATGCCTAACCATGATAGAAAATAGCCAAACTGTGAAAGAAAAGAAGACCAGCATCTAAGAACTTCATACGAAATTCTTTTCTTGCATAAAGTAATACAACTCCATTTAAACAATGACTTCAATGTCAGCTCATCCTGCCATAAGGCTCTGACACTAAACCATACAGAGGCAGTCTTAGCAACCCCAGATTTACTCATCTTCCTGCCACAGTACTGATTAAAGTACATTTGTTCTTCTCAAATTAAAATGCACCAAGAAAAATACTTACGACAAGTCGCTGAAGTCTGGAAAGACATACATGTGCCTGAAGCTATCAATGGCAATGACAGGGCAGTCTGCTGGAGTCTTCTGAATGTGGAGGAGTGGATGCCTGAATTTGTCACAGTCAGCATGGAGGAAGTTTATTGTACCTTAACATGGTGAGCAGACAAAAACCCATGTTAAGATGTTTTTATTATTATTGTCTTGAAACCCACTTGAAACCACTTTCCTAAGTATTACAAAGGTGGAGATATTAGATAGATACAACATGCAAAACCTGAAAATAGGTCTAAATAAACAACCAAAAATAATAGGTTTTCTTAAAGTGTTTTTTTTTCCATATTACAAAGTGAAGCTTTGTTTAATGCCCTCTCAAAACTCATTAAATCATTCAGACAAGAAGGATTTCTGAAAGTTACTTACTAATAAATTGTGCATCTTTTATAATAATTTCCAGAGGAGTTGGTCCTCACTGTCAAAAATGCATCAAGCCCTACAGTCTCAAGAGCTTGAAAGCTACAATTCTGTTTGGCCTTTGCTTCCGCTCCACTGAGCTGTCTGAAAAAAAATTATACCAGTAAACCCAAGAATTATTGGGAATTATTACAAACCTTTTTCACCTATTAACTGCCGTGCAACCTCCTGTTGGAATTTCTCTAAACTCTCCAAGTCATCTTTCATGTGAAAAAGTATGAGAAAAGGAAGGCCTTCTTCTGTCAGTTCCTGCACAGAAAACAGAGGACAAACTCATTTCGTCTCCCTCTTTCTGCCCTTCTTAAGGGCACCAAATTAAGTGATTCCAACAATTTTCAAATTCAGTGAGATCTCCACTTTGAAAACAGGCAAAAGAGCAAGACTAAAGATGTTAACTGTTTGAAAACAGGCAAAAGAGCAAGACTAACTGCTGACCCTTCCTCTGAGATACCTGAGTGATACAGTTAACCATGCTTCCTCCCTCTTATCATATACAACAGATAAAGGATGAGAACAAGTCATGATCAGCATTTTGGGAAGGGATACACTTTCACTGGAACACTTGTGCAAAAGAAATAACCAGATTCTGAGGAAACACAGCAGATCCAGAGAAACCACAATAAACCTGAGCACCATGGTTGTTAAATGCTACAGAAAAGCTGAGGGTGTACTCTAGAACCCAGGTCTAGCTTATTCACATAGTAAACTGGTGCTTTCTTATCACAACACAACAAGTGTCTTTGAATAACTCTATTCACTCATCACTAAAAAGAGAAAAGCAGAAGCTAATGGCACAGCCAGAGCAATTATGATCAAGTACTGCTCTCCTGCCAGTAACTGTGTGCTGACTGGTCATCCTTTGCTGGACAGGCAAACTTTAGTTCCTCATATGAATCTGTTCTTGCAGCCCAATGCCTTTTAAAGACCTCTGCCCACAGGCAGGATTATAAATACTGATACAGTTAAGTACAGGATTGCCTTGAATAATTTATTCAGGATTTTTCTTTTACTCAAACAAAACACAAACGCTTGCTCCACAAGTGATTTTTGTCAGCTCAACTCACTCAGCCTGATTGAAGAAACAATAATTTATCATCTTCGAAATGCCTACAGTTGTCTATCTTTCATTTGCACAACTGGTATAACAAGCAAGTGCTGCTATTGCTTTGATTCTAGCCTACATCAACATAAAAACTGTGTTTTTTGGGAAAGATAGCAGTGGCTTATTCTGCTACCAAATAGAAGGGTTTTTTCAGATATCTTCAATTTGCATTAAGTTGAAGGAAAGACCTTCCCTATCAGTAGGCAGCCAGTTACACAGGGTACATGAAATGGCTCTTGCTCTCCCTTCAGCCAAGTCCATCCGGTAAGTTGAAGCACAGTCTTTTAAACAGAAGACTGCAGAGATCCTCATAACTTCAATGCTCTTGAAATCCAATCCCTAAAACAGCAACTAATCATATTTCCTCATTCTCATTTTTACACACACAAATTCAACTGGGTGTCAGCCTCCTCTCCTAATACAGGATGGGAAAAAGTATGTTTTGTACCCTATAATTATGGTTCCATTTCCCTCACTTCAGCAAGTACATTTCCAGAGGGAAAAGTCTTAAGCAGCTTGGTATTCTGGCTCTAAGGTCTTTTCTTGCTTGCAAGCAGCTAAAATGACAACCTCAGCAAGTTACATTCACAAAAACAACTAATCTCCAAACAGGCTGTAAGAACAGCTGGCGTGAACCTTGCTAATTTTAGCCCTTCTGTAAGGTACCTCCCTTTGTTTCCTGTGCTGTTCCAGCTTTCATATCATGTCTCACTGACTAGGAAGGACAAGTGGAAACTCCCTAAAAGCTACTGTATTTTTTGGCACGAAGAAAATCAGAAGACTTTCCATTAGATCTCAGCTTCCCACATCACTTCTGTGCGCCTTTGAGAAGCTTCTTACTGGTTCCAAACCTCGCAGTTCAGCACCACTGTTGGACAACACAGGTTCACTGCACCCATTTAACAGAGAACTACACAACCTGATTCCAGGTTAAACAGGGATTTCTTCTGAATGATATCCTGATCCCAACAGCCTCTGCCGGTCAAGCACAGGAACTGTCTCGAATGGGCAGTCCTCGAGCAGAAGACCCTGCTTCAGATCTCAATGACTGTGTGTTTAAAGTGTATTCTAGTGCCATCAATACAGTTTTACAGTCACAGCACTTCCTATTTTTATCTTGTAATAAAATATGAGCCCATTTAAATAACTGTACAATCTCAGCATGCAGAAATATCTCAATTCTGGCATGTTTAAATTTGTTTGGGTACCAGCACCACTGAAATTTTTAAACAAACTTTGCCAGGCAAAATGTCACATTGCAATTCTAACTATCTGCCTAAGCAAACAGGAATCAAGGGTTAAGGGAACAACCAGAGAAACCACAACAGAATGTAGTACAAGCTAACAGTGATGAACCTTGGCATCCAAGGCTCAGAATCCTGTTTCACCATGAAAAAAGTACACTGAAAATCTATCACACACTTCTAAAGATGTTAACATGTGGCATCTTTTACATACTGAGTTGCAAATGAAGAATTAAGATTTGTTAACTGTCAGAACTTTCCAATAAAAGCTGGCAGGATTGACTAGAAAACAGTCAACAAACATGGCTTAAATAAAACCACCCTGTCCTTCCCTCTGCCATGAAACCTGAAGTGCTGCATGCCCAGAACAGCAGATTCAGGATAAAAAGAATTAAGTGTGCAAACTGTGAATGAATCATGACTGATTCTCTTGTTTCTCATCCAGTATGGACAACATAATTTGTGACACTCCTTGGCAGATTTTCTAACAGATTCTCTACCAATGTACAAAAACTCCTTTTGAGATGCTACAAACTTGATAATTTTCAAAGGACTTTTCTTCCTGTTATTTATTTTACAAAGAATAAAATAAAATATGGAGTTGGATATGGACAAAAGAAAAGTAAGTTACAAAAGAAAACAAAAAAACCTTGAAAGAAATAATAATAATGAGAAGAAAAGATGTTTAAAAACAAACTCCTGAATTCCACCTGACAAACTGCAGCAAAAGAAGAAAAGCATGGCAAACAACACATGAAACTAAAAAGATTAAACTACCAGTGCTTTAACACAGACTGAAAATAAAAACCCCACATAGTTTCATTACCACTCCCAGAAGATTCCATGGTCAGCCACCATTTAATGTGCTTATTTATTAGATAATGCTTTGGAAGTGGTTAATACAGTAATATTTTTCTACCACTCACATTAACATCAATGGGAGGGAGCTGGGAATGTTTAGCCTGGCAAAAAGGAGGCTCAGGGGAGACTCTGTTGCTCTCTACAACTGCCTCCAAGGAGGGTGTAGCTGGGGAGGGTTGGCCTCTTCTCTCAGGTAACAAGTGACAGGAGAAGAGGATGACCTCAAGTTGCACCAGGACAGGCTTAGACTGGATGTGGGGAAAAACTTATTCACTGAAAGGGTATGAAGCACTGGAACAGACTGCTCAGGGAAGTGGTAGAATCACCATTCTTGGAAGTGCTCAAAAAACCATGTGGATGTGGCACCTGGGGACAAGGCTGAGTGTGGAGCACAGTGCTGCTGGGTTAACTACTGGAGTCAATGATCTTGGAGATTTTTCCCAGCCTTAACAGTTCTGTAATTATAACTTCTTACTTTGGTAGTGTATGAAACTACTACAGATCTGCCTTCAGTGAATTTCAAGAGTAACCAAAAAGCTCCTAAAGAATGAAAAGACATTATCTGACAGCCATTTTCTGTTTGAAATAAAACACACAAAGTTCTTTGATGTGGATTAGGGACCTTTAAAGGGACATTTTGGTTTTAAGAAAGAAACCCCAAACACAGAATAGTAGAAAAAGTCTTACCTCCCCATTTTCAAATGTGATTTCTCGAACTAGTGGTACACATTTATCTTGTGTCCATGCATAAATCAAATCAAAATTGGTTAGTGAGCCTAAATACACCATATCTGGAGCATTTTCCTGTTGAAAAGAAAAATACAGTATGATGAGAAACAGTAAAAATGACATTGCTACCTACAAAGACTACCTACTCAACATAAAATAACAATATTCATATAAATATTTAAAACAAATCTTATACCCATATTCAAACTTGTGCATGCAAGATTTCTATTAAATATGTGATAAAAGTAAAATGGAAAATAAATATTACATATGATAATTTATGCAGTCAACTCCATTTTATAAGACAATTCATAAATAATGGGAGATATTTTGTTTCCAAATTAGGGATGCTTCAAGTAAGGGCTATTTAGATTTCTGCTTTCTGCTAGGCTGAGAAGTAATATCTCCAGACCTAAACTAAATGCAGACACGGAGCTGCTTCAGTGAATGCTGATAGCTACAGAGACTCATCAAAAACCCCTCCTAATGTCCTACAGGACTTGAAACTGGTATTTTACATTTGCTTTGCCAAAGAGATATGAATAAATAATAATTTTCCTTTATTTGCTAGTCATTTCAACTTGTAATTCAGTGCTAGCGTCCTTTAATTTAATTACAATTTTGGTTATCGTGAAGTGAAGCATGACTTTGCAAGCTGCGGCCATGCTTAAGCACACCTTAATTCAGAAATGCTGTGTAAATTAGGTAACTTTATAAATTCTGTTGTTGGAAAGAAATAAAAATGCTTTGAAACTCCCTTCCCCCTCAGGTCTATTTGCATCTATTTCCTCTTTTGTAAGCAGCTCTTTTCATACAGTAAATTTGAAAAAGAAGCAGATTTTTAGACAGTATGTCTCTATAAAGCAATTATTGCATATTTTCTTCTGTACTGAATTTTATATCCATTAAAACCATGTTTATGGCAGTTTGTTAACCCACAGTTAATTTTGTTAATTTTTTTTTTAAATTAACAGATGAGCTCCTAACCCTTGTAGACTAAGGTATACAATACAGTTAAGTAATAGCCATAAAAATATACAGTAATTGTCACTTGCTTTGAAAAACATGAAGTGTACCAGCTTCACAGATTTTAAAGAGTTCTACAGAACACACAGTATCCATACACATGATGTGTTGACTGTGTTTCTCAGAAAAAAAAATATTAGTTTTTTTTGACATGGGTATTTCAAACAATCAGTTTAGGTTCTGTGCATTAACTGTTAACATGTGAAACGGATCTTTTTCACTGACTCAGAAACACTAATTTCTATGATCCTATTCCTCACATTATTTAGTGATGGAATAAAACTAAGATCTGAGATGCAGTAACATACTGAATGATCTGAATACAGTCTCCATTTGTTTGTATTCACATATAATCACAACAATCAAAATAAAATACATAGTTACACTTACCCCTGGTGGCTTGTAGATTACATTGTCTCCGCTAAATCTCTCTGCTTTTGAAATAGCCCTACAACAAACCAACCAGTAAGCATGTCTTGGTACAGACAAATAAAATAACCGAGATCCCAAAATTCACATTTTAATTTTTTATCCTTTCCTTACTTCTTTTTTTTAACCCCTTCACAATTTAAGAATTAAAATCCTTAATTTTTAAAGTAAACTGTAAAGTGAATCCATAGAAACTTGGGCTGCCTGGTTAAGAGGGCATGAAGGGAGTTAGCAAGAAGCATCCCTAAGATCAGAAGTCTGGACTAAAGGCAACAAAGTGACAAGTGATAAATGCCAGGACAATTTTGGGTAAAGACCATCCAAAAACTAAAGAAAAAATCTTCAGGGACCAAAGAGGAAGGTGGATTCTTGTTTGCATTTACTCCTCCTATTCCACTTTACACTAAGAATTTACATCTCCTCTACCCTGACAGAGAAGGGCTTTGAGGTGTTCTGTAGGCACAAGCAATGAGAAAATGGAGGGCAAATGAGCCCCCACTGTCCACTTCACCCTCAGAGCACATCTAGAGAGAAGACACAGCATGCAGTTTCTGGCCACTGATGATACAGCAGGTGTGTACTTCTAAGACATACAATTCCTCCTTGGTATTCAGCTTACTACCTCATCTTGGTATGTTCCTCTCTTGCCTTTAGAATATTTTACCCCAAATCACAGCAAAGTGCCCTGAAAGCTGCTAGTTTGTACCCCAAAATTATCATCTCTTATTCAAGTAAGTTGAAACAGCTGTGCATCAATGGAGGAGATAGAAAAGAAAGAGAAGTCAAATTATCTGAATTTACCTCACTGCAAGATGAGCTACATCTTCCAGGGGTCTGAACAATTTAGAATGCTGAGAAAACTAGAGACATCATAAGGCTTAACTCAAAGTACCTATGTTTTATTGATTTCTTTTGATCCAATTATCCTTTTCTTATCACATACAAAAGGTGCCTTGCATCAGTTATGTTACACCACCAGTATTTCCATCAGTTTAGAGATGTGTATTTAAAATGCATTTTTGTATTCCCAACATGACTCTCCCCATAATGTGAAATGAGCCTTCCTAGTCACAATCATGACTGAGGTAAACCATTTGCATCCCAAATAAGCCTTCATGGAATAAGAAAGTGAAGCCATAGAAGCCACCTGCCCAATCACTGCTTGCTAAGCTGATGATAATCTATAATGAAATATATGCTCTAGGGTAAGCCTGTGGTAGAACCTAAAATGTCCTCTTCTGTGTTCTTCCACTCCAGTAGCTGCAGCTATGACAATTTTTTTTTTCAGATAACATGAAGTGGGGACATGATGTGAAAATCCCAAATGCCTGAAGATACACCTTTTTAAAACAACTACTAAAATGGAAACACTTCAGTTTGCATTTTGCCTTTTTTTGAAGCAGTAATGTACAAGGTGAATCTCTGGAAAGCACACAACCCCTCCACCCTCCCCTGCCATATTTACTTGCTAATATAAAATTAAAACAGTTCCTAGATTTATCACCTTTTGCCATTAATTACTTATAGTTCATCATAGCCTTTAAAGATAAAAGCATTTTTGGCTTTTTTTTCCCTGTCAACTTTCTCTTCCATGTTCACAAACATTACAGATCCATTCCTCTCTATTTCTAAAATCTACCTCTAACAATCTCTTAATCAGATTGTTCATCTACCTCCTCCTGCTTACAAGTCTTTTTTCAATAATCTTGTTCTATGGTCACTTCAGATCTTAACAGAACTGTAAGGCCCAGTTAATTTAAGAACAGTTTTAAGCATCAAAATCATCTGCAACTAAGTACTTTTTTAAAAGAGTTTTTAAATAAGCTATTACAACTACCTAAAGCCAGAATAATTTTGGCATAATGGGACAGTTCTGCCTTGACAGAAGGTAGTCAAGCAACCACGTTTCTCCTGTCAAATTGATTGTTGTATTTTAGCTTCAGAGAAATTTGAACATGACCACTCATGTAACCTCCTCAAACCATGTAGCTGTTGAACTCTGTCCACAGCAAAACCAAAAGTCCTTTCCAGGGGCAGTTAGGATGCTCAGTCAGAAGAGTTCAACTGATCAATGCCAGCTCCCCATGAAGAATTTTGCTCTATATAATCTGAATAAAAATCACTGATCTGTAGCCAGCATCTCCCTTGGAAGTCTTTTCACATACCATTTTTTAGGAAGCTGAAGAGCCTCAGCTACTGAGAGATGAAAACATTTAGCTCCCAAGGCTGCTGTTGGGAAGGCTGCACTTTAAAACACTAACAGCTCCAGGCTAGAAAGAGAATGGGTGTCTGGAGATAAGAATAATGATAAACCTGCTGTGCAATCTGTATTTACACAGGCAGGTTATCAATAATCAAACTGTCATCCATTCCACTATGGATGCTTATTGCTTATATCTGAACAAAAAATAAAAATAAACCCCCTATAGTACCTACTTCAAGAACAGTGCCCAACAACCAAGTGCTAACACTGAGTGGTGGGAAACTGCTTCTCATTATAGGCAATTGACAAACAGTAAACCAAAGATGAACAGACTGAAAAAACAGGAGAGTGAATTTTGAAAGTAGTGCTATCTTACTAATAATTTTTAAAGTTATTTCTGAAAAGACTGAGAAGCTGAATGAGGGGCAAAAAAAATTTAAAATTCTAACAGCAACTCAGAGTGGCTGTGTTGAGAACAAGGATGGATGCAGCCATCAGAAAACACTTGAGATAACGGCACTCACCAGGGACAAGACTGACAGACCTAAAGACCACAGATTTACAAGTCATGGCCAGGGCTGCTTCCACAGCCAGCAGTACCTGACTGGGGACTGAGGGAAGGGAAAGCCACGTACAGCCCTGCACTTTGCAAACACTCATCCCCACCCACAGACTAACTGTAGAGACCTATTGGAAGAGGCATCAGGAACTGACAACAGGTTTTGTTCAAACAGTGAAACATTTTCTACCTTAATACATCCTCTCAGTTTCTCTGCTATTCTTCACTACATCCAATTAAAAAAAAAAAACAACTCCTGAGGCAACTCTGTGCAGCATAAAATCTGGCATAACCCATGCAAATCCCTAATTTTGCAACTGCGGGTAGACTGGAAACCACTACAATCACATTAATGTGCAGTGCTGGCATATTAAACACTGCAGAATTAATCTAGATTTTAATTTTATTATGCTACTCAAAAAATGAATCACTCCCAATCTATTCTTCTTCCACTGAATATTCTGAAATATCACTGTAAATCTCTACAAGGAGAAATCTGAGTTACTGTAAATTTTTCTTCTAGACTTACACTGCGTAGCTTACCAATGCAATTTTCTTTCTAAGCTATTACACTGTGCAGTGACAAAAAACTTGCATGAAAAAGTCCCAGGTACAGAAATTAGGTATTTTGGAACAAGGTCTGCTCCCCTAACAACAAGAGGAAATGAGTTAGCAGCTACATTCCTTAGGAAAAAAAAAAAAAAAAAAAAAAAAAAAAGAAGAATGAAAAAAACCCTCTCCCTCTAATAATGCAGGTTTTTGGGACACAAATGTCTACCATTCCCCCACCCAAACCTCCTCAGGTACATTTAAACTATACTAACAAACAATGGTAAAAAAAGAAAAAGGAAGCAAAAAAAGAGTTGAATTTCACAGCAAGCATTAAGGCTAAGAAGAGTTTTGTCCTTCTATCCCCTCAGTGTATTTATCCATTAAGGTTTAGTCTCTTCAGTTATGCCACACTGAAAATAATAAAGAAGTCTATTTAATAAAATTATATAGACCTCATTAACAAAATTTCAATAATATAGTTACAAAATCAAGAAATTTCAAAACTTACCCAAAGGCAGAGAGGAACACACAATCATCATGCAAAATATTCGCTACTCTTTCAAAGGTTCTGTAATTATCAGAGTCCTTTTGCTCAAAGTACCCAATAATATTTCTTCTGCTGCGCTGTAAAAACAAAGGTTGAATTGTAACTTGCATCACATTATCAATAACTGTCATTACTCCCTACAGATATTAAATACAGAGATGCCATTCATTCAAACAGTCAGTAAATGCAGAAATTATTTCTTTTTTGCCATTTCAAAATTCAGAAGAATACTCGTGAGTATTTTTTTGGTGAGGAATATTAAAACTATCTTGTCAAATACAACACACAATTCTTTTCAAATTTTTAAAAGCAAGATAAATAACTTAGTAGTGGAGTGAATGCAGCTGAAAGTGACTACACTGAACTAATTTGTAATACTGCAGTGTTCCACTCGGTTAAAAAAAAAAAAAAAACACATGGTACTGAACATTCCACAGTTCAACACTGAAAAAAAACTCCAGAGAAGGAATAAAATTGAAACACTTACATCAAGAGAACTAATTTCTTCCAAATCCTGGACCTCCCGAATAGGGTTACTTTTCTGCTGCCTGATGTAATCTGCTATTGCTGTCACAGATCTCTGGCCCCTGTATTCCCTCTTCATCATCATGCCATTCCGGAAGAGTTTCAGAGTTGGGTATTTGCTTATCCTGTACCTCTGAGCTATGTCAGCTAAAAAGAAATTAAGAAAATGAAAGCAAAGCCCTACAAATATATACTGAACATGGTTTCTTGTGCATGCACATGTCTGCCTGTATGTGGAATCTCTGAACCAGCAGTTCTACATCTTTAAGCAACAAGAAGACAAAAAAAAACCCAAACCAAACCAAAACAAAAAAAAACCCACAAAAACAACCACCCCAAAAACCCCCAAAGCAAAAGCACCAAAACCCTTCCCATGTACTGATCATCATAAAGGAAAAAATTACCAACATCTGCAAAGACTCACCTTGGTCATATATACTGATTTAGTACACTCCCTACCAACAACTAGGAAGGCAAATTTAAGAGCATAACAAGAACATGAGAATCTTCAAAGCTTGTCAATCTCAGTTAATTAACCCACTTGAGAAAATATTAATAAAATAAATCATCTCCTATTTTTCTTCAAACTTAGGATCTTTGTCTCAATTGCAATGCTAGAAATATAACTGCCATGTCTGAAATGTTTGAGAATGTAAACCCTGTGCAAAGTATTTTTTGAAGGCTGTGAAGGCCAGAAGACTGCTGTTCCAGTTCTGAGATGTTCAAGTTTTGAACAAACACAAAATTCCAGGTTTCCAGATTAAGGCAAACACCTCTCTGGTCAACCAGTATCATCATTCCCTCCAAGACAGGTCTTTATTCACATCTATACATACAGCCCAGTCTTCTAGACTTGGGCCACACAGAGCTTCACATAACAAAGTAACTTTAATTAGCATCAATCTAGGACAAGAGCACTAGCTATTTTCACCTTTATCTAACAGCTCAGTTACTATTTATTTATTCACAAGACTTACAAATGTAAAAGAACAAAAACAGAAAGAGACTTTACAGGAAAATTAAAAGAGCAGCAAAGAAGAAAGCTAAGTAGAAGCAATACAAGTTTCCCACACGTGCATCCTGTGCCCCTTCAAACACTGCTTAGGCACAAATGTGGTTCTTCACCACACCCCACCAGAGTTCTTAACATGCTCCTTTGTCCCTCTCCACTTTGCTAAATCACTGGGACACAGCAAAGTGCAATAGCTAGTTCCCAGCCACACACTGATGGGGAAGCTTACACATAACCAGCAAGTGATTCACGGCACACGGAGGAGGATTCAGCTGCCTTGAGTTTTTACAGCAGCCTTTGCTACGGTGTAGAAATTTGGTTTGTGCATTTCCAATATTCAGCAACTGCTTTAATCAAAGTTTTTAAGTATTTAATAGCTTTGAATGCTCTTCCCCCTTTCAATGTGGCTGAAGTCCAATAAAGAACTTGACAATTTTATGAGGAGGAACTGAAGAAATGTGGTAACCAGATATACTTTGGGTTTTTAGGAAAGCAAGAATAAAAACAAATAATAAAGACAAAGTAAGTAATGTCGAATAGATTTACACAAGCATTTTCATTTGGCTTTTGCTTTGCTTGATTATTCCCTCCTGTTCACTCCTCCCCTGGAAATAAATCTAGAAAAAAATAAAATCCCACAGACCCTGTGAAAATTGTTTATCTTCTTTTACAGAGTGGGATGCAGTTTACCTACACTTCTGGACCTAAACTCAACTAAATGCCTCCCAAATGTGCCCACCTTCCCCAGGCTACTTAACCATCTGAGGAGATTTGTTCCAGTCAGATACACCCACCACACTTCCCCTTCTTTTCTCTCTCAGGGAAAGTCAGAGGTGGTGAATTCAGCAGACTGATCTACCATTTGGAGACAGAGAAGTTTCATTCAGTTGACAGAGAGAGGAAGGCATTGCAAGTGTGGTCTGTACACATATCCTTGCTTTTCATGGACTCCTTACAAGTCACAGGGTACCCTTCAGGTGACCTGGATTAGCCCACAGCAGGAATGCAACCAAATGGGGTCCATGAGCACATGAGGCACAGTGTCACATGTGAGAATGATGTGAGAACAAATCCACTCTGACAAAAATGTCCCTTCTCAGTTATATATTTACCACAAAGCAGATTTGCTTTCTATCTGACACTTGCTCTTTTTTAAAGAGAATGGAGAAGTCTGAATTCCATGCTGCCTGGAGAACTCAGTGAAACCAACTGCTGCTAGAACAATACTAATCCTATTTGCAGCTTTAGTTACTGAAAACAGTCTCTGTACCAGTTGCACAGCTTAGATGAGTCTAAGAACTGAAAACAAAAATGTGCATAGCAAAAGAGTAAGAACCAGGTCTACTCCACAAAATGTTCTCTAACATCTCCCAAGTAAACTTCAAAGCATCACCAGCTTAGCCCAGTTCTTAAAAAGCTTTGCATCACCGTAAAACAGCACAGAATTCAGCCTACCAACTTCGACTAAGAGGCCTTGCCTTGTTTCCTAAATATTCCAGAAGTGCATTTTTTAATGCACTAATTACAGATAAAATTAATGTAAAACATTTTATGTTCTCAGTGAAGAGTACTTTTATTTCAAATTAATACAAATTTCTCCATGGAGGATGTCAATATATTCAACAGTAATGAACATTAGATTAATAATGTTTTCTTCCCTTAAACTCTACCATGTTTTAGTTGAAGTACCTAAGAATTGCCTGCAAGAAGGTGGCAAGTACAGCAGGTGGCAAGTACAAATCACTTAATATTTGCTTGGTAGAAGACAAACAACATCTGCAAACCAGGCATTTGCTGCCCTTCTTCCCTGCTGACAGAAGGACCTTTGGTCTGACAGTACATGAGTTGATCCAACCTTGACAGGGTCTGATAAGGGACAAGGAGCACAATGTGTCAAGGTTTCACAGAAACACATTGAGATTAACAACTCCTGTTACACACCTGCACAGGAAGAGAAAACCAAACCCCACACTTCTTTGTCTAGCAACACGGACTTTTCCCTCATGTTATTTCCACAGCTATAAGAGGATGCAAGGGTTGAAGAAGGGCATTCAGGGCGTCATGCAGGTTCTCCCAGATGGAGACTGCAGTACCTAAGGATGTGGATCTTCATCAAGGGCTGAAGTTGTGTAAAAATATTAATGGCAATAAATGCCCACTGTCAAAGCTGAATTCAAACATTATTTCATAAGTCAGTACCTGCATGATCTTTACAAATTACATTGAGATTCCACAAATGCTGATATTTGAACTAACACAGAGAAATGACACTCCTACACAAGTAAGTATTTGAAAACCATCTTTTTATAAAAAATAAAATGCAAGTACATGAAAAACTGTTTGAATTAATTCAAAAGTCAAATAGAGTAAACCTTAAATGCTTCATTAAGCCCTGGCATTTGATACAGGTAGAGTTAGCATAAGCAGTGCAACTACAAAATTATATTCCTTTTAAAATTGGAAATACACAATGCAAATACATGGAATATTGTTTGAGCTCATTCACAGATTCCATTAGTTATAGTAAATCCTAAATTAAATTTTAAAATATTTCCTGACATTCCTACTGCCCATTTTCTGATGAAAAGAGGTATTTGAAACAGACAAGGGCCTACCTAAAAAAAAGTCTCCCAATTAGAATTTTATGAATTTTTATTTTCTTCAGATATGAAGATACCTAAAAGGAAAAAACCTTGTGTTTGTATTTTGCTGAATTAATCATTAAATCACAAATCTAGTGTTTACCAGAATAGTTTCACATTAGTTATGACAGGAAGCTAGTGACATACTTGATCATCTTTTCTTCTACAAAACAGAAACTTTGATCACAGCAATGACTGTTGGATTCAGATGATTCTCCTCCCCATTTTGCATGTTTACCTGTTGACATTCAACCATCTCCAAACTGCCCAGACTTTTTTCCACTATTTATTCTGCCAACTCCAACACAAATAACGTGCAGCCGCCCAGTTCTCTTCAGATATGCACTGATAGATACTTCTCCTGAGCAAAGCTCTGTCTTACAACAGGGAAGAGACAGCAGCTCTTGTTCTAAAACAAACTTTTATGTGGAACCTGACATTTACACTCATGTTTTCTAAGACAGTCTCCCACGTCACCTTCCGAGCAAGATCCTCTAAGAAAGCAGGATTTGTGAGCTATCATTTGTCATCCATATCTCTTGTACTGTCAGCCATTTCTCCAGAGCATCATGTGTTCCACTATCCAAAGGAATGCCAAAGCCCATTTTTTGGGGTGTCAGGCTTTTCTCAGGGTGTGTACACACATTACCCGAGCCACAGTTTCAAGCAAGCACACAGCCAGTGACTTGTTTCCCAGAATGCTTCAGACTCCACCATTCTAGGTTAACACCACAAGACACGATCCAAAGTTCATCTAGCTGGGTATCAGATTACTTCACCAAGAATCTCAATTCCACTGACACCAAGTTGAAATTAAATGCCCAATGAATAAAGTGCTAAAAAACTGCATCAAGACTCACTACACTGAAAAAGGCTCCCACCCACAAGGTAGCTAAGAAGTCCTTCCCAGTGAAGGACCAGCAATATTTACAAGGGTCACCATTAACTCAGTACACTGCTCTAACTTTTCAGGGCCATAATTTCCACTATGACTAAACAAATATTTAGATTTTAAGTCTACAGGACTGGTTCTCAAAAAACATGTCCAGTAGGATTTGAACAATATTGATAATTATCCTAAATGCCCACCTCATCATACAAGGCAGCACCTGAAGAATTCACATGCTGAACAGAGGACTATAACAGCCTGAAAAGTTATCTGAAAGAAAATCAAAGTTTCAAAACTCAAACTAAAAATAACTTCTAAAAATACTCAGTGTCCCTTTTTCTAGAGGAGAGTTGGGTGGTCTCTTCATGTTATCTGAGGAAGAGCTAGCACAAATCCAAGCTACTTTATTTCCGAACTTTGGTGTTACATGATGGTGGTAGGAGTTACACAGCTACATCTAGAGAGAGCTTGAATTTTCTGGATCTAACACTAATCTTTATTTTTGTGTCAAATCGTCTTAAGTCTTCCTTACCCTTCTGCAATATCTTTCATCTAAAAAATAGCAAATTCTTTCCGCTGTATATTTGAAGCTGGAATGACCAAATGAGTATTCTGCTAGATCACTTGAGATCAGTCAACATCTTTTGAAGTCCCTCAGGCTACCCACTAGGGCACACTACAGATGACAAATGAAATCTGTCTTTGATAGGTACCTTTTACTTTCATAATACACCATAAATTCTCCCCAGTTAAACTACTGCTCTTGTGACACTTGCATGAAATCATAAGCCCTGGTGGAATACACAGAAGAAGCAGAATTAGAAAGGAACTTGGGAAAGCATCTAAACTAGGCATCCTACTGCAATGTTTGTGACACTGGTGACTTGTATGATGGACCAAAACAGCTAGAAGGAAAGCAATCAATATTCTATATCAAACTCAGTAACAGCAAATTTAAATCACCTTCTGCTGCAAAGGAGCATTCACAACAGCCATGCCTGCTCTAAGCAGGGCCTCATCAGTAGGCATCCCATAATCTGTGACAGACTAACAAAATCGCTCTCCTAAGGAGTGCCATCAACAACCTCTCCAAATCACTTACACTTTTTATTTTATCCAAAGATAACTCTCTCAGACTGATTTTTTTTCCCAAACAAAGTGACAAGAATGCAGTGAAATCCTCGTGCTTGCTTAGAGTTTCATTTAGAGTTCCTTTATGAACTTGCAAATTTGTTATCATTGAATTCTTTTGCTTACCAAAGGCACAGCAGCAACACAACCTCATCTCTGCAGACTAACATTAGCAATGTGAGCACACATGGCAGGAACAGCCAGTCACAGAGAGCAGCAGCTCACAAAACTTAGAGAAAATACCACTCCCAGACACACCTGGAGTGGAAGAACAGTTCCCTAAACAGTCTGTCCAGCAAAGCATCTCCTTACATACCCACAGTGAGAAACTGATTTATGTTTGGAGGCACAAAGCTCTATTCAAAACAGCTACTCTTTTTTATTTAACTCAGAAACCAAAGGAAAACATGGCGCAGTAGAATCAAACCCCCAATATATATGCTTCAATTGACCAGAATGTTGTACCACAGCTCCTAATGCTGAATATAGAGAAACTGTCCAAAACAAAAACTCTCCTCCAGAGAAACATGAGTTCTAGATGGCAATATCCACTCACAGAGAAGAGAAACATAGGAAATCTATTGTACCAAGTGAGTTTCCAACACTGCTGCTTAACACAAATGATTAAAAACACCCTGAAACACAAGCAAGAAAAAAAATCGCCCAAAAAACCCCAAACAACGAAACAAAACCTTCCTAATAATGTCTGTGCAGTAAGACCTTCTGTAATTTTATATGGAAGATCACTTTTACTAGGTATTATACTTGGATGAGAGGTGTCTAATATTTAAGATAGCTGAATTACTGAACATACCAAAACCATCAAAGATTTTAACAAGACACAATGTAGCAGAACTCAGACATTCTTAAGTTATAAAAGCATGTGGTCTTGGAAAAGCAAAGAGTACCTGCTTTAACTACCTCCTCCAGATTTATCTTTAGTGGATGTTGCATACCAGCCTAAACACAGCCTGGTGGGTTTTCCTACACATTTCAGGTATAATTATCTTATACAATATTACAAACTAGTATAAAATATAACACATACAGAGGCTTAATACAGTGTTAATATGTATATTTTGTATTTTATCACATTAGGGACTACCACTTTCCAGAAAAACATCTTTATATTGGCTATAAGAGCAAACAGAACGATGGTTTTGTCATTAGGCATCAAACATTTGGCAGTACATCAATAATTCTCTTTAATTTGCTTTACCCTCAGAAGCTGGTGTGAGCTGTTGGGCCCTGCAGTGTGCTTCAATAATAGTGCATTAAATAGAAAGTATCTATGCCTGAGTAATCATTCTGAAAGCTGTTTTTGAGTGGCCAGAAATCAGCTATTTGGATTCCCTACAGAGTCTTGGCCTCAAAAAGAACCAAATCATTTGTAATGCAAATAATCCACCATCTCTAGAACACCACTCCAAGAGCAAATTACTAGTGGTATGAAATCCACAGGCATAACAAACAACCAAAATATTGACATAAAACCTCTAGTTTGCTAAAATATGTAAACACATAAAAAAATATAAAGCTTGAGTAAAAAATCCCAAACCACTAACAATTTTGACACCACCATTCAGCAAAACACTATGTAGGCCCAACCATGATAATACAGTAATATCTGCTTTCTTACTAAAAAGCGGCTATTGCACACATTAAAATCCAAGTTAAAATACCTAAAACTTTAGGGCATGCTCAATAATTGTGTGCCATAAAATGTACCATTGTTTAAAACCCAGCAAATAAATACTATAAACTAGGAATGACATGCACAACTCTGTTATTTCAATTCAAAAAGGCAATGTAAATCACCTGTCATTAAAGGATTTTATTTTTAATTCTCACATTTTACATCTTCTGCAACAGCAGTCATGCTCATCTACTTAAACTAAAGGCAAAAATAGTAAATAGAGAGAACTAATGGTATTCCAGAAATAAAAAGAAAATCCAAAACTCCTGGCTGCCTCCTATTACTTAGCCAATTACAAGTACTCCCAGGAGGGATGACAATCTCTCCTGTAGCATCTCCTCCTCTTAGCCCTCTGTAACAAGCACCAGTTACCTTAATTCAAAGAGCATATGAGAGGATTAAGCAACAAACTTTTAAAGCATTTCAAACACTTGGTGGGTGGCAAAAAAAAGTTTTCTTAACTGTAACTGCTAAGACAAGAATGTCTCACAGCTAAACACTGGGCATCCAGCTGCCCAGATTCTCTGAGTTATTCAAGCAACTGAAGCTACAGGAACCAAAGCAAGGACTCCTGCAGTTAATTTAAACCTCGACTATAAAACACAACAACACAGGCTGATTTTACTATGGTCTTTAGTGAGAACTTGATAGAAAGTTTTGTTGTCATTCCCTTGACATGAAAAGATGAGCCAATTTCCAGTGACGCTTGTCCTTACAAATTAACAGTTTTGTAAAGCCCAAATAGTATAATCAGTATCAATTAAACTGAATTTCTCTGTTAATACTCCTTGGGAATCATAAGCCACTGTTAAAAAATTATTCCTAGAAATGCTGGTCTCCAAGAAGCATAAAATAACACAGCTGATCCAACAGTGTAATAAAAATTCTGGTATCCGTTTGCTTTTCAATGTGCAGCAGATGTTCCTCACATTTTACTTATTAAGGGATTTAAAAAGAACTTTAGGAATTAGTACCAGCATAAAGTAAGATATTGCATATCATTTTCATGTCTGGCCATGAGGAAAACCCAGCCTAAAGAGGAACTGTTTGCTGACATGTATAACAACAGCAGAGCAAAGCTCTGATCCCTGCCTGGCTGTATGAAAGGAAACTTACAGCCCCCTCATGACTCCAAGGTGGAAGGAAGATCTGATCAGAACATATTCTTCATGCTAACTGTGGTAGGTTACCCCTTTTTCTTCTTGGTTGTGAAGACCTGCATCATTTATTGCACTAATGCTTCTCTGAGACATCAATGAGCCAATTCAATTTATAATCACAGCCCTATTTTCCACATTTAAATGAGATAGGCTGAACTGATTAAAAAAAAAAGGATGTTGATGGATGCAATGAGAAAGAAACATTGGAAATTGCCCTGACAAATCTGGAAGAAGAGGTTTGCTGATATATTAAAAGCAACCCTGGGCTAAATGATGGGCCATCTACAGCTACACTTTGCTCAGCTATTTAGCATATTTTTCAATACAGTCACTAACTTGGTAGCAGGACAGCACAGAAAAACCAAAATCAGGATTTACTTACAATGCTGATCGCAGTCTACTCTAGCAAACACCACTTGATTCTTATCTGGATATTCTTCTTTGATTACATTAGAAGCTTCCTCAAAAATAGGATGCAGCATTTGGCTGAAGCGGCACCTGTAAATAGAACGCAAAATCGTGACTTCAAAATATCACTTTGAAATATTTCAATTGATGACTACTTGAACATTTCAATCTTTGAAGGAAAAAGAAAAAAAAAAGAAAACAAAGAAAAGCTATTGGAAAAAAATCACATGCTACCTGTAGTCATCCCAGTAACTGACTAGATAAAAATCAGGTCAAAAGTAAACTGAATGAATCAGGTACAGAAAAAAAAGTAATTCTGAAAGAATACATATTTCAAGATATGGTCCCCTGCTTTATCTCCCTAGAAAACACCATTAATAAATTTAGGAAATAGATTATATTCAGAAAGTATGTTGTTAATTTTTTTCTACCTGAATTACCCCATGGATAGTGATTTTAAAAATGTAGTAGAAGTTATTCCTTAGATTGTTGAGGTTGAAATATTCACCAATACCTTCAAGAAATATCACAGGTAATTTTCTATGGGTCAACAATACAAGTTATAGGTATTATGCATTATATTATTGCTCAGGTTTGGCAGAATTTGAGCAGAATACCTTTACAAAAGTAAGAACAAAGAGAACCCTAAGGGTCCCTTCTTCCAGTAATGTCAGATTTTGATGCAAATTCTTTCTTTTTGCCTACAGAAAAGGTGGTAGGATTATAAAGATGCTCCAGTGGCTTTAGGGAGTTTAGGATAACAGTAGTGCACAAGGCCATTACAAATACATCAATAAAATTATTTTATATTCTGTCCTTCCAAACATATGTCAGATTTTTAAATTGGAGATGCATAATGGCACTGTAGAAATTGTGAGAATAAGACTTCAAGGAGTAGACTTGCAATAAACCAGCCTGCACTGAAACCAACCTTAAATATAACAGTGACAGTCTGGGGATGCAGTTATGTCTGCAACAGCAAACATGCAAGTGAAGAGCAAGTCCTGCTCTCAAAATGCCAAGAGAGCTGAAGTCCACCTTCTGAAAAACCCGACTCTGGACAGCCCAGCTGCATTCTATACATTTATGTAGCACGTGTATGTTACCATGTATATGCTACAATGGCTGCTTGTCCCCCATTCTTCTTCACCCTTAAAACAGAGAACTTCCATGACCAAAACTGATCTGTTCTCACTCGTAAGTCAGGTTACATCACAGACTGGCAGTGTGTTATGTTGAGGGATTATTGCTGTATGCCTAAAAGTAATGATCATAATTATGGCTGCAACATTTTAAAACTACAGACTATTATAATGTGAACTAAGCAAGCATAGACAGAAGGAGAAGCCATTGGGACATAAACCCAGGAAAGAACTGGTTTGAAAGCAAGAGACTACTGTATTTTCAATTAGAAAACTATAGCCAAACATGACAGTTTTCAAAAGACAGAAGCGTAAATATAAAAAAAAAAAATTAGAATAACTTACCAATCAGCATAAAAATTAACTAAAGCAACATCTGCATTGTCTGAGAAGAAAAAGAAAAAGCCCAATGTCACATTGTGAGGCAAACTTCTCAGTTATTTTATTTGAGATTATAAAAGCATGTGCAAAAAACCTACAAAAGCAAATATTTCTAGATAATTCAGCATAAAGCTTAGCCTGATTGCTAGAAAACTGCTGGAGTAAGTCTCATCTGAAACATAATCTATAACAAATGGGAAAAAGATTAAAGAGGCCTTCAGTCAAGTGTTCTATTTACTTTATTGATATATAAGACAAAAAAATATAAATACTTAAGGCATTAAGGCATACAAAGTAATTGACTGACATATATGCAGCAAAAATTATTTCTGGATTTAAAATTAAGGCACTCACATCCAGAAACTGAACTCTAGTAGCTCTTAAGCACTAGCTCTATTATTTGTAAGTGCTAAAAATTAGTTAAAAGCTGAAATCCCAACTAATTGGGGTAGAAGACTGATGAACAGGCAACCTGTCTATGCACTTGCTCTGGTTTGTCCTTTACTTATCTTATTTAACCTGGACACTATGGCAAAAGGCAGCAAAGAAATTTTCAGTCCCCAAAAATAGAAAAATGCTAAGGAACATTAAAAAAATCCAGTACAACAGGGATACATATAATGAAGCAATGAAATAATGTTCTTATGCATTCCTTTTCACATATTTTTAAAAAAATCAAAAAAGGATAAACTTCCAACCCAAAAATGAAGTATTATCTTTATAGAATATAATAACTAACCACACTTTAAATTAATTTTTAGTAGTAGCACTGACCTAGACACTGAAAAAAAATGAAATACATACTTAAACTACAGAATATCAGCCACAGCTTTATAAAGCAGAAGTGCTGACAAAGCAGAAAACTGACAAAGCTACAGAGCAGTTACGTGTGAAAATAAGGATGCTTAAAGCCTGGAAAAAACAACACGCTGACAAAGACAATTCTTGAGTAGGCTGGAGAACACCACACTTTGATTACAATTATGGTGTTAAGATTTTAATTATCAGCAAGGGATGCCAGTGGTGAATAGGTAAATAACAGGCACTGAAAAGTTGAGTGTCACTTCCAACGTATAAAGTATTTCTTGAAAGTAATGGGTTGAACTTCAGAAGCACTTACACTTAGCATATATTCCCTTTTGTGAATTACATTGTATAAAATAATTTTATATTTTCCACTGTATGAAAGGTATTTACAAACAGCTCTCATATCATAAAGCCATCTCATATCATAAGGCAAGTTCTAGTCCAGACCTTATTAAAGATTTTTCACCCTGGATATATTTGAAACAATGTAATAACTTTTTCCTGCAAAGACAACCAGATACAGGCAAGTTGCATACTTCTCAGGGGGAAATGTTTCAGACAAGAAACACATATCTGTTTAATTTAAAGATTTTCATTCTATGAGCCACCAGAACCAGGACAGTGCTTAACCTGAGAAAAGGCAGAGCTGAACAAGCAAGGTACTTAAGGCCCATAAACCATGGGTTTCACTTGCTGCTGTTTTTTGGGGGGGAACTTTTAAAATGCCTGCCAGACTAGTTTAGGTTATGCAATCAAGCATTCCCTTTGCAAAAAAGCTAACAGTTATTTTCTTAAGACACTCCAAATTCTCACTGCAATACATTAGTTCAGACAGCTAATTTCAACCACAGGCATTTAATATTTCTAAGCCAATTGCAATTCATATATTCAAAGCTAGGGTATGAATATTCATTTAATACCACTGCAATATTCACACAGATAAGTAACTGCAGACACACAAGGAAAAAAATTATTCGAGGTACTCACTTAAAATGTCATCTATATTTCCACTATCTAGACTTGTTATTTCACTTCTTGCTGGATTAAAAAGCCAAGACACCTAAAAAGAGAAAGCAAACCAGTAAGATATGTTTCAGCAGTAAAGGAATAACTGATGTGTGATTTTTAAGTGCTGTAGTTCAAAAGCTGGAGAAGAACACTAAAAGAACTGTAATTCAGTCAATGCATTTCAGATGACTGCAGTGCTACAAATGTACAAATAAACTACAGATATAACATACTTTCACATTTAAAGAAAAATTAGGTTTTTTAATACAATTAATTCTCTATTATGCAGCCAGAAATATTACAGGTAAATTTGCACCTTTAAGAGTAACTTATATTCATAACTTCACTCTGAAGAAAGAAATGAAACCCCATTTCACCAACCTCACACAGGTGGGCACATAGGTTTTACCCAGAGACAAGTAATTCCTTCTGTCACTTACAGTACTTGTCTGACAAAAAAGTTTCTCATTAAGTAAAGCCTCAACTACCTGCATTTTTCTTGCTGTTTTAGGAAACAATTTCAATACCTCTAACTCAACTAGCTACAGTCTTTCATCTCCTTCTGTATTTCCACTTGACACTACTTCAGTCCAGCATGCAATGCTTATCAGACTATAAAAGCCAAGACACCACATCAGCCAAATTATTCAATTACAAAGCAACATTTATATTACTCTTAATGCAACTCTCATAGCAATACACAGTACTATGGATGGACATTCTCATTTTCACTGCAACTAGTCCAGATCTTTTTTTTCTAAAATGCAGTGGAAGAAATAGGAGATAGAGTTCTATCCCAGGTGAGAGAAGCATCAGTGAATTACAATTTATTTTTGCTTGGAGAGAGACAAGCATGAAAATGTTTGAATAGGATAATACAGATTCTTGTCTGGGACATGAATGTTTCCATCCTGAGCAAGCCAGTTAGAAAGTCATCACTTCTGTAAGGACAGTCAGAGCTTGCACCAGATGCTCTGCTGTGATGCCTTCATGGTTTCAATTGATGTATGGTTCCTCAGCTGACAGAGGTAACAGGAAAGGAAAAGGAAGGTTTTTGGAAGAGAGCTGAGAGGAATGCACAGATCAAGGAGTTGGGCAGAGACCAGAGAGTCACAGAGACATCCCACACTGAGATGCAGCAGCACACAACATACATGCTATTGATATTCCCAGAGAACATCAATATTTTTTATATTATATAATAATGTAATAATAATAATATAACTTAATATTATTTACCCCTTGAGGTGCAAAGAAAATCTGCCTATGGCTCAAGAGGCACCAAGGAAAAACACAGTTAAAGCATAAATAAAAACCATCCAAATAAAACCACACATAGCAGGAACCAGTGATATAAGCTTCTCTGCATTTATGGAAGAGCTTGAGACCTATCCTGAACTTATAGTAGGACCATGACTACAAAGAACAACCCTCCAGGATACACCTGCCTTTGACACTGTTTACAATTTATCAAAAAACTCATTTAATGCCACACACCAAATTTCATAACATTTATTACAAGTGTATATGAAATATTTGATTGAAAAAAAATTGCCATACTGGATCCTTGCTTTCCTTAAAATCAGCTTCAAAAATGGTAGAAAACTTCTGCAGTGAGACACTGTTAACAGCTCTAAAACTATCACTGTAAACCACACACAGGTGAGATTTGCAGCAATCAATCATTTTCAATTCTTTCTGATTCGTGGATCATTAATCAGAAAGATTACTAATGTGGATCACTAATCACTTCCCAGTGAAGACAGTGATCCTTTCGCATTTCCCATATGGAGGCTCTTGGATAGCAGATAACTCTATCTTGCACTACAGGCTGAAAACCCACCAGCTGTTGGAACACAAAGTATGTACCAGTGCTCCTCTCTTGGTAGTTGAATAAGATGCCATTCTTAAATGCAAATCTAAGATTTGTGGTGGAGTTTGCACAGTCTTCCTGGGGCACTTCAACTGCTTGAGACAAGTGTCTAAACTGTGGCTCTAAGACAACTGTAGAGGAACAAACTGAGCTGCAAGGTCCAGAGATTAAACAGGCAGTGTAACAACACAATCTGCCAAAAAATTATCTGATTAAGCAAGCTATGCAATGCACAAGTTCCAGCAGGCCAGTGTTCAGGGAGTTCCTCTGAAGATGTTGACATTGCTGACTAGTGAGCAGAGAGAAGGCCCAGATCCACACCAGCCAAATTACACCCAGAGAAACAACAGCTGATGGCAACCCTTAGTGCAGACACCTCCCCATCACCCTTGGGTGGTGCATGGGATGACAGCTTCCATGGTGTTGCTGGGGGGAGGTTCTGGTAGTAGAAGTTATGTTTGTAGTGAGTAATGGGTCAGGTCAGTGTGTGCTGGCACAGGTTTTGCTTGCATGCACCTGTTACTTTGTTGCAAATGTTAGGTTTGACCTAACGAGTACAATTGAAGCAGTAGCTACAATTAACAATAACAGCTGAAATATTGCTCTAGACAATAATGGATAGGGTATTTCAGCAATAATTTTCTTGGCCATCATCTGATCTTACTGAAGGCGCCTTTGCAAATTCAATGTTCTAAGGCTTTAGCTGCCTTGCAAGGCCTCAAGAACCTCTGATCACCCTGAAGACCACAGAGTTACTTTACCTGCTTGTAATCTTGGACAATCTTTGTTTACAGAGAAAATCTCCGCAAGCCTGTAGAAAGCAGGAACTTTTCAGTTGCTGCACACAAGCTCTGCAATGCCATTCATACTCAAAAAGAATTTCCATTGTAGGTCTTTGGTATAACTATTTTCACAGTAGCACTTCATATTGTCTAAACAAACCAAATGGGTAAGATAACAATTTCTTAAACCCTCCTGGCTTTTTCTAGCATAACTTCCCAGCAGCAAGACAAATCTTATCTAATAGGATAAGTTAAACATAAATTAAACATAACATAGATAAGCGTATTATTTGCAGTCAAGAAATAGGCTCTGTTACTTAGCAGATATACTCCAATGGATCAGGAACTGTAGTCATATTTCTAGATTGTCACAAAACACTTAAAACACATTTAACTTGCAATACAAATATTTAAATGTACCATGAAAGTACAGAACTTACTAACCAATGAGATCCTCTTCTAGACTATGCTATATGCAGAAAAGAGGAATTAAAACTAATACTTCTTTATAGCACAAATAAATTTTGTGATTGCTTTCTTTTAACTCTTACGGTGGAAATGTGGTGCAAGCTGCATGTACTAAGACATTAACAATAAAACAAATATTCAAAAAAATCTTCATGTATTGAAGGTAAAAAACAAATTAACCATTGTCCCTTTGTATTACAATACTGAGACTAAGGATACTCCAAGGATACCTTCCCCCAAAAGCTGCACAAAATCTGAGATAATTGAAATACTTTTCCCGCTAGAAGTATGAAAATTTCTGTTTCATCAAATATATTCATAATCACGTTCTCAAAGATTTTATACTGACTAAATAATTGTGGGTGCCAAACTTTTAATAATAAGTAGACAGACTCATGGGAAAAAGCATTCCTTGAAGAAATGTCAATAAATATGCAAGACACACTCCAGCTGAAGCTTTCCTTAAGGTATAATGTCAGTAAGGAAGAAAACACCTCCTTTTGACCCAGTAATCTTGCTGTCCCATGGGATGCAAGAGGGTTTATGATATTAGTAGTATCATAAAGGAATACAAATTTGTATTGAAATTTCTAAGAAGCTATACTGTTTCGAGAATATTTTCTGACCTTTTTTGAGGCGTGTGCTTGACACCCATGAGCAGAAACCAAGACATTTTTGAGGAAATAATTTCTGAATATCAGCTATACACTTTGTAACAGGTATTGAACATCAGTTCTGAAAAACATACTGGCTAAGAAAAGCATACAGAATCTTTCACTTTTAAATGCAAACTTTACATTCCACTGCTCGTACCGGGACATATGGATGATGGTTCATGTTTGTAACTGAAGTAAGAAAAAAATAAATTTCTAACTGGCATTACAAGACAGCTACAAACTCATTGAAAAAAGCATCTTGAAAAAATAATTCAAAAGAAAAACTGGTTACTGAAGCTCACCTGAAAACAACTCAACTTTCTGCACTTACAATTGGACAAAATTAAGTACTTGTTATATTTCTATTTTTTAAGCATTCAAACTGAAAATCTGATGGTAAAAGTAAGCAGCTACAAAATAAAAATATTTTTTAAAATAGAGTAGAATTTAATACATTAAATACTTGAGTGAAGCTGCTCAAGTTAGATTAGGATGTTTATAATCTACTCACAACCATGTGACACTACAGAAAAATGACAAAACAAATGTAGACTGAAACAAGCAAATGCAGAAAGCTTTATGCACTTATAGAATACATTGCTGGGGGCAAAAACAGGAACTGAACAGTGTGTTCACAAAGATAAAATTTAGCTCACATGGCGGGGGAGGGAAGAGGCAATGACATACACTTCTGCTCTTCTGGTCCTCAGAAATACTATGAAACAAAGCAGGAACACCCTGGCTCAGGTTCTTGGGAGTTTCTGAAGATAATAGTGGTCATGCTTTTAATGGGAAGTTTAATTAGTTAACCTTAATTAGAACCTTTAATTAGAACCTTACTGTTTCTGATCAAGATTTGGTCCTCATTTGAAGTTAGCCAATGGCTTAGGGAGCCAGTACCAGTCACTTCTGAGGAGTAACTATGAATTAGCTGAGATTTATTCTGATTGTTTCTAATGAAAGACCTCAAAGCACTGCTGGAAAGCCACTATGATCCTCCCAAACATACCATGCAATGCCACACAAGTATCCTTACGTAAACAAAATGCCTGAACAGAACCTATTCAGCTCACACTCAACACTGAACCTCTGCCAGGTTTCACACCACTTTCCCAAAAACGAAATAAAAGCACATCCAGTTTCAACTCACCTTCTGCTGACAGTATTGCTGTTCAGTTGCCATTCCACACATCCAATTAATAAAGCCTGCTGGTTACTCAAGAGATTTATATCAACCTTTTATAAACATTTCACCAGCACCAGTCAGTGTTGTTAGTTCTTTAATTGCTAACTGGAGAGACAGACCTATAGTTTAATGGTATCTCTTTTTCAAGTGTATTATACTGTACATGCCACTTTCTCGCAGAAGATTTTAAGTTTAAATGTGCATAACCTTAAAATTGAAAGAAAAGGAAAAAAGAACCCAGGTGTGTTGCATTCTAGTTCTTTGTGCCTTTATTTTTAATGCACATAATGAAGCAGAGGTCCTCATTTCCAAAGCAAACTATCTATAGAATATAGAAAATGCATTCATGGAGGATTATGATTTCTAATTAGTACTACACCTGCAAAGCAATCAACAAGAACAGCCTTCATTTTTCACTTGCTAAACTTTTTATTTACCTTTTCCTCCTGCTGGGAAATCCTAAAGGCAGACAACTAAACCATCTTTCTCCCCTAACACAAAATCATTTTACATTTGGCAACCAGGTCTAGCCCACACCTAATCCAGATTGGCATGTTGAAGTTACTACCTGAAGTCCAAGCCCTCCTGGGACCCTGCTGCTGACTGTCAGTTCCTGAGTACCTCTTTTTTATGTATGCTGCTGATCTGCTGCTGCTCTGAGGTCTGCATTAAACTCCTGGACAACAGGAAGGAGACGGGTTTAGAGCTTGCTGTAGGATGATATAAATTGAAAGCAATCCCAGAAGGCAGCAATGCCAAAGCTGGCTAGACATTGTAAGAGTCCCTGAATTTTGGCTTCAGAACCATCAATCAGAAACATCTTGCTGGCGGCATTCCCAGAAGCCCCATAATGAACCACAAAGTTCAGAGCAGAGAGAGGTAACAGTAAATAGAGAATGCTGAGAGAAAATAAAAACAGAACATTATTCACCCTCTCAGTGAGAGCAGTTCAACTCTTAGTTGTCACCACTTGATTTCAGACTGTGCCCAAGTATTTTCATAACTTAAGACTGACTGCTGCCATTCCTAGTGCATACGCAGGGTTTTTATTGGTAATGTAAGCTGCTTTCATTATAAGACTAAGAGACAAAGATCTATTAGTTCAAAACATTAACTAATGATCCCTTCTCAATTACATTCAAGTTTTCAGAGCAATTTTTAAATGGGTAACAAGAAATCATTTTCTTATAATTTTTCACTTAAGAACCATATCTTAAATTCAGTCAGGAAAATATAAAATGCTCAAAAGAAGCTACTTAAAACAGATTTAAAGATTGCAGTTACTAATGTTCAGGAGAACATAGAAAAAAGACAAATATGGATAATAAATAATTAGAAAAGTAAACTTACTTCTTCTACCTTGATAGACAGTTCACTTTTATCCTGTTTTAGCCAAACACTGCTGTAACTGCACAGAGCTAAGTGGAGACCATCATGTGAAAAAGAAGTCATGCAATTTTTTGTCTTCCATATATCTTGTTATCTGCTCCCATTTTAAGTGTGCAGAAGGAATATTTGTAGTAGGTGCATATCTTATTAATACAGAAAAACTTACTTCCAAATGAAATTACTGGAAACAGAAAAATTCACAGTTTATAATACTATATTTGAAAACCCAAATTATATTGATTTGGCATGCCAAATTAGGGAAAAGAACTCACAGCTAATGGTTCCTAATACTGGACTTAGCACACAAGCAAAGGAGTGGAAGGGTTGTCCTGTCTGACTGGGAATGGTTCACAGCTGCAGAGATCTCTCAATGGCCTGATACCACTGCACCAAGGATTTCCAGAAAAATGGATAAGTTAACCTCTCAACAGTTTGTGAACTATCATTAGAAGACACAAGATGTACATTCAAAAAGTCCATTGCAGAGATGGGAATTAAACATCCTTATCACAACATGCAGTCCAATGCATTGCATTTTTTTCCACAAAGCAATTAGCAGAACCATGCACCCAAACACAATTCTAAAGCTTAAGTCTCTGAGCACATACCTATGGATCATGGTCTTTTACAGAAATGTTTAAGCAAGGGTTCAAAAAAATGACATAAGGTATGTCTAAAAAATGTCACTGAGATAAGACCTGTAATTTATTTCCAGTTGAATTATTTGCAACTTTCAGTTATTTCTCTTGGCCTTTAGGGAAAAGAGTAATCTCCAGACAGGGTTATGATCCACTGGTTTCCTTGCCATATACATCCACATAGAGAGAACACAGTCCATACACCTTCAAAAGATGTAAACAGATGTCTGAACATCTGCATTAATTTGTGAATAATGTCCAGAGTGCTGCACATCTCAGAACTAGGAATCTACCTTAAAGCCTGTTTCACAGATTTAAAGCTACAAATTCAGCTCCCCAGGGAACTACTGAAAACTCTGAATCTTTAGATATTTTATTTACCAAACTGCTTCTCTTAAACAAGCAGCTAAAATTCCCCTGAGAAAGAAAGGTCACATTCATGCAGCCTTTTAGGAAAACACACCTCATGTTCCGATAACTCTTTCTTTTCCATTTTGCCAACTGCTCTGATTATTTGGCAACAACACAAGGATACACTTTCAAGCAGGAGTAACACACATAAAATACAAATGCAATCTCCAAAATGATTAGCACAAATTAAGCAGCTGCTGCTGTGTATGAAAGCCAGCACCCTCAAGGTCCTCAACTTGTTAAAGCATGATCCAGCAATACGAAATAAAGGGCAGCTTGGTCATGTCAAGATTTTGGTAAGGCTGGCAGAGCAGAATAGTTTGCTGCCCCTTTTCACTAAGTCAAGGAAAAAGGCCCTGTTCTCTATTTTGGCCACTGCAATCAAAGGTTAAACCCACTACAAAAAAAATTGTTGTAGACAGTTTAAATCTTGGAGATTGTGCACTTTTTACTCCATTCTTCATTACAGAAAGCAACACACTACCCTGCTATTCATTATAATCTATGGGCTTTCCTGTGCTCTTTATTGTAGTTTTTACACAGGGCCATTGCAGAACAGGAAACTAGTGCCTTTTTTTTTTTTTTTTTTTAATAATACAAATGTATTTTTGTTTTGTTCATTCTTGGACTGGGGATGAAAATATATATTAAAATAAAACAAAAACTTTTACATCCTTCTGTGGGACGATTTGCCATGGAATTCAGAGTCTCTTCTTTAAAGCATAATCTTAGAGGAAGAAACCATAAGTAGATGTAGTGTTTCCATAAGAAACTATTTCTTATGTCACATGAATGTTTGCTACCTTGGAATAATCTGAAAGATTGAACACATTAGTGGATAACTGAATTTTCTATTCTTGCTGCCTGCACAAGTTCTACTGCTTTAAAAATAAACACAATTTCTATTTTGACAAATTTTACTACATATTGAGTTTATTCTTCAGTAAGAAAAAAACCAATTTATTTTAAAGTGAAATTAGCAACTTCAACACCTATGCACTTCTAGCTGCTTAGCTTTTTAGTTATGACACAATCTTGTTGCAATACTGAATATTTTTACCCTTCTTCTCCAAAGCACCAAGTTCTCCATATCTTTGCCTTATCAAGAAAGGTGGGAACTTTAAGTAAAGACAAATCTGTTCAGTTTTACCTTTCAGCTGGAACTTGTTTTAAGAGTGGGTATGAATTAATGAAACCAACTGCTCAAATGCCAATATAATATGACTACCATAAACATACAGCAAGTAGCCCTCCATGAGAAAAATACCCACAGTAGACTGACACTGCTCTAAACCATGCAGCTAAGGCACTGGGTTAAGAGAAAAAAAAGGTAGTAAAAGCAACAAACAGACAAACAAAATACTTAAACGAAAAATACAGCTGGGTCATTTTCCTCATCTAGTCCACCCAAAGGGATGCAAAACATACTGATTTAACTCTCACTCTAAAGGGAATATAAGGGAAGACAAATGGACAAGCCAGTTTCTGATACCACTGTTTAAATGGTACCATTTACCTTAGCGCAGCTGCTTGTTTGTAGTTCTGAATAGCAAAATCCTTTTAAAAGCACAGAATCACAGCCATTGTGATTCAGCTCATCCTTATTTGATGCTGAAGGTGATGCACTTGAAATGGAGCAGTGCAGCAACCCTATGGACGATTCTGTGGCAATTAGCAGTTCCATTTAAATTCTGACTCTCTTCCACTTTCACTCTCACACAGTCATGTTATGCTCTGCAGTCTCCACCACAATGGACCCACATGTAACCACCCCATTTACTAACCTCAGATCTAGAGCTTTCAGCACTAATACTTCCAATGACTCTCACTATGACTCTCCTTGTGCTACAGATTTTATTTTTCCTTCAGCATGATTGAGATGCCACTTTTCCTCAAATTACCCGCTAATGCCGCAGCAAGAGGCTAAGGTTTTGTTTGTACAACTATCAAAAGACAGCTACAATAATTTGTGATGCAGCCACTTGCAGTGCATGAAGTGTTTGCCCACACATTAAACCCACTGAGATTCAGTCCAGTGCTGTTGCCTCCTTCTTCTAAGAAATCAAAACGAGGAACACCTCAGAATGTCAAAATTACAAGCATTCTAAAATACAATGGCATTTTGATGATCTCTGTTTATCATCCCCTTAACATCAGAACTCTGAACTTTAAAATAAATCCACTTAAAACATAATCTGAACTCACATTACTTTGGTTATTTTGTTTGCATCTTTTCGGGCATTACTGTGATGCACACTCCACAAACTTCCACTCTACACATGCAAACTGCCAATCATAGCATATTAAAGCTCTTGGGACATCCATTAGCTTGTGTCTAGCAAACAATTTTTAGGCTAGCATTTATTATTTGCTACCTTAAAATGACATATGAGTGGATAATGGATAAGATCTTTCCAAATAAGCATTGATTTTGTGTAATAGAAATACTACTCCACAGCTGCATTCTAATTGACAAGTTGGCATTGAAAAAATCTCCCAATTCAAATGAGGAGGTAAAAAAAAAAGATACCTTTTTACAAATTAATCCTTTGGCTTATCTTTTAGGAAAGTGCACTGATTAAAGCAATGCTACCTGAACCTGAACAGAAAAATTCACCCTTGGGACAACAGCTGCATGTACCTTGAAGAATAAGAGGCTAATTTCAGACTGTATAAGACCTACTTTCTTTCTGTCCTGAACAGCTGCCAAGGTCCTGCACATATGCAGTCAATTTATCCTGGATAACTCTGGACAGCAGAAGAATAAATAATGCAGATGACTGGACACATACCACAGATATTTTGAAATGCACAAAAGAGAATCATACATTGATTGGTCTACTTCTCTTCAAGGAATATTAGACCTGCCAGCTTCAAGCTGACTCCCACAAAAACATCCAACCAAGTATTCCAGACTGGTCCTAAAAATAGTGTGAACACAGGAACATGGTGCAGTGCTTGAACTGGGAGCAAGTTTCAGACACCCTGGCTCTGCAATCAACCAGCTTCATGTAGCAATCTTACTGCTCTCAACAGGAAAGCCTGCTGCAACCAAAACTGTTACCAAAATCCTCAGTGAGGTATCACAGCTATTTAATGCTTATTTAAAATATTTATTATCTATATAACACCTATTATATGTAGACATTCGCATTGGTTTAGCAAATTCTGCTGGCCTATGCTGACAGAAAAAAATTCTAAAAAGGCCTCTCCCCCTTCAATTATACCTTTTTAACCAAAGCAGACTTAAATGCCATTTGAAGGTAATTCCTGAGAGGCCTGAACACTCACTGAGCTCCCTTCACTAATTAATGGATCATTAGTAGGAAAGAACCCCTAACTGTTCACCCCCTGCACCACATACAGTCTTAATTACCTTTGTGAAGCAACCTATTTGTCTTTCAGTTATTGTGTCCAAAATCCCAAGTGAATTGACTCAACAGGGAGAAGGAAAAAAAAGGAAAAAAGTTGTTTCATACACACGTTTATGAAAATTCATAATTTGTAGGACTGGCAAAGAATTTAGGAGCTAAGTGTTTCTAGCAAGAGTTAAGAAAGGGGATTTAAGTAAATTACGATAGTCAGAAGTGATAGACTGACTAAAGGAACAAAAAGCTTTTCTTGGGATTACAAATATGGATACATCACTGAAAAGCTTTCCCTTTGTGCAGGTTTTGAGAAACTTAATTATATCATCACTTCATAATCACGACAGCTATGGGAAACAGCAAAACACTATCACAGCTGTTGTTTGCTTTTTCCAGACCATTGGAACAGGCACCTATTCCTTGCCTTTCAAAATACTTCCTTGCAGAGTTCCTAATGAACAAGTTAAGATCTCTCTGTTTATGCCCAATTGCCACATGAATCCAGTTGGAGACAAAATATAAGCTTTACTGCCAGTTATTTTACAACAGAGATTAGACTGCTCTTCTTCTCTCATTTTCACAAATCTATGAAAATAAAACCCAAAAAAACCCTTGCAGACACTCATACTTTTTTTGGATGCACCTCAATGAAACACACCAGAAACAGGCAACAATCACTGATGCCAAACAAGACAGAAGACAGGCTGGCTGCAAAAAAACATTTCCAGAAACCAGGTCATTTACTATACTCCATTTCTAGAGTTCTATGTTCTGCTCAGGTTCCGGTTTCCTGAACATCATTTAGGATACAAAGTTTCTGTCATTAAAGAACTCTAAGCCACAGAGCAGTATCTTGCTTTGAAACAATGTAGCAAAGCATGTACCTGAAATGTCTCTGTGAATTAACATATCCTTCATTTTGGTCCCAAAGTGAAAGAGCTGGGAGACTTCAACACATAAAATGTGGAAAACAATGTCTTCCAGGAAACAAGATTTTGGACCTCCTGCATTTCACTCCACTGCCACTGCTAATGCAACTTTTACATATTTGACTGGGGCTCACACTAAATCCCCTCTATAATCTACTACAATATTTATTTTTTACCTAAAAACAAGTACCTCACAGGACCAATGAAAAAAGTGACAAGACTTGAAGGCACTTGAGTCTTAATTCAGTTCGCTCATAAAACATGGCTCGGAACACCAAAAGGACCCACAAGAGCTGCTGACCTTCAAGGAGAACCTCTTCAGAGCTCAAAACTGCCCACTCCACTGGGCAGAAAGTTGGTATGGCAGAAGACTTGCACAGGTTAACACAGAATTTCTGGATGAGATTAAAAAAAAAAAAAGAGGGAACAGACAGAAGGTAGAGGTAAGAAAAATACTTGGTAGGAAGAGAGAAACACTGCTTGAGCTGGCAGCAGTTCAAGCTCAGCTGGAGCTGAGAGAAGGATGTTAAGGTAAGCTATCAACAAAAGGAAGAGAGGAAGAGTAAGAAAATTGTAGACTGCTGCTCAGCTAGTAGGGGACATAGAGACAAAATACACAGAAAAGGCTTAGACACTCGATGTTGTCTTTGGCTGATTTGACACTGACGAGGTCTGAGCCTACAGCAGAGCTCCAGGGAAAAGAAGCACTATGCACATGAGTAGAAGACCAAGTTAGAAAGCTTTTCTGCAACTGGGACGTATACAGAGACACAGAACCAGACCAAATGTTTTTTTCTCTGGGTCACCAGGAGAATTATGGAAACAAATTTTCTTTCCAGAAGCCACATTCATCCAGCATATATTTGGAATAAATAAATAAATCTGTTTTCTATGGCAAGACATTTAGCTGTGTAAACAAGGAAAGAGTACTGGACATTGTTTGCCTTGACTTTAGCAAGCTTCTAACGCAGCACCTCAAAGGATCCTTAGACCTAAACTGTTGATGCATGCACTGAATAAGTGAACTATGAAGTGAGTGACACAGCAGCTGAACTGCTGAGCTCAAAGGGCCACAACCAAAGATACCATATCCAACTGGCCTCTAAGGAAGTTTCTCCAGACCAATACTGTGTTTAAGATTTGTCTGTAGTAATGACCAGAAAGATGGAACAGAGTGCCTTCTCAGCAGCTCCCAAGGATACAGGAACTGGGTGAAGTGCTTTATAAGCTAGAGGGCATATCTGCTATTCAAAGATACCTCAAATGGCTGGAGAAGTGGCCTGACAGAAACCTTGCAAAGTTCCACAAAGGCAAAATCTTCTGTCTCTGTTGGAATAACAGGCTGGGAGCCAAACAGATGGAAAATAGCTTTGCAGAAAAGGTCTTGGAGAGCAAGTTGAACAGGAGTCAGCAGCATGACCTTGCAGCAGAGACAACCACACACTGGCCTGTCTTAGCAAAAGTGTAGCCAGAAGACCACGGGAAGTGATTCTTTCCTTTCATCTGGCACTTGTGTGAGCACATCTGGAGGATTCTGCCCAGCTTTGGGACCACCTGTACAAGACATTAACACATGGAAATGAAGCCAAGCAGATGGCTATGAAGGTGAGTAGTGACTGGAGATCAAGGTATACAAGGAGAGGCTGAGACAGCTGCATTTGTTCACCCTTAAGCAAAAGTTATTACTGCTGCTACCAGCGACCTAATCAGAGGTTATAGAGAAGTCACAGCCAGACTCTTCCCAAAGATGCAGCGATAGAACAAGAGACAATATATACAATCCACACCTTCAGACAGACTTTTCAAAGAAAACTTGCAACAAAGTTTTGATTCAACACCAAAACAGGTGACCAGAGAAGTTGCAGAACCTCCATCCTTGGAGTTCTATAAGACAACTGGAAAAAATCCTGAGCAATTCCATCCAAGTTAGTCTTGCACTGAGCACGGAGTAATACCAGATGACTTTAAGAAGTCCTTTAAAATTTAAATGATCAAACTTCCAGTGGCAATCAAAAAATCCAGAACCCTACAACTTGATCCTATCAGGTAAATACAGTGAGACTCTTAATACTTCTCTCCATCTAAGCTTTCTTGCTAAAGCCAGACACAGGTCAAGAAATAACAGATGGAAGAAACCTAGAACATTTACCATAATAACAACAGATGAAAACGAAATTTACTGTGTTCAGATGAAAAGGAGATTTACTGTGTTCAGCAGAAACCTTGTGCTGCATGTATGATTACCAGTTATTGGCTGAAAGTATGCCCAGAGCACCTGCCTTTAGGTAACCATGTACAATGCTAGATCCGTGCCCGATATTTTCACCGTTCCAACCACTATATGTTCTAAGGCACAGAGCACTGCACTTTGCATTTTGCTTAGTGCCACTGTAGAGGACATTTTTATGTCCTATCAGCACCCACAGAGCAGATCTCGTGGATCACTACCATTAAAGGTCCATGTGCATGCATGGGAAGGAGCTTCCACGTTTTGGTTCACTCACTTTCTTCACTAGAAGAAGCTCCAAGTCACAGGTGCTTATCTGGAAGACACAGTACTGGAACTTTGCACACATTTTCATGGCATGAATGGCTCTTATCAGGGTAGTGAGTTTCTCAGTAGTAGCATATATAAAAATAGGAAAAAGTATAGAATGCTCTCCCAATATGCCTTGTTGCTTTTTGCAAGGCACTTTTACCAAAGCATGGAAACAGTGCCACAGCTGGCTTGGAAAAACACAGCATCCTCAACCAGCAGTGAAAAAACCATTCTGAGTTAGTGTTAAAGTAAAGAAATAACTTTGCAGAATAACTCTTAACAATGTAAAAAGAGTCACCTGAGAGTCAGTGAATTTGAAAATAAAATTAAAGCTATTCAAACTTATAAAATCTTATCTCTGAACTTTTTAAAATTGGACTATATGAGCACTTGACATTACTAACAGTTTTGGAAAAGAAAATTGCATGTGTTTCTACCTATGGTTAGAATGGTCCTGATGAAGGAGGGCATGATAGAAGGAAGGAAGGATGACAGGAAGGAAGGAAGACATGTCAAGAAGAAAAAAAGGGTAAAGGCAGAGCTCTCAAAAGGAAATTTGATCTCACTTATTTTCCTAATTCTCTATAACATCTCTCCTCCTCTACTTCTCCAGGAGTTTTTTCCAGATTGGAGTTTGGGAAGAATATTTCTTAGGCTCTGATCTCTACATCCTGTATTGCTTCTGCTTATGTCCCCAAATGTTCCTCTGTTTCCTCCTCTAGACCACCAAAGAACTCACTCTCAAATGGGGTGGGGGGAATAATGAAAGAGTTATTGCTAATGCATCCAAACCCACCTAAAGCATTATTAAAGCACTTGTTTATGAGTTATCTCTAGACTCTCCTGAAGAGGTTTTGAAGAAAGTCTGGTATAAAATTTACAGCATATTTGTAGACTTGCCTTACACATGAGACAACTTCCTCCCCTTAAGCAAACAAAGTATCTGGAAGCTATGCAGGTGAGGCTTACAAAAGAGTCTGCAAGGTGAAGAATTGGTTCTTCTGAAGACAGCATATAATCCTAAAGTCTTTCAAATGAAGTAGGTTTGATTAAACCATATAGAACATAGTAATTCTGCTTTCTTGAGAAAGCAATATGAGGGCCAGTCTTTTGCTTAGGAAAGCTGTCCTGCCAAAAAAACACATAAAACAGAAACCCAACAAAAACCAAAACAGATTATAGCAATATGAGGGCCAGTCTTTTGCTTAGGAAAGCTGTCCTGCCAAAAAAAACACATAAAACACCAACCAAACAAAAACCAAAACAGATTACGGAAGTGAACAGTAAAGATATCAAAGGAAAAAGCAAGGAGCATGTCATCACAGCCACCAGCAACAGAATCTCTGAGATCTTAGTGTCAATAACTCATTTATATGTTTTCCAGCATTGTTCAAGTATTCTGCTCCAAGAAACAGTTCAGTTTCTTCTCTCTTCCCTTCTGAGCACTCCAAACAGGAAACCTGCCTAGCATAGCACTAAGAATACAAGTTGTCTTCTCAGGAATTCAAGACTCCCCTGCTTCCCCTCTCCAAAGGGGCATCTCCCTCAGTTGCCTACTATTTCACTCAGAAATCATGGTAGATGATGGACAACTCAGAAGTCCTGTGCTACCCTTGAAGGGAACCCATTTCATTGTATAAGGCTCAGTGGTCTAAATTTTGCCTGTACTTACAATTTCTGACTCATGCTCATATTCAGAATATATGAGAGCAGCAGTCTTAATTAGAAATTTAGCTTTCTAATACAAATGCAGAGAGAGGCAAATGCACAGATACGTAGTCTAGACATAAAATTTACAGAATTCAACTTCTCCTTGGGCGACCTACTACACATTTAACACTAAGTTAAAGGACAATTTTAATTTAATTTTACTTTCATTATTTGGGTACTTGGTGTCATATTATCAGGACATGAAAGGTAGTGGCAGTAAATCAAGAAACAAAAATATTACCCTACAGTATTTTTTCCAGTTAGGAACTTCCCTCTTCATTTCCCTCACTATCCGTTGGTGGTTTCCTCCAGTCACAGCTTTTGCTCAGGGACACTGTGCATGAGCCTCCCAGGGAAGCACTGAGCAATACAAATGCCTCTCAAACAGATGCAGAAGAAGCATGTGCAATAGTGTCTTGTTCTAGAATTTTCTTTACAGGCAAAGGATACCTGACTGCGACTACAGGCAAACATACAGAATGACTGGATAGAGCAAAGCCAAAGAGCCACACCTTGCCTTAGGGGAGAATGTGATGAGCCACTCTCCCATCAGCATTTATTCCGCTGTCTTGGAGTCATCTTAAAGACCTGTCCTGCCCAGTATTAAGCAACATACCAACAGGGCAGAAACATCTCACTCTCCAAGGGCCCCCATGACATTTCCATGCATCTCTTATTCCGCTCTTGCAAACAGCTGTACAAGACCCTCTGCAGTCTGTGCCGTGCACTGCTCACCCCTGCACTCAGCTCTTGAGACAGGGGTCGTGCCAGCGTACTTCCCCTGTCCTTTCTCCAGTTTCCTTTCAACTCCCAGCAGCCCAGTAGAATGCTGAATAGTTGGAAGGGCAAAGAGTTGTGCTGGGACTGCAGGTATTCCTTTGCACTGCAATCTCCCTCATGCCTCACCCAAACTTTGGTGAGACCAGGGGAGAAGAATATTAGCACGAGACACAAAGCCCTCTTCAACTGTAGTGATCGCCTAATGCCAAACTTCAGACAAGAGAATTTCTTTTGATTTGACATTGTATATTTTCTTCTTTTGGCAGCATATTAAATTCCCATCTGGAAAATAAATGTGCTTATCCAAAAGTCTGGAAAAGAATTCCTGATAACTTCATTGCTACTACTGAGCAAGACCAGCTTAGTAAGCTGTTTTCACAGCTACACATCATTGTCTTAAAACCCCTGATGTAACACTAACAAATTCACTTATCCACAAAATATGCCATGCTCCAAGAGCCTCTGTCAGGTGGCACACCCCTTAGATGTGGAGCAGAAGGCCAAGCTGCATTGCTGGTCTTAAATATTCAAGGCAGTTGGTAGCAAGAAAAACAAAGTTACCAGAACTTTAAAGTTTATCTGATACATCTCATCAGGGACACTGGGCATCACAAGAAAACAAACAACACACTTTTACGAAGTTTTTTCAGCCCCTCTAAAGAAAGAGGATCCCCCTCACACACCCAAACTGTTTGGAACAACTTTTCCAAAACCCTTAACAAATCCACTAAAAGGAATGATTCATTGCCTTGATTCATGTAACTAGGCATCTTACAACACAGGACCATGGCCGATAAAATGATACTGAATAATTACACAGATAACATTATACTTAATTGTATTTTTAAAAACCCCAAACCTCTGAACTATATTCTTCTTAAAAGTTTTATGTATTCAGTTCTTTTAAACCACATTAGAAATGGGTTTAAATGATCCATACACAATGAAACAGCAGACAAAATACAGAAAAGTTGCAGATCAATAGTTGCAGCTATTTCCTGCTAGTTTTCTTTTTTGTTGGCAAACATAATTCTTATTGATGCATATTTAACTTGTATTGATCAATTGTGCCATGAAGAAAGCAAAACTAACTTGGGCCCACTTTTTCAAATTTGTAGTTGTCTATTTAATGGACACATTCCATGGTGTCTTTAAACAGTACATGCTCCTTGGTTTTGCTCATTAGTCTGTATGTAAAACAATACTGAAAACCAATCTAGCACATAAGAATATTGTTTTAATACAGAGATGACTGAAAAGTATGAGGTTCCTAACTCCAGTCTCTCATATGGTGTTTTAGCATGCTATTGCTATCTATATATAAACATTTTCAAATGTGTTTTCACAAACCCTACCAATCACATGTGTTTTCTAACCCTGAAATGACAGCAAGTTCATAATACTTTAACCACAGCTTACCGAGGTAGAAGTGCACATTTCAAAGGGATAATGAGTACTTGTACTGTTCATTACAGAAGTGTCCTCACATTCCTCACCCGTTCATCCATTCATTAGCAGATATATTACTCTGTACTCCTCCTTGAACTTCTAGAGTTCTACCATTTACCTCCAATTATTCTTTAATTTTTCTGGCCCATTTTATTCTCCCAGTGTTGAAAATAGATTGACTAAAATCCTTAGTATCTTAAGAGAAAAATCCTACTAAAATTTATTCACTCAAGTCCCCCTTAGTTAGGGGGACTTAGTGACTTGTGTGCAAGTCACTTAGGTTATGAAAGGTCCAGAGTCTGACCCAATACATCTCTACATCTCTGGAAAAGTAAGAATCACCACTCCAGCCTGGTTCCTCTTTAAAAAAAAAAATAAAAGAAAGGAAAAGAAAAGAAAAAAATAACTATAGTGCAGGGAAGTTATCTCCACAAAACACACACATCAGTGATTGCATTTGTGTACTGGCAAAGCCGGAAGGTGGCTTAGGTCATGCATGTAATGCCAGCCTAAAAAAAAAACCTAAAAAAAAAAAAGCTGTAGTCTGTCAACTAAAGATCACAGAATCAATGAGGCTGGAAAGGGCCTCTGAGATAATCGAGTTCAACCTATGACCCAACACCACCGTGTCAACTAGAACACGGCACTAAGTGCCACATCCAGTCATTTCCTGACCATCTCCAGGGACGGTGACTCCACCACCTCCGCGGGCAGCCCATTCCAGCGTCTAATCACCCTTGCTGTGGAGAGATTCCTCCTCACGTCCCACCTACCCCTCCCCTGGCGCAGCTCAGGACCATGTCCTCCCGCCCTGGCGCTGCCTGCCTGGCAGAAGAGGCCGCCCTCCACCTGGCCACAGCCTCCTTTCAGGGGGCTGCAGAGTGCCCCCGTTACGGGGGGACAGGGGACCCGAGGAGCGGGGGCCAGGCCGCACCGCCCGCCCGGCCGCTGCCCCGGGCCCGGGCCCCGGCGCGGCCCCACCCCGTGCGCGCAGCCTATCGGCCTCGGCCACACCGCCGGGCCCCGCCGCCGGGGCCGCTCCCGCCCTCCCGGCCTCCCTCCTTCCCGGCCGCCGGCACCTGCTGGGCGGGGGAGGGGAGCGAGAGAGGAACCCCGAGCGGGGCCCGCCGGCCACCTCAGCGCCGCCCTGCCCGAGCCGGCGCGGGGAAGGGAAGGGAAGGGCAGCGGGGAGCAGGCGGCTTTTACCAGGAGGAGCAGGAGGCAGCCAGGGTCAGGCAGGAGCGGGAAGATGGCGGGTCTCATGGTAGATCGGGCGCCCGGGAGCGGGGAGGGGAGAAGCGCGGCTCCCACTCTCCGCGGCGGCGGCGGCGGCTCCTCCACTTCCCCCCGTCGCCAGGAAACACCCGGGCAAGTTCCACCGCGGGGCCCGCGCTCCGCCGCGCGCTCCCGGGGCACGCCGGGAAGCGTAGTTCCGGGAAGGGGAGGGCAAGGAGGAGGAGGAGGAAGGAAAGGAAAGGAGAGAGAGAGCGGCAGAGGAGGCGTGGAACCCAGAGCGCACCGGGGCTGCCCGCGGGGCGGTGCCTGGAGGCGGCGGCGGCGCGATGAGGAGAAGGGCGGGGTGGAGGTGAGTTAACGGGGCGCAGCTGCAGCGCCGGGCACAGGAGAAGGAAGGAAGGGAAGGAAGGAAGGCGAGAGGGAGGCGGTCTAGGCGAGGCAGGGTTAACCCTTCCCGCCTTGGTGGCGCGGGTGTCCCGTGGCACCGCACCTTCTTCCGCTCTGGATCGCTCCCTGCTAGTCCCCAGCGGCTGTCCGCGTTTCCTTTGGATCCCGCCTTGTACCTTCAGGCGGGACTGGGCGCGCGGGTTTGGCGTAGGGAATAGGAGAAGGGGTGCTTAGGCACCGTGCGCCTCGTGGTCTTCGTGTCCTCGGAGTTTGGGAGGAAACTTTCTGCTTGGAAGCCTGTGTGTGACGGGGCAGAGCGGCTGCTGGGCGGGTTGGGACACTTCAGCTCGGCCGGAACGTCATCGTTGATGTTTATCCCTTGGCGCTTCAACAGATTGGCGCTTTCTGCCGCTTCCTCAGTTGTAAATGCTGAAAATGAAGAACACCCGAAATTCAGGGCTTGGCCCTATTCCAGTAAAACTTTGGACCTTGCAGAATACGTACGTGCTCTGAGACCTTGCAGAGCTGTCTCAAAAAGCATGCAGAAGGCTGCGCTTTGCATTTGTCACATTTCCAGGATGCACACGAGTGTAAGGAGGGGGACGGGGTGTAGCAGCATTTGGAAAAAAGTCCTTTACATCAGCCTTTTTCAAGTTAGGACTCGCTTGGTTTCAAAGGAAGCCTGACAGGCTCAGACTTTAGGTGGCCCTGCAAAGATCTCGTGGCCTGTCAGTTTCATGAGCTGCAAACACTCTTGCACACATGGATACACGTATAAATCAAGTATTTTTTCTAGTCTGAAATTGAAACTTGGCCTTTATCAGTTCTGCCATGACTACCTTAAGAACTTGTGCTCTTTGATCTGTAGAATGAACATCTTGTGCACTAACTCACATTTGAAAAATCTTTGATATTTTTTCAAAGCTCAGTCTTCACTTGGAAAATATCAATAAAATTTGATAGCATGACTGTGCTATCATGTTTAAATTTTAACAGCCTCATGTTTTGCTGAGTGGAAACATGATGTAATTCTTGCTATCTGCATAATGCAAAGTAGTCATATTGTAGTTTGGTATGAAATTTCACACACCTTGAAGAGGCCTTGGTGTCCATGTGAGTGTCCCTTCATTTTAAGTGACTTGAGAAGGCTAATATTTTTCTACATCTTAGCTTAAAGAAGAAAAGTGAATTATTTACTTGATTCCAGTAATATGATGAATATTACAGACATTGCCAATTATGTAGCATTTTATAAGCAGACCTTTTACTTATTTCTTTATTTTTTTATTGACTAAATGTCTCATTTTTTGGTTAATGAGGATCTTCATCAAGAAAGTCTTCCAGACAGCAGTTCATCTGTTTGCTATATACATGAGAAAAATACCTGAGGAATGTTACAAATTTTCCTTTTCTAGTCCCTCTTAATATTTCAGAACTTCTCTGATGCAGAATTAGCCCATTCAATGGAATCATAACGCTTTACTAAGAATTGCTGTAGAGGTAATGGACTGCTTCTCTCACTTGTATAATTACTAACACTTTATGCAGAAGTAACTGTTGCTTTCATCTGGAAACTATTAACGTCTTTCATTATTAATCCTCTTCTGTATGCAGTCCGTTTTATGGAAAAATTATTGTTGGTGTTATTGGGATGTTTCTGGCGTTTCACTGAGTTATTTGGTATTTGCTGAATTTTATGCTTCTGCCCCTAGATTTCTTATATTTTAGTTTATTTGTTGAGAGGTAAAATGTGAATAAAATGAAGGAACTAGATGGTAAGATCCCCTGAGAAAATACTTTTGAAGGTGCCGGGGTCCATCACTGCTGGTCAATTCTTAAGCACCACCTCCTAAGGGCACAGGAGCTGGCAATTCCAAAATGTCAGAAGTCAAGCACACGAGGTAGAAGGCTGGCTTGGCTGACATGGGATCTTCTTTTGGAGCTAATGGAAAAAAAGAAGGTGTATGCCCAATGGAAGTAAGGTCAGATGACACATCAGTTGGTGGAATCGCTTTGGATTTCAGTAAAGCTTTCAATACTGCCTCTCAGAGTATCCTTCTGGACAAAATGTCCAATACACAACTGGATAAACACATCATGAGATGGGTGAGAAACTGGCTCACGGGTTGGGCACAAAGGGTCACAGTGAATCGGGTACCATCAGACTGGGGACCTGTCACTAGTGGGTCTCTGCAGGGCTCCATCCTTGGCCCTGTGATTTTCAATTTCTTCATTATTGACTTGGTTGTGCAACTGGAAGGGATACTAAACAAGTTTGCAAATTTTACAAAATTGGGAGGAGCTGTTATCTCTCTGGAGGGCAAAGAGGCTCTGTAGAGAGAGTTCAACAAGTCAGGGGACTGGGCAATCACTAACTGTGTGAAGTTTAACAGGGAAAAGTGCCAGATTCTGCCCCTGGGTGCATGGACAGACTGGGGAATGAGATGCTGGAAAGCAGTGCCGTGGAAAGGGACCTGGTCAATGGCAAGTTGAACCTGAGTCAGCAGTGCCCTGGCCAGGAGGGCCAAGCCTGTCCTGGGGGGCATCAGGCAGAGCACTGGCAGCTGGGCATGGGAGGGGATTGTCCTGCTGTGCTCTGTACTGGGGCAGCCTCACCTCCAGTGCTGGGGGCAGCTTTGGGTGCCACAATGTAAGGATATTAAGCCAGTAGAGAGTGTCCAGAGGAAGGCTACAAAGATGGTGAAGGCCTTGAGGGGGAGCTGTATGAGGAGTGGCTGAGATCATGAGATCACTTGGTCTGTTCAGCCTGGAGAAGAAGAGACTGAGGGGAGCCATCATTGCAGTCACAACTTCCTTGGGAGGGGAGGATGAGGGGCGGGCACTGGTCTCTTCTCTGTGGTCACCAGTGCCAGTACCTGAGGGAATGGCTTGGAATTGTGTCAGGGGAGGTTTAGGTTGGATATTAGGAAAGGATTCTTCACTCAGAGGGTGCTTGGGCACTGGAACGGGCTCCCCATGCAAGTAGTCACAGCACCAGCCTGACGGGGCTCAAGAAGTGTTTGGACAGTGCTCTGGGGCATGTGGGGTGACTCTTGAGCATATTCAGTGCGGGGCCAGGAGCTGGACTTCAGTGGTCCCAGTGTGTCCATTCCAGTTCAGGATTCTGTGATTCTATATGCAGGACTATAATAAGCTGATACTTGATAACAAACTTTATTGGTTAAAGTTGGAATTAAAGCATGCTTGGCAACACTCTGAAGAACAGTCTGTTTGATTTGCACAGAAAGACTTTATAGACTTTCGCAAAGCTTATAGACTAAAATTTGTATTTAAGGCAATGAAACTACAATATACAGGTATATATTTCTTAATGCAGGCTTTTTTCTGATGAATTTTGGCTAGAGGTAGATTTAATTCACAGATAAAACCTGTGTTTTTTTCTGTTCTGTTTTTAACAGAAGTTTATTCTCTTTAGCATTATTTGAATAATGTTACTGACTCGTTATGAAAATAATTCTACGCTATTAATGTGGTTTGGGTTTTTTTTCTAGAACTGATTTTCTACAAAAAATGTTGGTGGCACAGGTCTGACCCACAGTAATACCTTGAAAGAGTATGAATATTTCAGCAAACTGCCTCTTCAGTGGTTCCTCGTTAGCGTCTGAAGTGCATGCTGCTGCTGTTAATGGAGATAAGAGTACCCTCCAAAAGCTAATAGCAGGTAAATGTTTTCACTGTAGATGCATTTGGATTACTTCAGGACTGAAGCTTTTTGGTTTCGACTTACATCTCTGATCTTTAAGATACTTCTGATGTCTTGATTATAGGTGCTTCTAGAATAAATGTTGCCCTGAAAATATGACTGATTTTTCTTACTTTTTATTACCTGTTACTTTTGATTGGTACTTCTTTGTCACATAAAACAGAAAATTGGTAAGTGATAGAACTCCTTTCAGGGAATTTGAAGTTCTGGAGAAGTGCTTAGTGCCAAAATACTTTAGCTGCAAATGCTTAATTTTTTTAACTGCTTTTTGGGAAATTTGATAAATGTGTTTTTACAGATAATGCATTTTGTTTCTGAAGTCTTGTCACTGTGTAGTATGTGTTAACAAAATAAGCCCAGCCTTATATACTACATTGATTCTGATAGACTGGTAATGTTTCTCAAGAGAAATTAAAGGTAATGAGAGAGTCTAGTCCTACTGAATCTGAAGAAAAAAAAATTCACATCCATTAAAAAGTTCAGGATTTTGCCTTCTGTTGCCCTCCAGGAATAGTATGGCATTCCAGGTCAATAGTTTTTAAAAGCAGTATATGTTCTATGTTCCAAAAACAGTCTTGCATATATTTGGAAGGTTGCCATATGATAAGTGAAGACTTGGATTTTTCAGAGCTTCTGATTAAATGCAATTCCAGGTGATACTGAAGAAGCTCTATTTGCTCAGTGTTTTTTGGAAAATCTTATTCCCTTAGCAAGGGTTGAAGGACTGTGAAATAGTAAGAAGCACAGTCTGTACTTATGCCACTTATTCTCACTTTTAATGTGTGTGAAGGATTTAATGTTAACAGCATGAAACCAGCAGTCAAGTTTCTTTATGTATCTTCTGCTGACCTGTGTTGAAGGCAAGGTGAAGACCTGTGTGGATGTATTGTCCAAGCTGTACAGAAAGTAGTAAGGGGCTCTTCTTTACAAGGTGTATCTAATTTTCTCAAAACATAACTAAAACTGATTTGACTCCAACAGGAACACATTTGAGGAACCTGACTTTATAGGAGCTGCACTTGTTGAAACAGTTATTTTTTGTTGGGCCTTCTACTTTAGTTTGTTATGTGATGGTTCAAACAGATACTGTTTGCATTTAATGCTATCTGTTTGCTCTTTTTAAAAACATTTTATAAACAGCAGATGATATGGAGATGCTTCTAGAAATCTGTGAGATTCAACTACAAAGTAGCTTTAAATACCCGAGTTTCTAAAAAACCCTTCTGCTTGCATTTGGAGGTGAAAAAATGTGGGCTTTCAAATTCTAAAGAAGCAACAAAGAGTTTTTGCTGACTTCAGTGTGTTTTTGTTAATCTCAGCACCAAAAGACATATTTTTGGAAACAGGAAGGAAATATTATTTCTTGTTGCTGGTACACCTTGTCAAATATACCACAGAACAGTCATTAGAACCAGATAAGGAGTTTGCACTTCTTTCAACGATGATCATGCAGCAACAAGACAAAAATGCTGTTTTACATTTGCATGGGAGAGAAAACTGCACAATCCTTGTAGCATTTGCTGTACTAGCAAAATTTGGCTTTTCTGCTTTGCCATGTTTTGACAGGATATGACACAGACCTTACTTTTTCCAGAACTGGACCAAAAAGAAAAAAAAACCAAAACAATCCAAGACTTCATGTATTGCCTAGCAGAAGAAGAATGTATTAGAGTAATATTTTTAGCTGTTTACCAGTCCTCTTTATAATTTGATGCCAGAAGCAAGTTGAGCAATTGGTGCTTTTCACTGAGTTTCATGTCTGCACACAGCAGCAGCAGCTAATTCAGGACAGTACTCCAGCGTTCTTCCAACACTTTTCTAATACAGCCCTTTTCTAATACAGCTAAGCTCTGCATCTTGAATATGTAGCTAGTGGTGGATGCAGCAATGGAAAGTCCTCACTTTCTCCTCCTTTCAAGGAGGACATTTTAGCCCCTAAATTCATTATTACTTTCCTCTTCATGCTTTCCCTGTTCAGCTATTAACATAGGAGGGGCATGGAGGCTGGCCAAACAGTCTGTTGGAGCAGCCCCTCAAACCTCTTTGGTGATTTTTCCTTCTGCCATCTCTAGGTTGGTGGGGTGTGTGTGGCTGTATACAAACATAGATGCTTTATTTGCATATAATTAGAGTATGGATGAATTTTAAAGGAACAGGTGTTTGAAATAATACAGTGTGTTCTGGATAATGTGTTCCTTTTGACACCCTGTGCCAGAAAGAGGCACAGAAGGAATCAAAGGTAGGTAGAAAATTTATTTAGAGAAAGGGGGCTTTGGAACCAAGTATCTCGGTGTGTTAACTGCTGCTAATGCTTAAACGCAGGAGTTTCTAAAATGCATGTGGGTTAAATACCTCAAAGCACATGCCAAGTGTTAACTGTATAACCAGTGTTCTAACAGAAATGTGCTAATTGTTTGCATTGCATGAGTTGTCCTGTACTGTATCATGTTGTTTTACAATTGTATGTTCTTGGGCTTTGGGGAATTCTCAAATTATTTTTTTTCCTATGTTTTACACAACACTGAACATGTCTTTAGTTAACAGTTCTTCAGTGTTAAAATCCATCTGTATTATTTTGATCCTAGGGAAAAAGTGAGCAAAAGTTAATTTTGTATTTGGAGGATCATTTTCCATTTTATACTTTGGGAAGAGGCATCTAATTGTTTTAACTGTTTATAAGAACATAATAATGATTACAATAGTCATTAGACTGAAGTGTCTGTTTAGTCCAACTCCTCATTCTAAAACCCTTATCATGCATTGCTTGCATCCAGATGCTTCTAAATCTCTGATGTGATGTTTCATTGTAAATTCTAACTAAACTATGGGTTACAAATATGCATTTGTGTGCTATTGTTTGATCCTACTCTCTACTTTTCTTGCCTGTTCTACATTGTGGGAGGTAGAATAAATCTCAGATATTGCAACAGGCACGATTCTTGCAAGTGACAAGAAATGAATGGTCTGTCTTTTAATAATTAGGGCAGCAGGAGGGTGTGAATTCTCCCTTTCTCCTTTTCTGGTTTTAAAAATGCCTAGCATTGTTAAGAGTCTGATATGACTGCTTGCATAGAGTGTGAGGAAGTGATGAAGTACAGCTATAAGAGCTACATTTTGGACTTGGGCCCTGGATTCTGTTGTGATCATGGCCTCTGTTGGCAATAAGCTTATGGAATGCATATTCTGGTGGGCTGAGGACTTTTATTCTAAAAGGGAAGGGATCTAAAAAATTTCTTTATTAGGCAGGTAGATGAAGAGAATTTATTTTTGCCAAAACACATTTTAGGTACGCTATATACCTAAATGAGAATGTTTTGACGGCTACCTGTGCTTTCTTGATTGCAGAAAGTGGTAATTTGCTGCAGCTGGGAAGTTCACAAGGTGTTGTGGCTAGTGACTTTCATCAGCTTAATCTCCACTTAGCACCTGATGGTGATATAGTAGCTCCTAGCCCTTGTCCTGTCTCCTAGCCTGACTGCAGACACCCTTTTTGGGAAATGCTCACAGGATTTTAACCATTCTAAGGGCCTTACAGAGCTCTGGTAAACAACAGGAGAAAACCTACTGCTAGCTGAAGATAGTTTCTTTACCTTCAAAAGCAGTGCAGGAGCATTAGGCAAATTACTGGCATAAAGTTTTGAAGCTCTTGCTCATTTTTCCCTCAGACTGTATGCAGTCATGGAAACTCCTTGTCATCAGCTACATCACTTTTTGGGAACTGAAAATGAACATAGATATCTGTTCCTCTACTTAGTTATGTTGCATTTGAGCTTTAGGCCATTTTTGCTTGTCATTAGTCTCCAAATCTTTTATATATATATATATCCTCCAACCTTCTGTAACAGAAGGGGAACTGGAATTTGAGAGAAAGGTGCTGGTTTTGGACACTGGAGAAATGAATGTTTATGTATTTATCTTAATATATTTGTTCAAGTCCCATCAGCTTCAAGCAATTTAAGGCACTGTTGAGGTTATGTTAAAACTCAGCAGTGAAATGTGGTTTAGTGATATCTTACGTGACCATGTTGAACTGATACTGGAAGGGCACCTGAATGTACATAGTTAATTAGAGAATCTGGTTCTCTAATGAGTTGGAACAGTGATTGGAAACAGTGACATGTTAAATCATGCTTGGGATCACAGTGTTTGCAGAGGAGTAGGCTAAACAGCAGTGTGAAGGTGAGTATTAAAATGCAGAAAGGTGTTCAGAAATCATCCTGTTCCTGAGAAAGCTAGATGTAGGCCAGTAGAAGACTTCTTGTGGGATTTTTGGGGGTTGTTGTTTTGGTTTTTAGTAAACTAGTGACATCAAGATTAGTCGTAAAACCGGTGGGTTGTCAAGGTGAAGTGACAGTCAGAGAAGACGAGGCCACAGGTGAAGAATAAAAACAACTTTTCCATATCTGCATCCCAGAGGAGTTTGAAAATGTTCTTAAACTTCTTTTGCAGAGCAAAAAGACTTTTCTCAATGCAAATCACACTTTCAAGGCAAAAAAAAAAAGTGTTACAGAGTGAATCATGTGATTGACACGGTACTCACTCTATAGTTTTAAAGGAACTAAAAAATGTACTGAGTGAGTGAATGATTTCTCTAACTGGCAATATCCTACTTGACAGTGTTTTTTGTAAGTGGCTTGATTGGTAGGGAATGAATTTTAATTCTTGATATTCCCCTTGATTTATATTTAATCTCCTTGATTCTTCTTCTAGGTGAATCAATAGAAATGATAATTAAGAATAAAATTACTGGATATGTAGATAAGTATAATATGCTGGGGGAGAGCAAAGACTCTGTAAAGAAGAAGCATGCCTCTGCTGGAGTGTTTTTGAGGCATCAACAGTCATGCAGACAAAGAAATAATTAAAAAGCAAGCCTACCTTGCCTGTAAAATTCAATGTTCCTTGGGTAATTGTAAACAATGCTTCTCCGTTGGAGATCTGGATAATCTGGATGTGTGGGGTACTTGATACCCATGAAGTTAAAGGTGCTTGCCTTTATGTGGTGACATCATGGAAATACAAAACTTTGTAGTGAAACTGCTTTCTTTGGAGGGTTTTTTGGACTGTGAATAAGAACAGTGTTTTGGCTTTTTTTTTAATAGGGTCTGAGATTACTGCCTTACTAACCTTATCAATTCAATAAAGTTTGAGAAGTATTTTAGTAGTTTCCATATTGTAAGGCACCCTGAAGTAAATAATGGTATTGATGTAATATTGATGTTTATGCTTTTAAAATAAACATTACTGTGAGTAGGCTTCAAAGTTTATTTTAGCTACAGTGTTTACAGGTTTCAGGAGGTCTGTTTGGCTTCTGTGCTGTTGATACTTTTTAAACTAATCTGTGCAGCCGAGATCCATGTAACTATTTGAAAATTATTTGTAGTTATGCCACTGCAGAATATTACTGGTGGGAGGTGTATTCATGGAACTAATGTTTTCTGAATGTACTTTTTTTTTTTTCTGCAAATGTATTTTGAAATAACTGTCACTAAAAGTAGGACAAGATGTAATGCCTTTGAGTTTATCATATGCTCCATTTTTTGTTCAGCCTAGTCATGTTATAATGAGATACCTACTGTTCCTATTATAATAAGATGACTTTTTAATTAAAAAGTACTGCTTTTAGCAAGATACTGATATAATTTACTGGTTTAAGTGGGTGCTTTGTTTTGTTTTGTTCAGGAAACTCTGAGCTGAAAGATAAAGAGGACCAGTTTGGAAGAACTCCCCTTATGTACTGTGTGCTGGCTGACAGGCTGGACTGTGCAGAGGCATTGCTGAAGGCTGGAGCTGATGTTAACAGAGCTGATCGCAGCCGAAGGACTGCACTCCATCTTGCTGCACAAAAGGTAATTACTGAATAAGTGTGTGAGTTAAAGTTAGGTCTTTCTCCACAGCTGTGAGGTGGGCTGATGCTGGCTGGACACCAGGCACCCACCGAAGTTCCTCTATCACTCCTCAGCTGGACAGGAAAGAGAAAATAGAACAAAAGGCTTATGGGCTGAGATAAGGGCAGGGAGAGATCCCTTACCAGCTCCTGTCATGGGCAAAACTGACTTGATTTGGGGAAATTGGTTTAATATATTATCAGTCAAATCAGAGTAGCATAATGAGAAATAAACACAAACCTTAAAATCACCTTCCCCACACCCTTCTTCCTGGACTTAACTCCTTAATTCTCTACCTTAAGCTGCAGCCAGTGGTGCAGGGGGATGCCATCAGTTCATTACTGTCTGTTTCTCCTTCTACAGTCTCAGTCTATTGTACTGTGCAGTTACATTGTCCCACTGAAGAAGTGCTAAAGGAAGTCTTCAACAATAAAATGAAAGGCAATTGAAAGTATAACTTCAGAGCTGCAAGAAATTTTGAGTGTGGTTAGGCCTGGAGGAAGTATCCACAGTCTCTCCACAGAAGACTAAGCAGGCTGCTGATGGGGGGAAAAAAAAGGAGGGAGTGGCTTTGGCTGCTAACCAAAACATTTGAGCTCATAAACTGAGAAAAAGACTCCACAGAGAAGATTCGAAATTCAAACTGAAACAACCTTTTATTTACTGTATAAGTTTTTATAGTATGTTTAAAACCACAACTGCTCAAAAATTAGCAGTTTTTTGTCTGTGCTACTGTCTTTTGGTACCACTTAGAGCACCGACCATGATTTTCATAGCAAACCATTTCCATATATATCTTGTCACCTGTTTGTAATTGTTCACATTTTTCAGATGTTTTAATACAATCTGCATTTTTATATAGTTTTTTTTTAAATTAGGTTTATGTAAAGGCAGCTCTAGTATAGTCATGGTATTCAGTAAGGAGCAGTTAAATAGAAAACCATTTTGGGCAGACTATAACAAGGTGATATTCTCCAGGTACATTTGCATACGAGTCCATAGGGACTGTGTCATCTGTGTTACTGCATCTCTTGCAGGGAAATAAAGTGTTGTAGGTTTTAGTTGACTTGAAATAGGCTAATTCATCTGCTTGCTTACATACCATTACACTCTGATGAAAATAATTCATTCGTCATCATAACCTTGTTTCCAGGATTAATTTTGTATTTCTAAGGGACCAACCAGGTTACTTGAATGTTGTTGTTTTGAAGATAGGTATTTCATAAAACCAGCAATGTCAGAGATTAAAAAAATTGCTGTAACATACTTTACTTGCCTGGTATTCATGCAGGCATTCAGATTTTATGGTGTGATAGATATGTGAACATTTTAAACATATTAAAAACTTAATTTTAAAAAATGTGTTTTCCCCAGATTTTAAAAATACATTTCATCATATTAAAACAATATGAATTCTTGTCTAAATCTTTGTTTGAATGTTCATATTGTGGATATTTGTATTGCAGCAATTCAAGGCAAGAGAGATTTTGCCTTGGTGCAATATCCTCTAACTGCATGTGCACTCCATTTCCTTACGCCTTGCTTCAATCCTGAAAGTGCAGATTGTAACATGGGATTCTTGGACCATCTTAGATGGATTTTCAGTTGACAGGGCAGAGTAAAAGGAAGGTAAAATAGCATAAAGATTGTAGCAGTAGATTTTATGTAGTCCCACACTTACTGTGTAAGGTACTAGATAGATGTGATGCACTCCATAGAAAAAAGGGTCAGGAAACAGCCCTTGCAACTGCTTTTTATTTGCCTCATTTAGCTGTCCTCTAAAATTCCCTTCTGTGTCTTCTGAACAGTTACTTGCTATTGATGTCAGCTTATGAAATTAACATTTCATGTGTGTGAAATTTTGTCTGTGGTCTTTCCATATTAACTTTTTTAGATCTTCATTTCTGTTGTGAGCGTCTTCTGAAAAATACGTAAAATTAAAATTCAAAACAACTTAATGTTTCATGCAGTTTTGGCTATTTAAATAATGCTTTGCATTCTGTTCATCTCTTGCTGATACTTTTGGTTTATATTCCAAATTTTTTCTCCAAAAGTAAAATTTCTCAGTACAGCTGACTTTCAGATAGAAAAAGAAACATGCTGTGAGATCACCCGTTTCCAAAGTTGTTTTGTCCTTGTTGGTTAATCATGAATATACATATTCATGATTAACCAACAAGGGCCACTGTATGGTTTTTGTTGTGCTCAAGCTTGTGAGCCAGTAGCTGTCCTGTGCTTTAGCAAAACTAGATTCACATGACTTTATAAATCACCATTAATTGGTAGTCACAGATACAAGCTATTTAGAAGGGCAGCACTTGGAGATTCAGATTCCTAAATTGTACTAGTGTTGCATCCTAATTTTCCTTTTCTTTGGAGAGAGAAGCTAAGTTACAGACCTTTACATGCAACCAGTGAAGAGGTAGGAAAGAAAAGACACCTTTCTACACTGATGCTAACTAAAGCAGATGCAGGTAAAATTAAGTAAGGTTTCCTGAGTCAGAACCTTCCTCTCTAAGTACCAGGATTACTTTTGCTGTTCTTTGCTGTCTCTTTGAAGGGCTTTTGGGACACTTTGCTCGTCAGATCACAGCAGACAGACATTCTGAGGGCTAGGGTTTGTTGCCAGAATATTTGAGATGCCTTAGGTCATCATTCTACAGGCTGCCTTTACGTGTCCCTTTGCACTTGTTCCTCTGAAACAGTCTTGCAGCTGATTTCACAAAAAATGGTCTCTGCTGCCTTTCTTTGGGAACCTCAGAACTGTCTCAGAGGAAAAGAGTTTATAACAAAATGCTCTTCCAATGCCAAATGGAAGCAATGATTTAGCTGTCGTGGACTGAAAAGAGCTGAATGTCTTCATTTGTGTGTTTGGATTCAAGATGGTGTCTCTCCCATTAGTGAACCTGGTTTTCATAAAAACAATTGTTTTTGTTCTCTGCAGGATGAGGTGAAACTGTCCCCATTTTTCTGTCTGGAGATTTCACTGTAAAAGAACTGCTAGTTCATGTCTTCCAGTCTTAGTAAAATTGCTTGTGGGTTTTTAAATCCCTATAATAGAACAAATATTCAGAAATGTGGCATTGACCTGAATTCAGTCATAAATCATCAGAATTAAGTTAAATGGATCAGGACGTCAGTTGCTTTTCTTCTCTAGGATGGATTTCTGGTTGGATAGGACTTAAATGAACAACTGTAACACATCATGCCGTTAAAACTTGCAAAATTAGCTTTTGGCTCAACTGTGTGCAAACCTGTTTGTACTGGGTGAATGTGTGTATGTGTACACTTATGTACATATCAGCTCTACGTTACATGTAATCCTTAACATCCACCTCTCTGCAAGTTTTATGCTTCCAGCTACTATCTGCAGAATAGGAGATAGCCTGTGCTTCCATCATGTTTGTCATTACTATTACATAAGGAGTTCATTCTGTGAAAGCATTTCTTCCAGTCCTTCAAAATACCAACAATCACATCTAGTGTTCAAAATGCAGATTCTTATTTGTTGCTAGTACAGAGTTCTTCTGAAATTATAGGTGAAGATTTTGATACTATCCATATGGTCTTATAAAACATTATCTGATGTGATAGTTTCACATTAGTTCCTTAATCCTTTTTCTATTCCTAATGGCACCTCTGAATCCTTCTGAAGTAGTTATTTTGTTACTTGCGCTTGTGTAGTTGATCTCCTCCCAATATTCTCATGTGTTACAAAATGCCTTTGATTTGTTTCACAAATGTCCTAGAAGACATCTTTCAGAGCCATGGTTTATCAATATAGCTCTATTTTGATTTGGGTGTCAATAAGTAGTATGAAAATTTTTGCACTTGCTGTAAAAGCAGTTCACAGTCTCTACCAAAACTATTTCTAATAGCATACCTAGGCAGACTGGCCAGCGCCTGTACATGTTCTTTCTGTTCCAAGAGTTTCAACACAGGTAAGAAGTGATCTAATGATTTTGGTGCCTCTGTCTAGTGCTGTTTTAATAACCAGGCCATATTTACCAGTTAATGAGGAAACTCATGTCTCAGGACTCAGAGTTGCTGTGTCATCCTGGTCTTGCCATGCTTCTTTCACATGGTTTTAGTCCCTGTACCATGTCCAGTGACAAATCAATAGTAGGTGAAAAGCTGTCAGGTTCTCATCTCAACATCTGTTCTCATCTTAACAAAAGATTCTTATAATCTCTCTGTCTCAGACTTCATTAGTGACATTCTGGACTATTTGCAAGAGGTAAGGCTTTGGATATTCACTTACTACCCTTGTCACCTTTCTAAGACTAAGCATTCTGATGCCTTTCTTTGCAGAAAGTTCCTGAAATTCTTAATGTAAGGTCAGAAATTTTGGCTGTACTATTGGAAACACTAATGCTTTTTGAAAAAGAGCTCTGGTTATATATTGATATGATAACCTTTGATGAGTGGGTACTTCATGCTAATAATTATTTTCTTAATGGTTAATCCTCTGTTTAGTGATGGACATTCTTTGTATTACAGCTTTTAAGTTTTATACATTTATTGGTCTGAAAAAGATTTTTAACTTGAATAAAGAGAGTTTAACTCTCTGTGTGCTTAAATGGAACAAGTATATCTTCTCTCAATGGGAAGTTATATAGGACAATGCAATGTGAGATGATGGGCTGAGAATAATATCATGAAAAAAATTTACATTGCAGACATCTACATATGAGCTAGTCATGTAGATTACTTAAAAGTAAAAATTTACATTGCAGACATCTACATATGAGCTAGTCATGTAGATTACATAAAAGTAATGAATGCACTTGAGGGTGCAGTCATTCGCTCTAAAGTGGCATGAGTACTCTAGGGCACACTGACTAGCTGATTCTTTTATTTAGGTGTCTGTCTGATGTAGGTTTTTGTATTGTCAATATTGTAATTGTGACAAATTAATCTCACCCAAGGCATACATTTTAGGAACTCGTTTTCCAATTGTCCTTGACATGATCTTTCATAGGATCTGTCTTTCTTTTATCAGCCTTATGATGGAGATGATTTAGTCTTTGTAGGCAGAAGACCGTGTAAATTAAGTTATTTGGTGTTTTTCCTTTTGGATTTTATTGTGTTCCACTCCTTTGGTCTCTTTTCAAATGGACAGGTCTCACAAGCAATGAAAGCGAGCACACCCCTTTAAAAAATAAGAAAAAGGGGCAGGTCAAGTCATTAACTTCTTAAAATTTAAATTAAAAGCAGTCAAACAAAAAAAAAAACCTTAAAAATGCAAACCCACCAGAAAATGATACAAATTATTGCAGGAGTGCACCTGCAAAGATTGCCATGGGAGTTTCAGAGGGTAGTTGGAACTTCCTGAGCACGGATGTAATTTACTAGGAACTGAAACTGTGACTGATTGCAATGGAAGTAGAATCATTAGCATAATTTGTCAGTGATTTTGCACTGAGGAACTGTAGTACTATATGGGTACAGATTATTTAAGCTTGTAGAACTTAGATTATTGTGAAATAAACATGCTATGCAGATTTGAGTACTGGGATTACAGTTTAACATCAGGCATTCATTTCCAGTTGCAGGCATTTTGCATTTGTAGCAATTTGCTTCTAGTGTTAAAGTGCAACTTTTTGAAACACCCACATGTGATACTTATGGATGGAAATGTTTCTGCATGCCCAAAATACCTGTATGTGTTTTGTCATTTAACTTTTGATAAGTAATTCCAGTTTAATTTAAGGCGGGGGCAGGGAAAGCAGACCTTCCTCTTTCAAAATTTCTCACAGGGGATGTCACTTATTAGAAATCTGTTTCTTTTGAGGAGTAATCTATCTGAATCTTTCCGAATAGTTTAGGAACAGCCTTTTCTGTTCATAGGAATGGAAGAAAAAATTCAGTATCTTTTGTTGGTTTCTAATAATATGCACTTCAAATAATCTATCAGGATGCTTAAATGCCAGGAAGATATTAATTTTGGCTTCAGGAAGATTAATACAACCCCAGAGAGAAAATGTGACTTCAGTAGCTTTAAATGTTGTGTAGCTTACATTATTTATTTGCTGACATGGTTGTTGATAAATAACAGTACATCCAGGATGCAGTTAGGAACTCTCTGTAAAGTAGGAGGATATATTTTAATGGTCTTTGATTTTTCTTAAACTAGAAAAAATAGTTGTTCCTCTATACTCAGCAGTAACAGTAAAAGTAAAGTAAAAAAAAGACAGCCTATGGTAAGCATTAGACATGGTAGAAAACTGGAAACACAAGGTAGTCTTTAGTTCACTTATTTTATGAAAGTTTATTCCCAAGTCTTATCTAATGAGTACAGTCAGGTTAGTCCAAGAGCTGCAAAAAGAGAATTTTTTTTTCCTTTTCTTGAGCAAATAAAAGGTGTTTGTATTAAAAACCCTTGAATTAACTTGCCTGGGAGCCAGTTTATACTTGTTTCTCACATTACCTTTTCCTAGATGTATTTCCTGGAGCTGTAGTCTCTCAGATCTTTCATAAGGCTTTATTTGATCTGCATAAAAGAGCACATGTGCTTCTAACTTTCTTTCCCAATCTGTGTAATGAAAATAAATGATCATGTCAGAGACAATGGTGGCCAGTTCATGTCCTTGTTTTCCTCAGGCCAATAACCTTTTATGATGTTCCCCCTTAACTGAGAGCTCATAATGAGTAATATTAATTCTATGCTTGTAGGTTCCTGAAATGTAAATGAGCTTTACATTAATTCTGTGGTATTTTCCTGTGAACATACAATTTGATTAAATGTGAGAAATCTGAACACACCAGGATGTGAAACAGGACTGTTTGCCTACCTGCCAGAAGGCGTGATTTTTTTTTAGCATGCGGGACTGTAGTTTCCTTTGTGATTAATTAAGCCACAGACAATAACCAAGATACAAATGTTTTCTTTAGTTTCCTGAACAATGAGTTCTCTCTAGTGAATGTAGCCTGAAGTTGCTCAAGGGTGGAAGGCAGAGTAGTTCCTTGTGTGTGGTTTGTGAGTGTGTTTTACTACAGATAAGCTGTCCTAGCTACCAAGGGGTTGGTACCATCCACAGCCTTCCCCTGAGCCCTTCTCACAGCTGTAGAACTGCTCACTGGGCAGTGAGTTGACAGAAAATGAACTCTACAAAAGAACAATTAATTTTCTGCCTATTTAACACAAGGCCCCATGTCCCAAAATTAATTTTGCTATTGGTTGATACTGCTATTGATCTGTGCTGCAAGCCCTATTGAAATAGTTAAAAATAGCTACAGGAAAAATTTAAGAAAATAAAACTCGCATTGTTACAGAGATCTGATACCCAGTACAGTCCCCAAGAAAGTTGTGCTGTCACTGCTGAGAATTAACAAAAGAACAGAGACTTTGCAAGGCTGGAGTTTCCTAAATGAACACTGATGTAACAAAAAATATTCTCAAAACCATAGGCAAGAATTTTAGCATCCTATTTGAGTTCAGGAAGGATGGGAGCCCTTTTGAAATTCGTGTTTTTCTGTGAGTGATAAATTGCTGCTGTGACTCTCTTTCAGGATCTTGTATGCATTTCCTAATTCTGCTTTTGACTGTTCTTTAGATTTCATTAATACTTCCATTTGCCTCTGCTGTGTCTTGATTCAGATTTAAATTTGGGCAGTACTTTGCAAGACTGATATGGTATTCTCATATATTCAGGCAGTGCATTTTCAGCTTGAACACTTTGTCATGTCTTGTAACAAGGCAAGAACATGCACATTATTGTTTCCTCATTAAGTGTTAAGCTGCTATAATCATATGGTATCCAACAATTGTCTGTCTCTACTGTCAAAATGTGGGTTAAAATCCAGCCAATTCTTTTCTCTGCAGAAGATAAAATTCTGGAAATACTGTTCTACATGTTAGGTTTCAGTTGCACAGCAGATACTAAGACATCTGAATCTGATTTCTCACTGGTTTTGTGTTAGCATGAAACCATATTTTACAACAAGGTTATGCAAAAATTTATGTGCCAAAGTATTCTTTTGAATACTTGAACTTGCAGTTCAAGATCAGAATTTCAGACTAACTGTAAGATCAAACTTGGTTTCTGTACAAACTTCACTGATAAATATGGTATGAATGTCTACAGTCAGTGGAACTTGTAGAGTTGATTTTTAAATTATTTTAGTAGCAGTTGGTTACTAAACTAGCTTACTCTGGTAAAACATGTTTGAAAGTATTGCTTGCAATTTGTGGCTACCTCCCTGACTATAGCTACTTTCCAGCAGGCATTTTACTCATCAAAGGAGTTATAGCATGGCTAACCAAAAAACATAGCGCCTGTTACTGTCTGTATTTAGGATTGGCTGGTGAAAGAAAACAAATAAAGCTGTCTGAGATGCTAAAATGAATTATTCTATAAATACGAGAGATTTGCTCTCCTGCTGTAGTCAGAATAGTTCTATCTACTTCCAGTTGGAATAGCAAAATAGTATTTCCCCCCATTTAGAATAGTAGAACTAAAAGCTGAAGGAGGATGGAGAATGTTTAAGGAGAGGATTTGCAGTAGAAGCATGTGTGGAGTATTTACCCTAATAATCTACCCAGTAGTAGAGAATATTTGCATGGAAAGGGATGCACTGAGTGTAGTGTGTTCCCTTTGACTTGTATTTGAAGTGTTGGTCTCCAGTTGCCTGGGGCAGTTGTGTACTGGCAGCCATCATTGTAGTATCCATATTTTGAAGAATTTTATTTTAATTGTGAGGTTGTAAACATAATCTAAACACAGAAGAAAGAATAAATACATCTAAGGTTTTTGGGAAGGTGTATGGATTCATTCTTGCTCTGTGTAAGGGATGTTCAGTATGATTCTCAAGGAGGCACATCTGGAACACAGCTTGAAAAACACAATGGTGTACCATTTCTGATTCTGACTTGTAATAGTGGAAAAGATTCTCACTTATCAAGAATTGTGATCATAAACCAAATATAAATGAGGCTTGCAGCAGAAAATCACAAGTGATAACAGGTAGACAGCTCACTGGGCTAGTCAGTCTAAATCTTGAAGACATTTACAGATTTTGCTAAGATTAGGTGTTAAGAACAATAATTTTTCTTCACTATTTAGCACCACCTAGTCCTCTAGCATAGCATTGTTGTGGATTTTTTTTTTTTTAATAAGGGCAAATTGGGAGAATATGTGTTCCATTTCTCTTTATCAAGGTATGTGTTAAAAAGAATGAGAGTCTGCTAAAAAAGAGCAAACCGTAGCTGTGACTATAGCCTGGGATAAGTAGGAGGTTTGTAACATAAACAATAAAAGAGTTTTTGATCCTGGAAAACCTGAACAGCTTCTGAGAACACTGTGAGCTCACTGTCACCAGCATGGGCATAAGTGCCTGTACATAAGTGGCAGTTTGGAAAGTTTGCTCAGTCTTTGCTGGGGTGGAGGATTGGGTCAGGTCAGTGGCACCTCTGTAGGTCTCCTCTGTAGGTGCTTCTGTGGGGCTCAGCATTAGGAGTTCTGAACTGGTTTCCTTTTGGAAAGGGCAGAAGGCTATTCCAAATGTGTAAAATGTAAGTAAAAAGGTATCTACTGAACATTACTCTATGGTATTTGAAAATGACAATATTTGTCTCCTCTTTATAGTGATTTGTTATATTTGGAGTACATTTTGGAGTGAAATAGTAATAATTAAAATTTATTTGTAGAAATGTTTCATACTGTTTCAAATTTTATTTATAGGTTTGTTTGAGCTTTGTGAGAGCCAACTTACCCAAATGTCCTGTAGGTTCAAGTTTTCTTCAGGCAATAGTCATAAAGGATCCATTTGCCATTATTTAAATATTTATACTTTGTGCTGTACTGCCCACAAGTAAAGTGTTAAATCATCTGTGTCTGGTTGAAACGATTAATAAATATATGTTCATCCCCAGAAATAGTCTGTAAGCCTAAAAAGTTAAAACAATAAAATACTTTGTAATTTGATTTTTTTTTACTGAATAGATCTTTTCACAGTGTTTAGATTTCTTAAATTAATATTGTATTGCACTTGCTTAGTAGTTTCCTTTATCTTTGCAACCTGTATTTTGAGCAAGAACATATTCCTCAGTTAAAGTAGAATAGCAGATATTCATGTTTTATGTCTTTAACTAAAACTTTAAGTTTTCATGTAATTTGATTTAATAATATTTTTCTGTTATTAAGTACTTTCAGAAGCATAGGAATCCCTTGCTGAAAAACATACTCCTTTTAGCATAGTTGAGGAATCAGTTAATTAATTTTGGCAGGGCAGCATCCATTGCTTTTTAACTGTTTAAATAACTTGTGTATTTTTACTTGCATTATCCTTTTGGTTGCCTGATCTTAACAATATTCCTGTGGTTGTGGTGTTTTATTTTGGGGTTTTTTTAATGTTCTCTTTTATTGTTTGCTGTAGCTAACAGCCTCAGTTTAGGGACTGTGCCTCTGATCTCACTGGTTTTGGATAGTACCACCCTGAGAATAATAAATGTCTTAAATATGCCTTAGAGTGGTGTGACTTGTGAGGTCCTGTGTCACTAGATACTGCATATTGTCCTAGAAAAAACAATTGCAGCAAATTTATAATGATAAATTCAAATTATGTAGTCCTGGTTTCTATCACTTTTCTACAAAGGAAAAAAAAAGTGTAGATATTAAACGGAATAAAGACTGTAACATATCTGTGTCATCTAGCACAGTATTGGGATTCCTTTTTCAGTGGTGCAGATCCTTGCCTCAATGTTTCCCAGCTCAAAGCTTGGTTTTCTGGGGTTAATTTTCCCGGAGTGTCTGCCTGGGCTTTCGAAGAGCCCTGTACAAAGGGAGTCAGTACAGCCTAGTGGAGAGCAGAGTCATGAGCATTTGCATCTCTGGAATGTTTTTATTGACAAACGGTAGTCTGCTATTGACATTCGTGTCCCTTGATGATACTTCTATCCTAGCTTATCTTTGCTGGTCAAATGCCTTAATTGTTCTGGCCTTTAATTCAGTCAAAGTTGGTGCAGGAGTGGAAGAGAAAAGAGAAGGAACAGGTCTAACAGAGCATCAAGCTTGAGCTGTGAAGCTGCTGGCAACGATCAACCTGTCATAATGTTATGATTTGTTCATTTTTATACCATTTATTAGCCTTTACTTGTTGTGCCATTTGGCCTCCAGGGCAGATAAAGTGCTGTCTAATTTGGTAGGTTTGCTTCTGTCAGAGTGGCCTCGACAGAGAAGGTGTTAGCTGTAGTGACAAATAATCAATAGCTGTCGTTGTCATGAGGAACGTGAGTAGTTGGGCCTTTCATCTGGAGGATTAGAGGTCTAATTGGATTGAGAATAGGGAGGGTGAGCTGTTGGGTAACCCTGTCAGCTATGTTAAGCTGTCAAATGTCAGCTTTCCTGAAAGGAAGAAGGAATGGTTAGCTTTCAGAAACAAGGAAGAAGACATATGAAAGCTTTTTAAAAAGTAACAGATAGAAAAGTAGAATAGGCTAACACACGCTTTAACCCTTTCTTGTTTAATTACATATCTTTCTAGTTAATGAGGATGCGTGGTGTGCGCTCTCTCGCTCTCTCTCTGAGACAGGCACAATTTGTGTGAAACAGATTTGGCAGTGTTATACCAGATCAGGCTGGTTTTATGTCTTCAGAAAAGCCAGTTAACTACTCAAATAGGGAATATAAATGCAAAAGATTATGACATGGGGGAATAAAATATCTATCAATGGAAGGAATCACTTAATAGAAGCTGTAAGGAAATAAAATACTTTATTTTAATACTTTGTTGTAAAGATATGTTGATGCCAGTGCATTTTTTGAGATATAAGTAGTTGTTTCAAAGTAACTCAAGTAATTATTACAATCCAGTCCTGCACTGGACTTCAAAATCATCAGCTGAATTTTGTCTGCATTTTCTTATTGTTGTTTTTGATCTTTGCTTTCTGCCTGTTTCTTGGAGAAAGATTTCTGTTGTTCTAAATAAGCTAAATCCAAAGAAAGACCCATTATGCAAGTAGAACATGTAATTTAATGTCTCAGATGTGCTAATATCTACTTTACCAGAATAAATAATAGGACTACATTTTAATGAAGGATTTGCTTATAAAATTACTGAAATAGTGGTTTCTTTACTTGTCATCTTATTCTGCCACTTTCTTGTAAGCAAGTCATAACTGTATCCATGCCAGTATTCCCCTTCTCTGAGTAACACATTTCCCTTGAGATCTGCAGCACTTGGCCATAGTTATCTCTGTAACAGATCTGGAAATAGCAAGGTTTTTAGACAGTGGAATAAAGCTCTTTATTTTCCATCAGCTAAATTAACAAATGACAATTTTATATTTTTCTTTTTTTTAATGGACTTTTAGGTATTTCAAAACTTGCAGATTTTTTTCTTATGTGTTTGGTCATTTATTCTGAAGTAGTGGTTTTACTATCAGTGTTTCAATTTGGATTGATTCCCCTGCTGCTCCCCTCTCTCCCCTGCAGCACTTATTGATGGTCATCTGGACTTGCAACATCGTTTTTACCAGTGGTCTGCTGTAAATACTGGCAAACCCATCCTTCATCTCAGGTTTATCTTCATAGATTAGTACAATAGTGTAAGTATTCCAGAGACAGAAGTCTTGAATGGATTGTCTGTTATCACATTTCAGTGGTGTTATGTGTCAGGAATCATGGGGGTTTTTAGCCGTTTGGGATTAACTGCCATGCTCTCAAACACCCATCTTTGTGTGAGAGCCTGAATTCATGTGTGTTGAATAACTTTTGGGCTTGCAATTGCTTGTCTGACAGGTACTGTTCCTCTGTCATTTATTTTCATCCAGTTCTCATGACATCTTTCTCTGCTTTGTTTCATTGCTTCCCCAACTTGGACTTTATGATCTTGATATTTATTTTTGAGTCTGACTAACCTGATTTAAGCACATTTAACCTTCTGGTGTGAGCTACAGGATGGACAGATGAAGAAGTGACATCATAGCCTAGTCTCACAGCTTGAGGTGTGCTGAAGGTTGCTGAGCTACAGGAGAAGTATTGTGCTGCTGTGGCCTGGTTGGCTTCAGTATCCATAATATCCATGAAGCTGACCCAGCATTTCTGCACTGTGTGGTTGTCTGCAGTGTAGACACACTGTGGTAAAATGAGCAAGCCCAGGCCTATTTATTTAAGTTATATATTTACTTTATAGAAAATATATCAATTTCCCTGATTTTTGTTCATTTTGCAAAGTGCCATCTTTTGTTTTATCCATTGTGATGAAAAGAGTGTCATAATTCAGTATCTTAATTTCTAGAATTTTACCAATTGAAAATCCTTATGAAAATCCTTACCCAGTATTTTTTCCCAGACAACTTCCTCGCTGTGGCAGTCATCTGTCGTTTCCCCAGTTTTTCCCATTTATTCTCCAGCTCAAACATCACTTATGGGTGATGTTTTCTTTCTCTTTTGCTCCAGCAATATCACAGCTATTTTCTTTAACAAAATTGATTTTATTATCATTGTACAAACCACTCTCTCCCATTTTCAAACTTGATGTAGTTTTACTTCTCTGCATCTCTGTTTCACTTCTTGCTCTGGTAACTCTCCTCCTTTCCTCCACTTGGGTTTATATATTTTGCTACCATGCTTTCTGTGCTTGAAATAATCCAAGGAGGATATTGTCAGGCCCAGAATATGCATTGTATTATCATCCTTGTGTCTCTGTTGAGCAGTCTTGCTCTCAAGCACTTGAAATTTGAATATGAAATTTCATTAAAGTAATCAGAAAAGGAATGCCTCCAACTGCAGTGATTTTCTAAAAGATTTTGCAAATACGGTTTAAGTGCAAACCATGGTGGCAGAACATTGAGGAGCTCTGCTTGTGTTGTGTTTCCCAGTGAAAAGGAACTAATTCTGCATAGCATATGGAATGATATCTTAAATATCTGTGCAGCCAGCTGGTAGAATTACTTTATTTTCATCTATTGAGTTCAGTGCGTACTTTTGTGAGTAAAATTTGGAAGAGCTTCTGGACTCACCTATTGTTACTTTTTGTGATCTTTGCTGAGTCCTCTTCCATAACAATAATTTTTCAGGTTACTATACAAATAAAATAATTTGTGTTAATTTTTGAAGATTCTCAGTTACCAAGAGTGAGTAGGTAAACGATCCTATCTTAAAAAAACATCTTAAATGAGTACTTAAATCTGAAAAGTTATTGGTGCATAACTTCAATTCAGAGGTTTTATTGCAAAGACCAACTAGAACTGAACATGATATAAATATGCCCAGCAAAGACAAGTGATTTGTTCAGGCATGAGCAGTGCTTTTTCTGCAAGAACATTGTTCCATATTGCTTGATGTTTGGCTCTTTTAAGTTGCCTTAATTATGCTGGTTTCAACTGCTGGTTGTCTCCTACATACTATTGTCAAACTGCTGCCTCCTCTCTCTCATTTTGCTTTGTTCAAAGGACAGGTGAAAATTTCTCTATCATTTGATCTTGAAGGTAATGGTTGCATCTTAAAAATGCTATTTTCTTTTTAAGCATGGTGCTTGCAGTACTTGGAGTGTTACACTTCAGATCTGAATAGAACTCATTTTGTTTCACTTATTGTTGTTCCTTGAGCGTGTTTAGCAATGTGGCATCCTTTGGTGCTCAAGAGACTCGTCCAGCTCTTCTCCCAGGACATTGATGTCTGCTGCCAAGTCTGTACCTTAAAAAGTACCTTTGCAGACAAAGACATTTCCCTGTCTGGGTGTCCTTTCTAAAACATCATTCTTGCATTAATTGCCCCTCTGCAGCTTGACCCCATGAGTGATCTTTAATGGTTATGAGAAGAAATATTGTTGTTGGGACTGAGAAACCACTTACTTGTTTGTGTCCAGATTTGGCACTGACAAATTAAAACAGAACTTCCACTATTATTAGCTCATCAGTTTAGTTTAGTCCCATTTTGTGAACTGTAGGATGATTTCTGTTTGAATAAGGTGTCTTTTCCCAGCTAATCTGCAGTAAAAAAAGGGAAGATATTTGTTTTCACTGATTATAAATGTTATTGTAACTTCAGGTGAATTAGTTTTGTGATGAATGTACCCACATACCCTTCAATACATGAAGTACCAGCAATAGATCATTTTGAAACAGAACACCTTTCTGCTGAAATCTCCAGGAATCTTCTATCAGGTGTCTGACACATCCTTAATCTGATGCTCAGGCTTGTCATTTGAATCAATAGGATACTAGATAGGATGTCTTCAGCATGCAAGCCTAATGCTATAGGAGCTATTTGAAAAAATAAATTCCGATCTTATGGCCAGCCACAAACTCCAGGAGCACTAATATTTCATTTGTCTCTCTCTTTGTCTGTAAACAGTTGGTTAAATTGTTGATTAAAGAGAATTAAGTGAATCACACTTAAGTCAAAATTGATGTGTATGAACTGCATAAGCAAATTCTGTTGCTGCCTGAAAAGCAACAGCTAATGTCAGCATTTCATAAAATACAAAATTAATTAAACTTGCCTATTAAGATTCTAAATTTTCTTGTCTCTTTGTAGAGCGATTTGGAGCAGTCTTTTGTTACACTTTTTTTTTATTAATGGAGGATTAAGAAAGAATGCTACCAGTTTTTATTAATGAGGAATAATTTTTGCTGAAATATTAACTGATTTATGTTATGAATATAATCTGTGTGTGTTCAGCCTTATGATGGGAACATTTAAACAGAGATAGATATATGCACAAAGGATGTGTTTTTCAACATTGTTAATATGGTGTGGATTTGGGAAGGCTTTGCAACACCAACCTTGAGCTGTTATTTTATCTGCCTCTAGTCTGAACAAAGAGAAATAAATCTAGTACTTTTATTACTGCTAGGTTGCAGTTTGAGTAGATTGTGAAGGCTTTGATTTATTTACCAGTACTGTAAATAGATTATGGCTTCATTTTAAATATCAAACATCACTGCAGTATCTATAGAAACTATAAAATTATGCCATATGTAAAAGCAGCCTGAAGTGTCTGAATAATTATTTAAATTAAGAGTAAACCTACCTTTATTGCTGGTTGTTTTCAATATGGATTGTCTGTCTACTTCTGTAATAGTTCTGGAGGTTTCACTGTGGCTGGAGACCTTTTCTTGTCCAATAGAATTTGATAGGTGGATTTGCAATTATCTCACACAACGGTTTGTTATGGGACTTAATATGTTTGAAATATATTTAAATCACATAAAAGGCGTGCATTTATTTGCAGATAAAACAGCAGCTAAGATAATCACAAAAAAATCTGTGAAGCTGTGCTCAAAAATGAGCATATATGCAGCGCTTTCACTTTGCAAGCTTTTTTGCTTCCAGCAGTCTGTAAGGACATGACATGCACTTAGAGGGGTGGCAATTAAGAAGTACAAGGCAGTAGTGGCACAGTACTAGTCAGAGTGATGCTTAGTAGTAATGGCAATTAGTTTGCTTCCAGAATGAAGCACTGCACAAAGGTAGGATAAAAAGACTTGGACTGGACTAATGGCTGTTATTTAGACTTGTTTTCAGGTAGAATTCTGTAGTGGATTATACTGTGATTTGTAACATATTTGTTAGGTTTTTTAAAGGCATACATCTGTTTCAGGGATATATTTGCTTAGTTTTCTTACAGTGCTCTTACTTCAAGACAATTCAACTCAAAACCATTAAGATGAAGAAAATGAATGTAGTAACTATTTTCTAGTACTTGTATTTTTGGGAAGGAGGGAGTCAGTACTTTCTGCAAAATCTTTCAAATCACTATTTTTTGAAATAAAGTATTTTTTGAAAGCTTAGTGTTTGATTCCTTGTGGAGAGGTGAGCAGTGATCCTGTAAATATGGATGATGCGTCTCAGGCTTTGTCGTAAATCCCCAGAGATTGTGCGTTGTGGGTACTTCTGCCTGAGTGACTTCAAAAGAACACTACAGGAAAACAAGTTCAGTAACAGTGGAAGAGATCAACTGGAAATGAGAATGCTAATTGCATTTTCATCCTTGAAGTGTTTTTTACATGAAAGCCACTAATTTCTATAGGTGGACCATAACATTTATTTCTGAAGAGCTGAGAGCACTACAAAGGAGCAACATGTACAGGCCATGGATAAACGAGGTCAAAGGCTGTAAGATACAAACACCTATTTTCTTTCAGCCTATGCTGGGAAACAGTTTTACCTTGGCTTTTACAGCACTGCTCCGTTGTCTTCTCTATTGTGTTCTTTAACTGTGTGCCAGTTGGTAGTTCTGTCTATTCCTATGGAAACCAAGAGAGTAAAGCCAATCTTGCAAGAGGCTTTAGGGAGAATTGCTTGTAGTTGAGACACTGCCTTGCTTTCAGTCAAAATGTCTGATAGTCAGAACTGGCCTCAAGTCGTGCTGATGTTCTCCGCTGATGTATTGCCTAAGATGCCTTGCCAGACAGATGAACACGTTCAGCTTGAAACCTGGTAAACAAGGTTTCTGTTCAGCTGTCTGAGAGATTTTCTCCAGTTGAGTGTTTTACTTTTGAGTCTAGAATGCTGCTAACAAAGCTGCTGAAAGGGTACTTAGTGAGATTAAACCCAATGTCAAAAATCAGTGATGTGTTTGTCATGGTTGACTTGAAGAGGCTAGCAGAGCATTACATATTTAAATCCACCAGTGGTTTGTTAGATAGAAGGCATCATCCTTATCATCCAGAGGTAATAAAGAGTTTGCAGATATTTTTTTTCAAGCTGTAGTCCAATGGATGGCTGCTAAGGGTTATGTTTGAAGCAATAAGCCTAAAGATTTTCTCTTACTTTTATTTTTCGGTTACTTTGTTAATCAAAGAGTTAACCCTTAGTTAGTGATAACCAGAGTGTAGCCATGATATTATGGAAAATCCTTGCTGGGATTTTTCCTCTCCTGAGAAGCTGAGGAGCCTCAGGAGAGAAATGTAAACAATTACTATCTGCTGCTGTGGAATGCAACAGGTGCATCCATGATTGGTCCATGTGGATTGTTTTCCATTGATGACCAATCACAGCCACCTGTGCCAAGGCTGTGAGCAGTCACAGGATTTTTGTTATTCTGTTCTGTTCTGTTCTTGTTGAGCCTTCTGATCTCTCTGTTCTTTTAGTATAGTCTTAATGTAGCATTTTAATATAATATCTAACATAATAAATCAGCCTTCTGAAATGGAGTCAAGCCTCGTGTCGCCACACGTGGAGAGTCAGCAACACCAGAGAGCCTGATATTTTGATGGTAACTTTACTAATTTTAACTAGAAACTGGGGTGCTAAGTAGCTATATTGACTTTGGGGTTTTTTTCAGGAGCTGTTTAAAAAAAAGATTTACTGATATTCAAGGAGTGTAAGAATGGCACAGTCATATACAGTAAAGCGTAGCTTTTACAGGGCTTATAGCTGTTGTAACCAGGCAATATGAATTCATTTTCAGTGGACTAGAAAACAAGAAACTCTAGTATTTCGTGCCTAGGTAAGATTTCAAAACACAAGTGCTAATTTATAAATCCAAGTAATGCTTATTTGCAATTAAATTCATACATCTACTTGCTAGCCTCTCTTAGTAGTTTTTCTTCTGAAGAATTCTTGTGAGATTTCTGCCAAGTAGCTGATAATATAAGCATATCAAAGTACTCCTTTTGGTGTATGAATTTCAGTTACTTTTGGAACAGTAGTCTGTTCCTATAGATATCAAATTAGAAGTATGATAGAACAGATTCTGTTTTTCTAAAGTGCTTAGTTTGTTTCCTGAAAAGCTACTGAAACTGGTAGGTGTTGGTGACAGAAGTCCACATGATTCCAAGTGGTTTCTGACATTCTTAGAATGTGCCTCTTCTCAAAGAGACACTAAAAGATGAAAAAACCTCTAAAGAAACCGTGTGCACAGCCCCTTTCCAAGGTTATTAAAATATTTGGGGTTTGAAAATTTGTCTATTTTATGCAAAGTTTGTTTGTAAGGTAGAGCATCCTCTCTTCAGCACCTCCTCACTGGAGAGTGAGCATGTTTGTGTATACAGTAAGATTATCTTCTGTAAGATGGAGTAGATCAAAGAGCAGTTTCTACTCTGTGAAGTTAAGCAGGTTAAATTCAGTTGCCATTTTTGTTTTAAAGAGAAACCTCTTGGATGTATTTATCTTTCAAAGGCTTAGCTAGCAATTAAGGAGTTCAAGTTTTTTGACTTCCACTGCTTCTTGAAAGCATCTGACAACAAAGAACTGTTCTCAACTTTGGCTTTAGCATCTGTGCTAATCTGTTGGCAAAGTGTGTTAATGCAGTGCCAAGTGGCTGATCTGTTCTGCTTAGGTTTTTAAGGCAAAATCTGAAACACTTTCATGTTGTACATATTTTACCTCCATGAGTGTTTGTGTGTACAATATGATATAGTATTTGTCAAGGTATAGATTTCTACTGGCTTTAGAAACTGCTGTGCCACTATTAAAAAAGCACAGACATTTTTGTGTTTCAGGCACAAGCAACAATTAAGTCTTGACTCCAACTTCTAAGGAGTCCTGGGTTTAAAACACTTAACTTATCTAATCTGACTATTAAAAGATCATAGCAATCTGGTTTTGGTTTTTTACATTTATTTTTTTATTTATTTGTATATTTGGGACAGAAAGTGCTTCTCTGGAAAAGGAGATCAGTGGCCTGGTATGCTAAATTTCAATGTACATTACCAGTTCTTAATCTGGATCTAAAGCAGATGAAAAGTGTACATGAGTGAATATGTATGCTATAACCCATGATATAATTAGTTTTTCTGTTCTCAAGATGCTGCTATGTATATATTCCAGCTCTACCTTCTTAAATACTATTTAAGAGTTTGAAAGAAAAATTAAAACATTATTAATATTTAAATACAATAATAGTTATCTAAGAGTTGTATAATCACTGCCGGTGTTACGATTGGTGTAGTATTAGAACAGGAGATGTTTTATCTTTGCAATTAATTTAATTTTGATAATTTTGTGCTGTTCTGTTTGTGAAAAAGTGACAGAATTATATGTTATATTACTCTGAAGAGGATTTATTGATTGTTAAACAGTCTATCTTTTCACAAAAGATTGCCAAGAAAATTTTGCTAAAAATGTCTTACATAAGTGCTGCTTAATTAATAATGAATATATTTCAACAATCAAAATTTAATAAGCTAATAAATTATTAATCTATGGCAGAGATGTGTAATTATCAGATCTCTGAAATCCTTTCTGTCGTGGTTGGTGGACTTGCTGCGCTGCTGTCTTCAAACACACCCTTTTCAATAGGCTGACCTTTGTGCTTCTGATTTTGTGGAGCCTCTGTTTTACTACTTGCCTGCACTCTTCTGCACACTTGCTGACCAGGCTTAGTTACTGCAGAGCTCTCTGTTTGGGGCTGTGGTCAGTAGTCAATGCCTGATTTTTGGTAAATTTCATCTTATGAGTACAGAAACAGCAAGGGATAAGGTGCAAATGAATTTTAATCAATTAATCATTCTTTAGGAATTGTGACATTACAGAATTTATGGTATTCAATAACTTTTTAAAATAGTGCTAAGTTATATTTTAAGAATGAAGTAGATAAGAGAGGCAGCCTATTTGACCTCAGAAGTATATAAGAATTTGAAATTATATGGGGATAAATACATATGCAGAAATAGAAAATTGGGTAAAATGAGTGCCTTCTGTCAGCAGGAGGTTCTTTAAGAGTAACTGGATATTTAGTTAACTCATTTCATAGAAATTAATTCAATAGGTTGCCTTTTTAGGCCTGTACAAAAATATTAACTGTGATGCTAGATGGAAAATTGCAAGCCTAATTAGAAATTAGGACACAAAATGTAAGAGAATCATCAATTATTATTTGATAATGAACTGAAAAGAGATAAAGTTGAAATATGAGCTGTAAGATCAGAAGACTTGTTAGAACTCCTTGACAGTTGGATTTGAATCTAATATTAGTCAGTATTTTTCATAAGCAAACTTAGAATCATGAGTAGTATTTTTTTAAAGGATACTTAGGAATGGCACAGTGTTAGGCATGATTGTCAGTCAAAGAGGATATCAGAAGAATAGGAATACTGAAAGTAATTGAAATCATTAGAAATATTATAGTCCAAAATGCAAGTCCCAGGGGGTGAGTAGGGGGGGATAACAATGGACAACAAACGTAATTATTTATTCTATGTGTTATGAATTTATTATTTGAAACATGACTGAGAAGGATGTAATGTGCTAAATGATTGGAGAATGTACTTCATTTATGGGAGAAATGCAGTTTTAGGTATATCTGACAAGATATATGCACCAGCAGTGGACAAGTGTCACTGGGATTCAGTGGGGTACTTTGTGGGACCCCCTCTGGTAGCCCTGTAATCTCTGCTTACTTGTGTTCAAAACAAAAGTGTTCCAACTAGAATGAGTACAGAGAGCTGATGATTTTTTGAGGGCAATGTAGGGCTTATCCTTTGTTACTGAGATTAAAAACTCCAATGCTTGTTTAGATTTTAAAAGCCACACTGTATTTTCTTGGGTAGAAGAATGAAATGTGTCCTTGTGTGTGTGTTGGCTTAAAAAAAAATCCAAATGAGAAGCAAAACCTAAAAGCCTGAAACAGAGAACTGGGAGGAAAAAAAATCCTGAACACTATAATTCCACTTAAAAGAAATCACTAGGAATTTTTGAAAAGGATTAGATGTTCTTGCTCCCTATGGTGCTAGAGGATGGATTTACTAATCCAGAGGGTCAATTTTAACCTTCAGTTCTAATTTGTGGTTTATCTGTAAATATTTCTAAGGCTTTCTGTTCTGCTGCAAATGTATGCCCTGACTGCATCTTCAGTGCTTATGACTCTCAGCAGTGAAAAGCACTTGAAAACCGCCACGTTTATAATGGTTTGTATTCTTTTGGCCTGTCTGTTCCCAGTGCTGGGAAAGCAGGTATGTAATTTTGGAGTGGAGCCAAAGTAGCATCTTCACGGTTTAACAGCTTGGCATTCTTTTTAATGACCCCTGCTGTTTTTACCAGGAGGTTGTATAGAGATGCCGGGCTGCTTTTTCCCCAGTTCCTCTAGCAACCCTTACAGTGCCCTAAATCTTTACAGGCCCATTGTAGGTATTCTGAAATTCAAACCTAGCTGTACTGTAACAGTTGTCAGCTCGTGTGCTCTGCATTGTAAATTATTACAGATCAGTCTTTCAAGTCGTGTTAAGTACTTCATGTGGATTAGAATTGTTATGGTTTTTGAAAATGTGGTCTCACCAATTAATAGGGAAATAAGCAATTTTTCTACGTGCATTGTCCCCTTTTAACCCACTGATGATGAGGTGATGGTAGCCTAACTGTGGGTGTGCTTTTGATGTCCTTGGAGAGATGCACGTATTCCTCTGACTCAGCTTTATCTTGTACAGCTCAGTTTCTCCCCTTATAAAAGGTGTTGTGTTTATTTATATTGTGCTGTATTTATCTATGCAGTGTGTTTTTAAAACCTGAATATGAAAAGTTTAGTGTCAGAGATGTATCCACACTACAAGGAAGGAGAAGTGGTTAGTCAGTGTAGAAGCACACAGCTTAATATAATGACCAGGTGAACTCACCAAGAAATAGTGGGATGAGAATGGAAATAAATAAATAAATTTTCACAGACCTCTGTGGCACATCAGCAGAACGTTTCTAGAACCCAGGTGTACTCTTTAAAGCAAGTTTGTATGCTTGTGAAATACTTAACATTTGCTGTGAAAAGTACTTAATTTCTGAGGAAGTGTTTGAAACAGAGGCAAGTGGCACTGAGTGACTCAGAGCAGGACCCTGGACTGTACAGAGTGGAAGATGTGAAGTATGAGGCCAATGTTTTTAGTGCGGTGGTAATACAACCAGTAGTTTCAGCATCAGCCTGTGATTAGAATTATAGCACCACTGAACAGAGCTCATTTTTTCTTTAGCCTTTCACTTAGGTGACCATATGGGACAGCCTGACTGTGGCTGTTTGACAGATGCCCACCCAGCTGCTCTCTCACTACACTTCCTCAACAAGCAGGGAGAGAAAATAGGCTGGAAAAGCTGCTTTAGATAAATAAAGAAATAAACACATTTTCTTCTAGACCGAGAAAACTAGGTAGAAAAATTTACCAGTGATTTTCCACTGAAACCTTGCCCTGGCAGTAGAATCATACTGAATATACTAGACAGCTTTTTTTAATGACCGAACTTGCAATTTTGGGGATAATTTTTTCAGTTTCAGAGATAATCTAAATTCTGGAAAATTCATTGATTCTGACTAAAATATTTCTTCTGTAACTCTCTTCTCCATTACAACTTTCAGGAAAGGAAAGTTTTTCTGACTGCTTAGTAGTTTAGCTTGGGGTCCAGAACTTTCTTTGAAGTCATTACTTGATGGCAGAGCCATGGTTGCTTATTGAACTGTCTACCAAAAAATGTGTTCTATGTTATTGCAGTCAGTACCTGAATTGTGGCTGAATTTTTGAAATAGCAGAAGTATTTCTTCTGATTATGTTGAAGTCAGCTGTTCTCTGAAACTCTGGTAGTTTGCAGAGTCGAGTATTTTGATTTTCAAAAAATTTTAATAGAATCTAAAGGAATATTAAGAACTAGCATTAGAATGGTAAATTTTGGCTGCCAGGAACCAAGTTTTCTGTACAAGTATTTAATCCTGTTTGCTCGTGATGTTTTTTGTTTATAGTAAAATAAGTTTTGAGTCACTATCAATGGTAAGAGACCATGGACTGACTCGGGGAGCTTCATGCTGCCCAGCAGTGTTTAGGCCAGTCAAGTGCATTATTTATGAGTAAAAACCCAGCCAGCTTGAAGACTTTTTATGCACAAACTTTATAAAAATGGAGGAATTGTCTTTTCAAATTAAGCATTCCCTCCCTCCACCTAATAAGATCTAAATTACATCTGCCTTCAAGGCATGTTGATACATTCTATACTTACAAACTTAAGCAGTAATCAATTGAAGGTGGAGACATTTTCCCTTGTCATTAAAAAGTACAATACTGTTTTCTAACAAGTGAAAGGAAGACAGTAAAATTCATGGTATTACTAAAGAAAAGAGCAGTAGTCAGAAGCAAAAGCATGAATAAGATAATTCAAATAAGTAATGTAAGTACAGGTGTTTTCTGTGGTAATGTTAAAAAAATCTTAAATCACTTGGAAGAAACAGAATCTTTTGTGTTTCAGAATGAAGGGATTTATTCCAAATTCATTTGCTAAGGAGAAGGATTTGTTGGCTAAGCATGCAAGAGAGTAATGTAGTAGTAACTGATGGAAAAATGTGTAATAGCAAATATAAAATACAGTATAGGGAGAGAAATTCTAATAATAAAAGGATATGTTTCCTTAGTTTTATGCATTATTTTAACTTTCAGTCTTCTTTACAGTGGAATTCATTCAAAAAGCAGAATATACTTGTAAATCTTCCAATAACTGCGCATCAACAAGACAAAAACAATTTTTTTTCTCTCATGGGTATGCATGCACTGTGTGTAGGAAATATTGAAAACAACCTAAATGTGTTATCCTCTGTGACGGAGAAAAGCAGCTATATTTCTTCCAAGACTAATATTCTCTCAAGTTATTTAATATTTTCTTCCTCCAGTCTAATTGCCAACCATATCATGATACACTGAGATTTTTTTGCTAGTTTTAATTTGTCTTTTTTAATGACTTTTGTAAATTTTTCTCATATTTTCCTGTTCAGTACAATGATAATAATGAGGAGTATTCTCATCCCTAGCTTCACCCCAAATTTATCATGAATTTATTCTGAGTATGTTCTCTGTGGTTTAGGAGCTCTGCAGACATCATGCTGCCCTGCCCCTGTACTTCGGAGTATGCCTTGATGTGTGTCTGTGTACTAAAGGGACAAAATCCTGAGGGTATGCTTTCCCTGACACCCAGCAGAAGAAAAAGATGTAATTGTTCACTTCTCACTGGGAATGCTGTAGTAGCCATGCTGTCTCTGGCAAGGGAAGTTTGCGTGTTCAGGCAGGTCTGTGGCAGGTTTTGTGGCAGGCTTTTCATGTAAGCTGTCACTGACGAGCAAGGACTAGTAACAATAAAAAGTAGGAGCAGAACGAAATAATTCTGTCTGAGCTCATTCATGATTTGCTTTCCCTGATTTGTATTTTAAAATAAAATAGTGTAGCAGAGAAAAAGAAGTTAGGTTCATTTATTTTGGCCGTACCTGGGGAAATCCATTCTGCATCCGTAAAGCTCAAGTCTTCCATTGCTATTAGACGAAAAACAGAACAGTAATTTTTGTCAAGTATGCCCTTCCAATGTTTATGGCTGCATTGAAAAATGACATTTGAATATTTTTTATGCCCTGGCACTGGATACTGTGGAGGCCTCTGGAATCCTTTGGCCTGTCTCCATCCTACCATTCTGCTGACAAAAGTGATTTGCAATTCCGAGCCTTATGAGATACCAAAGTGCCCCTGTTCATTAGCACTGCTTGCCCTTGCCTACTTGGTTGCCTTTTTTCATTGTTTTTCCAAAGACAGCCTAAGGGGACTAAGCTAACATGCAGAATTTATAAAAGAATTGTAGCAGACTGAAGTATGTTAATTTGCAGGTAGTTTCATAAGCAGAAGAATCCAAAGACATGACTTCTATTGATTTGAGTGTCACCTTTCCTGTGTACATTGTCTGATAAATCTTCATCAAATGCTCCAACTTTTCCCTGAGTGGGGGAGAATTAGTACAATTTATCTTCTCTTTTGAGCTTTCTATTTTCATTATAGTTGCAGTTAATGATCTATATGGGAAATAGGCAAAAACTAGTATCTTGGGGAAAAATAGGAAGACAGTGAGTAAAATTAGGAGACAACACACTCCTTTCACTTTAGGAAAGGGTAAAAGTCACAGTGTGAAAAGAGCTGGTGTGTGTAAACCATGATGACTGAAGGCAGGTGCAGATGTTTTGCTTTGATGAGTTATTGCTCCAGCAGTTGCTGGTCCTCTATGGCAACTGCTGAAGGTGATTTGGTAAACCCACAGACTCTGGGAAGTGGAAGCATGAAAATGTTGTATGTAGCATCTCTTCTATATGGAAAATAACTTTCAAGCAAGGGGTAGTAGCAAGTCAAGACTGCCTGTACTACTAAATCAGTACAGCTTCTTCATGACTGCATGTACATGTTTTGAATTTTTCACTGGCTTCTTCAGTGATTTCAGAAACAAAACCAGATTGGGTTTTTTTTGGGTCCACCCTCATTTATCATTATATCATTATATTTATATCAAAAAAGCATTTATATGTTATTTCTTTTGAAGACATAGTGAAAACCTTGTGGAAGTCCTAGTGTGAAGTATTTTCAATGTGTTGTAAAGCTAGCTGTCCCATCCATTTATTATATATATTGTAGATCAAAACTTATACAGCTCTCAATTTAAACATGTAAGCAACAATCACTTTTGCATATATTTGCTATGTATTCAGATAAGTACATTTTATCTTTCTGAATAATTCTCGGTTGTTTTTCTTACTTTCACTTTGGAAATTATATTCTTTCTTCATGTTTAGTTTTATTCCTCATCTGATAACTGTTTACCTTGCTGAAACCAGCATGTAATGATCTTATTTCAGTTTTTCAATGATTTTTACCGATGTTAAACAGTTAAGAAACTCAGATAATATTGCAGAATTTTTGGTATTAATGAACCCTGTCTTATTCTGCTAATGGAATATAAATATCTAAAACCAAGTAGCATGAGAGACCTAAAAATTAAGAGTTCATGTTAACAAAAAAAATCTTCATTAGATGTTTCCAAAGCTTTGAGCTGTTCTGCTTCAAGCTTTTTTAGGCATTGTAATACAATAAATATATATATATATCTCACTATCATAGTTTGGTTTGATAAACTCACATAAATTTCTGATATTTTTCTTTACCCAGGGAAATTACCGCTTCATGAAACTTTTACTGGCTCGCAGAGGGAACTGGATGCAGAAGGACTTAGAGGATATGACACCGTTACATTTAACTACACGTCACAAAAGTCCAAAATGTTTAGCTTTGTTGTTAAAACATATGGCACCTGGAGAAGTGGATACCCAGGACAGAAACAAGGTAAAAGTACTGCTTATTTTAAGACAACTGCTTATTTTAAGACAGCTGTTTATTTTAAGATTTATAGCAACTTTAGAAATTGGTTTTACATCAAGCGGTTGTGTGCAAAAAATTATTTGTTGTAAACTTTTTCTAGGCCTTCAAAGTAGAGATTTAATATTTTCCTGATGTTAATGATGTCAAAGTTCCTTGCACTAGCTCCACTACATTCTTCTTGAGAGTAGTTACAACAATAGAGGATTCAAAAACCATCCAAGTCTTTCTGTAACATTATGATTCTTGTTGTAGTCTGGATAGCATGTGCTTATGTTACTTTTCTGCCTTTGAAAACCTCACATTTAGAATCTTTTAATGATAAGAGTCACTAGAAAACTGCCTGTAATTACAGCAGTCATTCTGGAGAGGTCATGCTGACTTCATGACCATGCTAATTAATTAACAAAGGTATGCATAAACCAGCCAAAACCATTTAGCAACCTTGCCTGTTCAGCAGATTTCCAAGCCAGTATTTGAAGCTTCGCCAGATTCCCCACAAAACATGGAGCACTTTTCTTCTGGTTCATGTCATGAGTAGTTGCAGTAGCAAAAATGGAATTCAGGTTGGTGAAAGATAATCTCAGGCACAGAGTCCGAACTGTTGGACCCTTTTGGGCACATGGCTTTTTCACTTTCCTTGCTGCAACTGTGCACATCAAAATTGCCAAATATAATTCCTGGATACGAAGGAGAACAAGTGTCCTTTGCATCTGCTTCGATGTCAGTAACTGACTGAAAGTGGTTTGGTGAGAGAAGTCAGTGAACCAAGGCTACGCTGGCCTTCTGCTAACCAAAACTTTCAGCCTTCATTGTAGCTGTCAGTTTCCAGGAATACTGGTCAGCTCCATTTAAAAAATAACACTAAAATTTAGTGCAAATTTTTACTGGTACAAGGCCGTGGTGGCACTTTGTGGAGCCTTTCTTCAGTGAGTGACAAATAGAAAAAAAGGCTGTGCTATCTCACTGTTACCGTGGTACTAAGCTAACAGCTGGCAGCAACGAACACAAATAGGCTCCTTTTTGCCTTCTTCCTTCACAGAGAAGTTAAGATGATATGATATGATATGATGATGAACTTAAAAACTCTATGTCACTGTTTAAGGATGTTAATACAGGGTGTTGTACTTCTATACACATATGTCCTGCAGGAGTTATTTCTCTGTTTCTAGTCAAAGTGCCAGGTGGTGTTTAGTAGGAGTGAGGGGGTAAGAGAGCTGGGGAAAAAAAAAATCATTCTTTATCTTATAACTCTCTGTTACTTGGCAGTTGGGAGAGGTGTGTCTGGTAAATTAAATACTTGTTAATATGCCAATGTTTTCCAGGTTAAGAAACCCCCACACATTGGTTTGCTTATGTAGTTACAAACATTGATAAGACCTGTGCAAAAACTGTTGGCAGTCAGGAATTGGCAATAGGAACATGGATTGCCTTTTGATATTTTATTGGACTGCCATGGGTCATTGGGCATTAGATTCACTAATGTTCAACCTCAGTGTTCTGAGTTATCACACACAGTAAAGTCAACCTTAGTTCAAGGTGGATCTGAGTCCAGTGTCAGCATACAGTGTTCCCCTAGTGGAGAGTAGTCTCCATCAATTTGTGTTATTTGAAATTTAAGAGGGACCACACTAATCTCTGCAGTTGTTCTATAGCGCGGCTCTGGGGCTGAGGCCTGGTTCAGATCATCATTCTAGCTTGGATGTCCTTGCTTAATACCAAGCACAGATAATTTCTCCAGGTCTGAGCTGCTGCACCAAATAGCCATCAGGGCAGTGCTAAGTGGCATGCACATTTTTCTCTCGTCATAGTCCAACAAATCTTCATAAAAAGCAGTCTTCCTAGCAGAGACACTTATGTTCCAAGCATAAGGGCTTCTCAGTTTGGATCTTGTGTAAGGTGGTGCAGCTTAGACTTGACTCAGACCTCAGTAGCTGTGTGATGATCTGCTCTTACTAAAGTAAATGGGCCTTTGTTCAGCTTTGTTTAAAGCCTGTTTTCATAGATTTTCAGTTGTCAGCCACCCCAGGTGCATGTGCTCAGTTTTTTGTCAGTCCTCTTTATTGAAGTGTAACAAATGCTTGCTTATTTGCCTGTTATTCAAAGCTGGATCTAGCCAACTTTAATTTTCATGTTTCAACAATTTTTCAACGTTTTGAAAAAGCTTGTGAAAATTGTATTGTAGCAAACTGCATTGCATTGGAGTGCCTACTACAACAACCCAGAGCATGTGAAACTTCTCATCAAACATGATTCAAATATTGGAATTCCTGATATTGAAGGAAAAATCCCACTTCACTGGGCAGCTAACAACAAGGACCCTAGTGCAATCCACACAGTGAAATGTATTCTGGTAAGAAAGTCTGCTATATATGTATATAACACTTTCTGTCCTTACTACTTTCCTCTGATAGAAATATTTTTTTATTCTCTTAGGATTTCTTATTTTGGTCCACTGACTCTTTGAGAATGAAATAATTTACTTTTCCTAACATCCAGAACTTTGTAAGAAATAATCCTAAATATTTTTGCTGTCTCTAAAAGAGTTTGTTTTGAGTTCTATGGGTGAATGTCTTTGCTCTAAGTCTTGTAAGTGGGGGGAGGAATGACTTAAAAGTTTTCATGGACAAAATGACCAGTCATATTGCTCATTTCAGTTGCAATTTGCACACTGATTTCTTTGTTATGTGTCTTTCCTTCATTATTTGAAAGTTTATATCTAGTTATCTGTACTGAAAATTTTAGACAAAATGACCAGTCATATTGCTCATTTCAGTTGCAATTTGCACACTGATTTCTTTGTTATGTGTCTTTCCTTCATTATTTGAAAGTTATCTAGTTATCTATACTGAAAATTTTAATTTAATTTGGTTTTCAAGTTAAAATTCTGGGAAATATTTGATCAGTTGTCAGCCCACAATCAGTTTGCTGAGAGACTCAACATGATTTTGTGTATGAGTTTAATACTGTTTCCTTGATAGCATATTTTCTCTTTCTGCAATATTTGGGTTTATCTTCTGCAATGACAGTTATAATGGGTACAATGAAATCATGTACTGTTTCCTTGATAGCATATTTTCTCTTTCTGCAATATTTGGGTTTATCTTCTGTAATGGGTACAATGAAATCATATGCTCAGCTTGATTTTTACCTTGATTCTTATTTTTGTGAAAATTTCTGAGCTTCACTAACATGGAAAGATACAGAAGTCTCAGTTTAAATTTTCTGTCACATTAGAACAATCTTCCTGTATCTTTGTCTTCCAAAGGTCTTTCAGAACTAGACACATGATGATTGTACTTTAACTACAAGGACTTGTATGTCTGTCTGCCTGATTAGCTGGCAAGCTGAGAACTTGAAAATGAAAAATTTCTTTGCTTTTTTTCAAATCACACTGACAATCTTACAGTTACTGATACTTTTTTTACTATAAAAAATAGTTTTACAGAAGTTTCCAGCATCAAAGAGATTGTATTTCTATGTCACTGCTGTTTATTCAACATATTTGTAATTTGTATCCAGCTGTGAAACAATTTGTTACAAACTAAATTTTGTCACAAACTATGAATTTGTATCTGCTTTTCTGCCCCACTTGTATTTAACTACAAACTTTTTCAAACATTAGGTAGAAGACAAATATTTTTTATAGTTGTGGTGTGTTGGGCTCAAACAAGAGCCTCACACCCACACAGCCACTCACGCACCTGCCCTCTTTCAAGGCAGAGAAAATAGAAGGAAGGCAAGAAGACTTGTGGATGAAGATAATGCCAGCCCAGTATAGAAAGTAAGAGAAAAATGCAGAAAAGGAAATTTATTCACTCTTTCCATCAGCACGCAGATGTCAGCCACTTCTGGCAAAATGGAAAAAAGCTTCAGCATGCTTAATCATGCTTGGGAAAACAAATGGTGTAGCCGTGGACTCCTTCCTGCCCTCCCCCTGTCCCTGAGGGTTTTTGCTTAGCATGATATTATATGGTATGGTGTATTGCTTGGGGCCAGTTTGTGTCAAATGTCCCAGCTGAATCCTGTCCCAGTCTCTTGCCCACCCTCAGCCCATTCACCGGAGTAAGCAGGGGAGCAGGACATGAAAAAGAGGAATCCATGCTATTCCACAATAGCCAAAACATGGGTGTGTTATCAGCAGTTTTAGTCACAAATACAAAACCCTGCTGCTGCAAGGAATATTAACTCCATCTTAGACAGATGTACTATAAAAGATCAAAAATATTTGTCCCCCGTACTGAAAGTGTTCTCAAAGATTCTCTTTAGGTAATCCAGAATCATGGTCATGTCCAGGTTTTTTCGAGGACTTTTTTGCTTTGTTTTTGTTTGTTTTTTATTTTAAATTCTGACAGTTAAAAGAATTGCAGAATAGTTTGAGGTGGTCATCTGGTCCAACCACCCTGGGCCATCTTCAACTACATCAGGTTGCTTCGGGCTCTATCCAGCCCTTTGAACTCTTCCAGGACTGGGAATCCACAGCTTCTCTGAGCAACTTGTTCCAGTGCTTCACCACCCTCACAGTAGAATTTCTTCCTAATATCCAGTCTAAACCTACTCTCAGTTTAAAATCATTCCCCCTTGTCCTGTCACCACATGCCCTGTAAATAGTCCTTTTCCATCTTTCTTGTAGGCCCCCTTTAGGTACTGGAAGGCTGCTGTAAGGTCTTCTTGGAGCCTTCTCTTCTGCATGTGAGAACTCTCTCAGCCTTTTTGCATAGAAGAGGTGCTCCACCCTCTAATGATCTTGGTGGCTTCCTCTGGACTCACTCCAACAGGTTGATATCTTCCCTGGGCTGGGGACCCCAAAGCTGGATGAAGTGGAGTCTTAGGAGAGCAGAACAGAGGAGCAGAATCCCCACCCTCAACCTGCTGACCACACTGCTTTTGATGCAGCCCAGGACACATTTGGCTTTCTGGGTCACAAGCACACATTGCAGGCTTATGTCCAAACTCTCATCCTTTACCTGGCACCCCAAGCCCTGCCTGGCAGGGCTGCTCTCCATCTGTTCATCCCCCAGCCTGTGCTAGTACTGGGGGTGCCTGACCCAAGTGCAGCACTTGCACTCAGCTTCACTGAACTTCATGAGTTTCCCATGGGCCTACTTCTGGAGCTTGGCCAGGTCCCTCTGGATGGTATCCCATTCCTCAGGCTTGTCAGCCGCCCCACCCAGCTTGGTGTCTTCTGCAGACTTGCTGAGGGTGTAATCCCCACCCTCAACCTGCTGACCACACTGCTTTCGATGCAGCCCAGGACACATTTGGCTTTCTGGGTCACAAGCACACATTGCAGGCTCATGTCCAAACTCTCATCCTTTACCTGGCACCCCAAGCCCTGCCTGGCAGGGCTGCTCTCCATCTGTTCATCCCCCAGCCTGTGCTAGTACTGGGGGTGCCTGACCCAAGTGCAGCACTTGCACTCAGCTTCACTGAACTTCATGAGTTTCCCATGGGCCTACTTCTGGAGCTTGGCCAGGTCCCTCTGGATGGTATCCCATTCCTCAGGCTTGTCAGCTGCCCACCCAGCTTGGTGTCATCTGCAGACTTGCTGAGGGTGCACTCAATCCCTTCACCTGTGTCATTAATGAATACATTAAATCTCACTGGTTCCCAACACCGCCTCCTGAGGGACGCCATCGTTTTCCATTGGGACATTGAGACATCATTATCCATTGCTCTGGATGCAACTGTCCAACAAATTCCTTATCCATCAAACAGTCCACCCATCAAATCTCTCTAATTTGTAGACAAAGACCTTGTTGGGAACTGCATCAAAGGCTTTGCAGCAGTCCAGAGAAATAACATGCAGAGCCATTTTACTGATGTAGTCGCTCCATCATAGAAGGCCACTGGGTTAGTCAGGCATGGCTGGGTGACCACCAGGTCCAGTGTCACATTCCCTCTGTTGGGGCTGTTTGTCAGCTGCCTTGAGAAGTTATTCTGCATTCATCCCAGGAGTCTCCTGAATTCCCTATAGCTCACCATGCTGCTTCTCTGACAAATGTCAAGATGGTTGAAGTTCCCCAGCAGGACAAGAGCCTCCAGCACAATGCCTCCTGCAGCTGGAGCAAGAAGGCTTTGTCAGGAGGCTCCCCTTGGTCAAGAGGCCTGTAGACACTGAACACAGGGTTCCCTTTGTTGCCTCTGTCTCTGATTCCTGTCTACAGGCTTTCTACCTGCTCATAGCTGTTTTTCAGGGACAGCACTTTGCACTCTGTCTATTGAACAGAGCAACCCCTTTGACCCTCCTTCCTGTCCTGTCCCTTCTGAGCAGCCTGTAGCCACACACCACTCGTGGATCATCCCACCAAGTTTCAGCAGTGGCAGCTGGGTCATGGCATTCTTCTGGAGGCTTTCAACTCCTCCTGATGCTCATGCTGGGTGCAGAGGTATAGAGACACTTTGGCTGGGCTGAAAAAAGTGTATTCTTGATTTCATCTAGGCTTTTTTATGCATCAGCTTAATTGTTTTTATTGCAATTAGTTACATCTATATGTGCTTAATAACAGAGTAAGTTAATAACAAGTTTAAATTAAAAAGTAGTTTAGCTGTGCAGTAAAGTTGATGATAGAGGAATGTTGTTACTAGGTAGTCAATCTGTTGACTGAATTTTTTGTTGAGTATAAATACCTTGTTGTGGTAGTGGTGGTGGTACCCTGAGTTTAATAACATAGTAAGAGCTTCTCTCCATAACAAGTTTAAATTAAAAAGTAGTTTAGCTGTGCAGTAAAGTTGATGATAGAGGAATGTTGTTACTAGGTAGTCAATCTGTTGACTGAATTTTTTGTTGAGTATAAATACCTTTTTGTGGTAGCGGTGGTGGTACCCTGAGTTTAATCCCATAGTAAGAGCTTCTCTCTGCATTGAAGTGTTTTTCTTACTTGTCTTGAAGTGACAGACCTTCACAGCATAGCACAGTCACAGCAGAGCTCACAGTCTTCCCCTCCTTTCTTAGCTGCTTTTTGCCATATTACCCTGTTCCAAGGCTATTGTCTGAGCATCATGTTTGATTCTCATTTCTCTCTACATCTTCTAACTTTACAGTTTTTCACATTCCACATTGTATTTCTAAAGGATGTACCCATAGTGTGAAAATTTGTCATCTTGTGTTTTAACATATAATTGCATTTTTAAATGTGCAAGAACACTGTCTTGTGGTGATAGCAGTATAAAAGGCAAGTGTCTGTGTCACTGTTGCTTCCCAATTTTTAATCACATCCAACCAAACCATTTCTCTTTGCTTTCTCTAAGCACTGTGCCATTGCCCAGACAGCAGTGAGGTATCAGTGTCTGCTTCCAGGCTACCTTTGGTGCCTGCTGGCTAAGTTATAAAAAACAACACTGCTGTTGTTTCTCTCTTCTTTTCTTTAACACTGTGGAAGAATTTCCCCAGAAAATTATTTTTTCTCTAGTATCCCACTTTGAATTCTCCCGTGCTGCTTTACAAAAACTTGACAAGAGTTTAGCTGCTGGTTTTCTCGAGACCGCAGTCTATGGTACTGAAAAATACTGTCTTGTTTTTCTGTACTCTGCCCTCTGGGTGTGGCCAGATATTGTCTTCTGTTTATAAATTCTTAAAATTAAGGATCATCTTTCTGTTTGGTATTTGTATAGTACTTAGTCCATTGATATTGTCAAAACAAACAATTATGAAAAGCGCTCTGCTGAATGCTGAGAAAGTAGGTTGGGTGTGCAGGGGTGGCATTTGGGCACAAATTAGTTATATCTGATATTGAAATCCATGAAATATAGCCAAAATGGAACTCAACATATGTAGAAAATAAACATGTGAAGTAGAGAGGAACTCTAATCTGGAGATCCTCTCATGGTCAACTTCCTTTTCCACCTTTCCAGATTGTGCTTGGTTACGTGAAAAACGTTGGGAGGATTTAAGGAGAAAAGAACAGCACAAGGTTCCATTATTATGATGGAAGCAACTGCTTAGTACTCTCTGTCTATTTTGTATCTGTTCTCTTTATTTATTCTTCATGGTAAGAGACATGACATTTGTTTATACCACACTTTCCATTATTGCCTACAATTCCATTGTTCTAATTGCCACAGAAAAATGCTTAGCTTCTGTTTCTTCTCTGTATTGTGCTTAAAATATTAATACAGTATGACAGTTTAATTATAGCTAACCAAACCCACTTAAAATCTGAAGAAATTGTACTCATGAATGTAGGCAGAAACAGACTTAGAAAATTTTAATTTAGGTGGCCAAAAAATTCAAAACACATGAATACTTTTAGACTAGAATATAAATAGTGGCTTTGTCATTGTAGAATCTGTACCATTTTGCAAAAATAACACTTTTGGGTATGGGGATATGAGTATGGGGATATTTCAATATCAATTACTTTAAGCTAGGAGTTTTGGGATTTATTTATTTAGGATGTTATTGTGCTTCTGGAAGGTTTGAAAATTAGCTGTCAGGATTGCATCAGCAAATTATGAGTGAAGAAGCATTTGTTTTCTTGTTCGTCCATTTTGTTCAAACATGTTTTCCTCTGGTAGACTTAGAATTTAAGTAATAACTTCTGTGCCTATCATAATTCATGTTTAGCCACTCTTAAAAGTGATTCTCATAAAATGAATTTTTGCAGTAGGCTCTATGCTCCCCCTGCTGAGCTCTATGAACAGACAAAAAGTAAGCATATTATCAGTTAGCTTTCTCTTGAGAATTATTTAAGTTAGGGAACAACATACAAGTTTTCACTGTAGTGGTTCAGGTAAATGCTTTTGAATGCTTATCAAAAGAAGTTTTACACATGCTTAGATTATTGTGGTTTGTGCATGTAACAATGTTAAGTTTGATTGCATTTTTAGTTTAGAGTCATATTTATCAATTTTTTATTGTTTTAATAGATGATGGTTATTGTACTGATGGCTACATATATTAATGAACTCCAGTATGTTTTAAGTATGTTAATTTTTGACTCTAACAAAGCGTGGCTGACAGTACTGATACCTAATCTAAAACTGATGAAGTTTTTTGTCTGAGGTGGGCAGCTTAATTAGCATTTAATTAGCATTGGCAGATGTTGTTACTCAGATACCGTACATCATTTTTGAAAAGGCATGGAGAGCAGGAAAGTTGCCTGAGGACTGGAGGAAAGCCAGTGTGACTCCAGTGTCTTGAGAAAGGGCCAGAAGGATAACCCAGGAAACTGCAACTATCACTTCACTCCCTGGAAAGGTGATGGAACAGCTCCTCCTGGATGTCATTTCTAAGCATGTGAAGGAAAATAAGATTATTAGCAGTCAACACGGATTCACCAAGGGGAAATCATGCTTGACCAGTAAGAGAGCTTTCTGTGACGGCAGGACTGGCAGGGTAGATGCAGGAAGATCAGTGGGTGTTGCCTACCTTGACTTCAGCAAGGCTTTTGACACTGTCTCCCATGACATTGTCATAGGTGAGCTCAAGGAGGATGGGTTCTCTGAGCGGGCAGTGAGTGCATTGGGGACTGGCTGAATGTCAGAGCTCAGAGGGTTGTGATCAGTGGCACAGAGTCTGGTTACAAGCCTGTATCTAGAAGTGTTCCCCCGAGGTCAGTACTGGGCCCAGTCTTTTTCCACTTATTTGTTAATAACCTGGATGAAGGGAAAGTGCCCTCAGCAGGTTTGCTGATGATAAAAAACTGGGAGGAGAGGCTGATACACCACCGTGGTGTGCTGCCAGTCAGTGGGACCTGGGCTGGACAGAGAGTTGGGCAGAGAGGAGTCTCATCTAAGCTCAACAAGGGCAAATAGAGGGTCCTGCACAGGGAGGAATCACACTGTGCACCAGTAGAAGGACCTGGGGCTCCTGGGGACAACAGGCTGTCCATGAAGCAGCAATGTGACCTGAGGGCCAAGAAGGCCATTGGTACCCTGGGGTGCATTAGGAAGAACATTCCCAGCAGCTTGAGGATGTGATCTTCCCTAGAGAATCAACCCTAGTGAGGCCACATCTGAAATGCTGTGTCCAGTTCTGGGCTCCCCAGTTCAAGAAAGACCAGGAGTTAGTGGGGAGGGTCCAGCTAAGTGCTGTGAAGATGAGGAAAGGTCTGGAGCATCTCTTTTATGAGGAAAGGCCGAGAGAGCTGGAACCAGTCAGCCTGGAGAAGACTGAGAGGGGATCTTACCAATGAGAAATACCTTAAGTGTGGATATCAAGAGGATGGAGCCAGACACTTTTCAGTGGTGCTCAGCAACAGTATAAGGGGCAATGGGTACAAAATGAAACATAGAATTGACGTTTGAATATGAAGGAAAGCATCTTTATTGAGATGAAAGGTGACTGAGCATTGGAACAAGCTGCCTAGAGAGGTTCTGGAGTCTTCTTCTCAGGAGATATTTGAAACCCACCTGGACTTAATTCTGTGCAACCTGCTGTGGTTGAACCTGCTGTAGTAGGGGTTTGAACTAGATGATCTCCAGAGATCCTATCCAATGCCAACCATTCTGTGATTCTGTGATTTACATACAGTGTGCAAAGTATGTAGCTCCTTAGATATGGAAAACTTACATTAACCAAATATTAGGAGGTTTAACTTGGCACTGTAAGAAAGCAAACAGTAAGAAACAAAGAATCAGGGCATTACAGAGTTGAAGTTAGTACTGCTGTATAACTTAGCCAGATTGCACTTAGAAAATATCGTGAAATATAACTGTAGATGTTTGGAGGGTTTTGAGGGTTTATTTATCTATTACATAGGAAATATAGATTGTACAACTTTGGTCAATTAGTATTTGCGTAGAAACCATAATTCTGGAATTTCCTCTCTTCTACTTGATTTATTGTTCTCAATGTTAGATATTTTTTTTCTGTGTAATAGTTACTACACATCAAGTAATGTGAATGCAAGTGATTCTACAGCCAATTTGTGTACCTAGTGGAGTCAAAAGGAAAGATTGCAGTTAGTTTAGTGAGAAAGGGGTCAGGAACTTGATTTAACAGTTAACAAGCTGCACTTACCACAACCCCTTGCTCCTCTTTCATAAATGTATTGTGATATATAGCGTGACTCTGTATTTTCAGGAGGATTGCTTTTCTCACTTGTCATGGGTTAAAATCCCCTCTAGTGTTGGAAGTTAAAAAATATCAGGACTGCATTCCCTTTTAATTCTGTACAGGATTCCCATGACTTCAGTGATTTGTTCTGAATTCTTGGAGATAGAAAAGCAGACTCACACCCTCTGGTTTACTTAAACTCTTGTTTTGATAATCTGCTGCTACTTTAGATGTTTAGTGTCCTGCATCCTGAGTTTTTTACTGTATTACTGTTTACCACTTTTTTTTTAGTAATACCTCTTTTTTTTTCAGAAAAGTGATGTTTAAAGTTTGTATTTCAAGGACCTTTATGATATTTGCCATTTGAAGATCTCTCAAATGCCATGATGTCCATTTGTACCTGTTCAGCTCTTTTGTCTGAAAAAGATAATCACAAAGAGAAATCTGTATAGAAAAACATTTGAGAGATGAAATTATCACAATACAAAACTATATAGCTAGGGAACTTAAGCGAAAGTAATTTAGCATATTTTTAAAGAAAAGGTGATGAAAGTCAAGTTATATTTATTAATGCCTGTGTTACATGATCAAGTGACTAATCATGAAACTTTAAAAGACTTTTTAAATTCAAAATTAAGCCCATTAGAAATAGATGCATTATAAGAAGTACTCTCTCACTTCTGTCCTGTCAGCTAGAGATGTAGACATCTCCTTTGGAAATACTTTAGTGGTAGAAAATGCTAGAAGAATATTATAGTGAAAGTCTTAAAATTAATTTGTGGAAAAAGGGAAGTGTTGTTGGAGAAAATCTCAAGATATGTATGTAATTTTTAACTTGTAAATCATGTAAGAATTTCTAGTTATTTTTATAATCTTTTAAAGATCTGTTTAAGGAGCCACATGCACAGCAGACTGGTAAAACTGTGGGGTATGTACCAGAAATCTGGTCTTGTACAATAATTAAGTATAAAAAAGCATTCTGTAAGAAGTACTTGAAAGTAGCCTATACTGTAGCAAAAGCATTTGGTTGTAGAGCTACATTTTACTGAACAAGGACAGTATATCTCTCTGAAAAAGCACCTGTAAAGGTTGTATAGGTTTTCCTTTCAATTTAAATATTCTTAAAATTTTGTTGTTTCTTTTATTTTTTAAAGGAAGCTGCACCCACAGAATCTTTGCTGAACTGGCAAGACTATGAAGGACGAACTCCTCTTCATTTTGCTGTTGCAGATGGGAATGTAGCAGTTGTGGATGTCCTGACCTCCTATGAAGGCTGCAATGTGACATCTTACGACAACTTGTTTCGAACTCCCCTCCACTGGGCAGCCTTACTTGGTAAACTGGATAGTGCTGAAGTCACTTAGTCATTAATTAACTGAACTGTTTAATCTTTCTGATTAAATCTCTCTGATTTTTATTTAATTCCAGCCTGGCAGTATGATAGTTAATTTCTTAGAGCAATAGGAGTTTCTGCTCAACCAGGATTAGAAGTTTGTGTGTAGACCGCTTGTTTTAGCTTCAGATTCTCCAAAGCATTGTACAATGCATCACTTCAACAGGTTATATATGCTGATGATTTCAGTTAGAGTATATTGAGATTGTTCTTGTATATGCAGCTTTGATCATAGGTTAAAAAACCAGATACTCTGGAACAGTGGTGTCTGATGTGGGGTATGCACAGCCCAGCATGAAAGCAACACAGCCAATGGGAGTTCATGAAGAAAATACCAGTGTTTATTTTTTACCTGAAAAGATAACTGGACTAATATTTCATATAGAGATTTAAGCTAGTACCTTTGTTTGGTCTATATATGAGATGGTCACATGGGGTTTGCAGGGTGCCTGGGGGAGCTGAGCTGCTCCCACCATGCAGGGTGGTTGATGGTGGCATCATGAGTCACATGCTCACTTTCAGCCTGTGATGTCTGTCTGGTTAAGTGGATTTATGATTATAATATCTAGTTTTTATTAAACTACCCCTCACAAACTAAATGAGGGGCTTAAGAAGATTCCCACAAAGAAAATGCAGATAGTCTGATAATGCCAGCACAAGTAAACAACAAAAAAAGGCAGAGTTGACACTTCTAGTATAAGCTTTTCATCAGACACGCTATGATAATCTAATCAGATCTGACAATGAGTTTTATTTGTATAGAGTCATTCTCTGTTTAGATTGTTACCCTGAGACTCAGATGCTCTGTAAATTGTAACCTTGTATATGTGAATTTTGATTGTATTTACAAAAACTGGATCCTTGCAAAACACATTAAAACATGATTAAATGTAAATAGTCTAAATGCAGAGAAACACAACCCGTAAAATGACAGACACAAAAATAATATGATTTAGAAAAATTTACCTCCTATTTCCATTCAGGAGGAAAAAATAACCACTGGATAAAAGAATCTTCAAACAGTCTCTCTCTCTTTTTAGCTGGCTTCATCCCAATGATCCTTTGGGACACTGGAGACAAAGAATGCCAATATAAGAATCAGATGTTCGCTGGAGCGAGTTACTGCAACTCCAGTGGCAGTATACGTTTAGTTTGAATATGTTTATTAAAAGCAAAAAAGAGGGAAGGGCGTTCTCAAATTTGTATATATGTAGGGATATTGAATTTTAACAGAGAAATTGTGAAGCATTTTAAGTGTCATAGGATCAGCTTTCCAAAGAAATAGTCATTATCACTTGGTTCTGTCCAAGAAGCAAAATTTATCGCATTTTGAAATTGATTGTATTTGAGAGAAGCTTTGTCTATTGGAAAAATGGATTGTCTAATAAATGTAGAATAAAGGGGGAAGATGTGCCAAGACCTCCAGACTATTTTGTGAACCTGATGAGGTCTCTAGGTGGCATATGCTCTTTGGGAATTTCTGGTTAGTAAATCATTATTAATTTTCAGGGTTATAGTTTTAAGTTGAAGGTAATGTTTTATGTAGGTCTTAAAGAGAGTAAGATGTTACTATATAGGTTAACAGTAGGAAATTTAAAGCAGTGCAGGAATGCTGCTACAAGTTTCCTTAGACGTGATGGATTGCGTGTGGCTACATCTTAAGGGCATGGTTGCTCCTCTTACCTTTTCTTTTTGCATAGATAAAAGTCTTACCAGTTACATCTCTGCTAAATTAAAGTACAACAGAAATGACAGTTCTTGACCCCAATAAATGAGTTTTAATCTTTACATTAATGGCCAAGTGAAATCCACCTTTGCACCTATTTCTTTACTGTTGCACCCAATACAATTTTTTTTTAACTCCCTCAAGCCTTATTCTCATAGATAATTTAGCTAGACCCTGTCCTCATTATGGAGTTAGGTTCCCTTTTTGTAGTTGTCTGTCCTGAAAGTTCAGGAATCTTTTTTTTCAGGCTCAGTACTCCTAAGGTTTTTCTGCTAGGATTTCACTCCAAAGCAACTTCTTCCAGTGAACCTCAATTTACTTCTTGTACTCTTCAAGTGGGACTAGCAACATTATATCTGTTCTTCTCTTCTTCTTCTTTTTGTTTTTTGTTTTTTTGCTTTTTGTTGCAGAAAGGGACAGAATAATGTGATGTTCTGTATCCAGCATGCTCTGAATGGCTAACAAGAAAGAGGAACCTTCCTGTACAGCCTAAGGCCCCTAGAAAGAAAAAAAATGCTCACATAACTCTTCATCCTTTTTGACCCAAGTTACCATTTTCTCTCATTCCTGGTACTTCTGTACATATAAAGTCTCAAAGTGCCATTTCACAAAAGAGGGCTTGCCTAGTCCTCCATGTCTTAGATTTTAAAGAGCTACGGACCACAACTGTATCACAGCTTCATTCTGTAACTGCTGGTGTGTTTTCATTAAAAATAATCTACTGCTAGCAGTAAGGTTTACCTACCTTTTCATTTATTCTAAAGTGATTCAAGACAACTGTGCAAAAGTAACAAGCTGCAAAATTGATTGCTTTTCTGACATATGAGGTACTGGAGGTTTTCACCTGTAAAATCAGAGTGGTTTTATAGTATTGCTTGAAATACCAAATCATTAAGATACTCTGTGAGCTGCATATGCTGACAGGAACAAGTATATAAACGACTGCTTGACTTTAGTGGCAATGTACTGTATTTGTCTTTGTTTTCCTGTTTGTGAAGTGAATATAAAGTTTACCCATCCTCCAAAAGTGTTGTGATTTTAATCTCAAAATATTTTGATCTGTTTCTGTGAAGGAGTTTTGTGGGAGCTTGTTTATAGCAGCTGGTACTAGACTAGCCTCTGATTCTGCTATACATTCTCAGATGAAATTTTGGTTAAATAAAACCTAAGTGAAGCATTTACATTTGGTTTCTGTAAAACAATATGATGTATGATGAAATTGTCAACATTGATTTAGCTTATCTTTTCATGCAGATGGACAAATGCTCATCATCATCAGCCTATGCTCACTTTACTGTTTCTGACTGACCTGTCACTCAAATGCAGCATCTCAATTGAGTTATTATAAGCTATTTCTGGAAATATTCAACCACTTCATTACAAAGTTAATATCATAGCTATCGGACCAGTTACTGCTGGTGTCTTTATTTAGGGAAAAGCTCTAGTGATTTCTGTTAAAAGAAATTCTGTATAAATCATTCTGATTTATAGATGCCCCCCAAAAATGACAATACAGAGTAGGGCACTGGACCACTATTGGGAATAAAGTACATGCCAGACTTAATAGTTCAAATATCAAGTCTCATGTTTCTGCCTTACATTTGAGCTATGATGGCTACAACACAAATATGTGACTATTTATGAAAGTCTGTTCATTTTCTTCTGTTTTGTTTGAGTTTAGGTTTTTTGTTTGTCAGTGGTGAGTTTTTTTTACCTTTTTTTTAACTAAACTTTTTTGTGACTTTAGGATTTGATACAAATTTGTTTTTATTGCATTATTTTTCTCAGGTCATGCACAGATTGTCCATCTCTTACTAGAAAGAAACAAGTTTGGAACTATCCCATCTGATAGTCAAGGTGCAACACCCCTACATTATGCAGCACAGAGCAACTTCGCTGTAAGTAGAACATACCCTAAATGTGAAGTAAACATATTTTGCTGAAATCTTTATGGTTTAGCACAGCGTTTGAGTTGTTTTTGAAGTCATATAAACACAGTTGTTGGCATGAGTTAATTCAGAGTTCTCCTATGTAATCTGATACAAATGTGGTTAATTTCAAAGTATTAAAAGATAGATGTGCAAAAACTAACTTTCTGTACAAAAAAAGGCCCTTTGAGCTATATGTTTGCATCACACAACACAATAGTCATTCAGTTACTTGAACAGAAAGCAGAATGACACCTACTATTTCACAGTGCTTTCAGGTTTTAGGGGTCATTATAATGAAGTCTAAGCAGTTATAAGGTATCTAGAGTAAGATGACCTGTAGGAGTATTTGCACAGCTGCTGCAGGACCAGTCAAACCAGTCTTTGCGTTCAAGAAGGTAATTAATTTATGAATATTTGGCATTATGAATGAACTGTTGTCTCGTGAAGCATGGCTAAAGAGTTGAGTGCCTTTTGTCATAATTCTTCAGGAACACTATATTTTTTAAATTTTTAAAAATATTTTTTAAACTCAGACAACAAAGAACATTGGTTTCTCAGACAGCTTAATTCTTACACTTTGGTATAATAGGTAATTTTTTTTCCAGAGCAAGATCAGATACAGTAGAGCCAAGTATAAAACTCAGCACTTCAATGATTGCCAGTCACAGATGTTGCAGAAGTAGTTCTCAAGCACTGGAAATTAAGAAAGCTTTTCTTAATTTCCTTCAGCTCTCATAGTTTTCATACCCTCTCTTTACAGAAAGGGTTATTTAGAGCCTAATTAATGTAATAGGTAGTCCACATTGCAACATTTTCTTAGCAAGGGTAGTAATTTGGGACTTTCTTGCATACCTACACGTAAACAAGGAAAATAAAAAAGGAGAATGTAAAAGCCCTTGAGAGCAATTCAAATTAACAAATCTCTTAATAGTATTGAAGGAAGGAATAGACCAATATCCTTGCTCCCCAGTGAGAATGTTTTGAGACTTTGGTGGGGTTTTCTTGGAGGTGGTCTTACTAAGACCATCCAGATATTTTTTAAATTCAGACTTTATTGAAGCATATCTCTCTATGTAATCTTCACTTTTCGAGAATTTTTTGTTGATGCTGATTTTTGTCAGTTTAGGGCTGTGTACAATTTGGGCCTAACTCATACACTTAAAATATCTGTGTTGTAAAAGCCTTTCTTTCATGTTTGAGTTGGACTCATAGAAAAAAAAAAAAGTTTTATTTGCCATCTAGTGATTATCTCCAAATTCTTTTATCTTGTTTTTTTTCTTTTCTTTTCTATATTGATGTATTCCTAAAAAGATTTTTCATACTGGTTTTCTTTCCCTGGGCTTGATTCAGTTAAATGAAATGTCTTCATTATATTGCTGCTTTTTGATCCCATCAGCCAGCCAAACTGTGATATCATCTGTGTTTTAAGGGGAAGTGAAGTACATGGTGGAATCAGACATTCTTTTGTAATCTTGTGTACTTACAATGAATGGACTGTTCCCATCTTACGTGAAAAATCACAGAGGAGAGTTTCATTCAGATCTGCAAGCCTCTTTTAGCTGGTGATGTACTCAACAGCCCCTGCCTAAATTATGTCTGGAGTCTGTATTCACCAGTCCAGTTGTTTCTGAGCACCACTGTTTGCCTTTTTGTCTCCTTTACGTGCATATCTTTGAGTAATTCCCACCACTGCACTCCATATACATGGTCAAACAACTGAGTGGAGATACACTGGTGTTTGTTCTGGCAGTAGCATCTCTCTACTCATGGTTTGAGAGCCACATTGTTGTTCTATTCAGTCTGCCCATCTTTGGTTAGGTGTGGTTTTCTCAGTTAAAATGTGATGTTTCTGAGTCCCTAATAAGAAAGTTTGTTCTTTTGTGTTTACAGTAAATGTTGGCATGGCTTTCAGTTTTATTTGCTTTGGTGTCTTGTTCTTTGCTCTTGTTTCTCTATGGGTTACTTACTGTAATATGATATTTTTGGGTTTTTTAAAGACTGAAGAGGATTAGCCAGCACTTAATTAATGTGAAGAATTTGTTCCCTAAGACTAACTTATCCCCACTTACTATAGATAGGAAAAGTTCTAGAAGAGAAGACATTACCCAATATAACCACCCAAATTTAGATGTCTTGGGTATCCCACAGGAGGTCCCAAGAAGCATTGCTGTTTAAATTTTTGAACTTCATGTGTGAAGGAAGATCAGAGAATCTTTATTTCCAGATCTCAGAATATTCTGAGTGGGAAGGGACCCACAAGGATCATCAAGTCCAGCTCTTAAGTGAATGGCCCAAACAGGAATTGCACCACGCTCTAACCAACTGAGCTAAGATGCTCCCTTCATATTGATTTTAGTATGCAGGACTGAATTTTTCCCCCCTGAATTTTCCCAGAGGTGTTCAAAACAATGTACTTTCCTTTCATGTGTTTATATAGATTGATCTAGTAAATGAAATGTGGATACCCCGTCTTATTTTTAAATATTCAAAAATAATATGTAGTATTTTTTAGTTTCCTGATAGCACAGAATTAAATGTTTCACATTTAGCTCTCTCCTTTACTGTTATTTTTCAGCTTTGGTTTTTTGTTGTTGTTCCCTCCACTTTTTTTAGTAGTGTTAGAATACACGTGATCTTTCATAACAAAATACATGTAATATTAAACTGATTGATACTTCTATTTCCTGATTTGTTAATCATCCTGGTGTAATTTAATTTTGTTTTGTTTTCAAGTTGTGGTAACTTCATTTTGGAGAATAATGCTTATAGTGCTGTGGGATTTTCTTCTACTTTTTCCAACTAAAAGCTGTAGGAAAGAAAGAGTCATTGAAAGAAGCGTTGCTTTGCCAAAACTTAACAGAAAAATAAAATAGTTGTGTTTTTTAGAATGTGTGCCTCAATATTGAAGAAGTGCAGCCTTTGCAGTGCTTTTCACTCTGCAGGATTTCCAGCAGAGCAGAGCCCTGGGAGGGTGCTGAGTTTCTGGCCTAATGAGAGGCTGTTCCTGTCCGGGGTGTGGTGCTGGTCAGTGTGAGAACAGAGATATAAACTCATGCTGTGTTTGTGTGGAAAGCTTTATGCTTCCATCTCTCCTTGCTTCTGGCTGGACCTTTCTGAACAGACTGGTAGTTCAGACCTAAATTCACAAAGCTGTAAGGATCCTAGATCAGTAGCATAAGATAAATGAGGCATTTCCTATTTCTTTAGAAGGATGAAATAGTAAGTAGTAGTGAAAAAAGAAAACAAAAGTGGTCAGTGGTACTTAGGCATTCAAACACGTTCATGATTAAAAGAATTTAATTCATTACAGCCAGGAAATTCTTGTCCTGCCAAGAGCAGTGATAGAGCTATTGTGGGATCACACAGAGGAAAGGCTAAAATAGTGTTAATAATAAAATATAAATATAAAGTAAAATAATGAAACCTGGGCTTTCTTCAGGTTTTTATTGGCTAGCCTGCCAGTGACTCATAGCAGATATTTCCCAGCTGTTACATACATGGCCTTTTAAGGCATTAGAAAGAAAAGGGAAAATCTTCCTTTTATTCTTTTTCTAATAGTTGTGATTTTCTCTCCCTTCCTTTCCTGGGTGACTCATTAAGAATTTAGCAGCAGGTTAAACAAGTGGACTTTTTTGCTGACAGCTTAACACAAACACAGCATTTAAAGAAAGAATTGTTTTTTGCCTTGATTTGAAATTTTAGTTTAACAGTTACAGTGGAAAGACTGGACTGAGGTGTAAAGATTTCCTTAATATTTTCTGAAATATGGTATTTCAGTAATTAGTAACCTGATGATGTTATTAAACATTAGGAAATATGTCGATGTCAACCCATTTTTTTAACAGTCAAAATATTAGAGATAGGTAAAGTAAAATATTTGCATGTGCAGTTGTATTTATAATTGGAGAGAAAACAATATATTGGGATAATATTTTGAAAGAACATGGTTTTCAGGATAGGTTTAGGCTGGACATCAAAAGGAGTTTCTTCACAGAAAGGCTGATGGAATATTGGAATGGGCTGCCCAGGGAGGTGGTGGAGTCACTGTCCCTGTAGGTGTTTAAGGAAAGATTGGATATAGCACTCAGTGCCATGGTCTAGCTGACACAGTGGTTTTGGGTCATAGTTGGACTCGATGATCCTGAAGGTCTTTTCCAACCTGAAGGATTCAGTAATTTTTTCATCACAGTGTTACAGTCATGTTTGGATAAAGCCATGATATTTTTCCCATTGCTTTCCTCACACAGACTACCGTGTCTTCTGATTTCTTATGCCGCACACATGGTATTTGACACTGAAAAGAAAAAAGTGTTAAATGACAGTGTTAAACTCACAGTTAAGGGTGCACTAAGATCATTGGCGAGGGAAAAGGCATAGCAGAAGATTCAGTGCTTCTGTTGAGCTGTTACTCTTTATAAACATAAAAGGAAAAATGAAGCTTTGATTTGCTTCATAAACAGCTGCATGAGACAATAGTTACTTGTTGTTGCAGATTCCTTTAATGTTAATTTCAACAGTATGTCTTTTCAGGAAACAGTTGAAGTATTTTTGAAACATCCTTCTGTAAAAGATGACTCAGATCTTGAGGGAAGAACGTCCTTCATGTGGGCAGCTGGCAAAGGCAGTGATGATGTCATAAGGACTATGCTGACTTTAAAATTGGATATTGATATCAATATGACAGACAAATATGCCGGCACAGGTAAGATGCTTTACAGTAAAGAGCCACTGCATGTTTCCAATCTGTCTGATTTCCACCAAGTGGAAACATTGATAGAATCTATATTAAGGTTTTTCTGGATGTGTACTTCAATCCTGAAAACATTTCTGCATTATTGTAATTATATGTGTCAGTCAATTCTTTGTCTTGCTGTGGGAAAGAAGCAAACATTTTCTGCACAGATTGGAACAGTTCGTTTGAAATGTAGAAAGAAGAAATGTACTACAATGCTATTTAGTTAGTTCTGTAATCCTGTGAAAGGAAAAGCTGTTCTGTAGTTTGAAGAATAACATGAAACATAGTTGCATAAAAAGCTCTTCCTGAAAATGCCTGTTCAAAAATGTATTTGACAATATACAAATACTTTGAAACAATATGGAGCAAACTAACCACTAAAATACCTAAATTATCATGAAAATCGTTCCATAGTTATTTTTAAAGATAGTGAAATAAAGATTAGATCTGTTGCACGTCTGTTGTCCAAACAAGAGATCAAACTTGATATCCCCCAAATTTATCATCCTGTTATCTGCCTGAAATAAAAGATAAGTAGGCAACACAGTGTTTCAGCATTCAAGTGTGCAGGTAATGAAACACAGAATTTCCAGTCGTAACTCTGAATTTATCTCCTCTGAGGGAAAAAAAAACTTTTTTTTTGTAGAAATATTGTACCTATGTGATACTTTCAACAAAAACAGAATAACAGTTGAAACAGGTGAGAGAGACAGGTTTTGAAGTGTTTATGTATTCAGCAGCATTGGAAATTTAGGAAAAGTAGTTGTGTTGTATAGTATGCTGATGGCATCTGAATGAAAAATCAGGAGAATGTGGATATATTTGGTATAAATTTGGAGGGGTTTGATAGCAGGGCTTCAGGGTAAGCTGTAGAGAGATCAGGAACTCCCCAATGCCAGTATACAGTCACAGAGTTAGAAGTGCAAAATATCTATGTCAGGGTTGTGTGGTTCAGGATTTGAAACTTAGTATGCATCAATACTGAATTTTTAAAGTTTCCTTTGATGATATGCTGGAACTTAACAAAAAGCGATTTGCAGTTAACATAAAATTCTGTTTAAATATCTACGTTCTTGTTTTTCTTATGATGTAACACACACTAAATACATCAGTCTTTCCAGGTTGTGATAGTTGGAAATTTTTGAGTGTAAGAAATAGTGCAACAAGTAAAATCTCAGTCTTCATGTTTGATGACAGTACAAACTAAATATTCTACAATTTTATTCCTATTTCATCTTTTATCAGTCTCCCCTACACTTGTTACTTCATGACTGTTTCCTTTCCAATCGCTCTCAGTGTTTGTTTCAGACCTTAAGGTGCAGCAATGTTGTTGTTACTGTGCAAACCTCCTTACAAAGGGTTTTTTTCTTTGCAGGCAGTAATCAGTAATCACATACTGTGTTTCTGAAATTACTCAGGTGTGGATTTCATGCTTGAATAATTCAGGTGGCTGGCTTTATTATCTTTCAGTCTTAAACCTTTCCTAGCGGTGATATGTAATCACCTTTTAATCTCGGTTTCCTTGTAGGGCTTTTAATCCAAGGAAATGAATGGATTTTCCATTTGCTTGAGAGTGCCGCTGTGTAGAGCACAGGAGCGGTCTGGAAGTGGGGAGCTGTGCTGCCGGGCAGCCCGAGCTGCACCATCGTGCCAGCGAGTGCATAGCAGGGGCTTTATTATAGCGAGCTCTAAACATAAAAGGAAGCCCACCAGTAAATCACTCCCTGATTAATTTTTTTTTTTCCTTCCCAAAGGGCTTCAATCATTCCCAAGTATTCGTGAGGGAAAGGCAGTGTTGCGCTCGGACAGGAAACTATGCACTAATAGAAAATAGCGCACATGCCTCCGTGCCTGGGATGCAGTTGCTGAGCAGAGTTCAAGGCTGTGTTTTTCTGACTTTTGTGTGCAGACTCGGTTCAGCTCGGTTGTAACGTTGCGTTAACGCAGCCTTTTGCATTTACTCAAAAAGAGCAAGCTCTCCATTGAGCTCCGCTAGAACATCGAGACTCTGGGCATTGTGTAGGAGAATGACACCAAGGGAAAGGAATTTCCCTCCTCTCAGAGATCAGCGCTGCAGGAGCATTACAGGGGCAGCTTTATAGCTCTGCCGTCACTGCGCACAATGGAGAGGGCTCTGTCTGTCGGCTGAACAAAGGGCCCATTGTGACCAGCTGGCTGAAGAATCTCTTCAGTCACCGTGACTCCATCACAGAAAATTTGGCTTACAAGAAAATATTGAGCACAAAGTGCGAAACAAGATGCCTGCGTCAGAATGAGTGATAGGGGGGAAGAACTGGCCAAGCTGACACAGCAGCTCTTTTTCTATTGTATTGTTACACACACCCCATGTGTCATCTGATGGAGTGGTTTACTGCCTTTGGTTTCATAAGGGATTCAGGACAAAAACCAGAACCTAGAGTTTATTGTGAGGTCAGACCATGAAAACCAGGCCCATCCAAATGTACGACGCGGCAGGGATCTCGTTCCCGTCCAATTCCTACTGATAGCCACCCACTCGCAGTGGCTGCTGCACGGGCACTCGCTTTTCACCAGCGCACGGAGCTCTGCTGCACTTTCAGGCTGCTGCACTCAAATCCGCGTCCTCTCAAAGGCATGATTTCAGTTTTCACTCCTCAGAGTGTCTCTGGCTCTGACCGCAGGGCTTAGTCCGTGTCACAGGGTTACTGTCACTTATTTTGTGACTCTCTTTCGAGGCAGCGCACACCAGCTGGATTCGGGTCAATGACAACATGAACAACCTGGGCACTTTAGTAGGGCCTGTGTAACAGGTTATGCTGGGTTACTCTCTCATAAGCTGGTGCTGTTGTAAACAGTGGCTGGCAAATACAAAAATGCTGGCTTTATAATCTGCCTGTGGTTCAAGAGGCTACTCCTTCCTAAAGCTGGTCTTTGTGGTGTGCATTTCTGTTTATGCCTCTGCTGGATCCTGACCCTGTCTTAACATTGAACAAATGGGGACATGTAGGAAGGGTTTGCAGCCCCACATTTTGTTTGCATGAGCAGATTCGGTTCTCACTAAGCATGAATATTTCTGAAATTTCATGGGAAAATACTAATTCACTTTATTAAATGCACACTTTTAAATCACATGGTTTTGTGGTTTTATTCTATATTATTTTTATTTAATTGTCTGTAATATATTCTGCATTTAAGGCAGCATACGAATGTAGATTGTCTGATTTGACTGCTGACAGGAAATAACCCAAAACATTTTGAAGTTAAACTGTAAGTGAAACCACCAATACATGTGCTCTCCATTGGTTTGAAATCTCATTGCTGTGTGCAGTTCTTCTTTCCTTCAAAAAGAGCTGTGAACTGGTCATCCACAACTCTGGCTAACAGTTCCTGCAGGATGCTGTGCTAGGCAATAGCAACTCCAGTTACAGGACACCACATTTTTACCTGAGTTCTGAAGTATCTGAAGTAGCAACATCTGGTTTTTCTGTAATCTTTTTCTTTTTCTTGAGGAAAACAGGGAGACAGAGATACTGTGCAAGATATGATGGTCTTGCTACATAATTTAGTATAAAATTTTTTCCAAGTAATTCCAAAACAAAAGAGCGGGGCAAGGAGGAGTAGGAACAGCTGGGTAGTTTTCTGAAGTTAGTTTTAATTGAGACAACTTTGCTTACTTGAAAGAAAAAAGTAATTTTCAGGAAAGTGTTGAAGAAATAATGAAAGCTTTCTTTCACTGATGATGAGCAATCTCAGAAATGCCACAGAGCAGAGGCAGAAGTAAATCATGTTATGTTCTCTTAAGCAGAAGCTGCTATTCTTCCACAAATCCTCACTGTAAGCCAGTCTTGGTGGTTTTAAATGTAAAATTTCTATTTGTGCAAGTTAGAAACTTGTTTCAGGGCTAACAGTTTTTCTGCTTGTTGCTTGTATAGCAAGAAAGTGTTATTACATCATCACTTCTTCAGTTTCTTGAGGCTGAAAAGTACTTTTTCCACCAAAACAGTTGTAATTAATTTTTATTTTGACCATTCTTATTGTGGACCTCTAAAGCTCATGGTATTGTGGTTTCTTTTTCTCTGCTACTTTATTCTTCCAGCATTACACGCTGCTGCCCTTTCTGGCCACGTCAGCACAGTGAAACTGCTGCTGGAGCACAAAGCACAGGTGGATGCCCTGGATGTGATGAAACACACCCCGCTCTTCCGAGCCTGTGAGATGGGTCACAAGGAGGTGATTCAAACTCTCATTAAAGGTCAGCTCTCAGGGCTTTACAAACCTGTTCAGGAGTTCTGCTGCTGCTTCCTGCGGGGATGGGAAATAAACAGCTGAGCAAGGGGTGGGGTAGGAGATTGCTTCCCTAAAGCAGGTTCTGTTTGCAAGTTCCCCTTGTGAAACAGCCCTAGTGAATCTAAAAGATTATCAGTTTTGTGCAAAAATGGCTAGAAGTGTTAAATACAAAACTTTCAAAACTGGGATTGTTCTTTTCAAAGCTCATTTCTGCTCAAGCCTTTGCAAGTACATTCTAGTCTCTCAAGCTAACTCTTCCCCCTGCAAGTCCTTTCTTTTGTTTTTGTTTGGTGGATTTTCTCCCCAATAAATAAGACCAAATTAAGCTTTCTTCACTTTTGTGAAAAACCATTTTTAGGGTTCTTTGAAGACTTTTTAAATGAGTCTTTATTTTTTTAGTGTAGATAGATATCAAAAGTCCTACATCGTTAATATTTTCTTCTGGTTGGTTTTTAAAAACAGTATTTTGTTTGTAGACAGAAATAGGATTTAACAAAGTACACAGTTTTAGATAATTGTAAAGTATCTCCTGAAGGGTAAGAAGTACAGTGAAAGAACAGTGGCATCCTAGGTGCAAAATTCTGTCATTTTAGCTTCCCAGAAACATCTCCTTCTTGCTTCAGACATTATCCCACTTATGGATAGATGAAGTATCCAGGCTAAAGTTTGCAAGTTTTCCATCAACCAGCCTTTCTTACTGAAAAGTGTTCTTCCTTCCATGACCTGCTGGGCATATTTTAACCTCCTATTTAGCTCTTCATCCCACTCCCTATGCCAATTAGCTTTTGTAGATGGAGGAAGCTTGACTGTTGGAATCTGAGTTGTGTTTAATTAAATATTTATGATATAGAGAGTCATTGTTGCTGGTTGGTTCAAGTTCTTGTATCTGTGGAGTTTTACTTCTGTACAGAATTTTTACATCTTGCAAGAACATATAGAGACATTAATTATCTGCATAACAGAGTCTTATTATGCTTGAATTTAAAAAAATAAGCTTATTTTAAAAATTATTATTACATTGTGAATATTTTATCTTGTCTGCTTCAGAGATTTAAAAAGACATTTAATCTGAAATCTAATTTTTAGAAGTTATTTTGTTGTTAAAGTTCTGAAAATTCACAGACCTGAAACAAATAAAATAGGCTTTTCGTAGGCAATTGATAAGTCTGGATATCCTAAAGCATATTAGAAGATAGTCAGAAGATTGTGAAACATTAGATGCTTGACCCTCTTTGAAACTATTTCATTCCCAATTAATTTTGATTTAAGTTTTAGGATCTGAGTAACAAAATTGAAGTTGCTTTCTGAAATACTTCTCTGAATTGTCAGTTTATGAAATAAGTTCCAGTTGAACATAAACTCACTATTTTCTTAGCATTCAACAATATTTTATTTTTGTGCTCAAAAATGTATCTTTTTACAGGAGGAGCAAGAGTAGATTTGGTTGACCAGGATGGGCATTCACCCCTCCATTGGGCAGCCCTGGGAGGAAATGCTGACGTGTGCCAAATCCTGATAGAAAATAAAATCAACCCTAACGTGCAAGATTATGCAGGTAGAACACCTCTGCAGTGTGCTGCTTATGGAGGTTACATTAACTGCATGGTAGTGTTGCTGGAAAACAATGCAGATCCAAATATTCAGGATAAAGAGGTATGTTGTTCTTTTTCACTGAGGTACATCATTAACTTTAGAACAACCATAAATCAAAACATTTTCCTTTTCTTCAATGTTATTCTCTTTTCCAGGACATAGAAACATCTGTGTTGCTGTTTGTCACGAAAAGAAATGCATCCTGATGTCATTTCCCCTATTTCCTTTTAAAATCTCAAAAGAAAAGTAGTATTTTAATATGTAGCATGAATTGAAGATTGGTATTTTTCCAGATCATTTTTGGTTTTTCCATATCGAAGTGAGATCATATTAGGAGTCATATTAATGATCTGATTTCTTCTATAATTCCTTATTAACAGCTGACATGAGAATGTGATTTTAGTCTGTTCTCCAGAATAGAGAGAGCAAGTAAGAAAGTAAAGTACTGCAAGTGAGATTGCACAATAAGTGCTTCAATTGCTTGTCCACATTAGGCACCCACATATGTATCTCTCTTCCAGGTGAAAAAAAAAAAACCAACCCACTGTTTGGTTTCTGTGTTCTTTTGTGCCATTATTCAGGCAGTAATTGAAATTAGGAGCCAGAATAATTGTGCAACCTATAACAGATTTCTTTGTTATATGACATAATTTCTCAGAAGTCAGTAGAACCTCGTCAGTCAAAAGAGCTTCACCCAATTTATTGAAATTTTCTGTAGCTATTTGCCATAGGGCATAGACAGTTCCAGGTAATGGAAATGTGATTTTTATTATGAGTTCTACAGAGCATGCTGTACATCTTTTGCAAAGAAACCAACTGTAAGGCTAGTCTTCTAATGTTGCTTTTCAGCTGTTTTAGGTGAAAAAGCACTGGTGTTGAAATCTTGTTTAAAAAAAAAAATAATTTAAGTGCTGTGTTCTTTTTATTTTAACAAGGAAGTTTATTTAGAACTGTTTGTTCTTCATGTCCAGAAAAGCATCAAATTACACTATGATTTATGACTTTTATTGTGGTGTGGTAGAGTTTGGGGGTAATGTTTATTTTTGTCCTGTTCTATTGTTTTCCAGGGCAGAACTGCCCTGCACTGGCTCTGTAACAATGGCTACCTTGATGCTATAAAGTTACTGCTGGGCTTTGATGCTTTCCCCAACCACATGGAGAACAGCGAGGAGAGGTATTGTTGGTCTCAAGGTGTTATTTTGTAATTGTGCCAAAGTGCTGCCTTCCATTTAAATGTTAAATATGCAGATGCTGCAGGAGAATCCTCATCTCGTATCTCAAAGCAGTGCTGTAACACAGGGCTTCAGTGTTTGCTTATGTGAAAGTTCCCTTCTTTCACTAAGACATTCCAACTTTTATACTTCTCAACCACCTTCTGGAGGTATTTAGTCACTCAAGTCTTGTTGGAAATAATAAAGATCTTTCTCATTTATATGGAGTGATGGCAGATATGTATGGCCAAAAGATGAAAAGGCAGTTCTGCTGCTGTTGGAATAGACTGAAATTTTATATTTGATATAAATACAGCAAGAAGAAAGAAAATGGGAGAAACGTAATTTTATGTTTTAAAATGGTGATTACAAAGTACCTGGTGGTTACTAGTATTCTAAAGGCGTGGTTTTTAAAAAAAAAAAAGTCTCCTATAATCATAAAGAGACAGCACATTTGCATCTCTTTTCTTTGTCTTTCATTGACATATAAATAATAGATTTTTAAAAGTGATTTGGGTTGTGGAGTTTGAATTAGTCACCTGACCATAAAGATAATTACTATTAGCTGAAATTTCTAATGCCTTTTTGTAGAGTAGATGACCTCCTCATAATTATAAGATTATGAACAACATGCCATATAAATTTGAATATTTCAGCATTTTAAATAACTTAAGGCTTTTGCAACCTCATATTTCAATTTGAGACTTCTGTACTTAACCCCACGTTTTAATTGCTTTCTTCCCCTATCATTTTTTCTTTCATTCTCCTCTCTAAAGCACTCAGATCTCTCTTCCTTTTCTGTTCTTATTTTTTCTTGAGAAACACAAATGAAAGTATAACTAGTTTCTAATTAAGTAGTGTCAAGGCTCTCTTTGGTAATTTTTGATAGAAAATTGAGTAAACAGTTTTAATTAAATTACTTTTAATAAGATTAAAGATTAAAAGCCACCATTTTGCCAGACTGCTGTTATCCTTACTTTGTAGAAATGCACTCATGATGCTCAAATGTCAAGAAAATACCTTAGCTGTGGTTTATCACAGTCATTCAGATAGTATATATTTTTGTTTCTCTTCTGGAATTAATATATATTTAATGTGTAAATCTAGATTACTCAAAATACAACTAGCAGTATTCCAAATGTCTGCTGATAAGCACTAGTGCATGTGCAGAACAAAAGAGATCCCCAGTATTTCTAGATGGATCAATCTTTAAATATCATTGTCCTAAAATACATATAAAATATAAAAATTGCATACTTGCATCTTAATAAATATCTACAAACTGTGTTATTGTTAAGAGATTGGAAGTTTGGAAAATGGAAAATCAAGTTGAGTGTTGTAAGAGAGAGGAAAAAATAACCTCATGGATGTGGTTCACCTGTAATTGGATGAAATTGTTTTTTAATCAGTAATAATTTCACTACGTAGTGGCTTTTTTTTTTTTTTTTTTTCCGAATATTCATATAGGAAAAAAAAGCTTCTTCACTACGTAGTGGCTTTTTTTTTTTTTTTCCAAATATTCATATAGGAAAAAAGCTTTCCTTCTTTACTTTCTTAGAGTGTGGTATAAGATACCAGTTAAAATTCAAACAAAGTGGTTATAACTAAAAGATTAGAGAAAAGATAGATCTGAGATTGCATCAAGAGTTTTAAAGTGCCCACTCGCTTGCCAGATATGTCATCAAGTGCTAATCTGGAGGGTATTTGGTGTGTTATTCTTTGCAAATTTATTTTGTAATCCAGCTTAATGTCCTGGGTGCATCAAGCTGCTGCTTGACCACCTTCATGTTAAATTGCCTATAACAGCTGATGGCTGATGTCTTCATGTGTTTCCCTGTGAAGCCAGCTTGATTTAAAAGCTATCTGCTTTAGAGAGAACCAAGGGAAAAGGAAATTTACATCAAGCTTTGAACTGACACAACAGAGGAGTGTATGTATGTCCAGTCATAAAAACCCTTCTTCAGATTCGATTTAAGTGATCTTTTTACTTTCAAAGGTAGCTTGGATGGAGTTAGAGAATCGAAAATCCACGTATAAAAATATGGATCTTCATGACTACTAAAGTAAACGTCATAAAGTTTGCTTTAGTATCTTTTGTGTCTTTAAAGTATTCAAATTAGGAATACTTCAAAAATGTGTTTTTCTGAAATTCCCATTCTGAAGTTCCTATTCCTAGCTTATTAAAAATCTGTATCTCTTTAAATGCTATCAGCAGCACACCTTGACATCCAAATTTTCATGTTATGTCACTGTCTTTATTCCTGCAGACACTTCAGTTCAGATACTGTTTATCCTTCCATCAAACCATTGCTGTGTGGCAGGTCCAATTGTGCTTTCTGTCTGTTTTTCTTTGCTTACCAGCACTGCGTCCCAGCAAGTTACCATCAGCAAGAGCCCTAATTCTCACAATCACATGCATTGACACTTGTTATTGGATAGCCTTATGTTACATGGTCTTGATTATGGTTTGTGACTGATAATTTTCAGTCATTAAATGTCTTTCCCTGCAGTTTCAGTGTTGGTGAGGGAGGTAGATTTTCCTCCCATGTAGACAATGGGAAATTTGGGAATTATTTTGAAAAAGGCCTAGGTGTCTTTGCTACCATTAAAACCCAAAGCAATTTAATATTTTGAAGACCTGTGTCCATTTGAAAACAGACTTTAAGTTTTCCTAGTACCTTAAAAAAGATATTACCCTTCAATATGGATCTGCTGCTCTGTCATAGTGTCTTCAATCAATGTTATAGAAACTAAACCAGACTTGACAGTAGTTTTCTAGAACTTAAATGCATATGGAAATAACAGAAAAATGTTTTAACTTACCTTTTCTTTTATTTCTATATGAAAACTTTAATAACACATTTTAAAGACTGCTTTCCTAAAGCAGTTAACGCTGTGGATGGGACTTTGGGAGATTTAGTCCAAACACTTCAGGTTTCCCTCTCCCACCTTCCATATTAGGAGGCAAAATAAGCTTTAAACATAACCACAGTGTGTAGAATGAGTGAGGTAGCAAAATAATGCCTAAAAAGATGAGAAAAACAGCCTACTGAAACAGTGCTTAATCTGTCTTCATGCTAGAAGTTGCTTTATTATGAAATGAGGGTGAAGAAACGCACATTATAGCTAGAATTCTAGATCAGTAGTAATTGTTGTGGCTTTTGGGTTTTTTTTAGGTATACTCCACTTGATTATGCCTTGCTTGGTGAACACCACGAAGTGATCCAGTTCATGTTAGAACACGGGGCTCTGTCTATAGCCGCCATTCAGGATATTGCTGCTTTCAAAATTCAGGCTGTCTACAAAGGATACAAAGTTAGAAAGGCTTTTCAGGAGAGGAAGAATCTTTTAATGAAACATGAACAGCTGAGAAAAGATGCTGCTGCCAAGTAAGTCTGAGACTTAAACCTACTCCAGCACATAGACATTTCTTGTAAGTTTGTATTTATCCATGTATAATTTTATCTGTTGCTCATCGGTTTTTGTTCCTCTTGGTAAAATTAATGAAATGAAAGGAAGCATATAACTTCCATATAACCATAGACAGATGGAAGTTATTTTCCATATAATCACAGTTTAAATAACAAACTTTGTATTATATACCAAAGCAAGGCAAAATACTAAAAGTTGAGAAAATAGCATTTTAGTGTCCATGAATCTTTGCCTGATATTCTGTATGATAAAATGGCTTGGAAAACATTTTTCACTTTAAGGTAGTGAAAATCATTATTTGCCTATCAAGTCTTGATATCCGTTTTGAGCAGAAATTAATCAGTAGCTGAGGGAAAAAAAAACCAAAAACAAACCAGGGAAAGCCTGGTTTAGTAAGGCTTAACTTAATGTTTCTCTAGTAACCTGGACTCCTGGTTCTATTTTCAACTTCATTTTGGGCCTTATTATTCTCTGCACTTACATTTTGTGCTTTTGAATTCCTATGAATTGAGTTCCTATGAATTGGTTATGATGGATTACAGCTAACTAACATATGCAATTCAAATTGTTATCAGCAAGATGTGTAGGTTCTGGCTGAGTTTCAACCCAATTTAAATGTGGTAATGGTAGCACAGTGGCGAAATTCTAAAATCAGAAGGTACATAAATGATTATCACAATACGTTGCTTGCTTGGAATTTATCCTTAAGATTCTTAGTATGAAATTAGCACCTGGTTTCTCTTGAAGAAATCTGATTCTGACATGAAAAAGATAAGTCTGAAAAGATTTCTGCATGATTTGGGAGTATTATTTCAATAAAGAGAGATCATAGTTATTGCACCTAGAGGTATTTTTGCTGCATCTGTGTATCACAGACAAATTCATCTGCACTCCATTCTGTATCAAATTTGGTAGTTTGATGTTCTGCATAATTGGCCAGTCAGACCTTCATTGGGTTTGATTGCTGCTACTTTAAAACAATTATTATTCCCCAGGAAGAACCAAAGCTAAAGAAATACCAGATAACTCATCTCTTACTCACATCTCTACATCCTGAAGCTGCAACCTGTAGCTCTCCTACTGTTTGCCTTTTCTGCTGAAATCAGTGTAAGTCAAAACTATGCGTGGAGAAGCTGTCCTGGAAAATATTTCCTTTTAGTGTGGAGAGCTCTGCTTATTGCTGTGTGGTCACAACTGACTTTACCAAATGAGGTAGTTTTATCCTTTGTGATGACAGTCATTTTTAGAAGAATCTCTGATCCACCATGTAGAAGATTAAATGGAAAAGCATTGCCTCATGGAAATTTGGGGGTATTTTTATAATAGTTTTCCTTTGTGAGTTTTTGATGCAGTTTCTGAAACTTACTTAGCTGTTGTTGATTTGTTTGAAAACAATAGAAACAAAGTCTGTGTACCAAATACCATAAAAAGAGAATTACAGTACAATTGGAGTGTACAAGCAAATCAGGTTGTCACATAACAAATTTTATTTAATTGCAATTTTATGGTCTGTAATAAACTGAAGGGGACATTATGTTGTCATCATTCTGCGTACCCATCTGTGCATTCCACAGCTGAAATTGGCCAGGGTGTTCCTGCATACAGAAAACTATTATCCCTACTGGTGTTTAAAAATCTGGTCTCCAGATAAAAGGAGACATTATGTGGGGATCCTGAATGATGGTGAACTCCTAGATTGAAGACACACAGCCTCTCCCCAACTACTTCAGTGTAGATATTTACACTTGCTTTTTGATAAGTTACTTTAGAGAGTCTCTTAAGATAAATCACTCCTAAATGTATTTGGGTTTAGATAGTCTGTTCTTTTTCTGTTGTTTTTTTTTTCCCTTTTCACAGTAACAAAAAGTCACCCAGCATCTCATACCTCTATTATTTTCTGGTAAAATTACATTCACTGTATTTAAAGCCTATGAAATATTTCTATACAAACATCATCTCCCGTGTTTTCTCCTATATCAAAGAAATTGTATTTTATAAAATGGAGTTTGATGAAGGCCAAAACAACATGCACACTGTTATGTCACTGAGCAAAGAGACGCACCAGGGGACCAATGTGGGTAACCTTGACAGAGCTCAAATGTAAAAATGCAGCTCACAGAAGGCAGAAGCTGGGACAGACTGGAAAAGCAGAGTGTAAATGCATTGCTTGGGCACGTACATGGTGTCCGAAACACCAAAACTCAAATAGAGTTGAGACTTCAAAGAAATGTTGCAGATTACAAAGTGAGTTTGTGCTTCTATGTTAATAAAAATAGTGATACATTAGTAAAAGGAATGAGTGGGGACCTGTTGCTGAATGGTGCCTTTGGTTACAACAGACACGTGTGGCAGAAGTACTCAGTGCCCTCTCTTCCTCAGTCTGCCAGAAGGTCTTCCAGGGCTCTTTGCTCAGAGAATTGGTTCAAGGAGGAGCAGAACTGCCAGCTGTGAATAAAGATTAAGTGAGGTTTGAGAGAACTCAGCCCAGATAAGTCCATGGGACCAGATTGATTGCATCCAAGGGTACAGAAGGAACTAACTGATGCCCTTAAAAGGTCATTTTCCAATGTCTTTGAAAGATCACAGAGACCAGGGAGAGTCCCCTATGATGGGAGGAAAGAAAATGTTGCACCCAGCTTCAAAAAGGGCCAAAAAAAAAAAAAAATCTGAGGGACTGTAGTCTGATCAGTGTTTCTGGTCTCTGGGAAACTTTTAACAGGCAAAAGTTGGGACGAGATATTTTGCCTGGAAATAAAGATAAATTATTTCACCCTTGTGACAATCAACGAGTAGAACAACCCAATGAGATTGTATGGTCTCTGTCCATAAAGGCTTTCAAGACATAATTGGATGAAAACCTGAGCCACCCAATCTGACCCTGTTTTGAGCAGCCTGTTAGCCTTGCTGACTTCCTGAGATCCCTTCCAGACTTTAAAAAGATGATTTTGGTTTATTTATTGCAAAACCAGGCATTTAAGAAAATAATATTTATGTGTTTAAAACATATTCAGAGAAAACTAATTTCCAGTGTATTGAATTTTGAAAGGAATGCAGAACTCCTTCCTCATTTGTTCACCTCCCCTTTCAATTTCTCAGGATGAGTTCCTGAATCCATACTTCTGTTTTTCATTCTGGCCAGTTGAAGGAAACTGATTGAGAATGTGGATGTGAAAGGGAAATGGATGAAAGTGAGTAAATAGCTCATGATATTTAGGAAGAGAAGAACAGGAAGAAAACAGGAAGTTCAATTAAACAGCCTTCAGTAGATTTAGAAAAATATTCTCATACCAAGAGAATACAAGTAGATTATGAGGTTTTTCAGAAGACTGGTGGTTAGCCCTGCATGCTGAGGAAAGATAGGGGAGTGTGGCAACAGAGAAAATAATGAGCCCTCCAGCAACCTGAAAAGGGAAAGCACATATTGGAAATTTGATGTAATTACTAAAATTGACAGTAATAAGAACATGCAATGATAAAGCTAAATAAGCTGAGGTGCTAAATAAGAACTGACAAAGGATGTGAGGTAGGTATCACAAAAAAAAAACATTGTAAACCTACTCATTGGAAAAGGAAGAGTAAGGAACCAGTTGGTCCATGAGAGATGCTAAGTAGACTGAACTGTTCTGTGGGATTTTTTTTTTACACTTCAGAAGAAATTACATCAAACCAACTCAATTTTCTTTTGTGTCTGAATAACAAGTTTTGTGGCCATGGAGAAACAGTAGCTGTCATTCAGACTTGCCTGAAGTCTTCGCACTTCCTCAGGGGCATTTTCTCATTTGTCACCTTTAAACTGGAAGTGTATATTGATGAGAATTTCACATAAATCCGTCATGAATTTGTATTTTCATTTAAGAAGTAAATTTGAATTTGAAAATAGCACCAAGATGCAGAAGATTGTAAGCACATTGAAGACTAAATTAGAAATCAGAATGGTGATAAAATAAATACAAGAAATGACTGAGGAAAAAATAGGCACTTAGGTAAGAACTAACAGACTGCTCTACACATTTGGGAAGACCCATCAACATAGGAATACTGGACAGAAAATAACTGTTGTCTTGACATTTTTATTAAGAACTATCAGTTTAAAAGGTAGTTGTAGATCAGAATCTGAACACATCATGAGTCAGTGGTATCATTCTTTTGAAAATAATCATCATGCTAGATTGTGTAGCAGGAGATGCTGTTTATACAACATGAAATATAACTGCTCTTAGTCCAGAGAAAGCTCTACCAAGTAATAGCATCATACCTGGAAATCTATTTTCAGTCGAGATTTTTTAAGTAAGTTTTTGGGGTCTTCTTGCAAGGATAACTTTAAAAACACTCTCCTTTAAAATATCCTTCAGTGTGTAGATAAAAAAGTTAAGTTTCTATTCTTAACAGAATAGAAAAGGTTGAATTCATTTAAGCAGAATTAAAAATTCAGAACATCTCTGTGTCTTCATATATGTGTGTGTAAGGCTGAAACTGTTCCTTTCCATCTGCTAAAGGCTCAGTTTTGATTCTTTCACTTTCGCAACAAAATGCAAGCTTATGACCATTCAAGACAAAATTTTGTTGCATTTACAATGGAAAATGTCGGCCTGCCAGCTCTGTTACCACTGTTGAGCTGTCTGACTTGAGAGCCCAAATCTGGATCTTGTTGAGTTCGCCAGAACCTCCTGAGAATGACTGAGAGTTAGAAGTTAGAACCTGAATTTAGAAACTCGTCTACTTCCTTCACTTATTCATGAAACCTAGCCTCTCAAATTGGACAATAGTAAAACTTAGAAATTTTAATTTCAAAGAGATCCTTCACTGTAATACAAACTGAATTTCTGATTAAATAAAGCAAAACACAAGGGAAAGGTCTTATGTATTCAGGAGTCTATTATTCAACTAAGCTGTACTGTGACAATTATGATGGTGCTTTATGAATAGGGAACTTTGAAATCCCCTCCCTTTATTCTTTCTTCAGTTTAATCCGAAAAATTAGCACACAGATAAGACCTTTAAAAAAAAAAAAACACTTTTTACTTCTTGGTTTCTGGTCCTGTCTCATTTCAATAACTTTACAACTGGTATGTTGCTGAAGTTATTGTTTTGAGTTTATCTGCTCATCAGGGGAGTGCAGGTCACTCCAGCTTGATTGTGTATCACACAGCCCATCTCACACTTCCTTTTCTAATAGCCTGAATAGAGGACATTAGTAACAGGCTGCCTATTCTTGTGAAGAATAGAAAATTACTGTTCTGTGAATAGCAAGGTCTGATTTATCAGCTCAAATGGCACAGTAATGGCAGTGAGATCCATACTGTACACAGTCCCAACATCCCTGCATAGTCCGGTTGTGGAATGCCAATATTAATGGAAAGCAGCCACTTTTTTTTCATGCCAGAGGGAATACTGAATCCCAGGCTGCTAGGAGTGTATTTTTTTAGATCAATTAGCAGCTTTTCAGGTGCAAAGTTCAATCAGCTTCTTCTGCAGAGCAGAGCTGATAAGATAGCACTGACAGATAAAGTTAGGGCTTCTCGCTGGCAGCTCGCGCTGCAGTGACACGCGCTGGCAGTGACACCACTCACAGGAACTGGGGCTGGCGTGCTGCATAACTCACCTGTCACACGCCATGCTGGGAGGTGATGTGGCAACAGTCTGCATACTGTGTTGGAGCACTGGAAGCAAGTTAAAATACCAGGCAGCTACATGATACGGCATTTACCGCCTGTCCGTTCCAACAGGAAAAGTGTCACTTCATCCAGCAACCAGGGCTTAATTTATAAAAATGAATTCAGTGGGAGGTAGGTATGTAACGTTTGCCATGTGCTATTGGGTTTATTCTGCTTGGTAGGAGCAAGAATTTAAAAGATGAAGTCCAACGACAGCCCACTATATTTCAAAATGGGCTGCGAAATTTTATTTAATGGATGCACCTTTCTTAATTTTTCCAAAATTCTCTTTTGTAGCTACATCATTAAGAGGTGCATGACTTATTTAATTTTGGAAATCCAAATGTTGCCATTGTGATTGGCATACTATGTGCAAATTTTCAATTCACATCTCATATTATCAGTATTTGTCATTTAAATGACATATAATGTTTCTGTACTAATGACAAATCAAGTTAGTACCAGTAGCTAGTTCAAAGTTGGTTTATAGTTATCTGTATTGACACATTTAAGTACAAAAAAAAATTTTCTAAGATATTGTGTCCTTTGTTAAATTTTTTTGCTTTTCTAATATAGTGCATTGCATTACTGCTCACATGAAAATATTGCTCATTAGTAATTACAAACACAGTTATTAGTGTCGTGATTCTTTTTTAAATCCTGCTTTTAATTTTTGTCTATTTATAAAACCCCCTAAGTTCAGTTGTTTTCAATAAGTGAGTGTGTTGAGATCAGTCAAAACAACTGCAAACTGAATGGGCAGCTGGCTGACAGGGACTTAACCTTCATCAGGCTGTAGCTGCAAGTCACTTGTTGTTTTGGATCAAGTTAAGACATTTCAGTGCGAATATGTGTCCTTTTCTCACCAAAAAAATGTCAAATCAAGGATTTGTTGTGGCAGCGTCAGATTTTTAGAGAGGAGTGTGTTCAAGTTAGATACGTGCTCCCAGGATTTAATCTTCAAAATTCTTATGGTATGGACTGTAATTGCAGGAAACGTGAAGAGGAAAGTAAGAGGAAGGAAGCCAAGCTGCAGAAAGGGATGCAGAACGTGGAACAAAACAAGTTTCAGGTACAACAGAATCCCGCAAACTGGGAGAAGGCCACCAGTGTCCCAAGGTTACCCAGCAAAGCAGCTGACACACAGAGCAAGAGGCTTCTGTCCCTCAATGCTTCACAGATCCAGCCAGGGAGAAACAGCAGAGGTTCACCTAAAGCTGGTCATGACAGAGGAACCCCAAAGGAGAGCTGTCTGTCAGCAGAGCCTCAGAGTGAAAGCCATAAGATCAGGCAAGGTTTGTGATCTTTTTAAATTGTGCTGTTTATCTGCTTTGTTCACTTCTTGGGAGTATTTTATACATAGAATCTATTTTGTCCTTCTGTGATTTCATATTCTTTTATCACTTGAGCAATTTGTGCAGCAGGGTAGAGATAGATACAGATTCTTTCACTCTGGGTGAAGTAGTGAAAAACAGTACAGTGTCTTACAGTGTCTATAAAAATTCCTAGAATATGTGAAAACAGGCTGTGGGCAATTGTTCTATTAGCTGCACTATTCAGAGAAAATAAGATTAAAGATATTTGACATATCTGTGGTGCACGTGAAGAATGTAAATAGAGAAATAGTAACTCTGGTTTTTAAGCTAGATTTATCCTCTAGTTCAATCTAACTGGTGTTTGAAAGAATGTTGTGCCTTTTTTAGGTATGCATTCTCTTTTTGTTACTGAAAGAAAGTTGATGCAACAAGGATCAAACCATGAAGTTGTATAGTCAGTTCTCATTAGGTGTTTTAATCGGTCCTCTTGTGACCAAAACTTTGATGGACTTAATTGGTCATTTTATTGGAATTAAATGTAAATTTAGACCCTTTGGACTGTGAAAACTGTGATTCAGTTGTTGGGTGTTTTCTGATCTGGTTATCCAGTCAAAAGGGTATCCTGGAAAGGCACTACAAATATAGCATGGTTTCATCAGGTTTTGGATGACCCAGGTGATTTTCTGGAATGACAGTATATCGACGATCTCTTCCTTTTCTTTTTCCCCTCCTATCTGCCCTGTAACATCCTGTCTGTTTTGTTTCATCCTCTCTGGTCTATTTTTTTCATTCTGCTGTTAATTTCCAAGCAAAATGGAAAGTGAATGGAAGATGGGGAATTTTCAGTTTTGCACTCCAGTCTGGCTTCCAAGTCACCCTCACCAGAGTGTTTAGAAGCAGTGATCACACAGCAGCAAGGGAAAAATAGGAAGGACTTCATAATTTCATTCAGGATGTCAAGGGAAGTACTGAGAAGCCAAGTGCTTTGGGTTTTCTGGGTCAGTGGGTTATCCTGTGCCAGGATAGAGCAGGAGATTTTCAGGCATCTAACTCAAATGTAGTGTTAGAAAGAAAACCATTTGTACAACATTAAGCAAATGAAGGTGTTTGGGATTCTACTGTGACAGGCAATCATGTCCTCTTCTGATTCTTCCTGCTTGCATTTTTTGTGTTCATTTAAGTGAATCCTAATGTGCCCCAAAGGTAACTTAGCAAAAAAATCAGAGACATAAATTACGTTTTGCTGGGTCAGAGGCTGAATTTGTTTTAAATTTCTCTGTCTAAAGATTCATTGAGGAAACACATCAAAAGCAAGTCAAGCTGTGTCCATTTCCACTGTGGCAAAGCAAAGGAGGGAACAAAAGCTGAAGTGAAACCTCAGGTTGCAGCTGCTGCGGAGCCGGACGGAGAAAAGCACAAGGAGCACGCTGTCGACACAACGGATGCCTGTGCTCGGAGGAGCAGGAAGCTTTCTCCTTCTGCCTGTAGGACTGCCAGTGCTGGGGAGAAGCTGAAAGATCTGAGTCAGCCTCCCTCTGGCAAGAGGGACCACGGTGAAGGAAGGGCTGTGTTCTTCTGCGATGCCGGTTGTACCGGTGGAATGACACGAAACTCAAAGCTGGGGGAAGCTTCTTCCAAAGGCAGAAGGCACCAGCAGAAACCCAGGAATAAAGAGGTAAATGATAAGAGATGTTCACCAGCTGGTTCTAGTAGACCAGGAAGTGCCAAAACAGTGTTTGTAAGCACCAGAAATGACAGCCTGCATGCTGCAGAACAAACTGTCAAAGTGGGAAACAATGAAATAGCAAAAAAGGCCTCTTCGTTATTGTCTGCTGGGGCAGAACCTACCAGGACTGTGCCAAGAAACCCAGTAGCATGTTCTGCTTCTGATGACGGTTTGAACTTGGAAAAAACAGGCTTAATTGGATCCAGAAATGCAGATGATCAATTATGTTCTGTTCCATGGCAAAGTACAAATATTGAACTAATCCCTTTAGAGATTCGAATGCAGATCATAGAAAAAGAAAGAAAAAGGAAGGAGCTTTTTCGGAAGAAGAACTACGCGGCCACAGTCATACAGAGGACGTGGAGAAGGTAAGATTACTGTTTCAGTGGCTGGAGAAGAGAGAGATACAAGTAGATGTAAATGAAACCAGGCTTGTGGGCATAAAATGTGCTTTATTTTGCCTACAATGTTGCCAGTGCTAAATGAGACAATTAATAATCTTTCCCCACACAAGGGAAAGGGGGTCCAGTGGCGTAGAATTATATTAGTAACTTCGTAAAAAGTGCAAGGTAAGTGATGACTTTTAATAATCATAGAAATCGTTAAACTTCTATTTCAAGCTCTGATATTTCTTTTGAGAGTGCAAATCAGGATTTGCCTAAACCTGGAGTTCAGTGACATGCTTGAAATTCTGCTCTGACCTAACATTTAACCAGATAACCAAACCACTGAATGTTTGGGAGCTTTGAGTGTTCATTGACAAAACTTGAAGGTAGCTTGAATACCTTGATTAAGCAGGTATTCATGAATGTATTTCATGCATTCATGAAAGCATTATCCTGCTTTTATGAATGTGTGAGTTTCAGCCACAGATGTGCAGCCATTCTGCAAGTATATGCTCCTTAATATTTAATTTCTTATCAAAACAGGCAGGAAGAGTATGTAAGGGAAGTATATAATATGCAAATTATTCTTATTTCTTGTTTTTATTTAAACTTTCTTTGATTTTACTGGATGCAGAAAACTATAAATTGCATACATTTACTAATATTCTTTCCAGGTCTCTCACTAGTTTAACAGTTTCTCTGAGGGACTCTGGGTTGAAGATGTCCCTGGCCATGGCAGGGAAGTGGATGAGGTGGTCATTAAAAATCCCTTCCAACCGAAACCTCTCTGTGGTTCTGACCCCAAGCCATATTCCTCTGAACTGTGAGGAAAAGCAGCCACTTTTTCTCCCAGGGTTCCAGCACTTCTGCTCTCTCTGCTGCTTGCTCCTTTGCCTTCTTTTCTGATGTAGGTCCCAAGTTCTTGTCTTATGGGTTCAAATCACTCAGATACCAAAAGCTAAAGGAAGCCAGGAGTAGGTTAGGAGAGTGTCTCTGCAAGTGATGCTGCTGCTGGCTCTGCTGCTTTCACTTAACACCAGTTTAAAATTCTGTGTTACAGGGGGGCAGGCACTTGCTGTGGCTTGAAGACAAAGCAGAGCCACGTGTAGTGAGTGCTTGTGCAAATTTCCTCACAAGAACCAGGATCCAAAGCCATGCATTAAGCTGCCTTACCTGCACAGAAATGTGCATCCCAATCCCGCTACAGGTTTTGGACAGGCCTTTCGAAACTGTGCACCTGCTGGAACAGGGATGGTGTGCATTCTCTCCAAGAAGTGCATGGCTTACTAGCACTTTGCATTTTGGATATTGTGGGATTAAAGATTGTTTAAATTACATTTGTTATTTAAATACTTAATAGTGAAAAATAAGTATATTTGTTCTGTTTGCAAGAACTCATAGAATACTAACAAAGATCATAAATTCTGCAAAGCTGCAGGAGACATTAGTCTGGCAGTTCTTCCACAGTCCTGTGTTTGCTTTTCTTCCAAACTTGCACATGGTAAATAGCATGTACTAGTAGACAGCAGTAAAATTATACAATCTTACAGTGTAATTCTACGTTAGAAACATGTAGAAGTACATGCTTGATTCTGGAATTTCTCTAAATTGGAACTAAGTGCATTTGTCTCTCTCTACAAATTTTATAGTCTTGATTTACTTAACTGAAGGCAAACACAACAGCAGAGAGGTACTGGTCTACCTAAGTGTATTATACTTGCTGTTCTCAGGAGAATGTTTCAATTCCCAAACCTGCAAACTTTATAAATGTACTCCTCAAAAGTGTATATTCTAAGGTGTGTGGCTTGCCAAAGGTTAATTGCTTATCCTGCTCAGCGAGGCTTACACATTCTGTGTCTGTTCTCTCTCCTGGGGGGCACCAGGGCCTGTCCCATGCTCCAGGGCCCACAGGAAGCCCACAGAAGCTGCAATAAGTTGGTTGCTGTCACTGTTGTTCTCCCACTGGAGTCAAGCTGTGTTTTTAAAATATATTATTGCTGTGTGCATACTTTGGCCAGCAGTGGTTTTTAAGATTAGAGCTTCTGTAACAATGAGTGAGAATACCACTTGCCAGCTTTGTTGTTCTGCACGTGGATATTCCACTTTTCTTTTATATGCAGTTGTTTTTTTTGACTAAGCATCAGATATATTTTAAGGCACCATGTCAGATTCATATTGTATCAAACTTGGACCAATTCTTCTTTTTTTCTCACTAGGATCAGAATGATCTGAGAGAGCTGAATTAAAAAAATACAGATCACTTGCTTTACAGACAACTGCTTACATCTTCTCAGTGTCGGAACCTCACAGTTCTTTTCTTGTTGCTAAAAACTACCAGAAGTGCTCTACAAACTTGAAATCACAGCTGGGTGCAAAGGTGCAGTGACTGTGAATGGGTCATTTCACGTATCAGCAAAGGCATCTGGCAGTAATTACTGAATTCCAGGAGAGTAGCTTAGTATTCTTTTCTGCTCCAGTATAAAACAGTTCCCCAATTGTTTTTTCTGCAGTTAAGTATTCACTTAACCCATCCTTAGCTCAAGTTATTTTAGCAAGTCACTGCAACTGTGATCTCTCTTCACTTTCTTTTCCTCTCTTCCCATATTGAAAAATTGAAATTGGCATATTATTTAAGAAGACTGAATCATTTTTCCTTCTGTCTCAATAATACTCCTGTTCTGAATTCATACCATGCTTCACAACTTGCAGGCCCTGACAAGATGCAGTTGCTGCCTGCATTTATGTACTTCAATGAGCTGCATCACAGTACATGCCTGAAATCTGAAGCTTCACTAAATTAAGATTAAATACATTTGTCTCACCCAGCAAATTTCAGAGGTAATTTACTAAGCTTATTGGAAGTTTAAATTTATTTGGGCTGTAATGGAGCATATCATCCCAGTTTGGCATTCCATTGTGTTTTTATGTACTCATTTTTTTGTATATGGCTGCTGCTTTGTTTGAATTATGTAGTTCATTGGCTTAGAACTTGTATTTAAACAATTTGTATTTGGCTTGTTGTCTTTTGTTTTAATTTAGAACTTGTTGCAGAGGGAGCAAGAGAAAAAAATCACCTCTCTCTCTCCTTCCTCCTTTGCTTTACCGCGCATCCAGCAGAAGCCTTTTTGAATGCCAGAGGGGATGATGATCAATGTGTTTTGGCCTGTTACCAAACACTTATAATTAATATTTTACAAGTGTTACTCAATGCTCATTTGTGACAGGTTTGTACTGGGAGGGTTCGGAGTTAATTGCTAAGCCAGTTAATTGACTTGTTGAGTGTGAAACGCCGATATCCGATTGAATACTTACATCCGATTCAAGAGGAAAAAAAAAACCCCAACAGCTCCTTGCTGCCGGTGCCATTTGCCACCGGAGTGTGAGGGACAGATAATCTGCTGCTGCCATTCGCAGAGGGATGTGACTGTGTGTAAGATCAAAGCAGCTGAGGCAAGGCTGGGTCAGAAGACAGGGAGCCTTTGAAGGGAAGGGAAAAAAACATTGATTGCTGAAAACAAGGTGAGGGGAGCATCTTCGGAGGAGGGGTGGAGAGCAGCTCAGTTTTCTGCAGAGGAAATGTGCAGTGGAACCCACAGGAGGCAGATTTGGTTCGTCTCTCGCACTGATTGACTGAGGACATGAAGTGCTAAGGGCACACGAGAAAGTTTGGTGTTGTCGAGCTGCGAATGTACTGAAAATGAGGAAGCGGTACTGATTATACTGTTACCATAAATATTTATAGTTTTGTCTTCTGCTGATTTTCTATTTATAAAGCAGCTGATCAGCTGATGTTGAAGCACTGTAACTTTTGATACCAGTAATGCCAGGTCTTTATTAACTGTGTGAAATAATGGATGCATCCAAAACTGAACCCAACTCCTGCTTTTTCTTCTGAACAAACATTTCTCGTCCAAGTGACTTAGCACATCAGTGGGAGTTCTGTTCTCCCAGTTACTCATGTAATCCACCACGTGAACTGATGCGTGGAAAGCACAGGAGTTAAAGCAGGTCACCTAAAACAAGTGCTCTTCTCTTTTCTGCTCTCTAGTTACCAGCTAAGACAGGAGTTGTTTCAGCTCCTTAGTGCTAAGCGGCACTGCAAGGAAGATGAAGACAAATGGAGACAAGAGGCAGCTGCCTTCTTCATTCAGGTTGCTTGGAAGAAGCAGCTGAACCATAGCGCTCTGAAATCAGTTCCTTCATGTAAAAATCTGAAATCTGTAAACAAAACCAGCTCAGCCATAAAAACCAGCAAGCAGTCCATCCTAAAGCAGATATATGGTAATTTTCTTTTCACTATAATTTATTTGTATAACTATGCTTTTATTTTTATAACAGAATGTATTAATCTATGCACTTCTTACCTAATTGTTAAGAATTTCAACTATTTATAAAAATTAGTCTCAGGTGTTCAGGGCAATTGTGTTTCTGTTTTATGTTAAATAAACCACACAACTCGGTGATTTAAAATGGCTGCTGCTGAAGCTGTTTGAATCCCCACACAGCATTGTTTCAGCACAGGTCTTGAGCAATCAAATAATTCCATTGCCAGAGCTGCTCACATATATCAATGTGGAAAGAGAACAGAGCAGTTTAGCTGGGGATAACTGGCTGTATCCATGCAGAGTGGGTGTCTGGATCATGATTTGTTTTTTTAAAGCATTGTTTTAAAGTGTTTTGTTTGTTTTGTACTGTTTTAAAAATATTTTCATACGAAGAATATGTTCCATGTTGATAACTTTTGTGTATGAAGATGTCTTTATGGCAAGAGCAAGATTGTCTTTTATAATTTTGCACTGCTTTGCTCTGTGCCTGAACGTGCACATGCAAAGGAATGCATCTTCAAGAAAAGGTAAAGTATTGCTTCTAGACCTTGAGCTCCTTTACAGTGTGGCTGACTGATGGATATGCTAACCATATGTACTTTAACACATGGTAAGTCACTTCTGTCATGGCTCTGTAGCTTTGAGAACCAAAAAGGATAAAATAAATACAGCTAATAAATTTATTTTCCTTCATTTTTTTTGTAGCAACTTTATACATATATATATATATATATATATAAAGATATATTTCAACATTAGTTCAATTTCAATTGTGGTTGTCGTGATTTTCTGTCATATGGAATGTCTCATGAGTTTCCCCATAAAAAATGAGAATGATTTTTAGGATAAAATAATGCTGTAGCTTACTGAAATAGTTTGTAGCTATGCACAACCACTTCTGTGATAAACACAGAGCTGTTCACATTGTTTGTTAAAGGGCGTTCTCAGGAAGGCAAAGTGTGTCAGTCAACAAGACCTCCTTCTAAGCTGAAACTTTCTGATGTGCAGCTGGTCTCAGGTAGGACGCATCCATTTTAAGAATACTTTGATGTTTATATACCTGAGATTGGTTTCTTCTTAGATAAGAAAACAATCTGCTTAAGGACAGGGCTGTCTTATCAAAATGCGTAACTACTGGCAACCTTGTGATTGCACACTCCTTCTTTCACCACTTTTGGGCTTAACTGAGCACTGCACTTCTATCCTTAAGTGATTTGGGTGAAAAACTTCTTTACTAAATGTATTTGTCAGACTTTTTAAAGTGTATTATGGACTAACTGGGGACTGGGAGCTGTGGTAATGTTGGTGCTTCACCACATGAAGGTTTAGTGCCCCGCTGGGCATTTGATGTTCGTGGCTGTGCTACACCTCAGTCAGAAAGGCCACAGCTATACAGGAACACAGCAAGTGCTTTAAGGATTCAGAAGTGCAAGTAATTTGCAAAGGAAAGTAAAATACATTTTCCAAGTAGTTTAACACAACTCTGAAGTCAGAAGGAAATCTGACAGTGGACCTATCCTCGAGTTTGTTAAAACTGTAGGTGAATTTCTGCCTTGCTAAGAAGACACAGAGGCCTTTTTCTTTCACTGTCTGGGAACTGTTTTAATTAAGAGACATGACCAGACAGGTGTTTGATTGCCACCTCTTCATGCAGATACTAATCTAAATTTTAAAAGAGCTTTTAGCTCTTTTCGTTTAATTTTTCAGGACAACAGATCTCCCTGTCTTCTGAAATAAAAAGGCTTTCTCTTGAGGCTGGAGTGGCCTTTGCTTTCATAACTTGGTGACGAATAGGTTAGTGATAGGAACTCTGCCCAGTTCCTTTAGAACACTACCTACTTTTATTCACCTAATAGGAGCTCAGGGAACTTTAGCCCTTACTTAAAAGACAATAACATGTTTTTCATCTGCCTGCCTTTGTGCATGACAACATTACGTTTGTTGGAAAAGTTCAGAGCTGTCAGTGGCTAATGCCAGATGCTCCGTTTCTGACGTAGGTGCCTGGAGTAGGTCAGAATGGACTGCTCAGTTTCATTCTTCCCTTGCAGAAGGTACATCTGGGAAGGTGAAGGCTGACTGTCAGCCCTAGTTTTAATGTTCGTAGAGCTCGTGGAAGAAGCGTGCAGCGACAAATCTGTAACGGGGATTGACACCCAACTCGGTGAAACACTTCGGAAGGGGGGATAACAGAGGGCATGCCAAGGAAATGTTCAGTAAAGCAGGTGACAGGTAGAAAAGGGATGGGGTATACAGGCATGGGCTAAGTGCTTTGGGATATTCTGGCAGATAGGCCCTTTAAGCTTGTTACCATTAAAATATTTCATAACTTGGAAATTGTTCTTTTCCTAGTTAGTTTGGCTTTTTAAAATGAAATAGATTCCTTTTGTCAATTCAGCAAGTGGCACTTAAAGACACCAGAGAGCCTGGTTCTTTGCTTCACTGTGGACATTAAAGTGTGTTCAGAGTTGCAAAGGAGCAGGTTTTGCAACTCTTGGCATTAGAAAGGCGTCCTTAAGATGTGCTGAGTTCACACCCTCAATGAAACGTGTATTTGTACTTGGGATGACCCTTTATCCCATTCCAGCTTGGGATAAAGCATTGACATGTTTGCAGCTAATCTTTACAAACCTGGGAAAGGAAAACAGAGATATTATTTGTAGCACATTACAGGACATAAAAAAAACATTGCATGAGCAATTCAGAGTGCTGGCTTTAGCCTCTGGACTAGTGTCCCTGACTTTCTAGAAAGAGCACACTGCCTACCTCACGTTGCTAAAGATTGCTCAACACAATCTCTTTCTGCTCTTCAGCAAATTCAGCCAGGAGTATAGTGTTAGTCTGGAGCCCTATAAATAATTTTGGGGGTGAACCTCACTGTGCCCATGAGAGGCTGCTGAAGTCCCACATGCAGCAGCAGCATCATCAATGTTCCAACAAACTGTACCCAGTGCTGCCGAAACCAAACTCCACTGAGAGACAATTCGCAGTGAGATGCCAGGAAAAAGGCACTTTCTGCTCCCAGCAGATTTGCTACTTATGAAATCTAGAACACAATGTAGATGAAGCTGCTTTTCACCCACTAGGGTTACTCATCAAAACTATTGTGTTCTTTTACAGTGAGCAACCTACAGTGTGTTAATTTGTTGGAGAACATGGGAAAATCAAGGCAATTTTCATACAACATGAGACCAACCACTGCTGCAAAACCAAAAAATACAAGACTGAAGCATTAAGCAAAATAATGTTTGGGATTTAAAATCCATTCCAGTACAGCTGTTATCTTTCATAATGTATAAGCCATCTATGATGTATTAAAATTGAACATTTTCAGTTTTCTATTATCACAGCATTACGTGCCAAGCAGACTGCTAAGGAGCTGGACTCATTTTGTGTACAAACTGGTTTTTAAATGCAACTGTTAATTTCTTTATCAACACAGGATGAAATCTGAATTGCATTTGAAGACAGAAAATGAAGCACTAAGCCCAGTATTGCAATAACATTGTAGAGGTAAAGCTTTCCATTGCAAAAAGTAGGAATTTTGAATGTGTTCATAAAACAATTTCAAAAAAGAGAGAAACTGTACTAAAGACATTACAGTTCTGAGAGACCAATGTTTCATTTTACCTCAAGTTCATTAAATTGATTCCAAAATCCAAGCAGGAATGGAAGAACAGCCTTCATGCTCCACTTCTCTACTAAAGAAACAATTGTTCCTTAGCTAACTATGGATGTGGAAGGAAATTCAGCCATAAAACACTAAAGAAATTGCTTTCACAACCTATGGAAACTATTAGGGCTTTTCTACCCTTTGAAATTATCACCAATTTTTTTAATAACTCTTTTTCTATGTGCATTAAATAGAGAAGCAAGAAAAGATGGGCCCTACCCTAGAAAATAAAAATAGTTATTGCAATAGCTTTGGAGCTGCCACAGTGTACAGTATTTACCTTGCACAAAGTATTTAAAATATGAACTCAGCAAAAATAAAAAATGTTACTCTAAAGCATATTGTTTTCTCTCTTTTTTTTTTTTTTCTACTTGATACCACACAATTCTATTGCCTTTTTTAAATATTGTGATGTTTCAAAATAATGGATGAGCAGAGTCAGTTGAAGTCTGTTTCTCTGCAAGCTCTTCAGCATTAAGGACTGGACTTTCTTTAACACCCCTCACTGTGGTCACCACATTTTACTAACACACTTTCCAGTAAGATCTACTTGCTTAAAAAAAAAAGGCAATAGAGGTATTGCAGTTCTCTGTAAAATTTTTATTGTTTCACTTACAAAAAAATTGACAAGCTTTGTTCCAACATCTTCCATTCAAAACTAAATAGAAGTAAATGCTTTACAATAAATGCAGTTTGACCTCTTCAGTATACTGTGTTCATAGGGCCAGGTGTCTGGGGATGAGAGGCAAGGTAGATGTTGAAACAGTAATGGAGGTCTGTGAGCCACTGCTCCTGAACTTCACCACTCTTCAGTGTCTAGAAAGGAGAAAGAAGGTAAAACTCAAGCATTTGCAAAACTTGGTTTTGTTTTTACAGGTAATCAGGTGCACTGTTAAAGGTACAAGACAGCCCTGTTCCCTTGCAGACATTGTTCTTCTCTTTTATACATTTCAACACGATGTGTCTGTTAAGGCCCAAATAATCAAGTGTTACAATTGGGTACATTAAGTCATTACATTACCAGGTGTGTGAGTTAACACCAGATGTGCTTTCCTTACTCTTAATTAGAATGGCTCACTTACTTTGCAATTCTGCAGTTTATAGGCAATTAGAATGCAAATGAGTGTGGTACTACCAGTGCAGGAGAGCACCGCAGCCCAGTCTAAGGAGAACTGCAACAAACAAACCACCTCAGCCCAGGAATTCCCTCTTCTCAGGATTCTGTAGGTTGCTTTAAAAACCCAACAAGAACAAATACAACCCACCCACAGTGGAACAGCACAAGAATTGATTGTGGCATTTTCAACACGAAAGGGAAACAACCCCTTCCCAACCTGCAGGTTAGAGAACCTCACCATAATGTCTTACATCTGCTTTCACCACCACTGTTTGCAAACAGCTCTTCTTGACCATTTGCAATGATTTTTAAAAATAAACATGACATACATGTGGTTTCTGGGAAACGAGAAGTTTCATACCATGATGTCCTTGATGATCTGTTGCACCAGAAACTCGTTTGTGATCATATGGCTCCTGAGCTGCCCATGCTGCATTAGCAAGCGAAGCAGCTGAGCAACAACGGGCAGCTCTTCCCGACAGATCCTGCTCACTTGCAGGCTCTGCAGCATCAGCCTCAGTAGCCGTGGCAGGAGTGCTAATGCAGAAATGCATGATCTCCACAGCATGTCCCTGAGAGGAAAAGATAAAACTGAAATGATCGAGGACACACATTTCAAGGATGCTTCCATGAATGGGCTGCATGGCTGTACAAGGAAACCTGCTACTGTGGATCCAATCACACCAGCTGCATTCACCAGAATTAGTGGCAAAGCAGAAAATCTGTACCAGAAAATGCCAAACTTTGAAAATATTCCAGAATTTTGTACAGCACTGGGAAAAAATTAAGACCCTGCCCTGGAAGCTTTAAATGTTGCTTAATCTCTCACGCAGTGCAATTTTTGCTTCTTGGAGCTGCCAAGAGATTTTTGTTTCTGTCACTTTTCAGGTACACCTGAATCTTTGTTTAAGATGCATAAGAAGTTAAATAATGGACTCAGCTACCTGTGATATGCAAGTCATTAAATACAATAAGAGAAGGAGGACTTGGGCTTTGAATTTTCAGAAAGCTTTTAACAACTTTTCTGTATATGGAAAAGTTTGACCTGTTTGAAGACATTCCTGCATTTCAGGTGAATTTATTTGAATTCATTATCTATAGCTTTTGGGTTTTTAAAATCAAATGGCTTTGCAGTCTATGTAATGATGCCTGAGAAGTTTTAAAACTGAAACATCAGATCAGTTAAGAGTACGTACTCATAAAGCCAAATCCTTTGCATGGTGCTTTTCAATGTATCTAATGAAGCTAAGGTTAAAGATTAAGGTATAAATATCCCAATTTACAAAATCAGGATGGCTTTGACATCCAAGTAGAACAATTTGAGATGAAACCTTCTTCAGGTACTGGTAACTTTGCAAGTATTTTTCTTAAATCTAAGTACTGATTTGAAGTAAGCAAAAGAGAGACAGGAAAAAAAACTCTGAGGGGAGGGGGGTGGTATCCTTTCATTTCACATCTCTAAATACTTGTGGCTGCAGAGATAGAGACAAGATGGTAAGAAGGGCAGCTTTACCTTTTCTGTAAATGTTCTGCATCCTCTCTGTCTATAGTTAGCAGAAAGTACAGAAGACTGTAACAACAAGAGGCCAAGAACCTGTGCAGGTTTTCACTTATGATGCAGGCTTGATCCAAGAGCTTATTTATGGCACATAGAACAGATCCAGCTGTGCTATCGGGTATTACAACCAATCCAACCTGTGTCTTAACAAGACAAAAAAAAAAAAAAAAAAAAAAACCCAAAACCCAAGTTCATCACTTTACACAAAAAATTTTTGCTGGGATACAAGCAAACCTAGAGCTTTCCTGTTTCCTGTCCTTTGGTGACATGTATTACTTTGTTTCTGTTCCAACTCTACAGGCGACTGCATTTTTTCAAATCCCTGCCTTCCCAATAAATTGCCACCCATACCGACAGAAGGTTAAATTGACATCTTCATTCCATGCCTTCTAAACAAACACTCATCTCAAACATATCTACAAAACACAGCACTGCTTTGAGCCTTGCTCTGAATGACAGTGCAGCACAAACAATCTTCTGGACAGAACAGGTCTTTCCTTTTAAGCATATGCCATGGGACTGGGAAGGCCTTCTGAGTCTTGAAATGGCAGTGAGCAGTCATTGAGGTAGAAGGAAACTCTGATTTATACTACAGAAAGGAAAGCTTCTACTGCAATGTCACCAGGGTGAGTCTCCTTTGAAGCCCAACAGGAGCTTTATGAACCGAGGTTAATCAAAGCTAATGAAATATATGGTGAGCCCAAAGTGGGGTGCTGCTCTGCTGTTGTTAAAGAGAGAACATCATCTTGAGTAAGGATTTTATAGGCATGATAAATAATTTAGAAAAACTTCTTGGTTTTCGTAGAGGCAGTGAATTAGAAAGCAGTTAAAATTTTGAAGTACTATGGAGTAAGTACCCTAGATTTTTGTCTTGTAAAGCCATAAAAAAGTCATGCACTGCTAATGTGGCACCATTTACCTTTAGAGAACTATTTAAGGAATTTGAGAGTAGTCTAATTTGCTCACCTGCAAGTACACTGTTTTAAGCTGACAGAGGGAATTGGTTCACTTAACAAGGTCAGCTGTTTCTTTCAGAAATGTTTAGAAAAAAAGATCAATAAAGTACAAGCTACAGAAATGTGAAATGTGTTTCTTTCATAGCATTACTTGTGAGAGGTAAGAGATACAGAACAACTATGAGTTGAAATTTTAGATCCTTCCAGCCTAAGACACTGGGTGTATTTCAAGGCCATGAGCACAGATCGCTGTCCCAGGCTGACCCTGTGCCAGTCAGGTGCAGAGGCAGAAGGAGGATGATGATGGTCTTTTGCCTGACAAAAGGTGGGACTGCAGCTGTCATCATGACCCTGCTGAATACTACAGGACACTGAGGCACCATACAATTAAAATGAGTAACATTCTTCCTGATCAACTGTAAGAAATAATGGCAGCAATCTAGATGGATAAAAAGAACCATCCTAAAGACCAACTGAGCCAACACTACTGATGGAATGTGCTGGTCAGCCAGTCTGAAAGATGACAGGAACAGAAACATTTCCATTTGCACAAGTCCAGTAGATGAGGCTGCTCAGGTAAGTTCTCATATAGGATGTTGCCTCTGTGGTGCCTTTGCTCCCTGAGAGGTGTCAGCAGCCAGCTGGAGACCTTGGGCAGCCGCCTTGCCAACCATAAAAACCCACTTAATGGTTTGCTCTCAAAGGGACAGTGCAGTAGAACATATAAGCCTGTTTAGAAGTTGATTTAAATCAACACCCACCCCTAAAAATCCAGACTATGGTTATAGGTAAGCCACTCCCTATGGAACCTTTGGTCTAGTAACTTCTCAGTATGGCTCCAAGCAGGGAATGGCAGATCACAGAACCACCATGACAGGAGGGCAGGGGCAGACCTTGTGGTCCTCCCTCTCATCGTGCAGCATCACAGGGAACTGCAGATTCTGTCCCTGGCCACTCTATTACCCAGCTCTGGCTTTGCCATCCTCATCCTCAGCTCAGGCATGTTCAGGATTAGAAGACAGGCTGTAGCACCCACAGAATGGGTCAGGTTGGGATCACAGTGGTCCATCTAGTCCAACCTCCCTGCTCTGCTCAAGCAGGGTCATCCCTGCACATAGTGCAGGAACTGTGTCCAGACAGTTCTTGAGTATCTCCAGTGAGGGAGACTCCACATCACCTGTGGGCAATGTGTTCCGGGCACAGTCAACCACACAGTAAAGAAGTTCTTCCTCATGCTCAAGTGGAGCTTCCTGTGCATCAGGTTCTGCCTGTTGCCTCTTGTCCTATTGCTCAGTACCACAAATAACCTGGCATCCATCATCTTGGCATTCTTTAGACACTTATTGACTTCATACATAGATGAAGTCAAAAACCTCATCTAAAGCTGCTGGTTACTCTTTTGAAAAGCAAAGCAAACCAAGAAGTGTTTCATTTATGGACAAACTGCCTTGAAGACAAGCTCAAGTATTCACAAATCTGAGCAAAATTACCCATATAAATTTAGATACCAACAGTTATGTGGTTTTTAAACTCCCCCAAATATTGTTTAAAGCTTTTTCAAATGCTGAAATTACACATTAAATACACAGGATAAATGGATTTGAGGATTAATGGGACTGCTAGGAAATTTATCACAAGGAAGTTTTAACATAGAAGACAAAATGGTACTTACCAGATATTTACAGATGCCAGTCTGGAGAATGTCAAAACACTGACTTTGTGAAGGTATAGTGGACAAGCTGTGACAGATCACCTGTTTTAATAAAACAAAGTTATATTTAAGCACTCCAAATGCAACCAGCATTCACTGTGCAGTCATACTTTGCTGACAGACCTAAATCCAAAGAACCTACAGGGACACAGCAGCTTTGTCTCAAAGTACTGATTCTTTCTAGTGGAGAAGAGTAGCACTGTCAACATAAATTGTTCCATGCTTAAAGAGATGATGGTCTATACCATTAGGTTTTTTGGGAAAGGCTCTCTGCATTCTATCTGTGTGATAGAAGGCCAAAAATATTCTGTCAAGCTAGACTGCCACACCAAGCCTCCAAATGCCTTTCCTCAGAGCTGAAGAATTTCAGATAAACCACCACCCAAATAACTATCAAGCATGAAACAGAGGGATCACAGTGAAACAGAAAAGTAATACAACAAAGAAGACTGTAGCAATGATCCATTTTCAACATATTTTCCTCTTCAGTGCCAAAAATGTCATGGTCAAAAATGATACAAAATGGAAAATCTTGTTTTATAAACTGCATAAAACTTTCTGGTGCTTGTATAATCAGGCACTAGCAAACTGCCATGAAATGTTCCATGTCTCCTGAATAGGGTAAAGAAACCAGAGCTCCAGTAGAACTGCTGGTAAGCTGTACTGCAATCCTCAGTAGATGGCTTTCTGTTCCTCTTTTCCTTCCCCTCTATTCCAATGATTTAAACTAGATGGAGAGTTTGGATGTCCTCTCTCTGTTCACATTCACTGCTCATCTCACCAGAGTGACAACTAAAGCCTCTGGAGAAGCCAACATGCACAGCACAAGTGCATTATCAGACCATGAGCAATTGTGATGTCCTGCTAAGGACAAGGAAGACAGAAGAACCAATGCATAAGGAATGGAATCTTCCCTTTGTGCTTAAGGGAATCAGAGAACAGCAAAATCAGATGTTTGAAGGATGAAAGAATTCAAGTCCCTGAGTTTTACAAACATCTCGACTAAGCAAAACGCATTCCTCTAAGATGCCTCGTGACTCAAAATCTAAGGAGAGCTTGCACAGGAGGATCTGACCTGAGAGATTAAATTCTGTGATAGTGTTTTGGTTTTGAGACTTTAGTTGAATCAGGCAGGTCAAGACACCCAAATGAGATAATGACAGAACAGAATATATCAACTGTGTTGTGTCAAAAATAATAGACCACAACATTTGCAGCTGGAGGATGGGAAAGGTTAGGGAAAGGACCATTAGCTCAAGGTCCTGTGGTATGAAAACTCAGCCTTAAGTAATGTGGATGCCATGCTAGTTTAATCAGAAATTAAACTAGGGCACCATGCACGATACAGAAGTGCAGTCAGCTTTTTCCAAAATGCCATGCCACACCTGTTTTTAGCCCTGCTTATGCCAGCCAAATTCAGGAGATCCTTAACACATCTGCCTAGTGGCACATAACATTGTTGGGCTGTCAGGACATTGCTCATGTTAATCAGTATCACAGGTGCAGGGCAAGTGTTTTGTTTGACTAGCAGGACTATTTAAAAGACAATTTCATAGATACTCTTGCACTGAATACCTTTACTATACATTTAATTTATAATGAAACAATGTTATTAAAACTGAGTACACCATCCTAAATATAGTAGGGCTTTCGTCCACTGCAATTTGAAAGTGGTAAAATATTAAGTACTCTGGAATATTCCCAAGAAATCTCCTCAAAACATCAGTGTTATTAGTAGTGGCAAGGAATAAAGTGAAGCTGCAGCAGAGGTTATTACTGGGGACTGTCATGTCAAGGACAAACTGTGACACCATTCTGACCTGGTATTTTAATGAGCAGCACTTACACAAAAGGTAAAGCTGCACTGATGAAATCTATTGGGTGACAGCTCCAAGCTGAGAAACCCTGCCAAGGCAGGAGGAGCTGGACTAACCTATGGAAAAGATCACACAGGTTTGATGAGTAACAGCTAACAGAAACAGTAACAGAAAAATTCGCTGAAAAAAAGTGGTGGGTCGTGTGCCTGGAGACTCCACTAGAAGTAAAAACTTCTGTATGCAGCTATGAGTTTTACCAGTTGGAAATGAGGAGGAAATTCTGTAACAGCTGACCACAAGTGGTTGCGATACAACCACAAAATGGGCAGATGTTACTTCAGAATGTAAAAATAAAGATAATCCCAACAGAAGTGCTCAGACAGAATAGGGATCATGTCTCCAATACTACTCTGTAAGATCTTACTTAGAATTAGACCATTTCTGACATACTGTGCAATGTAGGAGCCACTCATTTTCAGGAAAGGCAAATTCAAACCAAACAGACACAGAAAAATTGCACAAAGAGAGATCCTGTCTTACAGGCGTCAAGGCAAAGAACTGAACCTGCCTGGGCTGACAAAGTGACACCCAAGAAGGATATTGTCACTTACAAAGTAGTGAAAAATGTTGCACCAAAACAAATGTAACCAAAGAACTAAACATAACAATGATCGTGGCTGGCTGGGAATGCAGATGAAATGGAAATGGGGAAGGATGACTAAGAAAGGAGAAAATGCAGGAGACATTTGTTGCTCATAGGGCAGAGCTTGGGCACTTTACAAAGGCGTTTGCCATATGCTTCTGGGCACATCACACCAGACACAGTCTGCCAGAGAGATCCCTTCTGATTCAGTACAGACCCACAAATTAAAGATCTTAAAGGCAAATCCACCAGACCCACCCAACAAAAATACCATTTCATTATTAGTATTTCACCCTTAGGACTATGTCCCTGGAAAAAGCCCACCATCCACTAAGGCTCTCCCTGAGAGGAAAGGTTGTAGGAGTGTTTCATAACAGGTATAATATGACCTTCTGGCATAGATTCTTCCCGAACTGGCACGGAAAACAGGCACCACTGGACAGCAGCATAATTCCTTAGAAGGGCTGTGGTAAAGTGCAGGCTGATTTTTCAATCTTTTAGATCTTTTGAACCCTCAAAACAGCACCACCATTCCCTACATCACTTCTGTTTTCCTACAATTAAGTGGGAGAGGCAATTCTTTTCAATTCTATAAATTAAATCCTGCTTGAAATGGCTTTCATACCAAATGCCTGTTATAAAAAGTGTAACTGAAACGTTTTTAGACATGGAAATGAAAGGAAAAGAAAACTTAATTATCACATGAAAATTAGTATTTTCCCTGACAATTTATTTTCCTTAGGCAAGGTTTTGCATGATTTTTAATTTCCATAATAAAATGTCACAGCTGATTCATTACATTACATTTGATTAGCATTTATCACATTTTTGGCACATTCACAGATTGATTTTGGACCAAAGCCAGAGTAGTTTTGTTTCAGAGCAATCCTGAAGTGAATGGACTGAGAACAGGCATTTTTGATCAGGGAGGAGTGGGTCTTTTTCTTTTTGAGGCAAGTATTTTGTAACAGGTTTGGCTTAGGCTTAGACATTTTATTGGGATGCTTTTTTCCTTTTAATTTTGTTTGAATGTTCACTTGAATAAATTAACAAAGAAAAGCATTCTCTTAAACACAGGGATTATCAGTTATCATTATGCAGCAAATGCTACAGGCCCTGTAATCCATTGGCAGATTTTCAAACCAAACCCTATTGATCAGACAAGCCCAAGTGTCACGAGCCACACAATTGCAGCAGCAGGTTCCCTACTGGTGCTTTGGGAAGTCATTGCTACAGGGGCTTCCTTGCCTGCCACCCTGAAGACAAACTCCAACAGCAGCCAACTACAACAGGAAAGAAAAAACCCAACAACAACAAAAAAAACCCACCACCAAACAAAACAAACAACCCCAAACAAACAAATTAAAAAAAGGAAAAAAAAATGCTGGAAAGGCCCCTCAGAAGCACAGCCTGACCCAGGTATTTTGGGGATCCTGACACCAGGGAGTATTTTACTTCAACTGAATGAGTTAAAAGCATTTTTGCCACTGACAGCCCCCATGGCTGACAATGCAATCCCACACAGGCTTTTCACAGGTCTAGCGCAGAATCAGAGGAATTCATCAGTTTAATGTTGTTCATCTCTAAGATGCTCTCGCCTCCAGAAGCCAGAGTTGGGGTGACCCAAGGAAGCCCAGTCTCAGTGTGAGCCCTCATGGCAACAGGAACAAGCACACCTGATGAACCGAGACTAATGTTTTGTTCATTATTGAACTGTTCCCACTCTCCCTCAATGCTTCCTGTAACACAACAGAATCCTGACTCAGAGTCTCAAGGAAACTACTAATCAGCAACTATCCAGAGAAAATGTTTGTATTATTTCAAATTCAGTCATGCTGCAAAGTACTCTTTTTTCAAAGAAAAATACTCACCTTCCTCTGAAGACACACACAAGCAGAAGCACAGAGAGGAACCCAAGAAGAAGGAATGATAATGGATCAAGTATTTTAGCATGCCACTGTGTGGAGTCAAACCAAAGGCAGTTCAGACTCTCTGAGAAATGATTTTATTAAAACAAGAAAGTTGGCGCACACCAGATACTATAACCTAAGGTGAACTTTAAAATATATTTTTCAACTCCCATTGACATGGACCTCAGATGTAGATAACTAAAATGTAACAGGCTGTTCTGTGGTGAATTCCCCAGCCCTTGTGAAATGCCTGTTTGGAGCAGGACTGTATCCAGTGTAACATGTTAGTGCGGAGCGTAGAAAACGAGAAGTTTTCAGGTGATGGGGCAGGCAATGAAGCTTGGCTTCTGAAGCTTGGCCAGCTCCCCCGAAGCACTCTCACTTATCAGACACTGTACTCCCCTGACAGGTGCTGCTTCTCTTTCTGAAATAAATTGATTTGACAGGGCAATATTAACAGTGCCCTGAGTTGTTGAGAAAGCTGCGTACAACAAGAGATCTTTGTTCATCTGCCTTGGGTAAGCTCACAGAGGCGGATGTGAAAGATATTCCTGATTCACTGACTCCAGAAAAAAAAACCTAACAAAACCCCATAAAAACCTCCGCATGAAACCCCTACACACTCACAACAAAACAAAACAAAACCTAAGTTAAAAAAAAAAAACCAAAACAGCCAAAAAGAGGAACAGAGTGTGCAGTAGAACATTACATGGGTGAGCAACAAGGGAAAAAACACACTATTGGGCTAATTTTTCATTTGGAGTAGCAAAATGTGAATGAAAAACTTATTTAAGAATTAGAAATGCTTAAGAACATATATGATGTCCCACATATTGATAGAGACTTTGTACTTCCAAAGACTTAGAAGAATTATGACGCACAGTTCATGCCATGGTCACAGTGTAACTGCAGCACACAAACTCATTTCATCTGCTAACTATGATGCTTGCCTGGCTGCAGGCTCCTTGGCTGTGACACAGGGTCTGATATAAAATCTATATTTGAGAATCAATTAAACTAAGTGAAGTTATCTTTATTTGCCACTGGACACAAATACCTGAATGGCAAGCACCATAGCTCACCTCCTGAGCAACACCTTGATCGTGTGTTCAAGTCTGGGTACCAGCAAGATTTGGTGCTACAAGGCAGGGAGGGCTAGACACAATCACCCTGGTTCTCTAAGAGAGGGGCATTTCTGAAAACACTGTTATTAGCAAAGCCAGGGTTTAAGCTCAACAGCCGCTGTGTTATCCAAGAGTAGACAAAGCCATACCTGCAGAACATCACAGGTCGGGTTCTCTTCTCAGAGCCATCTTACTAACAAAATTCAAAGAAAGGACACCACAAAACAGCTTTTTTCATCCTCTTACAGCCATAATATGCCCTTCTTTCACAGCTCTGCAGCTTCCTCACAGCTATAAAATGTCACCACAGCTGTCACCCAGCTCCTCCTCTGGATGCCTCCTCCTCAAACTACATGCAGGACAGTCAAAGGAACATCTGATGTTTAAGTCTCCAAATTCACCTGCCTGTCTCTTCTACAAACAATAGGACTTGAAAACACAGAAAACCCAACACTTAGCTCTTGTCCCACAAAGCCTCTCTTTTTAAGCAAACATAGGTTAGGTATCACAAGCCAGGATTTGAATATAAAGCACAATACACAGTACCTGTGGTGTTGTAAGTTCATGATAGTTATGTGCTGTAACACTGCAGTGAGCTCACAGGTTTTAAAAGATATACTGGAAGTATATTATGCAGGTAAAATGGAGCACTGGCCTAAAGATCAGCTTAGATTTTCTGGAAGTTTGTGTTTTACTGTTTATGTTTTACTGGTGGGGGCTGGTTTTGGTGCTTTCTTGTTTGCGTTGGGTTTAAGTTTTACATCTTATGAAAGAGACCTTTGAAAAAGAGTTTTTTTAATTTTATGAGGCATTCCTTTTACTTAAATTCCTTCCTTTCTACTTCTCTGGACATTGCATTACTTTCCAAGAAAATAATCTTCACCTCTAAACATTAAAGGTGGGATAGGATGTAGCTTTACTAAGTGTCAACGGGCTTATACAGAATTTTTTGTCTTCCTTAAAGAAGATTAAAATTGTACCATATTCCTAGTTTAGAAGGAATTTTATTTAGGAGGAAGTTTATTTACCCTCAGCTGCCTTTTCTCCCTAATGTAACTTTAACCTGTAAATCTCAATAAAGACAACAAGCTGAAATCTTTCAGGAATTTCAATTCAAAAATCTAAACTGTAAAAATTGTTTAGGGTTTTTTTAAAGCATTAATCTCTGCTTCAAATTAGGCTACAGCCCCACCATTTACTTCAAGACAAACATCCTTGCAGAGCTTTTAATTTATATCCACTGACTTGCTATCTTTATTGACTGGCTGTAATTTTTTCATAGCACATCCGTGCAGACCCAGCCTTCCCAACTGTATTTCACTTTTAAGACTGAACAGGTTTGGACACAGATTAGTGTATTACACTACATGCATCTCCAAGTTTTTGAATTCAAGTCTGCTTTTAAAAGCAGCTGACCTTCCCCAGTGTTTGCTCTGAAACATTTTAAACAATTGGTTGAATATTTTATTTCTTCAAGTCAGCTGTGGGCTCAATACAGCTCTGGAATCTCGACTTCAAGCAAACCCTCAATTATCATTTGCTTTGCCCCTCTGAAATGTTCAACCGTCACAAACATCAAATATTACAACAGAAATTACCATGTATACACTGTTACCTTGTTAAACTCTTCATTTCTGTGGGCACTTTTTCATTCGATCCTGGCAGAGCAATTCAATTACAGGGGAGTGAACAATATCACTGACAAACACTATGGGCACAGTTAAAATGAGCCAAGGCTGAAGCTCTTCCCTCAGGCTGCAACCATTTATTCTGGAGTCCCATTTATTTCAGCTACAGGGGGGTGATTTTAAATAATTGGCTTCAACAAGACAGAAGTAATTTTAGGCAGAAGTTCCTCCAGAAAAGGAACCAAAGTTCCCACATCTAACATCTCTTTTAGACAAATCATGAAGACTAACCTTTACAGCTATGCAAAGCAGCATTTAAAGAAACACTTTTCTGAAGCATTGCTTCTTAACTGAAAATCACCACTATTTAAAAGCTTCCAAAAAAACCCCCAAATATGGTTTCAGATTGCCACGATTCCAATTCCAAACCACTCTCTAGTCAAAAGAAAAGTAATTTACAAACAATATCCATCTGAAAACAGGTTTTGTTAAAAACTACTTAAAAGCATTGCTTCCTATCACAAGTGCATTTGTTACTGTTATCCACATGCTACCAAGTGTCCTGGCTGTAACAACACTCCAGAAGTCCAAACTGCTGTTTGAAAATGCCTCAAGTTACTCTTTTCCTTTCCAGAAATTGCCTTTTCTCCAGAGGCACATTGCTTTTTCTCCAGCATCTCTCGCGTGCATACGTTATACGTGAAATTCCCTCTACCAGCTCTTTGCCCTTAGAATCACCCATTGCACATCTATGGACAGGAAGGTGGGATTGCCTTCCCCTGTACTGGGAAACAAAGTTGAGCAGTCAGCAGTAAGGCCAACAAGCTATGGCCTCCAGATTCCCACCTGGGACCCTTCTTCAGTCCCACCACCCTGGCTGCTGCTGCCTCACAGCCCCTACAGCCCCTGCAGGCTGGGTGCTGCCAAGCAGGATGCTGGAACAGAGTTATAAACCCAGCCCCTGCAGGCTGGGTGCTGCCAAGCAGGATGCTGGAACAGTTATAACCCGCCCTGCTCTAATCTAGAGCTTTTTCTCTTTCACCTGCTTATTTTCATAGACCTTATGGGGAATTAGTATTTGCAACCTTATTCTTTTCAGCAGAGCACTAAAAACTAAGAATGGTTCAGACAAAACTAGAGGTGGAAGAAATAAAAGATGATGGTGGAAGGACTAGTATGAATCTGATCACTAGTCTCACTTATTGATAGGAAACCAGGCCACATTAAAATACTTTTCCACTGAGAGGAAATCCTGAATTACAACTACATAATGAGAACTCTTAAACAATTGTCAACACAGAGTAGAGGCCTGGTCTGCAGCCAACGAGCACTGTTCTCATTTAACAGGTATTTAAAATTACTACAAACATCTTACTTAACATTACAGCACCACCATAAACTTCCTTATCCAGCAAGGGAACAGATGAAAGGTTAGCATTCAGAAGCTCTGCAATACACCAAATTCCACCAAAAGCATGACTAATTCAAGCCAAGATTTATAATTTCCTATAGAACTTCTCTATCTAAATAAATAAATTTTCTGCCACAGCTAAAAATATTTTGACTCCAAAATTCTATCACATCTTGAACTATCTCTTCTTGGAAGAGGACAGTCCCCCGACCTACCTCCCTCACACTCAATGCACACAGAACTCTCATGTCACACTCTTTCCAGACACCCTAGGAGAGCCTCATGATTCGCTGGCAGTTTTCACCTCCCCAGAGATTGAAACTCTGGGGTTTGCTTTTTTGGCTAGGATTTTTTTGTTGTTGCTGTTTAGGTTATTTTTTTTTCCTTTTTGAGAGCAGATTAGCTTGTTCAGTACCTAGTGAAGACTACTTGGTCCACAAAAAGTATTCCTGTGGAGCTTGTGGCAAACCTTGAATGCAAAGGTTTTTAACAAGCCTGCATTTTTTGTATTTTTTAACTTTACTTTCTTGGTTATAAAAAAACTGTCCAGACTCCAAATCCCAAGGTTTTAATGGACTACAGTCCCCAGAACAATTTTTTCAGAAACTAAGCATTATATATCATATTGGTCAACATGTTTGAGGTTGGAGAATGGTACTCATACAAGGAAAAGATAAAGCCCCCCAAACTTAAAGAACACAGTGCTGCTATTAATGTATTAATTAGTATTAATGTATTAATATCTAATACAGCACTGTAGAGTGCTGTATTAGATATTTAAACACGTCACTACAATATGACTTCATACCTCAAAGTGTTTTCTGGTGAGCTAAACAATAAAAACAGCTGATGCAGAAAGACAGCTAATGCACCTGTGAATAAAATCTGGTGGCTCAAATCCCTTTTAGAACTGACAATTAAATTAAGTTTTCAGCTCTTGTGATGTTAGGTACTGAATTCAGAGTGAAGTTTCTATGTTTTAACCATATTTTGGTTAAATAATCAGGAATTACTCAAAATAATGACTAATGCCAACTGAATATTGGTTTGAAGTTCAAATTTTATTCAATGCAAGTGCTTCTTAATTAACAGTGGCACTTATTCTCCAGGAAAACTCTTTATAAATAGTATTCTTACAATTAATTTGTTTTTGAAAGCCAAAATATATTGCTGGTCCTAATATTAGTGCTTAAGAATTTCTACCAAGGTTTCTACCAATCTTTTACTTGAGTATTACTTTGCATACTACGTGTCTAAACATTTAGCTTTTATCTGATGGCTGCAGAGAAATGTAGGTTGTTCAATAGCTTTTATATTTTTCATTCTTTTGTCAACTCAAATCACGACAGGATTTAGCCATCTGTGGAAAAGGGATGGAGAGCACTCAGAGTTTGTATGCTGTCATTTAGAATTAGGGTTGATGTATTACCTCTGTCACAGCCCAGTGGTGTAAAAATTGGTCCAGATCAGTTAGGTAAAGACGGATAGGTGAAAGCTGTGTCTGGCTAATGTGTGGTTTTCCTCTAATGCCCTGGAGACTAGTCAGCTCCTCTCTTGAAAACCCTGGGGAAGAAGAAGCAGTACAACAGTATCACAAAACAAGCCAAACAGTGTTCTACTTCAACAGCATCATTGACAAACACTGTCTTTTACACTATGTCAACATAACAATTTTTTCTTAAAAGCTCTTGCTTGGTTTAATAAACTAAGTATATCAAACTACAAATTTTGACTTTTGACCAAAAATAAAAATATTTTAAAAACTCAATAGTACTATAATATGATACAAAAAACACCTTAAGAGGCCTGTGTTATGCTATTTTCAATATATGTATCTTTAAAAAAATAACAAAAATGGGTATAATGAAAACTACTTCATGTATTCCTAATAGCTTAGTAATAAATAATATAACCTCAGGGATTAAAAAAAATACAATTTGGCTTATTATTTCTGGACAAGTATTAGATGTTTTAGTAAAACAGGATGACCACTCCCCCAGAGTTACTTGCGCTTTGCTTTCATTTTCTCTGCTATCAGTTTAGCAGTCTTTGTACCATTTTAGGAACAAAAAGGTAATTTTTGAAAACAAAGTATCTGAACATTATAAATAATCAAGGTGATAAAGAAAACACTATTTTTTACCACAGCACAAGTCAGTGGGAGTTACTTCTCAGCAATATTACGCCATTTTAAGCACTGTAACTTCCCACAGTTGCATCACCACAGAATGAAACTATTTTTATAGCTGAGTAAGAACAGAGTAGCAGAAGTAGCTCTGCTCACACACTGACCTTGGCCAGGTCACTTTAATGTACTTTGATTACTTTATTCTGATGGAATGTTTTTAAGAGCGTAAGCACGTTCACAGGAAATCCCAGAGGCACTCATTTATATTGTTATGAGCCAATAAAAGGCATTCACTTCAAGCTAGGAAAAAAAAATCTTGTTTGTATGTCATCTGCTAAATTTAGGTTTTCCTCATACTTTCCTGAAAAAGTTGCTAGAATGAAGGAAAAGTATGCAAATATTCAGCCCAAGTGGAAAAGTGTAAAAGCAGAGTGTCAAAAATCAGATCAAGAAAATAAAATCTCATATCAAAAACATATAACAAGATTACAATTACTTTCAGGAAATACTTACTAAACCATTTACTCTAAATTAAATTCAGTAATTAACTATCAAAACAAATTTCATTTTGTTAATTCTGAATAATTACATTCATATGGATTACCTATAAGGGTTGAAAACAAGAAGCTGAAATAGTCCACATCATTCACTGAATTATCCTGCACTTGGCACTTCCAGCCTGCAAAGGATGATCTACACAAAACCAATAGCAGACAGTTTATTAAAAACCATGTAATTAAGAATTCATAACCTAGCTGCACAATACAATCAATTAGCATGCCTAAAATGTTACAGTTTTAGCATTCCTGTTTCTAATTATTGTTAGAATAGCATTTTAAATAGCTTCAAAACTGGAACTGCCTCTTTTAAAGACAAGTCATACTGAACTTTGTGTCCCTGCATGGCTTTAGGTTGCTAAGATGAATAAATTAACTGAGCAACTTTTCATTAATACTGGTATAATCTTCAGTACAGCGATGACACCGTAAATTAAACTAATTTTATTTCCCTAACTTGGTGAAAGTCTTTATATTACAAATGCTGGGCTATATTCTTCATCATACCCACTACTTTTTATACACAAACAACAAACCCCATCTGAAAGCAGTCTCAGCACCTCTTTCAGAATTGCTGAAGGTATTAAACACAGCTAAGTTAAAAAGTTGATTGGAGATTTAGAACACAAAAAGGAGCAATATGCAAAACCCATTATCAAAGCTGTCTGACACTTTCCATCTCAAGGGCAATCTGGAACAAATGGAGCACCAGCCTACTTCGGTGGCCCAAATTAGAAGCCAGTGCTTGTGGAAACTCAAAGGAAACAGACACCAGTGACCACCTAATGGCAGAGTCTGGCCCATGTGTCAGTGCTGAACCAGGAGGAAGCCAGGAGCTGGGAACAAGGACATCTCACACATGTTTTCCTCACAAGGCTGCAGCTCAAGACCCACATCACATTATGCAAAAATGCATATTATTCAAATTGCCTTGTATGCTGCTTTTGGCACTGGCACTGCAGACTATGGATCTTAGCTGTAAGAGATTGCTGCTTTCCACTCTTACAATCTTGTGAAATTTCAGAGCTTCTGAATGCAACTTTCCAAGCCAACTATCTGCCTCAGATCTTTCTTTTTCCCTAATTTTTCTGTGCCAACAGCCAAAATGGCTTATCTCATGGGTAACAAAATTCTGGAAAGCTTGTTATGCAGGAATTTTTTACAGCTCCGTGCTTTGGGAGCAAAAATATCAAATTTGGAATACTTTTGTGCCAGGCATATACATTTTGCCATCCACAAAAATCCATCCATAATATTTCAGCATCCACAAAAATGACAGCTAGAATATGCACGTGTCTGGAGTTACTCAAAAAGAAAGGACAAAGACCCTGGAGTTTCAGAATTTCTTTAAATTTAAGAAAAAATTCAGGATTCCATCAGACTACCATGGAGGATATAGATAATTCTTGGGAGGCAAAAATCATAGGTGAGAGAGCACCAAGTAAGGCTTTATTAAATAAAGCTCCCCCTTCACAGTGAATTCTTGATGCCTGGCAGTAGGGATCTGCCATGTTTCAGGTGACACAGGAGCTCCTCAGTGCAGGCAGCTCTGCACGCTCCCCTCTGGTTCCTAGCAGGCCTTTGGTCCTGCCCTGAGGCCTGGCTCACTACCTCCTTTTCTTAACCCACAGTCTCTCCACCTCTTCCCAGACCTAAGGCTGCTACTTGGCTGCCAAGTTCTCCCAGGACAAATCCCTTGGCCGTGGCCAATGGTCTCCCAGGAGAATGGTGGATTTTCTCCATCCTTCCAAGGAGGTCCCAGTCCCATTCATTACAGCATGGAAGAGACTTCACACATACTCAACTAAATCAGCCAGAACTCTTGCCATTACTTCCCTGCATTAAGTGGATATTCACACAGGAATCAGATCCACAAACCAGAAGAGAGCGTGAAATCCATGTCCTGTCCAGCACTGCAGAAGAATCTCTCTAAATCTGATGCAGAAAGACCATGATTCTGACTTGAGGTTACTCTTTTTACAAAAATAAGCATTGAGGAGCATGGAGAGAGATTCAAGAGAGTTTAGGACTTGCTAGACTAGACACAGAAATTCAGACTTTGATGCAACCACTGAGCAAAAAGGTGGGAATGCAAGAGGCTGGGAGGGATAACAGATGAGAAGCTGCAAAGGCAATCAGACAAATGTGAAAATAAACAAATCTTGGGTAGGAAAAGAGAAAGTAAGAACATGCAATAAGCCCCAAGGGGCTTATTGCATGTTCTTTACTTATTCAGGAAGGGGCAGACTTTGATGCAACCACTGAGCAAAAAGGTGGGAATGCAAGAGGCTGGGAGGGATAACAGATGAGAAGCTGCAAAGGCAATCAGACAAATGTGAAAATAAATAAATCTTGGGTAGGAAAAGAGAAAGTAAGAACATGTGATAAGCCCCAATTCAGGAAGGATGGACTTGCATGACAAATCTTGTTAGAATCTGGTTTAAAAGAAACAAATTAAAAAATATTTTTCCATATTGGAAAAAATCCACTTCCATATGCAACAGTTAGCAGATCCTTTGAATTCTTTACAATAGGACTAGTGCAGGCAAGAGCCTGCACTAGTCCTATTGTAAAGAATTCAAAGGATCTGCATTTTATATAACCTCCAGAAGAGACTGAACAAAAACTAATATTCACTGCAGATAAGCAAGCAGAAATTGCAATTGGTTCAGGAGATGCCTGGACAGGAAAAAGAACTCCAAAGCTTGTTGCTAAACATCTGGAAATCAAACACTTCTTCAATTTTGTTTTCCCACGCATCTACAAACTCACAAACAGGACAAGCATGTTAAGCATCCTGTGAGAACACCAGGCTAAGGGCCACTGCTACAGACATGAGAGGAAGCAGAGAGAATCCTTGCAGTTCTGCCCTGGGAACATGAGCAAGGAACAAACCCCTGACACAGCTATTATAATGGTTTAATTTAAAATTCATCTCTACAAGCAGAGCTACACTGAGTCACACACACACAAAATCAAGATCCCCAAATTCAGCTGCAGTTTGCTTTTTTAGAAAGTGAAAGCTATTACATGCACAGAAGCAGCCTCAATGTTAACAGAGCAATAAGGTTAAAAATAATCTAGCATTAAATTTAGAAAGTGACAGAGAAGGTTGCCTCTGATCTTCAATGTGGCCTCTCTGTGCATACACCTTAGAGTATGATAATATTACGTGTCATATTTTCTCTAAAAAAAAAAAAAAAAATCTATGTCTCATTCAAATCATGGATGAATGGATCCATCAGGATTACACCATGAAGGATAACATAGTTTGACCTGTTCCTGCCCTATTTATTGCATCATCTATAATGAGCACAGTGTACGAGGCATAAGTAGAAAGGCAGAAGAAAGTATTAGCTCACAAATTCAGGCACGTTGTACAAGATACGAGATAAATACTTCTTGAAATTGTAGAACGAAAGTCAGTGGTAACACATTTCTTCAAGTATCATCAGATTTTTTTTTTAAATTTCAGGACAGAATAAGCTCACATAATTCATACTGGAAGCTTCTCTCATCCCTTTTTTCAGCTAGTTATCCATAGTCCTGCAACAGCTCAACAGTGATTAAAAGATTAAAATGTCACTAACAGCTGCAGAGAGATACTCTTTCAAGCACTTCTAAGAGCAGCACCCATCTGATCTCTACTTCTCTACTTGAATTTACAGTGAATTTGAGGTCAATTTTTTGTTTTCAAGACAGAAGATGCTCTGAAAAATTGGAGCCCAAATGTTTCATACTGAATTCCTAAAGTTATCAGACACTTCTATGCACTTCTGCCTACACCTTTTCCTTCCCTCAGTTACTCATCTTTAAACTGGGAAAAACATCATCTTCCCATCTCCTGCAGCTGTGAAAATTACTTGAGCACAACAAAAAACTTCCCTGGGTAGGGGCAGGGGGAAGGAATCCCTTTGTTTTCCAAGTGGGACCTAATACAATAGAGAAAACATGAAGCCTCCTATTGAAACAGGGCCAAACTGTAACATGAAGTAAATGCTCCTTCGGTGCTCATGATGTACTCCCTAAAAAAAGAAAAGAAAAAAAAACAAAACAAAAAAACAGAAAAGCAGGATGGACATAATTTACCCCATAAAAAAAAAAAAAAAAAAAAAAAAAAAAGAAAAGCAGGATGGAAAAAAAATAGGAAATCATGTAATTTATTGTGAGATTCTCATGTGGTGCTTCAATTAAGACCAAAACCAATGTCTTCCTAATAATACAAACACAAAAAGAGCAGCGTTACAGCATAGAAGTTTGTTTAAATACAAGTCTGACCAGCTGTAAGCACCTCAATTACCTTAGAACCCAAGTGCCTATAATGCAGACACTCGTTAAAGCTGCTCAATTTTGAAGTTCACATTACAGGAAATAAAAACTAAGGTAAAGAAAACAGAACTAGAGAGATTCCATTCAAGAACAGATGTTGATATACTACAAGTACATTAAAATTATTTTTTAAATCTCAGTTTAATATATTAAGACTACCATGAATAACTGGGGACTGTATGCACTTTAAAAATGTGTTTTTAAGATGCTTGTAAATTATATGTCAGACACCTGACTAAAAAAATTATCAGCTTTATATGTGGAAAGAGGTAATAAGCATATTACAACTTCTCTCTTTTGTATAAATTATTACTGACAATGGGAACCTGTTATCAAACTACATATGAGTGAGACCTCTCCAGTCATGTAGTCCAAATCCATATTAACTACGATGAATTACATCTTGTAATTTCCATAAGGTCACCCGCTCTCTGTGGGAACCTCTCTTTTGAGGTTTAGAATTGCACCTTTAGGTAACCTCCTCCATACACCAAATGGTATTAAAAGAAAAGCTGAATCTAATTAACTTAAAAACTACTGCTTTTCTTGTCATTAGTAGAGCAAATATTTCTCAGTCAAAGCAAGTGTGCAGCACATTTCTCTTATCACTTGCTGCAAACTTCTAACTCCAGATGAACTTCACTACTTTAGTTTATGTTGCTGTTATTTTCAGGTTGGCTGTATCACACAGCTGCAAAATAACTGCAGTTTGTGCACAAGTGGTTATTCCTCAACTGCAGACTAGTATCTCTCTGTGCCTCCTGACCTGAACTAACTAATTGATTTATGGTTCAGGTTTAAGGTGTTGATTTTGGCTTATAAAGGCACAAGGAGTCTTTGGGTACTTTAGAGGTCTCTAGTAGAACAACTCTGATGAACCTTGCTGCATTGATTTTAGAAATTATTCTTCCACTTGTCCTCTTATAAAACACACTGCACAAACTCCAGCGCAGACAGCAATTCACCTGTCTAGCACTGGCTAAGCAAGTTTTCCTTAGAATTTGGATTGGGGTTGGGTTTTGATTTTATGTTTTTAGCAATAAAATTGAAAAAAAAGTGTGACTAATTTCCATCCCGAGTTCAGCCTCCAAGTATTTTTAATGTAAAACAAAAAAGCAAATGTAAGATTTACAGTTCTTCTAAGGCATTAATGCTAGATTTACAGTTCTTCTGAGGCATTAATGCTATCACCCTTTTGTTCATAAATGTGAGGGTTGTAACACTTGAGAAGTGCAAGGTCAAGGGTTTGTGTTTTCTGTTCAAGGAAAATAAAATCCAATTCCTTCACCTTCCAGGAAAATGCTCCTAGCACCATCACTGGGAACACCCAGTGCAGAGCATTCCCAAAGCTTTACAGAATTATTTGAACATTGGCAAGACAACAGCCTGAGATACACAACTTGTACTGTACTAAGTGATCCTATTTTAAATTGATTTTATCAACCACTGATCAAAGATTTAAACCCAGCCCTCCCACAACTATTTTTTTTAATCCTAGGTTATAAAATCATTGTAAAAAGAGTTTCCCCTCGATTTTTTTCACTGATACTTCTGTTCTACACAGAACACTTAAACAGTCACAGGCACAGTCAGTAGGTGATTCACTCATTTCCTGAAAAAAATCTAACTCCATTCTAGGCACTCAACTCTTTGAAAATTTAATAAAATTATTAAGTACATATCCTCCAAATAGTTCAATGACTAAGTCACTGTGTTAGGAAACAAGAAATCAATCTCCCCTTCAGATGAAGATAGTGAACACAGACTTTCCACAATCTCAGCAAGTGCTTTAACCACCAAGATGCTATTATTAATTTATTATTAAATTGTCCTTGAAACACATCAGGAGCAGAAAACTTCCTGAGATTCTGTACACCCAGCAGACAAGCACTGCATGAGCATGGCAATCAAGCATGAAAAGGCTCTAGGACAGCGGCTACAGGAACTCTGCCAACCTCTGATCCCCAGAGAAGAAACTGTTCTGGTTCCCATCCCAGAACAACTCCTCAAGATCACCTGTTGTCACTTCAAGCAGCTGCACAAAATATTATGGAACCCCAAAAACCAGAAGGGAATTACCAGGATGAGATGGCATTCACCTTGCAAAATAACTCCAGGGGAAGGCAAGAATTAACTGAACTAGCAGCCATGAGCAATCTGATACCTGAGACTTTCCCTGACACCTGCAAGAGTATGGAGTGACAAATGCCAGGATGTTTTCGGGGGTTTTTAGCCATGAGCAATCTGATACCTGAGACTTTCCCTGACACCTGCAAGAGTATGGAGTGACAAACACCAGGATGTCTTCGGGGGTTTTTTTAGTTGGTTTTTTTTTTTTTTTTGTGGGAGTATTTTGGTTAACACTTGTGTCACAGTTGGGAACAGACCAAATGGTTTCTGAAAAAAATTTTTCCATTATGCATCTCTTAGAAATCTTGTTGATGGTAGCTGCACATGAATATGAAAGACCCTGTAACAATTAGGGAAAAAAATTCCAGAAATCTAAGCAGCTTCAGGGTAGGAACAAAGGTCCTTATATCAAGAGACAATTGGTTTAAAGGCAGGAGATGGCAGGTAGAAGCGATCGGCTCATACAGCAGAAGACAGACATCACTGGTGACTACTAAGGTACAACCCAGAAAGAGAGATGACAAAAGTCCACAAGCCTTCCCATTATTTGTATACAAAAGTACTTAGAAATGTAAGTTAATCAAGGCTACCCTGCCTTTTTTGTCTCTTGACAAAGCAATTTGGTCACTTTATTCACCCAGCAGTGGAAATGACACACCAGCACCTCCCAGGTTCTGTTGTTCTGCAACTCATCAGGATACAGCAGAGCAGCTCTTTTGGCATATCCAGGAGTTCAGTTAAGACCTTGGAAATATGAGAAGCAAAGTGCTTTTCTCCAGTAGCCAAAATAATCACACTGCAACCAAGGATCATAAAGAATTGTTTCCACTGCATGAAACAGGCCTGAGTTTTCCTTCACAACCCTGGGCCACAGTTATGTAGAACAGCACTCCTTTACCACTTGCAAATCTTCCATTGTGATCAACAAGAAATTTGCATTGAGAAGAAAATCTTTACTGATACACAGAGAAGTGTAGAGAAAAGGCTTCCTTGTTTCTTTTGGCTTCCAACTTTTATGACCTGTGCTGCCTATGACCTCTCAACACAGCAAGTTTAACACCAGCCCAGAGTTTATCTCTCAACACAGAACTGTTCAGCTACTGATCATTACACATCAGAAGTGGGAGACTTCCACAGAGATATTGCAGCATCCTTCCCTTAGCTCTAGAGAACCCATTCAAATCCTTCAGCACAGTGCCCAGGGGTCACTGTCTGAGCCCAGAAACACTGCTCTGCTGATAAAACCACACTGGGACAACACTGTACATGTGTGTCTCCTAGCCAGCCTTCTCACAGGACTGTTATGAACTCTGCATGTCTTGCAGCCAGCCAGCTGTGTAATGACAGCTGCATTGTCTGACTGCCATTTAAAACAGTGCTTACATGTAAAAACACCTGTCAAGTATGAGGTAATGGATCACTTATGGAATTACCTGTGAACATGGAATATATGCTACAATACATCCCAAACACTTCCATATTATCATTGTCAGGATGTATAAACAACCAAACACACTGAAAGGAGCAAAATTACATGCAAGTACCAAACCAGGACTGTTGCACCTTTATGGAAGAAAAACATACAACATTTTCTCCCAGTGTAGGCATGTATTTGCACGTCTGTAAAACACACTCTTTTAAAACATTAAAAAGCCCTGTGCCAATATTTATCTCAGCTTTGGCACAGTTTATTCCTGTTCAGCTTTAATGAAAAATAATTTCTGTCAGATTGAAATGCAACTGCAATAAAGTATAAACTCATGTCCCTGCATCAACTTAATCGAATCAGTTTTGAGTTCTACTGCTAATGAGGATCAGCACTCTCAGTTTTCATATCAGCTCTGAAAAAGACAGGAAACCATGCCTGTCACAAAATTATGTTGAAATTGCTAAAAAAAAGGAAGAGAAAAAACCAAAAAATTGAATCTTTGAATACTTCTCCAACTGTATACCCATCTCATCATTCAGACCAGCTTAGCTCCAGGTAGTACAGGGCCTGAATGTAAGCTCCAAGAGCAACTGAGGAGTTTTTACCTTCCTTTTCCTCCAACAGGTCACCATGTGTAGCCACTGGTTTGTTAGTGTGAGTCTTTTGTTTTAACTTTCATTATCTCTTCTGAAGGATCAAGTCTTTCCATTTGAAAATGCGGCAAAATACAACAAACATCTGAAAGGAATTACCAGGGATTTGAGGAAGAATATGAAGCCTATTTTAAGAAAACAACAATTTAAGCTATGCATTGTTAAAAGTAAGCCTGTCAGCTGCTCATTTGCTCCAGAGCTGCAGAGGTTGTCTGAAGCAAAGCACTGCTTGCACATTATAAATGAGAGCACAAATCAGAAGAAACATTCACTAATGAGCAAACGGCATTTACTGACGGCGGCAATTGTACTGCAGCAACATAATTCTTTTCCCTTTGATTAGGAACCTCACACTACAACCAACCTGGGGAAAAATTTAGGGGCTGTGTCCTTAAATACAAGCTTGGACTTCTCCCTCTTTCAAGTCCTAGACATTTCCAAAACAGTGAGCAAGAAAAATGAAATTTGCTGACCAGATGTGGATGAAGGAATGCAATGTAACCCACCCCGGGGTCTGGTTCTCAAGAACTACACATCTTTTCTCATCTTTCAGCAAGCAAAACAGATCATTTTTTTACCATTCATCCTCAGTGGTACCCCAAGAGGGAAAAGCCAGCATTTTGAAAGCATAAATGTTTCGTTTATTCAATAGTGCCTTAAGCACTTTTGTTATCATTTTAATACTTTCCTCCTTTACTTTTGTTTCTAAATTGAGGGGTATAAACATACAGCTAGAAAAGGCACTTCAGTGAACACAGACCTTACTACTGTTGCATTTTTCCTAGCAACTCATTCACAACTACTATATCTCTCTATAAATGTATGATTTTTGACTTTTCTCCAAGATGTACTGAGCTGACTTTCCATTATATACCATTTGTATACAAAAATTGAGAGTTTCCTCTTCTTTTTTTTGTGTTATTTATTTAATATGAAGCTAGATTATTTTGGCAAAACTTTCATTTTACTGATGTCTTTTTAAAATAAATATACAATTCTGGAATATTTTCTACACTTTACTTACATGAGAATTACTGAATTCAGTTGTTCTACTAGAATTGCTAACCACAATAATAGGTTACAATATCCCCTCCAAGTTCTCTCCTGGTTGCAAACACTTTGGGGAAATGTGCTATTTTTCTTTTTCTTGACTACAATTATGTATTCAATAATTCTTTAATCAAGTATTGTAGAAGGTCTTCATTAGCTACATTTTGCATTCTCACTATGCCTCCTCATGCTGTACTGGCAAAGGCTGAAGATAAGATAACTAGGAAAGCTAAATAAAGAAAAAGTAGTATTTAATTACAATGGAAATATCCATAAAGAACTCTATTATAACCCTAAAACATCTCTGAGTAATGTATCTGAAGACACAGAATTTTATACCTCACAGCAACAAATGTTAAAATACCCATCTCAGTTCTTTCTAAGCACCAGATTCCAGAGGATAGCAGGAACCAACAGGCGTGCCTGAATGCTTGATGAGACGCCAGCTGAGCTCCCTCATTATTGTCTAGAAAGCAGCGGAATATTTTAAAGGCACTACCTCTTAAGAGAAGAGTTCATTTACAGTTACATTAAGCAGAATGCAAGTTACCCCCAGGGTTATCTCAAACCTGTGAAAACTTGGAACTCCCACACAATTTATGCCAGAGAGCACTCAGCTTTCATTTATATGGTCCTCACCCTGCTTTTTCTACAGCAACAGAAACAACACTTGGCGAGACCCCAGCAGGGAAAGAGTCCCAAAAGAATAAGAAATGGCTGTTTGAAGCCATTGGAGATCTCATTTATGGACACCCTACTTCAAGAGAGAAATGCCATAAATTAACTCCCATTGTTTTTTATCTAGACAGTGAAATATTATCTGTCCAACTCCTTATTACAGTGAAATAATTTCCAGACACACTGTTCCAATGGATAAAAAGTTGTAAAACAACCATAACTATTATGCATAAATAAGGCACATAAATAAATCGCATTTCAGTTTCCTTATTTGTACTTCAAGGAATGAGAGAAGGCTGCAAAATTTTCCCATAAAGTCAGCAATCTAACTTCCTGATTTATATATTTGATCACAATACCATAATCTGCATTTTTTAATCCGCAATTCACAGAATAGAACACATAACAGTAAGTATGCAGATTATATATTAATCATCTTAAACACAGCACCTTATACAAAAGGGAAGGAAAAAAGATAATTCTGTTTGTGAGAGCATCTGACACTCATTCACCACAAAATCACTGAGTGGCAACAAAAAACATTGAGCCTGACAAATGGGTTTCTCTGCAAACTGCAACAGTACAGAGTTTGGTACAGCAGACCACTTTTTCAGGCAAACAAAGTAAATACCTTATACAAGAAGGAACATTTACAATATTTAATACATTTCCACATTTGACAAAAATATTTGCCTCAAAGTCAGTCTTCCAAAAAGTGCTCAAAACATAAGCACATGCTTCACTGGTTCTTTAAAACCATTTTGAAGTAGCCCTTCTGCCCTATTAATGCAGAAAGTAGGCATAAGGAGATTACACCGAAATTTTTTCCAGCTCCACTTCTGATACTGCTAAAGTTTATTACCTTAGTCCATATCAGACCATCAATGATTTACATATTTCTTCACTTCCTGGAGAGAACTGTCTACCTGTCCATATCCATGACCTCAAGGAATTACCAGAACTCCACTGTCAAGGCAAAGCTAAGACTGGAATTTCAAGCCAAAGATCCACTCATGCCATGTATTGTATATTCCAAACTAACACTCAAACCATTTACCTTGAACCAACAGTGAACTACTATTTGCTTATTTATTCCAATAAATCATGAATGAAAAATAAATACTGAATTTAACTCTTCTAGAAATGTGGCACACTGCATGAAGATGAATTGCTTATCTCAATAGATCAAAACAGTACCACCTATAAGATCCAAAACAAATCCATCCAGTAGATTTGATGCATATTTCTAAAATACTACCCCGACCCTTCAGTTTTTCTTCATAAATGTAAGCCTATCAGAGGTTTAAATCAGAGGCCAAATCAGAGAACTCATCTCCTGTCAAGAAGCTGCTCTCTCTCATTTCTCAGGCAGAAGTGACAGACTGTTCACTCATGTCACTCCATACCCTTCCTCACCTGTATGACTTATACCCAAAACCCTGGCACGCTTCCATGTCTCAGAAGTCCATCTGTGTGGATTTACTGAAGCTACTTACATCTCAGATCCCATACAGTAGGCACAAGGCAGGCATTTGTGGAGAACAGCAGGGAAATTAAGCCACTACAAGACCTTCTGATCCTCAGTTTCACCTGAAACTCACCAGCTGTAGCCATCCCAGTGACTCAACACCAGCAACCTCTGTTCATTGGCACAGAGATCATGACCAGTTAATGCAAACCTGGCCATGTTCATAGCAGCATCCAAAATGGGGTGGCTGCATTTCAGCTCCCTTTTCAGAACAGTTCTTGGTCTGTACCAGCTTCAGCGAATGTAGACCAAAAGTGCTACAGAAACCATTCTAATAGTTTAACAGTATAGATAATCAGCCTCCCAGGGGCTCAGAAACCTTCCCAATCTATATGGAAATACTGCTAGCATCATTTTGATTCTCAGCACACACAACTCACTTAATGGGCTCCTACACACCACTTGGGTATTCACTTTACCACTGCAAAAATAAAATTCACTTCTAATAAACAAACAAACAAAAAAAAGTGAAAGGTAACACACAATAATTATAACTTAATGTATAATTATAACCTGATATCATCACAGGCTTTGAACCGTCTGGATACACTTACTCTAAGTTCTATAGTTTACACACAAAAACACCTATGAGTTCCTTCAGTTTCTAATGATTGTCCAGGGAATAACTGCAAGTTTTATGATGATCCATAGGTACTCTCAGTGAATCCACCTTAGTGTAGCTGGTCCCTGACAAATACACACAGCTCCATACGAGCACTCTTGGATGCATGTAAAAACAGCCGTCCCCTGCCAGTCAAAATAGCACGGGAATAAAGGCTGTTGATGAAATTAAGAACAAGTACCAAACCCTCTGACGCTCCCGAATCCACTCTATTTAAAGCCTGACTGATAAGTATATTCCACAGGAGAAGAGAAATTTAGGGAAGAGTCCCCCCTCAGCACAGGGAACGGGAATGCACCGGAAGAGAAACAGCGCCATCTACTGACAGCAGCGGGGTACTCGTAAACGACGGCTCCCCGTGGATTTGGGATAGCTTTCCCCTCCCAGTCACAATCTAAAAGTACAGAAAACGTCCCACGAACCAAGCTGTGGCACAGAAATGTGGAATTAGGAAAGTTTTTATAGTACCATTCATTGGACAAACTTGAAAGTTTAACTCTTGAGTATCACATGAGCTGTAAATGATGACCAGGAGTTACCCAGTCTCTCTACTTCCTTCAAGGCTTTACCTAACTCTGCCATCCACATCCAACCTGACTGCCTGATATTAAGTATTTCCTACGAAGTATATTTATATCCCCTTGCTACACAACCCATTCCAGTATATACCTCTGCCTTCCTAAAATTTTGCTAGCACTCAAACCAAACATTCTCTTGGCATTTAAGGTCTGTATTTTTCATTCTGCTAAAACTGCACTCTCCCATTCCTTTTCAACAGTATTGTACACAGCTGACTCCAACTTCTTCCCAGCCTTATCTGCTTAAAATGACCATTTGTCAGTCATTCCCCATTATCACAACTGACGGACTAGCATTCTTTGCTCTTCTTAAAAATCCAGTCTGTCTATGTCATTATGTAAAAACGAGCCATAAAACTGGATACAACAGATTGGCTTGGTCTTTCTGGTAAAAGATAGAAAATTGGTTCATTTATCCTCTGTGCAGTAACAGGTTATGAAGCTCATAAAGCCCAGCTAAGGTTCATATCCAGAAAACCTATTACTGTTTCCTAGACTGTACAACTTATTTTCCAATAAAAAAGAAGCATCAGACTCTTCTGTTCTTGAAAAGTTAGTATTTACTTATCTCCCTATCTTTGCATCATTAAGTAGACAAAGCAACTTTTTTGGACAACCCCTCAGCCAGAAACATTTCTACCATCTTGATTCCCTAAGTCCTTAAGGCACCCTAGATGGATCTTTTAGGATAAAATGTTTACTGCCATGATCACTGGAAAAAAAAATTAAAAAGGAAAAAAAAAAAAGAGAGAGAGTAAAAGGAATCTTCCACAAATATATTTCACCTAAGCCAAAGCTAAAAATGCTGTCATCTACAAGCACTTTGCAACCTGTACAAGGTTTTAACTTGGATATATAGGTAAGAATGTATTTTCAATCCCTTCCATTCACTTTGGCTATGAAAGAGTCATTTTAATCTTTCCAAGGACTTCTATTATTTTCAGATGTGCTTCTAAACAAAACTAATCAATTTCCTGTTCTTAATACTGATTCCTCTCAATAAAGTGAGAAGAGCCTTATCAAATAAAAACAATGCTCAGTCAAGAGCAATCTCTCTTTTTCAAGTTTCATCAAAATTTTAAGGCTTCCAGAAAGGAGGACTGTCAGGGGTTATCAATATGAAAAAATCCACCATTATAATTACATTTTTCTTTCAGTTAGTGATTTCAGATAGACCTCTTGATCTTGGTTCATTACCTACAGTCTTTGAATCCAAAGTAAGTTTAAAACTTGTGTTCCAAATGCCATAAATTAAAATCAAAATACTTCCTTTGCACCTCTGAAAACAAAGAGTTTACTCCTCCTCTGCTCTCAGAATGTAACCTACTTTTGGTAAGAACACTGCCTTCTGTCTGCCACTTGCATCTTCTGCTAAAAGGATCAAATGCCCACAACCCACCTGCACCATTACAGTAATTTTTAGAAAACAGGCACCGCATTACTACAGAAATCTCCCATAATGAAAATCCACAAGGATCTAACAACAAATGAAGCATCTGAGTGCTTATTACTGACTTCAATGACCGTCTTTGAATTGGTTACACTTTGCCACTGAGCTTCAAGTACATGGAAGACAATTTTCCATTTTTAAAACTAAAATCTCATGTCCAGCTTCCCAAAACTAGACAGAATTTCACTTTTACAGCAGTAAAGCATTACATATATAGGATATAAATTTCACCACTATTGCTTCTTATGTTAGTCACCTTATCCATGTGTTACAAAGCTAATACAAATAGGTCTGTATTTGACAGTACATTGTATTGTGTCCTATTTTAATTAAAAATGTTTCAGATCCAAAAAACATCAAGAATCACTTTAAGCATAATTCATATAAGCTTAATTCCTGCTTGCTTATCCAAGGTTCCACAATATTGACCAATGGAGAAAAATGTATTTTTCCCAGAAGCAGCAAAGCAAAACACCCTTGTGAAATCTCAGCAAGCCTTCCACTCACTTCAATGAAACAGCAGCTTTGCTCCCCGACTTCACAGGGAAACCTACCCTCTTTCAAGCCAGGACAAAAAAAAAAAAAAACCAGAGCATGAATAATTTCAAACAAGACACTTGCCTAGCAACTATAAATTGGCTATTTAGGTGTGGTAACTGGAGAAAAAGTGAGCTGAAAGAAAGCAGAACATGAGAAAAACTGGTTGGTTGTTTTCCACTATCAGCTGTGTCAGGTTGAATCATTCACAAGGAAAAGCTGCAATTAGTGGCAGAACAAAGACCACTGGTGATGATGTTCTGGGTAGAAGGTGCTCAATACCATGCAGCCTTACAGATTTTGTAAGAGATAGGCTAATGCTGCTTTGCATCCCTACTGAAAGGACCTAGGTATTAAAAGCACTAATTTTTGTATTTCAAGAGAAAAACTCTTGGCAGACTTCATTAATATATACAAAGACAGTAAAACAATATGGATAGATGAATATGGCACTTAAAAACATGGTTTAGTGGTGGACTTGGCAGTGCTGCATTAACAGCTGGACTCAGTCTTAAAGGTCTTTTTTCAGCCTAAACAGTAGAATGGTTTTCTCAATGTGTATCATAGAAAACCGGGCAGTGTAAAGACACAGTCAAAGCAACAGGCCAACCACACCATCAGTTCCTGCACATTACATTGATTTCCTGTGTGCAAACTGATCACCAAGTTCACGCTTCATGACTAACTATTCCCACCCGGGGCTGGTTTTGGCTAGAGCCAAGCACAGAGCGCCGTACCTCATGTGCAGGATGCCGATGAGGGTGGCGGCGAGGTCGGAGGACATCCTGCCCATGATGCAGCAGCGGCTGAGGCAGGCGAGCAGGCTGGCGGGCAGGCAGGGCAGGAAGTACACGAGCTGCACCAGGCGCCGCTGCGCCTCGGCCGGCAGCAGCACCAGCGTGCCCTCGAGCGGATCTGCGGCACACAGCACACGGTCAGCACGCGCCCCGACACACCCCGACCAACTACCTCAGCTACCCACTGACATGAGGATGTTATAACCAACAGGAAAGAGGGGAAAAAAAGGAGAAAAAAATAAGGCAATACTAGCCTAGAAAATAGGAGGCTTGGAGAAGAACATATTGCTCTCTACAATTACCTTAAAAGAGATTGCTGCCAGGTGAAGGTAAGTCAGCCTCTTCTTCCAGGTAACAAGAGACAGAATGAGAGGAAATTGCCTTAAGGTTGTACCAGGGAATGTTTGGACTGGATATTAGGAAAAATTCCTTCACTGAAAGGGTCGTCAGGCATTGGATCAAGCTGCCCAGGGAAGTGGTGGTATCACCGTCCCCTGAAGTGCTCAAAAAGCATCTGGGGACATGGTTTAGTGGTGGACTTGGCAGTGCTGGGTTACCACTCAGACCTTAGTGGTATTTTTCAACCCAAATGATTCTATGATTCTCTGACACACAAAAACTAAAGTTTCCAGTGTATCAGATTTAAGTCCTACTAACTTGAACTAAGGATCTCAATCTTTTTACCCTCTAGTAAATGACACACATCGTTCATTTTAACCTTTAGGGAACTGAACTAATCTGCAACCCTGCCCCCCATCCAGTCTTTAGGTTCACCTAGGAAACAACAGGATTTTCCACCTACTGCAAGCTGCCTGCCAGGTGAGGGACAAAATTCCTTGTGCTGTAGTGTCAAAGTCTTACCGTATATTCGAGCAGCAGTGGCTTGTAAACTTTGCAACAATTCCTTGTTTGAACGAGAAGCAGCGGAATGAATGATATCAATGAGCTGATTGGAAAGCTCAGGGTTCCTCAAGCCAAGCAGAGCCAGTTGCTGAGGTAAGCCAGCCAACCAACGAGATAAAACTTTACTTCGACTTCTAAAGAAAGAGCGAAAAAATCAGTTGCAGAAAAAAAAAAGATAAAACAACAGAAACCCACACAAACTTCATTTCCCATTCTTGACTAAGTTGCTTTTATTTCTCCTTTCTGGCCCAAACTGAAACAACTGTATGGACAAATCCCATCTTTCATAGGCTACAATTTCTATCACCCTGGCTTATCAAATCAAGTAACATTTAGAAACCAAAAGCATTTAATCAGCTTATTACTAAAGTAATGATCACAAGAAAAAAAGCTGCCAAGTGCAAATCAAGAAGTTCAAAGTAGGTCTTTGAAGATGTCAACAAGAGTAGCATGATGATGATACAGATTATTTCACTCTCAAAGACCTGTCAACAAAAAACTTTTCAAGGAAATTAAGTACCCATGACACAAGAGAGAAGGGCCTTGCACAGAGATGAACTGCTCAGGGGTCAGAGGTCTCAAATCACTTGACATGGAAATAAGTGGATGAGAATAAAACATTTGATTCATCTTCCACAGAAAGAAGCAGATGCTATTATCAAATTAAGCTAGAAGGAGCCAGGATTAAACAAGCAAAAGTAAGTTGGGTCTGGACACAGCTGAGCTTTGTCACTCCCTGCCAGAGGATGCTGCAGTTGCTCTTGATTTAGACTGGTCTAAGGAACGATGAGAAAAGCTCATGATACAGACACCTACTAACTCTTACCAAAATATAAATGCATATGTGCACACACACACAAAGACACACACTACATATGCATATATATACACACAGTGCACGGTATGTGAGCAGTGATCAGGGGTGAAGATAAACTAAAACATCAAGAGAAAACTGAATTCTGAACCATGTAATAAATCAATCGTTTTGGGGTTTTTTCCACAAGGCAGCAACAGGCCAAAAGCTTCTACTTTATCCTTTGAATCAGACACACCTAAAAAACATACACTTTCACAAAAAATTCTGAAAAATGCTCCAATGTGAATTCTGTTCCTCTTAGGCTGTTCTTGACAAGCTCCTGAGAAAAAAAAATAAAAGAACGAGGAGAACGTCAGAGGAGGGCTGAAGGAGCTACGACATCAAACTGAATAGAACAATACAAATGTCCAGGAGCTACTGAACAGCCCGCATTTTGAAGAAATTAAAAAACCCCACTTGTTCATAAAGGAAAGAAATGGAATAATGCAGTACACAAATATTATGTTGTCTTCAAATATCTTGTCAGATATAAGTGTAGTCATACTTTTTTTGCAAAGAAATTTTGAGATTTCATTCACCTGTTACTAAAAAATGTCACAGATCCATGTAGAAGACTAAGAGGAACAGCAGCAAAACTACTGCTACTTGTGATGTCTAAAGATAGAAAGTTAAAGCTTTCCAGATGATCATATGACCACAAGAAAGTGAATGAGATGCTCAAGACTTTCAGGTAAGTACAGAGAACAGTGGTTATGTAACCTCTGGGAAATTAATTAGTATGGAAAAGATCTCTTTTTCACTCTGTGTGAAAAGAGGAGAAAAATGGGATATTCCCAAGTGATTTTCCCTGTCTTTCATATTCCCTACACTTTTTATTATGTTCAGAGCATAGCACTAGATTATTTCTGGCTGTAGATCTAATTACATGTACTCAGGCATTACAATAACAGAAGCTGTAACAAAGCAAAGAAGTTGTAGAAGGGAACAATTTTCCCAAAACTTGACTGTGTTAGCAGATGCCATAACTTCTGAGAGACCTGAGGTTTGATTTTTTCAGTGGCAGAAACAAATCACATCCCCCAGAAAGTCAACTGTGTCCTGGGCTGTATCCAAAGCAGCATGGGCAGAAGGTCAAGGGAGGGGATTCTATTCCTCCAGTCTGCTCTGGTGAGATCCCACCTGGAGTCCTGCATCAAGCTCTGGGTCCCCAAAAGTAAGAAGGACATGGAGCTACTGGAGCGAGTTCAAGGAGGCCATGAAGATCATCAGAGGTCTACAGCACCTCTCCTATGAAGACAGGCTGAGAGAGCTGCTATTCCTCAGCCTGGAGAAGAGAAGGTCTTCCCAAACCCTTAGAGCTGCTTTACAGTACCTGGAAGGGACCTGCAGTTCCCAAATGAGCCAGGACTGATGCATACACATCAGCACATGATTTGTCTTTAAGGTTTTTATGCCCTGGAACTAGATAACTGGCTGAAAAATACATTCTAGGAAAATTAAGATTTGGAGACAATCTGGACACACCTGATTAATGAAAAACTGTTCAACAGCATTACACGGAGAAAACAATCTCCACTTACTGACCACATCTGAAGCAAGTCAGGTATCTAAAAGCTGTCCTTAATTCTAATAGATCCCATGATGAATCAGGAGCCCGGAAGGACAAGAACACTTTCTCAAACCCAGTCTCTTTGGAACCACATCCCCAAAACAACAGAGTATTTTTCTTGAAGAAAGTAAGTCAGAAGGCTACAGAGCCACTATCAGAAAACCAACAAAGGCACTAAGTGACAAGTTCATGACCTCAGGCTGAAGTGATGGAAATGCTCCATGGCTACAAGTGCACGATCTTGACACGTCCACTGACTGCCACACAGTCAGTAACAATATGCTTGTAGCAGTGTACTTGAAGCTAAAATTTAAGTCATTAACACGTAGTACTTATGCTAAGATAGACAACTAAGCTGGCACATCTCCATTTCACAGAGCACACAAACTTCTAAATTCCACTGACACAGAGTCAAAACAGATTCAGAAAGAAGTTTTATGACATCTACACATAAATTCAATATTCTCACTCCCAAAACAAATACACTATTTTGAAATGAAAAACAATACGCCTTTTTTTGCAAAAGGCACAATATGCCTTTACCTGATTCTTTGTGTCCTCAAATCTTCTTTTTGGTAAACTCTGCTAAAAAATTTCAAAAGCAATGTACGAACTGGAAAGAGCAGATTCCTTTGCTGGTATAGTGTATATACTGCTCTTATCAAGGGTTCCGTTGCTACTGGAAAAAAAAATCGGAAGTAATACTTTTTAATCTTCTGATTTTATACATGCACACACACACATAGAGCTGTGATCTTCATCTACAACTTTTTACACTGTAGTCCAGACGGAAGTACCAAAATGTTCTGAAGTAACTTCTGGACTGACTTCTAAACCATTGAAGCAACACTTCTTGTGCAGCTTGTGAAAGAAACAAGAAACAAGAAATAAAGAAACAAAGAAACAAGAAAACAAAGAAAAAAGAAACACAAAAGAATAGAGACAACATGCAAGTGAAAACTTCCGAACTTCCTGAAGACAGGTTGCAAGGTAGCTGAAAAGCAATAAATTCCTGCTTTTCACAGCTACCTTCTAATGCTTTTCCCCTAGTGCAGTAACTTCAGACTAATGTTCTCATTTACTTCTGCTCCCCAAAACCTCACTGTCACATTACCTTCAGCTGTCTTTAACACAACATTTGAAAGCTTTACCACTGTAACCAAATTGGCTAAAATTAGCCAGCAAACACAGAACTTACTGTAATACACTGAAAAAGAGACCAAACATTTCCTTTGGAAACCAGACTAAACCACCACATGGAAAAATTGACAAAGCATGAAAAAATACCTGAATTCAGAGATGACAAGCCTGGAAAGAATAGGAAAGCATCTGAAAACTTAAGCAATACATTAAAGATATAAGACCTTACTCAGTTTGTCACAGAAGAGCTTGTGGTCCCAAGGAATTCAATCAAATTAAGGCATACTTAAGTACAGCAATCAGTTCATTACCTTCATAAACCAAAGCTGAGAAACATCTGTCTTTTCATCCAGGTACACAGATCAGTCTTAGTAAGTTATGTGTGCAAAAACAGATAAAATATTGTGTTCCACGCTGAACAGAGCAACTTCTGCCCACAGAGATGGACAGGAATGTTCCTTTCTAAAAATTATTCTGGATCCAGACAGGGGCCAGTCTTGGTCTGCAAAACTCCTACTCCAAGTTACCATATAAGGATTCTCACTACAAAAATCACCTGAAATGGCATGGTCACATGCCAGCATGAAGCAGGAGCCATTTAGAAGTTGAAATCTAACATACTTTTCAACAGAAAAATAAAAGCCATTTTAATATTTAACGTAACTAAGATATATATTATTAAATTACTTTTAATGCATCAGGAGCATCAGCTTACTCAATTCATGTATTCTTCAGGTGAAGATTCACCTCGGACAGCATTTTTTAAACAGAACGCTGGCTCATCCTTAAATGAATAACAATTATATCTGTATGAAATCTACAGCTAATTGATGAACTGTTAAGTGAAAAAATTAAAAAATAATATTCTAAGTGAGTAGAATTCTCACTTCCCTAAAACTCTGTGGCATGTTAAGTAAAACAGGTCCTACTATTTGAATTGTTTCATGAGAGCTGGACATGTTTAAAAATGGAAGCAATTTTAAAAAGTACTCTTAAAAAGTAATACTTTAGAAGGCCCACATCATACAGATGTCCAAAACATAGCTGAAGAACTCATGAAGTTTTAAAATACTTCAGTTATAACTGGCACATGTCAAGCCTCCTTCTGAAGTGACTGAGTGTGCTTTCCTTCGTTGCATGGAGAAAATTTATCAAAAACACAACTAGCAGGCAAGCTGCTGTTGAAGTCCTACCTGAGAAATGCAAGAATGGAGCAGACCTCCTAGCTACAGAGAGGTTCCAAGTTTGATCTTAAGCAATGGAGATAAATCTTCAGACAACACAGCTACAATCTCTTCCACGCATTCACAGAAAAAGGGGGATATATGCATTTCACCCCAGCATAAATCCCTACTCAAAACAGGCAATCCATAAAAATGGAACCATGCTTGTGCAGGATAATGCACAGGAGGTTCACTATGGTTTTATTCAATCTCTTTTTTCATTAGGTCTTTTGGTTTTTCCATGTAAGCTTCTCCTCTTTTGATTTCCATTGTGCTCCAAACATTTTATTTTTTTTCCTGTAATGGCTTATTTTTCACTTTGCATTGTCTTCTAAATAACACATACCCTTCCAGGCTTTAATCTCAATGTCAAATTGTTTTCAACAAGTTAAGAGAGTTATTTTTTTTTTGTATGCACCGTCTTTTGCAGTCCCATCTGGAACAACTCAGTTCAAAATTTCTAGAAATTTTGAAATAAAATCCAAAAACCAATGAAGGACAGAATGTTCTTCCATAGCATCACATAATAATTAAAGTGGGAATGAATGACTTTGAGCTCATTTGAAACAGGATCAGCTAGATCTGGCTGCTCACAACTATGTCCAGAGGGCTTCTGAGTATTTCCAAGGATGGAGACTCCACTGTCACTATGGGCAACCCGTGCCTTGGTCATCTTTACAGTCAAAAGGGTGTTCCCCATGTTCAGACAGCATCTCCTGTGTTTCAGTTTTGTGCCCACTGCTTGTCCTGTCACTGGACACCACTGAAAAGAGCCTGGATCCCCCTTCTTTGCACCCCCACTTCAAGTATTTACATATATTGATGAGATGTTTCCCAAATCTTCCCAACTCCAGTTAACTCAGCCTTTCCTCCCAGGTTGAGATGCTCCAGTGTCTTCACCATCTTCACAGCCTTTCCTAGACTCTCACCTGTATATCCATGCCACTCTTCTACTGGGGAGCCCTAAACTGGACACGCTGCTCCAGGAGTGCCATACCAGTGCAGAGCAGAGGGGAAGGATTACCTCCCTCAACCTGCTGTCAAATCTCCCAATGCAGCCCAGGACCCCACTGGGCTTCTTTGTCACAAGGACCCATTGCTGGCTCCACCCAGAGCCCTGGTCCTTCACTGCCAAGCTGCTTCCACCTGGTTGTCCCCCAGCATGTACAGGTGCCTGGGATTGTTCCTCTCCAGATGCAGGGCTTTGCACTTCTCCTTGTTGAACCATCCTCCTGTTGCTCCAGTATGTCAAGGCTGTATTTCCTCTACAGCTGGTAGACTAATTACAGTCTGACATCTAGTCAGGCTTTTAGTACTGCACAAGGATTACCTTGAAGGGGTGAGATAAACCATCCACATGAACAGACACAGCTTTGTGAGGTAACTAATTTCACACTGAGCTTCTACAGGATCAGCAGAAAATTACTAAATTATCCACTATTTGGTAGAAGTTTGGCAAAGCTAAAAAAAAATCAATTTCATTACAAAGAAAGGCCTGAAATATATGATCTAACAACTGCTTGGAAGCTACTTTCCTGAGTAGCAACTCTGCTTTAGCTCAGGTGGTGCAACAGGCCCTGACTCTGGATTATTATTTTCCTTTAACATAAAGCTAAACTTGAAGTGCAGATAGGAATGAGTAGTTATTACCTTTGTCACCAGAGACATGGGAATAGACAGATTCCCAATTAAAATGGATTTGGCAGGAAATATAACTAACTGCCAAAACGTATTTGATGGACATTTGACATCTTTTCATTTCACAACTCTAACAATTGTAGCTGTTGCTAAGGGCTTTTCTATAAACTACTTGGATGTGGAATTCATTTCTATCACACTGGTAAAACATAAAAGACTGCTGACACTTTTCTGGTTCCTGATAAAGTCCTTCCTTGAAGTTCTATATATCCAAGATCTCATTTGGAATACAACTAAGTAGCACTTGAAATGAAAGAAAAAAAGCAAGCTAAAATATTAGACTGGTCCTGCAAGTCACAACTGGAAATGTTTTCTCTTAGAAAAGAATTCAAATCAAACACCTTGGAAAATACTCAACAGCAGCTTCCATCAAAAGTATCTTGGCATTTCACATCACCACAGAACTAAAATGATCATCTGACAGTACTTGAGACAGTCTACAATGATTAAATGTTAATGATAAAATAAGGACTGTTACATTAAAGTATCATGCACCTCTACAGCCTAGTAGTTATTTTTCAATATAAAGCTAATCCTCCATTTACAAGAGCATCTTAAGAAGCAAAACTAGAGAACAGGTACAAATATATTCATACTTTGGATATCAACAGTATGAATCTAACAGCATTCCAAAAATAGTCTCCAATGCTACATGCAAGGATATGACCATGAAATTCGTTCTACCTTGAGTACAAATACATTTTGATGTAACAACTGAGAACGTAAGGTGCAGCATTAAAATGCTAAAACAACTCAAAGCTTTGTCAGTGCATAATTTTGCTTTCCAGAAACTACTCATCTTACCCTTGTTTTGCTGTATTTGCATTAGTCTCCAAGTCACCCCAAGCAATCTGTTCACTTGTTTGCTATTCAACTTGCTGCCATCCTGAAGAGTGTCTGTGACAAATTTCCTTATCATGTCCAGCCAACCAGAGTCTGTCTGAAGTGTTGAAGCGCTTGCTAATGAAACCATTATGTCACACAAGGTTAAATTCAGTAAAAGATGGTCGATGTTGTTTGAGGATTTCATACAGTTCCTGTTGCTAGGGGGAGGAGCAGGGGAGAACAGATTTTAAAAATTATTTTTGAAATAAAAATGGACACCAGAGCTAATACCCCTTGTACATACACCAGTGCTCTACATAGACTGCAAAGGTGAAGAATGATTTCAGAACAACTTTAGCATTAATTTAGTCCCACATCTGGGCACTGAGAATGGAGACAAGTTACTACTGGCCTGTAGCAAAACAGAATTGGTGCATCTGTTCTGACAGCCCAATAGAGAAGAAATGTTTGTTTGGCTTCTACTGCAGTACTGCTTTGCCCTACAGCACAGCCACAGTGTGCCCACCTCCCCTCCTAGCTGTCCTCACCCGGCCCCATAATACAACTTGAGAAGACTATATGGAGGTGAAAAGAATGTTTGAACTATGTTTAATGTAATTCAGCAGTCAGCTGAAGAAAACATGCAAAAATATGAAACCAGTCAGCCTAAAACAATCACCATTGAGCAATGTGCAAATTCCAGATCAAGAGTTGAATAAAATACCTTCATTTCCCTAAGGCAGCACTTAATTTTCTACTGGATGCTATTCAGACAACTTCCTATACAACACAAAAGGAACAACTAAAACCTCTCAATTTGAAGCAGTGCAACCTTCCTATAACTGCATCTCCACAGATCCTCAAGAAATACACAATAAAAAGTTTTATTTTCCACCATTAAAAACTTAATATTTGATAAAGCATGTGAGTCACATTGTCCCACTTCTCTTATGAAATTAAAAGCTGGTACACGACATTGATTTTACTCTCACCTTTTGCACGGATCTTTCTTTTTGTGTTTTACTGTGTCTTGTAAAGAATACGGAAAATGACGCATGAAGTGATGCTTGAAATCAACAAGGTAATTCATTCGAAGCCATAGTTCCTGTTAAGGACAGCAGATGATAGACAGAAAACAGGGTAGCAAATTAAATAAATCCAGACAATTATGTCCCAAAAGTCATTATTGGAATCAATGAAACTAGGAACTTTAGCTTCTGATTCCAAGTTGTTTATACACTTTTACTTTCAAGTGCTGTGCATGAAGGTCCACAAAACAAGGGAGTATAACAAGATGCTGTAAGTTAAAGTTGAGCAACATGTTGCTAACTGAACCACTTTATTTTTTAGCACATATTTATGTGGATATATACAATATTAATCTGAGTTACAGATCTGAATAAAAGTACTTTTATAACAATTTATCAGGGTTCTTAAAATCAGAGTGGACTCTGTCCTGAGTTTTCCATTAAAACATATTCCAATACTTCTTTCACCTTTCCCTGTCATTAATGTACTTGTGGCTCAAAGCCCACTGACAAAACATTTTCCAGTAGAGAGGCCACTCTTACAGAAGAATGAGTCAGTATTTTAAAATAATTTTGCTTTGCAGGCTAGCAGACAGTCACCATTCCACAAAGTGTCCAGCAGAACTCACCACTAAAAAAGCCTGCATTGCTATCAAATTGATCAGGCAGAATAATCTTTTCGATATTCAACTATTAAGAGCAGAGAATGGCCATTAAACTATTTCAAAGATCAATAGCTTTCTACCAAGCATACTCAGAGTGGTTTTCCACAGTGACTGTAATAATCACTTTGGCCTGTAAGCCCAAGGGCTATTAAATAAGCAAAGGTTTCATTTTCAAACTGAGCTATCTGAATGCATTTTGTATATAATGGTAACTATAAAGACAAAACAAACCATTAATCAAAAATTAAATTTGCTCCATAAAAAAAAAAAGTTGTATGAACCTCTGATTTGTATATAATGGTAACTATAAAGACAAAACAAACCATTAATCGAAAATGAAATTTGCTCCATAAAAAAAAAAAATGTTGTATGAACCTCGGATTTTTTTTTCTCCCCACAAAAAACTTAAGGTCATAATCCAACTGTGTGTACCCAAACCAGTTCATGTGACCAAAATACAGGCACCCTATGGCTAAGTGTAGCAGTTCTCCAGGATCCTTCAGAAAAAGGCTAGGGACAGGAGGCTGCCACAGGAATTTACCAGGTCAAGTGCCTGCTTTTTGCCCACTTCCAAGAGGGCCTCTAGAAAAGATGAAGAAGAAAAAGGAGGAACAGTGTGCTTTGCTCAGACACACTGAATCAATCCCTCAAAGCTGGGTATGTTTGGTAACTTTGATCTAATGTAATGATTCCACAATCGTTTTCCATTAATTATCCTATGTGTAGCTTTCCATTTAGCAAAGGCACCTACAGTCCTATACACAGGTTAAACCAAGAGCTGCCAAGACATTTCTTCCAATAGCCAAATTTTCCAATTTGCAAATTTTTTGGAAAAGCAGCAAAAGTTACCAAAATAAGTAATTCAGTTATCTAAGTAAAATACAGAGAAAATAACCTGGGCAAAAAAACCAAAAACAACTTCAGAGGATACCTCCTAAAATCCTTTTTGATCCAATGTCTTACGATCCTACCAATCATGACGCAGCAACACAGATTGCACCAAGCAATTACAGGATCTCAGACCGCCATTATCTTCTACCTTTCCAAACATTTAGGGTTTTTTAATTCCCACCCATCCCCATGAAATTTTTCAACACACAAAAAACAAGGAACAAACAACCCCATTCTACACTTTGCTCTAATTTATATTCTAGAGGTTATCTGGGAGACAAAATGCTCCTCTTCTCCATTACTATTTCCAGTTTCAAAACGTTTGTGCTGTAGTCAAGGAGGATTCCTGGAGACTATTTACTGAACTCATGGCTCAGTTCAACAGATTCTTTTCTACAATAAGAGGCAACAAAATCCAGATAGAAAATCTACTCAACATCTAGGCTTTTTCTCTCTTAACAAAGTGCCTTCAGTACTTCAAATCACCAAACCACTAGTTTCTTGTCCAAACAAAATGAACTGTCATCATTATGCCATGGATCATTTCTCCCTTACCATTTTGTATGTTTCATCGTGTCGCTTTGTGAGTTTCCACAATAAATGTATTATGCTAAGAACTTGCTGCATAAGCTGCTGAGATTCTGATTCCAAAAGGTTTCCAAGAATGGGAGCTGATTGTGCAGGAGATGCTTCAATCCAGCACTCAATCAGTAATGGAATTATTATCTCAATAAAACCTTTTAAGTTTTCAGCCGAGGACAGGCCTTTTTCTGCACTGTCCATTACACTTGTCAGAGACCTAAACAACAAAAGCAAAAAAGCATAAAAAGGTAAAGATCACACCTTTCAAAACAAGATTACAGTAATATCACTTTCCTGTTTTCTGAATAATGGGAAAAGTTACTTTTTTAACACGTCAAATATTTGCTGGCTTTCTTGCTAGATATTTCAGTATGGAAAAAAGGAGTTCAAACCATCTACAACAAACCTGCTCCCAAGTCTCCCTGCAAGTTTGTGTGCTTCTTTAATACCTTCTTAGATTTCAGTATTTCTTTCCCCATTGTTACATGTAAAGTCTATGAAATGGAGAAATAAAATATGCATTATCCTATCACCTTCAACCAACGAGAAGGAATTAATTACATTCAGCACAACAAAATAATAAAAAAACCCTTTTAAGCTCATTAAAGCAAAATAACGAAGCTGACTACAAGGTGTTGTCAAATGCATGAGGTTTATTACAGTTAATGACCATCTCCAACTATAATAAACACAATGCTTTTCATATTAAACGTGGAAAAGAATGTTCCTGTAAAAATATACCTTCGGTTGCCACCTGATGTTTAGCTATTATGCACTGAAAAGCAACTCAACAGAAAATTATCTGAAAAATGAAATTTTTAAAAATTAAAACTAAGACATAGTTTAAATTAAAATAATGTCTGCCAGAAATCAAGAAAACCAACTCTTCTTCTCCCCCACGCAAAAAACACTTTATGTCTCTGAAAGGATAATCAGCAGATATGACCCAAACCTGCTACTGGATAAATTCAAGCAATTTGTATCCAATTTAAAAAGAAGATTCATTAAAATAACTAGAACTCTGAATAATTCCTGTTAATTCTAAGGAGTAGATTCCTTAAAAAAAGGCAACAACAGTTTCAATCGATCATTTGTAAAATTGTTTTCCATTGCGATTTTGTTTCCTAATTCAAAGCAGGGAATTCCTATCGTAATTCTAATTTCCTAACATACATAAGATTAGCACACTGAACCTCCTGCTAAACTCCCCTCTATTTCAGTGATGATCTCCAAGTCATTTTTCTTTACATATACACTCAAAATAGGAACTGAAAAACTTTCAACAGACCTGCAGAAGTTTTGTTGACAAGTATTTTAATTTCATATAGATGATGTAAAGCAGTTTTCCCTAGTCACTCCTAAATTATCCAATTAGTTATATCTTCTATTAGTTATATCCTTCTAGCTACCCGCTGTTGCCATCATCTATAATACAAATAATAATAATTTTATTCCATCATTTCTCTCTAGTTGATATCAGTGTATTAAGAAAATTACTAAACCAAAACCCAGGTATTAATGACTTGTAAAAGGAACAGGGAGAAGGAATAAAAACAAAGTGTGAGACAAATACAAGCTAATTTTCAATGATGGCAAGATGGGGGAGAGAATTTAGATCTCCACCACAAAATAAAAGGGATAAGTGGAAACATAACTGATCATAAGAAAAAAAAATTGCTTTACTTTTACTTACTACAATTATCAAACATGTTAAAATTGTATAAAGCTTAGCTTTAACTGCAGCAACCAATATATCCAATAAATATAATTTGGTTAATTTGTTCATTTTTTTGCCTTATTTCCCTTCTGTAGTGCAGGCACTGCAGTAGACACTGACTTCTTTCAGACTAGAAAGAGTTTAAGGTGAATGGTTCTTAGAATTTTTAATGCTCAGTCATCTCAAATACAGCAGACAAATCCCATCTTTCAGTTACAATCACAATGAGTTCTAAAGCTGGTTGATACCAAGACTATAATCTCATTGAAAAAGTGAGGTTGTCCTGTAAGTGCTATGCTGTGACAGGATTTTGCACTCAGATGAGAGTCTGAAATTTCAGTAATTGGCTGGAATAGTTCTGAAGTAGTAGTCTTTAGTAATTTCTTTTCTAAAAAATACCTGATATTACAGCAGAACACTGGAATTCCAGCAATTCATTTAAGGAACACAAAAATCTCCCAATCAAAAAGTGAACAGTGCATGAAACCTGAGGAGCTGGTAATCCACACTAGAAGATTTCTACAGAAGCATAACACACACACAACTATTTCAGTACGTTTCTGAAACAAGGAATGGAAAAAGGAAGAATTAATGCCAAAAGGGATACTCCTCCCAGCTGCTGAAAGTACTGGGATAAGAATACTTAGCATAGCTTTCAAGTACCCTTGCAGAAGAAGCCCCTATCTCTCAAGGTAAGATTCCTCTACATATTCAAGGTTAACAATGAAAGTGTAAAATAAATTTCAAGTGCCAGTAACAGATGATGACAAAGCATTATAGCAATCTGTCCAGCATTTATTTGATTAGTACAGTATCCTTAACAATACAGGTTCATTCAACCTGAGGAGACTTGATGTCAATCGTGCTGTCACTTATCTGTTATCACTACTCTTGAGTGGAAGGGTGACTTTTACAAACACTGCAAAGCATGTTACCTTTATATCAGAATGAAATACTATTGAAGGGAGCTGCAAAATATTTGTGTACCCCCTAACCTGCCATTTTTCTTTAAAATGCCAGCATTTTTATACAGCAGGACCAAACAAACAAAAATTGTGCAAATATCTGACATTTGACAGTAAGACAACAGAAATTCAGCAAAGAGAAGTCAAGGAAGTGTAAAAGAAAAGAGAAAAAAAGGAAATAACTTGCTGCTCTTTAAAACAGAAGAAGTCTTTGGAAGTTAAGTTTTTACGGCTTGCAGTTAAGCCAGGTTACTTGTCCTCCTTTTCTGTGTGCACTGCCAAATGCAGCAAACACACAGCACACCGAGTGAACTGCATTCTCCATTTCTCTTTGATGCACATGTACATATTTATTGGCTGTGCTTCATCTTCCATCTCAGTTTCTCAAGTCACTTTTGCTTTTCCCTGTAGCTTCATCTTGAACTCTCTCAGCAGAATCTGAAGCTCAACTGTTTCTCTTCCAGTAAAAAAAAAACAACCCAAAAATCACACGCCTTGGTACCACCACATGTGAGTTGCAAAGGCTTTCTGGTTTTCCACACCTGAAATGAGTTTGATGTAAAAAGCAGCACAGTCAGAAAGCACATAATGCAGAGAAAACATTCTAACAATTTTCTAATACACTGCAATTTTAATTTACAGATCTACCACACAACAGAAGATAACGAAGTCTTAAGATTTGCATCATTGAATCATCCAGCATTCCAAGCTCAGAATCTATTATTTTTATTAAACAGTAATACTGCAAACTGATTCAGAAAATCTCATTCCATAATCACTAGGTTATCATTGATATGTCAGCCCTGTTCAATGAGCTTGCAAGATTAAATACAGGATACAGAAACTTTAAAAATTTAGTATGCTGTTATGCTGTTTGGAAAAACAAAGCTGAAACTTACTTGCAGTATTCGTGACAAGACCACCAATACACACACACTGCAAATAATTACTGATGGTTTGGTCAACTCATTATCCTTAGCTAGTCATAGACCTGACTATTTGACTTTAAACACGCACACACACACTGAGTATTGCACCTCCTATTACAGCTAATGTCTGTCCTTGCAGTAATGGCCATAGCAGAGGCCTGGGAATGCCTGTAAAAGGCAACAATTGGGATTGAAAGTGACAGAATTAAACACCTTTAGATTATTAGAAATTAATTCAGTGGCCAACACAAAAACAACCACAACTCTTCACTACTGGAACTTCACACATAGTCACTAAAACAAGCTGTACCCTTGTGAAAAACGAATACAGCAAAAATATGCACAAATGCAATAAAACGAGAACATTTTAGTACCTTCAGCAGATGATCCTTCCCTTTCTATTCTTCTGTTCTGCTGCCATCAGCTTGCTTTGCCAATCTCGCCTTGGATTCTAGCCATGTTTCCTTCTATTCTTCTGGCTCCTCCTCATGCTTGCAAACATCTTTTTGTAAGTATTTATAACCAGAAGCACATCACGATGTTCCACCAAAATCTAGCTCCTCAGAAAAGTGGAATCCAATTCAGGTGACACCAGATGTAAAGTTTATTTTCCTAGACCTTGGATACAATGCATCTTCAGCTATTACACAGCCTGGTACATCATACACTGCATATCACCCAGGGCACAATACAAGCATCCTCTGACACACAGTGGTCCACAACTGTGTGCTTCTGACTGCAAAGAGGAACTCAATAGGACTGTTCTGGGCTCAGCACTGAACCCTTCCCCTGCCTCAAGAGGGCATCACCAGCCTAGCTGCCAGCTCAAATTTTACCTGCAGCAGCTGACAACCACTTTTAGGAGAACAAGCTGACCTTCTTACTTAGCTTCATGTGCTTCCTATACCTACCACACGTAATATGCTACCTCCAAAGAGGAAGCCTAGGAGAGCAGGAGTGGATGTCTCTCCCTGACAGAGATGGAAAACACCTGCCAATTCAGGTCAGCCTGTGGTATTCAGAGAGAACATTTCTTCTTCTGCCCTTCATTCCTTCAAAGATATAAGACGGACATAGTAATGGAGTCGGCAGTGGGTTTAATACCCCTTTTTGCCACTGACTTCCTAGATTAATTTCATCTAACTGCTTTATACCTCTTATTTTGTCTTCTCCAGCAGTAAAACAAGGATTGCAGCTTTTCTTCAAATCACTTTGGTACCTACAGGGAACAGAGCTGTGTAACAGCTAAACTGCTTCCATTTTTTAAGTCACCATTCCAGGTCTCCTGCCAGCAGGTATGTAGCGTAATGTAAAGTAATGCATATGAGGATGCCAATGTTCAAAAAGCACCATCAAGTGAGGTGGGAGGTTCACCTCTAGCAGGTGAATCAGAGAGGAGAAAAGAAATCAAAACAGCTGTTTGCTTCTCCCTTAACTTCAGCTCACATCTGTTTAGAGTACTACTGAAACCCACACAAACCTTTCTGTGACTAAGCACACTATGCTTCCTTTCGTATTCATCGGCATGTCTTAGCCGAGACATCTTTCATCCACAGTGAATGTATAAATTGGTGAAGTGATTAAAATATCTAGAACTGGAAACTCAGCAGAACTTCATACCACCAGACACATCTCATCCTGCTGTCCTTTTCAGAAGGAGCTACAGTCAAAGATAACAGACTCCTAAGCTTATGATAGACTCTTAAAGGTAAAAGCACAAAATTTCAGTAAAACTCATTATCACAAACAAGCTTACATTTCATATAAAGAAATTTGCCTACTGGCCCCTAGGTCTGTTAGACATCCTGCAAGAAGTTGTCAGTTTTCATTCCAAAAATATCCCAACAGAGCTGGTAAGATATCATTAATAGCATAAAAAAAGACTTTAAAATGGAAAGGTTTATGATATACACATAACACAGTTATCTGCTGAGTATTTCTGTATTTTCAAGCCTCTGCAGTAAGACTACCCATTACACTAAGTGTCCTAAAATATGGCTAAGGAACAATCCCACAAAAAAAACTAAATTGCCATCACACAGTTGACATTAATTCCCAAACTAGTTAACATTTTCTCACCTCAGTCTAAATGATGAGTTGATCTTTGGTCGTAAGCCACCACTTTCAAACAGTTGTATTTGTTGCTGATTATTTGCATGGAGCTTCCAACTAATACATATTGGGTTCCTTACAGAATGAGAGTTGTCCTTCTGCTCTTGAAGCCCTTCATCCTCTGTATCACTGGACCCATCTACCACTGCTTGGAGAAACTTCTTGAGCCTGGTAAGTACATTCAACCTCCACTGCTGAGAAGTTACTCTGCGATTTGGGTTAACAGAGAGCATCCACGAAAGTTTGTCCCTGCTTTTCAGTCTTTTTGAGAGTTGCTGGTGAGAAATAAGCTCTACAAAATTCTTCAACAATATAATGCTGCGGTCTGTAAGAAGAGCTGGGTATGCTTCCAATAAAACGTCCAAGACTTTCAATGAATCTTCCTGAATTCCCTCACTGATATGAGTCATGGCACTAGAGAGATGGGCACTTACCAAAGGAAAAAATGGAGCAATCTGTTCCGCTCTTATTTTTGAAGCCAAGAACTGCAGCAGGTGAACAGCTGCTCCTCTGACACTGGAATCTTTGTCTGTAAACACAGCTGCCACCTCACTTATTATACTGGAAAGGTGTGCATCAATTACAAAGGGATACTGAGACAGGAGTTCTTTGAGTCCAAGAAGTGCATTATGCTTAACCCCAGGACTATAGTGATGCATCTGTGAGAGCAGATCCTATAACAAAACAAACATATACACTTGGCATCGTTATTATTTTAAGCTGTTCAAACTTCCCCCATGTATTTTCTGCACATTTTTCCTAAACACTTAAAAATACAGAATATTCTTACAGTGTACTGCTGGTCATAATAGCAAAATGGGTTCAGAACGAATATGGTATTCATTTTATAGCACAACAATTAACAAATAATCAGAATTCAGTGATTACAAAGACAAGATATAATGACTTGTCCTTAGGTCTCATTCTTAAGTTTATGCACAACCCTATTGTCTCAACAGAGGGACGACCAAAGGAAAGTCCTCTCACTCTGGTTCTCTAAAGCAGAACTACGAAACCTCAGCCTGAATAGCTTTCCTCTGTTTAAGCAGAGAGCTGCAAGAGACAGAAGATGACACAAAGGAAGGAAAACAAATCCACCCCCCAGAGAAATACAAGATTTTTTAAAAACAGGGCTGCATTCAGATAGCCTGCTGCAATTTTTTTAAAATAAATGTGGGTTTTTTTCCCAAATTGCAGTAAACATAGTTAATCGAGATAAAAGGCAAGCATTTTCTGTCATTTCAGAATGCAATATCACAGAATACCTTGATGTTAAGTTTTCTATTTTGTGTAGGAAGCACTCCATCTTCTTTGAGCTGCTCAGGAATTTGTATGGCCTTTGTTTTGAAGGTAGTATCAGTTGCATTCTCTACTTTAGGCTTTTTTTTCCCAACTTTTAATTTCACTTTCTGGAAATCCTCCTGACGTTTCCTTTTTTTAGTCATTCTGATTCTCTGCAAAAAGAGAATTTAATTTGTTTATACACACAACAAAAGCAGTTTTTCCACCAAAGAGTAACAACCTCCTATCAATAGCTACTGTTTTCATTCTTTTGTCTATGCATAAACGAGTGTCCACTCCTGGGACAAGATGCTAGACTAAACAGACATGCAGGCTGATTCCATGCAGCTGCTCTTCCAGCGTCCAGAAAACATTCTGCTGCTCCTCTGGCCGTCTCTGCTCTGAGAACTACTTAATTAAAAAGCATCCAGATATCTGCATCTGCCACTGCTTTATCAAGAGTTAAGTTGCTGATTTGGTTTTGTTTTACAAAGTTCCTGCCAATAAAGCAACTTTTTACGTGTGATTCTTGTCAAGCCAAGGAACTCAGCAAACAGTTTCCTTTCAATTGTACACTGCTTACCAAGTCCATCACTAACAGCACACAGCCTGCACATGTACAATCTTAGGTTTAAACAGGCCTTCACCAATAAAAGGACACAAAAAACAGAAGAAAACTTCCACCACACACTGAAAATACCAGTCTGTGCATTTAAACATAACTAGAAGTAGAGGGAAAGAAGAGATCAATTGGGCAACTACAGACCAAATAAAATGGAAAACTAAGAGATTTTTAATAAAGCCTAAGATGAGGTATCTGAGCCACTATACTTATAAGCTGTACAAACACCAAAACAAATTAAAACCCCCATAAGTTTCTAAATAGCTTTTTGGTTTTGTTCTATCTGTTTTGATACTGAAGCACACTTACTTCTATCAGGTTAAAAGAAAAAAAATGAACCCACTGAAAAGGCCCCAACAAATATTACATCACAGATTCCTTTATTTAATCCTCTCAAAAAACCCACCATCCACTTTCCCCACAAAAAAACCTCAATCAAGAAAGACCCAAGCCAAAAGCCCCAACAATACAACAGACTAAACCCAGAAATTTCTGAATAACATATCCAAACAACGATTCTCTCCTGGTGGATGTGATCACCGTTCCTACAGCTGATTTTTCTCAATGGACTTTAAGCTAAAATTTGTGCTCTACTAGAGTATTTCAAATATACAGCAACAGGATAATCACTAAAGAATGTTTAAAACATATTGTAATTTTCTATAATTTTAAAACAATTTCAACAACTGATTACACCAGCATTTGACTACAACCTAATTTCTGCTTTTCACACACTAGGTTAAAAAATTATATGCAAGACCACTTTAACTAAAGTACAAATTTGGTGTAAGTAAGCTATCAACTCAAAAGGCTTTTAAAAAACTTGGGTCCTGGTGCCAAAAGAAAAAGGTCCTTTAGTGTTCAACTATAACAAACATGGCTTTATAAAGGATTTTTACCATATGCATCTTTTTAGGAAAGAATTACAAGAATTTCACCACTTGATATACAGAAACAGTTGGAAGCTTTTGATGTAGAAGTTATTTCCACTTATAAGGATTCCTTTTACAAGAGTAGATGTCTGGCTCCCAGTCAGCATAAAAGCTTCACAATACAGGTGTGAGCACAACTGAACAGAGTCAATTAAGTTCTTTTAAAGGAGGAGGCTTATAAAATATCCTTTCCCCTACTAAAAGCAGCACAGTTTACCTCACAATAAACACTCTGGGAATAACTGGTAATCTAAGCCTACCCGTTTCCAATTCATATGTACCATGCCATACCAAAAGATAAAATCCTTACAAAAGGTAAGGATGTAAACACCACAGTGGCTACATAATAAGACATCACGCAAAACTGACTACAGCTGATGAAACTGTGTAACCATTTCCATGAAAGTTCATGCTGAAACAACTGCCTTTGACACAAACTGCATTTTACAAGAAGAGACTGTGGGAACTGGGCCTGTTTAGTCTGGAGAAGAGCGAGAGGGAATTTCATTATTGCATTTAAATTTCTCCAAGATGGGTGCCAAGAGGATGGTGCCAGAGTGTTTTCAGCGGTGCCCAGCAATAGGATGAGGAGCAATGGCCATACACCAAAACACAAGAAATTCCACCTCAACATGAAGAAGAAATTCTTTACTTTAAGGGTATAAGGGCACTGGAACAGGCTGCCCAGGAAGCTCTCTGGAGACAATCCAACCCACCTGGATGCATTCCTATGTCACCTGCTCTAGCTTATACTGCCTTGGCAGGCAGACTGGACTAAATGATCTCCAGAAGTCCCTTCCAATCCTAACTAATCTGTGATTCTGTTCATTTTCACCTGGCCCTCCTCCAACAAGACTGAGCACCTAACAGTTAAGCACAAACACGGTTTTACAACCCAAAACATTAAAACAACGTCCAATCGACTCCTTAAACATAAAGCAGCACACGCCGTTTTTCAGACACCGCTTCCGATGTCACTCAGGCACCCTCACCTCAGGCTGTTATATATTCTGTTACAGGTAGCACCCGATAATCCTGGAGCTCTTTTCCAACCAAATGATTCTGGTTTCACTCCCTCGCAGCACTCAAGCGGCATCCTTCGGGAACCTCACAACCTTGCTCAGTCAGGAAAATCCTGAGAAACCCGAAGGCAAGGCACACGCCCTAACCGACTCCTCCGATCTGATATGGATTTCCCCCCGGGCGAGCTCTCTCCCGGCACAGGACAGCGATACTTACAGGCGATCACCTCCGCGCGGCTCCCGCGCCGGCAGCGCATCCCCCGCCGCCCGGACCGCACCGCACCGCCCGAGCCCGCGCACGCCGTACCCGAGCCGGAGCGGCCGCTCCTCCCGCGGGTCTAGGCTGTCACGCTGCCTTCCTCGCCGTCCCGGGACATCCTTCGGCTCGCTCCCCGAGCGCCGCTTCCCTCCGCCCCGCTCCAGTCGCTCTACGAGGCGTTCAAATAAAGGCGCGTCAGTGCCGGCCCGGCGCCGGGAGGCCGCGCGTTCGGCCCCCGGGAGCGCCGGGCGAGGCGGGAGCGGCGCAGAGGAGAAGCCGCCGGGGGAGGTGGGGCAGGGGCGGCGGTGCGCGGAGCAGCCGATGCCGCCGGTTTCCCAGGGAGCGCCACCCGGCCCGCGCCGCCGCGGCTCCCGCTTTTCCCGCCGCCTCCCTGGCGCAGGAACGTGAGGGGAGGGCGGGTCGCACAAAAGGCGGGCGGCCCTTGGCGCAGGGGCCGGGCGTGCGCGGCGGCCCCCGCGAGCAGGGACGGACCGAGAGGGACCGCGGCGCGGAAGCGGCCGCCCACGTGAGCGGCGCCGCCAGCGCCCGCCCCGCGCTCCGGGGGGACGCGCGCTTCCGCCGCGGCCGCGCGCGGCAGCGCCCTCTGCAGGAGGGGCGGGCCCGGGGATGCAGGCGGCGTCACCCGCCCGGCGGGAACGCTGCGCCAAGGCTTCGGCTCCGTCTGGGATAGAGCTTTGGATAGAGCTTTGCTTGTGTGCATCTTCCTCGAGAGGGGAAGAGGAGGGGCCGGCGGACAGGACCCGAGGGAATGGCCTGACGTTGTGTGAGGGGAGGGTTGGTCCTCCTCGTCCGCCTCCTCCCGCGCCGCCCGCGCGCGGCCGCTCGCTCCCTCACTCACCAACCACGCGCGCAGCAGCGCCAGCCCCGCTTCCGCCCCCGCCGAGCGCCTGCCCGGAAGCGGCCGCCCACGTGAGCGGCGCCGCCAGCGCCCGCCCCGCGCTCCGGGGGGACGCGCGCTTCCGCCGCGGCCGCGCGCGGCAGCGCCCTCTGCAGGAGGGGCGGGCCCGGGGATGCAGGCGGCGTCACCCGCCCGGCGGGAACGCTGCGCCAAGGCTTCGGCTCCGTCTGGGATAGAGCTTTGGATAGAGCTTTGCTTGTGTGCATCTTCCTCGAGAGGGGAAGAGGAGGGGCCGGCGGACAGGACCCGAGGGAATGGCCTGACGTTGTGTGAGGGGAGGGTTGGGCTGGAGGTAAGGAAAAGGTTCTTCGCGCCGAGGGTGGCTGGACACTGGAACAGCAGCCCCAGGGCAGTGAGCACAGCGCCAAGCCTGAGCTCAAGGAGTGTTTGTACAAGGCTCCCAAGCTCACGGTGTGACTCTTGGGGTATCCTGTGCAGGATATACCCCCGGCCAGGAGCTGAACTCCATGATTTCTGTGGGTCCCTTCCACCTTGGTTTACTCTGCGGTTCTGTGAAGATGTACTCCATCCCCTGAAGTGTGGCTGCTTGGGCACCTCAGCAGACAAGAAGAACGTAATAATAACCAGAACCCAGATAAGCACAAGTCCTGTGAGGAGCAGCTGAGGGAGCTGGGGTTATTTAACCTGGAGAAAAGGAGGCTCTGGGGAGAGGGGCCTTATCACTCTCTACAACCACCTGAGAGTGTAGCCAGGTGTGGGTTGGCCTCTTCTCCCAGGCAATCAGCAACAGGATGAGTGGACACAGTCTTAAGATGTGTCATGGGTAGTTTAGGTTGGACATCGGGAGGAATTTCTCTACTGAAAAGCATTGAACATTGGAATGGAGTGCCCAGAAAGGTGATGGAATCACCATCCCTGCAGGTATTTAAGGAAAGACAGCAGTGCCACAGTTTAGTAGAGATGATGTCTGAGACCTTTTCCAACCTATTTGATTCTGTGATTGTTCCAGTGAAGGCAGTGCAGATTCAGCATTGACATTTGAGGTTATTGTTATTATTTCACATATACGAGGTAATTATTTCACATATAAACCACAAGGCATGCTGCAGGCTTTTGTACATACCCAGATAAAGCTTGCTGCTCTAAAGGGGTAATGAATTCCCACATCAGAAAGAGAGTGGGGAAAAAGCCCTGGGAGACCCAGGAGGCAACAAACGAGGAGGATGCTTCCACACCTGCTAACAGCATCTCACTTCACATGAGACAGTAACTCTGCATTGCACACTCTAAACTTTTAATTTCTTGCCAATTAACCTGTGAACATCCTTCTCCCTTCCCCTTTCTGCCGTCTGTGAGGAGTAGGAGTTCTGCAGCTTTTTGTTAAAAATCATTTCCTCTAAGCTCTCTGGTCTCAGTAAAATATGTTAAACCTAGATGAAGCTTTACAGAGAATTAATTTTCTCTTGGTTTAATTTTTGTTATTGCTTAACTTTTATTAATTCTCTAGTTACCTCAGAAGTCTACCTTGCTGTTATTGTGAGAAACCAAAAATGTATAATACAGCCAACAGCACTGTTTAAATATTATCAGTAAAGATAATGTCTTTTTCTTCCTTACTTTGCAGTACTGGCACAAGTAAAACATTAAAATCTATTTTGGAACAAATATAAAGTTTTCCATTAGTATAAGAATACATCAAGCCATCACAAAACAGAGGCAGATAGAAGAAGAAAATAATACAATGCTTCTTCAGCCTCTATTTGCACCAGGTAAGAAAGGAAAAAATAAAAATAATTGTACAGCTGAATGGACTACATTGGACTGTGTTCTTTGAAAACATTTCCAGAAGCATACACTTGCTGACTCTTGCCCACTCCAGGTTTTTCAGCTCTCTTTGAGAAGTAGAGCAGCACTCTGAAGCACACCATTCAACCATTTTATGTCAGTGTACTACAGATCTAGAGGTCTCTCCTTTTTCAGCATGCTCCTCCTGCACCCACGCAAAAAAATCCACCTCAAATCCAAGTAATTTCAACTTTATTGTAACTTCATTTCCACTTGGAATGATTCCACAGTAAGAAGAAAAACAAGCTGTCTCAGAGATGGCCATTTACAACAGCTGAATAATCTGATTTTACTTTAATACAAAGATTGTTCTGCACATTGAAAACAAACAGGAAAAAGATGTTTCTATTTTTATCAGAATTCAGAATTTTTACTTATTAAGTTCACCTTCATTTAGCAGGCATTAACACTGTTCCTATACAGAGCAAATGAACTCTAAGAACTCTGGTTCCATCTCTGCCTCTGATAAAAACAGATTTAGATGCAATCCAGAAATTCCTCAGAGTTTCTTTAAAACACAGTGTTTTAATTTCTCTGTGAACTGTTTTCCTTCCTGGATCTGTTCATATAATAAAACTCAAATTTTGTTGCTGCTTTCTTTGTTACCTTAGTTTTACTGCATCTTGCACTCCATGGTATGAAGATGTGAAACCATCACAGGATGAAGATTCTCAAATTCCATCCAGATCTCAAAAAAAAGTGTAAGTTAACACTAAAAAGTTCATTTGCCATCTGGCCCCAGCATGTCTAAATTATACCAGTATTTGGCTGCAAAGCTGAAGAGCTTTAATTAGAACCACTGAATGCTACCCAGCATCACAAGCAGGAAGTGAATTTTAATCATACAGCTTCATTTTAAAAAATATATTTTTTCCCAAGCAAATTAATTAATAACCATTCAAAACATTTTTTCACCTTCCTACAAAAGTAGAAGTCATTAATATATAGACATGTACATTCAGTCAGGACCAGTACTACTTTAGCTGGAAAAAAGTTCATTTTAAAAGAGCCTGAAGGACAGTGTAAGCCAGCTTTCATTTCATTTTCATGCTGGCAGGATAAAATACAAAAGATACTTTTGCCACTACATCAGTGCCTCTTACCCAGAGCCTGCTTATATTACCTGTTGGGAAATATCTCTAAATTTGCAAAACATACCTAACTTCTACTAACTTTGCTGAGCTTCTATGCTCCCTAAATCAGCTATAATCCAGGCACTTCTCATTTCAGCACGAGACTGACAGCACTGACTTTTTAGTATTATTTTTAATCTCGTTCAGAAAAAAATGTGGAGACCTGTTCATAACCCTTATACTGGAAATGGTTTTTGATTACAAAGGCTTTTTAGTCAGTCCTAACAGCCACAGGGAATAACTTCCAAGCATTTCTTGTAGGATGAGTTTGTACTGCTGAGTGCAGCAGTTTATTCTGCTGATAATTCTTTGTAAAAGAACCAACAATAAGAAAGGTTCAGACTGTCAATGTACAGTATTTAATAATACTGAGGAAAGCAAGTTACCTGTTTTAACACAGAAAGAATGAGCATGAGCTTTACAACCTTTCCACAATACAGAACTTTCAGCTAAATGGAAAAATAAATAACAAGAATATCAAAACCAAGTTATTAATTTAATTTAAAAAACACTGTGCAAAAGTTAAACATAACAAAATAACTCCACTGAGGTCAAATGAAGTAAAACAACAAACTTACAGAAAGTAAACATTGCTACATTATCTCTTTAAGTACCGTGTCACTGTGTGCTGCCATTGCTTGGTCCCCTCAGAGTTCCACTTTCAGTCAGGATCCTTACAACTTTTGGTATATCAATTCCTTGGTTAAAGGCAAACAAACAAACGAAATCAAAAAACGAGCAATTTTATGATAAAATGAATTTAAAAATACATGTTATACTGAAACACTCAGATGCTGAGATGAGTTTTGGTTCTTTCCATATTAAAAGAAAAATACCTTAACAGAGAACAATCAGTATGTGCTTGGAAACTGCAAGCTTTCACAATATACTCATCTTTAGTGTTCTTTTTTTAACCTTTATGAGGTTACACACTCTGAGAAGCTTAGGAACATACACAGGAAGCTTCTGAAGAGAGAGCAGTAGTTGACTGAAGATGTGGGAGGTTTAATAGTTGACACTTATGAGAAAGTTGTAAGCAAAAGGGAGACTACTTGTCTCTGATTCATTATAATTTCCATGTTAATGTGCAAATACACTTCTGTCAGGAACTGGTAAATAAATTCTTCACTGTTGGTATTCACAAAACTAGCATTTCTCCACTTGCAGCTCAGAGAAGATTTTAATTTTCTAAAAACAATATATTTGGTTTTAGTTTACTGTCTCTCACCATGCAAATGTTACTATGCAAAACTGAGAGAAGAATTTAAAAAAAAAAAAATCAGCAACTATTAATGCCTTTATGGGAAGGCAGCTATCCTGAATTACCATTCCTGAACTGGATCCTGTAAAATTTAGAGGGTGGGAAAATAGAATTCTCTTCAACCCTCCTTAATACCTCAAAGTTCTTTGACCCGTATAAGTCCTTAATATTTCACAGAGCTAATAAATGATGATATGTATATGTTTATATATGTGTATGTGTACAAGTGTATGAAAATTACCTCTGAAAGCTGGATTTGATGCTGCTATTTTGTGTAGGGTGTCAGTAACTTCCTCAGCATTCATGTTTCTTACACTGTTCAAAAACTCAGTCGTGATGTTGTTCTCATATGCTGTTTCCAAAGAGCCAGTTGAAAAGTTCTGGGGTTCATCTTCGTTGGCTGGTAAGAACTGGTTAGCTGATTGGCTGCTTGAGTAGTCTAAAGAAGAGAAATACTGTTTTTCAATAAGAGAGGATTCTGAAGAGCCTTCACTACTTATTTCTCTAAATAGGTCTTTTCAAAACAAGCATTTCCAGTCTGGCACGGCAGCATTGCTGGTACATTGCTGATCACACCTGACTTTGCTGCACTTTCAAACCACCAAGAGTCAGGAATGCTTTCCAAAATCCTGGAGAAACAAGGGTGGGGAGGTAGGTGAAAGCTATTTCCATTACACCTCCAAAAAAATAATAAAAGTCTCAAATCTCATATGTTCAAAGTCACTGCAATTTTTGGCATTACCATTGTAAAAATGAAGGTTTTCAAAAGCTAAACTTTCTAGAAAAACTAGAAAACTGACATAGTACAGAAAAAAAAAAATCACACAAAATCTCTTTACTGATTCTGGGTATCTTGGCTTTCCAAGCATAGTATTGTACTTCCTAGGCTTAAGAAAAAAAAGCCATTTTTTTTGTATCAGACGAAAATTACCTCCAAGAAATCCAGGATTCTTTGAAAAAATTAATCAGAAATACTGAGCCCAAGTAGCTGAAGTATTCAGGTATTAAAGAGAATTACCCATCCTCTGCCACATAACTTTCTACTAACATCTTTACAAGTAGCTGAAGTATTCAGGTATTAAAGAGAATTATCCATCCTCTGCCACTTTCTACTAACATCTTTTTTTGACTAAACCTGCAGGAAACATCTCCTCCATCAAGAAGGAGAAAAAATACTGGGGAAAAAATGAAAGAAGCCAAAGAAACTTTGAAAGTCTCCTTAGAAACAGTTGCCTTTGAACACAGAAAATTCAGAGCTGTACTAAATCAATTTCTCCCCAAATCCTACAGTTAAGTAGGATAAACGTGTTTTAATAGTCTCCTCTTTCTAATACTAGTAGAGGATGGGGAAAAAACCCCAAAACTATTCATTCAAGCTACTTGACTCTGGCTTTAGTCTGCTCTTAAGCACTGCTTTTAGAAAAGCAAGAAGAAAGGCTTACTATCATTTATGCAACATTCAGTGTTAAGATTAAAGCACATTAAAGACTGCAAAGCCAACATTACCAGTGTCAGAGTCATTAATATCTGCTGAAGTTGGGCCAGGCTGTTCTGTGGAATATTCTAGTTCTGCTTCTCCATTATATCCAGCACCTAAGTGGTTCTACGAGTTTAAAAAAAATAAAAGTAAGTTTAAAATCTCGTCAGGATTTTAAAACCTCTTGGAACAATGAACTACTGCATTTTTAACGATCACAAACCAAATAAAAGACAAGTATTTCTGCTACCAAATCTGAAAAATCATGTATTTCTTTGCAAATCATAGGGCTAATAACTTCTCTGTATACACTGCCCAACATATCTCTGTGTCTCAAAAAGATCTATATTAGGCAATGAAGTGATACTCATTAAGCCTAATTCTCAACTTGTCAGATCTAAAAAGGAAGCATTTTACACTCAAAATAGAAGATTTATCTAAAAAATTACCAGTAGAAAGATCACAATTTAGAATACTGACAAGGCCTAATGTAGGAAAACATATTGGTCTTCCACATCTTGTAGGTTAGAAGTTTTTTTAGTTAGAACTTCTTTGTTCTGTAACATGTCAGCAGCCCCAGAAAAGTACTCTAAACACCTCCATATGTACTGCCTATGTAAAGATAAGTCAGTCACAAGTAATAGCAGAGAGAGAAAAAACTGGGTTTCTAATAATGGAAGAAGAATGAGACCTCAGAAAGAACAGTCCAAAGACTAGGACCAGAAGTTGTATAAGAAAAATTCATGTCACTGATGTGTGATTACATGGTGAATAAAGTGAAGCCTGGGAACAGAAACGGGATACAGAACAGGAGTGTTATGCAAGTCAGTAGAGAGGAGAAAAGCTTAAATCAGAATTAAAAATGGGTAAAAGTAGCAGAAAAACTTAGATGTAAGGAAAAGCATTGGCAATAAGTGACAAGATTATTTTTAGTTTCTATCAACAATAAAAAATAAGCAACCACAGTTGAACAGAAATTAAGACTCGTCAACAGAAAATCTAAAATTTTACCCTATCATCACTACCAAAATTTATGTATTTAATGAGCCAAACTTAACAATAGTCTCCACAGCATTTTTTATTTTATCATCTATAATAATAAAAACGCACAATTACAGGAATCTGCAGGTTTGTAGAACAAATCAAAACAAATCCACATTACTTTGCTTGATGCAGCCTGCTGACGATATTCCACCAGTGCATTTGTGAGAGTCTGTGTAACTTTCAAGATAAATGAAGCATCATCTTCATTCAGTATCTCAAAACTTTGCTAGGGGAAAAAAAAAAGAAACAAAACAACACCCTAAAACATTTTTCCTCAGAAAAACTGAAGTATCAAAATTTATAAACAAACCTGTAGGAACCTCATTTTCTCTGCATCTCTACCCTTCTGTCAGACTTGGATGGAATTACAAAGCCAATACAGTTTTTATTTTCAGTCCCACAAATGGGGAGGAGGAAGGTAGAATGAAAGAGAATCCTAGGAGAAGGAAGATGCAGCTACCCAACACAATAATTTGAAAAGGAATAACACAAAAATATGCCTGGAAATATACAGAAGATAATCCTTTTCCTTAAGTATTTTGATCTCTTGCTAAGATGCCTGCATACAAATGTATGTCTACACCTTCCCTGAGGCAATATAGTCATAACCTATTTCTCTAGAATGTAGCAAAAAGCCAGAATGCTACTGAATTTAAATGTACATACTGCCTTGCCTTACATTAACCATTTTTTCCCCTAAATGTCTGAGGAAAAAGTAGTCTGGAAGCTGTGAAGCTGTACTAGGGAAGCAAGGTCTAGCACCAACAGCACTCACAGAGAGGGCCACATGTGTCATTCTCTTGTCTACACCAAGAAGGTTCTGCTGAAAACACTTTCTTGGGGACAAAGCAAAGAACTCCAGGTGTGTCCTAGCAGTTCAAAGTCTTCTGGATTAGAAACAAACACCTTTAAACACACCAGACAATGGAAAATAAGTAATAGAAACTTAGCATTAAGTTCGTATTACATTTATACCACTAACAGTATTTCTATCTCCTGGTTTGCACAAGCTATATTTAATGAAGATCTTATCAAAAGCTAGCTGGAAAAAGAAGAGTAAATTGTGGCAAGGATATCTTTGCTAGGAGGCAATAAAGAAATATGGTATGGACAATTATTGGACAGCTTTATAGAATAGGAACAGCAAGTGCAAAAAGATACCTGTAAAATTACTTTTTACCATGTAAGAAAACTTTGAATCCAAAAACAAAAACACAATGCGGCTTTTGAAAAAAAATACTGTAGATGCAAAAATAAACAATTTTCACACTTTCCAAAACAGAACATTGTTCCAATCACACTCCCTACAGTCCTCTTTTTTCCTCAGAGGACAATCATACTAAGAAAGAAGATGCCTCAAAACAAATTCAAGTTTTATTAACAATGTGTAATCTCCATACCTAATAATTCCCTATTAAAAAAGAGGACAATACCATTTTATGATAGTCAATAGTGCCTAAATTATCATGCAATGGATAAGTCAAGCAACCATCAGTAAAGATTTCCATAGAATTTTTCAGTGCTTTTATGGAAACTACCATTTCTGCACACAAGATCACAACTGTTGTTGATAATCTAACAACTGGAAACTGACATTTTTCCAGTGTTACTGACTGTATCACTGCTGTGCATGTGTACATAATACACATTTTCAACAACTGAACAGAACCCCGGTGTTCTGACACTTACTTCTGAGAGGCAGATTTTGCAGTTATGATACTCTGGGACAGGGTGGTGGGGGAGCCTTGTTTTAAATACACAACTTGCATTTTATTTCTTAAAAACCCCTTCTTTCCTTTCTACGTATCTCTGATATTTGTCTTCATTCTGCTTCTTTCCGTTACTGAATCGCATCTTTCCAAATTCCTCATTTGAAAATTATAGACCAGGTATAGAAATAAAGGAGAAATAAAGTTTAAAAAGGTCATATTACCGAAACAGGTAGTTAAGGGCTGAAGCTAATTTTCAATGCAAGTAATTTCTCTGACAGTAAACCATCATTTTGGCAAAAACAATGTCCAGAAACTGAAAAAATAATAGGCACATTATAAATTCAGTGACATTAATTTTATTCTGAATCCTGCCTTCTGGCAAAATGCTAATCTGTTAGATTACCAGACTGCCTACATTCTGTCTTTCATTACTTGCTACATTTTAGACTTAGCAAACCAGTGATTTCTTTTATTAGGGTTTTTTTTTTCCAAAATTATCTTGCAAGGTAAAATTTAAGACTCACCAAATAACCCAACAGTTCTTCTTGACTAGTGAATTCTTCAGGATCTGCTGTAAATTCTTGCTGTGTAACATAAAGAGGTCCTTAGGTCTATTACATGCAGCAAATGTAATACAGTGAATACAATGTAATGCAGTAAATACAAATAAACAATAATTATGTTTACTCTAAAATTCAAATTGTTTGTGCTGTTATGAAATGTGTGCATAGATTTTCATAACAAAGTAGGAAAAAACCTTGTTGTTAATAGTTTTGCCTTAGTAACTCTGCAGATAATTTATTGTGAATATTAATTTAAGTAAGCAAACACTATTGCCAATCATATATTAATTATTCACCCAACTATTGGGAAACTGGAGTAACCCATTAACAGAAAAATATTCACCTGAGCTTCCTTGTTTTCTTCCTCTAATTGTTCATTGGTCTCACACCTTAAAATAGAATAAATAAAACATTCAGTTGGCTGATCCAGCAAAAATGTGTAGCCAGCCAATAATCAGTTTAAATTCCTGACACACTACTACTACAGTAGTTCTGACACACTCTGAAAGAAAGGTCACATATTATTTCCTCAGAGAAATCCCAGTCATCCCAGATCATCATAAAAATTATTTATGCAGTTTGGGTTTGTTTTAGTGTGATTATCTAGCACGTCAGCTCTAAACCCAGAGTTAATAAAAAAGCTTGACTTTGGTGGTAATAGCTGTAAGATTTTTGTATGCATTGGAGCGAGACAAGGCTCCTAATTACAGTTGGATTTTTATCAGCACTTCATAAACTTGCCTTTAAAAATTTCAGCTATTAAAAATCAGTGTTTTACAATGCAGTCACACAAATAATGGGCATATAAAATGCCCATATGGCTAAACATTCCTGTGCTATATTTGTGATGTTTTGCCAAACTACTACAGATTCATTCCATCCCTTTGCAAGCCCAGGAACCAAGGCTGAGAGTGGCTGGGTGTTTCTTAAATTAACCAAACAATATGACTGCCAAGCCTAAGCCCTCTTCTGCCTTGAACTGATTTTTAGGAATCAAAAGTTTAGTAAAAGCAGATGATAAAATAATTTACATCTTCAGATGATTGTTCAGAAACTTAACTACAAAGAAAGGAGGACTCATAGAAATTCTCAGACAGGTACTGTAAAATCTTTAAGTGGAAACAAGTTGTCAATCAGGATCTGATCTTAATTCTTTTAGGACATTATATATTAAGTTCTTGTTTTCTCAGTAGTCTCAAAAAAATAAATAAATAGTAAAGGAACAAGCTGAAGCCCTAATTTAGTAACTAACTTCCAAGTCAGTCTCTCACTGAAACAGCTGGCTGCTAATAGTCACCCAGAATCCATCTGAGCCAGATTAAAAGAGAAACATTAAGTGATATTCCGAAGGAAGCTGTTCTTAAATTTTAAAAGTACAAGACTGCACAATGAAGACCAGTACCAGGCAGAAATAGACCTCAGCATCTCCAGCTGTGGATAGCTGAGCTTTTATTAATTTCCTATTCTTCATGTTTTCACAAACTGGTTCCGATTCAGAACTGTTAGTTATTTGAAAGCTAATAAGTAAACACAAAGATTCATAAACCTGGACTTGAATCTGGTTTCAACTGATTAACAATGAACAAGCAAAAGGTGTTAGCCCTCCATGTCTGGGAGAGATATTACTGGTTTAAAGCTAGAACACATTCCAAGGGAATGCCATTAAGAAAAAACTAAGTGACTAAATCATTGGAACAAAAGTCCTGTGGCTGGGTTGATGCCTGTATGTCCCTTACTGAATGCCCTCCTGTGGCTCCTGGTGCTGCACAGGGATGACCAATGCTGGAGATGTCCTCCTCACACAAAGGCTGACATTTACTCAATTCACAACTCTGTTACTCGTAAGATGTTCACAAGCAGCAAGCACAGCTTCACTATTTTAGAACACAGCTGCTCCTTTGAAACACTATTCCTCCACGAAATCATTTGTAAAGGAGAAACCCCAACTGTTTCAACTATTACTGATTGTCTTTCTCTTCCAAAATCAGTTTGCATACCACTTTAACTATCTGACACGAACCTGTAACAGAGGCAGTTGTAAACCATGAGGAGACATACTTTTGGAACATTTTGAGCAGCACATGGCAACTATACCTTAAGGATAACAGTTAAATACAAAAGCCAGCTGCATCCAGAGCAAAATCTGAGGTCACTTTACATACACCATGTTTTCTGTCGATTACAGAAGTTTACAGCTGAGCACCATTTCAGAAGACATGGATTTTACTGTGCAAATCCAAGACAGACAATTGTCATGCACAACACTTTCCTTTAAATTAATTTAAATGGGTTTGAAGGTGGTGATTTTTTTTTCTTTTACCATTCTGAGTTGTTGCCTTTGCTTCTTTCAATAGCATTATTAGATTCAACTTTTTCATCTGGTTTTGGCTGTTCTTTCTGCCTTTCTTCATTCTCCTCCTGAACATTATTTTCATCTAAAACAATAAAAAAAAAAGTATATTTATATATAAAAAAGTAATGTTTTTCCAGTGTTTTAATTTAAAAAATATAAATAAAGAATACTTCTAAAGACAATATCAATAAAACCTAAAGGTGGAAGTAGGGTATCTTCTGAAGAAGTAAAATAAAAATTTACCCTAAAAAATCAGTAGAATTAGAATGTTTTCTTCAGAAACGCTGGGATTATTCCTTCCCTTGCCACAGACCCCAAGGCCATCCACACCATTGTGCAAATTCACATTTATAACTCAGCTGTGGAAGCCATGAACAGGCACATGTAGTACTAAATAACTCATACACTGGTAAAAGTTATTAAAAAAAAAAAAAAAAAAAAGAAATTTTTTTCCTCTTACCTTGCACAGGGTCTGTCAGTTTCCCATCTTTATTATCTGTTTTTTCTGTATTAATAAGGGGCACATCTGCATGCTGAACTTTAGCCTTTGAAGGGCTGTCCTCTGCACTGAGAGCTAAACAAACATGTTTGAAATGTAGACCAATGGACATTATCTTGACAGAGGGTGGTTCTACTACTGCACTTCAATTTCATCTAGCTCTGTTTCTGTGCAATAGTACTTACAAACACCAAGAATAATTTTATAAGAATTACTATGTGACACCATATTAAATATGAACTACAAATCAGCAACAAAGTTTAAAGTATTTTACAGCCTGGTTATAATTACATGCTTGCATTTCCTAAAATAAGTAAATACTATAAATGTAGTAGAATACTACAAAGTCACATGCAAAATAAGACATATTAACCAACAGGATACAGTCCAGAAATCTAATTTGAATAGGACTCAGCTTCTTTCAGACCACTTTTTTAGATTCAAAATGGCTATTTTTTCTCTTTGGAGTACGACACTGCTAATTTAGATGATCTCATTACCTCTATTGAGCTATTTTAAGGTACCAGTTACATGCTAATATACATTAAAATTAAGAACATTAAAATTAATTTCAATTCAAATATTTATTTTTCAGGCAATGCGAATCATAGCAAAGTTTAGCCGTTTCCTCAGTGTCTGTCCACCTGGACAACACTGGACTACAATGAGTTTTAAAACGTTAAACTGAGTGGGGAAATCTCACAGATACCACATTCCTACAATTTTTTGAGTATCAATGGCAAGTAAAACAGAATTTTTTTTTTCAAGGATAAGAGCTATAGCTGTGCTTTAAGAATTCTGTGTGGATTTCTGTATTACAAATTAACTACTAGCATGGAGCCCCAGTCTGCTCCTTTTGTCCAGTTCACCAAAATGCTGGTGAGTATCTGCATAGATTACCCTGGTCTGATTTGTATCAAAGGAGGACCAAATTAGTAAGGGACAATTTGCACCCCTCTGAGCACACTTACATTCTTGCCATTTTCTTTTCACTGGAACACCTATAACAACCTAAAAATAAAACCCATTTATGTTAGTTATTTTGTGGATAAAATTATTTCATAGATATTTCATCATCATTAATTTTTTTTTTTAGGAATTTATGACCAGTAGTGTAAAACATGTGTGTGTAAATCCCTCAATGGATATTCAAAAAGTCAATAAGTTAGTTACCTGGACATTTATTTACCACAAATAAATTTCTTCTAGAGCTTAGGAAAAAAAAGGGTTAGTTACCTGGACATTTATTTACCACAAATAAATTTCTTCTAGAGCTTAGGAAAAAGAAAATTAAACAGCTGGTTTCAGAAGATATAGCAGTAAAATAAAACCAGGTTACACACACTTTGTTTAAAAGTTCCTTACATCAAGAATGGATTGCTATGGATGTAATAAACTACCTAGAAAAACAAAAAGGTCTAAAAAATATAGACAGAAGTAAATATTTACATATCCATGAACATAAATCTCAAGCAAAATAATCTCAAGTCAAAAAGAAATTCAAATAAGTCAAATGAAAATGTTGCTACCAATAATCAGTTGCATTTATTTTTAAGCAGAGGTTAAAAATGAAGGACAGACAGAATGGATTTGATAATCTGAAATCACTCCCTTCTACAGCATTCACTCTTGACTTGATCTTCCAATATTCCCATATTTGTTTTTTATCAGAAATGGGTAGGATAAGAGCAGGCTCTAATCCTTGAACCTAAGTGTGATAGCATCACACAGAAAGAAACACAAGTCTTTTTTCAGAAGGGCAGGACACCGCCAGTTTTACCATAGGAGCCTTGGGAGCTCCACTTTGGAAAGTGACATCCTTCCAAATGCACATTAAGTAGCATTAGCTAGGGATCCTGTCAGGAAACACTGCTTAACAAGCAGGATGCTGACAGAAATGGAAGTTGATGGAGAAAACAAATTTAAGGTGTATCACGAAGAACAGTGAGCACCTCAAGAAGAAACTTCACCAATATCCTGTCCACATAAAGGTATTATAAATACTACTGCAATGCAAGTAAGTATCAGCAGAGTGCAATATGAAGATTTCACCTCAAGAAGAAACTTCACCAATATCCTGTCCACATAAAGGCATTATAAATACTACTGCAGTGCAAGTATCAACAGAGTGCAATATGAAGATTCCTCCACATTATTATGTTTCTAAGGGTGCAGCTCCCTAAGAATTTAAGTTTAGGGCACTTCTGTGATGCCACAGCACTGCTGATTATCTCATGTCAACTTGCAAATTCCCACACTTCCATCTGTACTATGAGAAATTTTACCTGGCTTCCCTGAGAATTGCCATAAGCTGCTTACAAAGCAGAAACTACTCAGAAAAGTTATAAAGGCAGTTTCCTAGCAACAAAAATCCAACTTATTTTACACACACACACAGAGCTGAGAATTGATTAAACATTAGTCTATATATTTTGTGTTATTTGAACACTCAGAGAAATTTTATCCAGAATAATCCCAGAAGAATTACTAAAATGACAAAAAGCACCTGTAAAAAACGTTTAAAAAGCAAATCTGCCCACCATAATGGAAATTACATTTTTTTTCTTTATTAAATATAAAGCTTCTGGAATTCTTAAGAAAAATGTACCTGTATTTGTTTTCTTCCTTCTTTCTTCTCAATTGTTAATCCAATTTGCCTAACTCTTCTGTTTAGTTCAGAGCCTTTACCCTTAACTTCATCAGATTGTGCTATCTCTGGATAATGCTGTCTCTAGAAAATAAATGCAAGTCCTTAAGTCACACAACTTCTTCCACATCTAGCACAGTTAATAATCATGGGAGATAAATCAACTTCTACATATACATAGCAGAACCTATTAAAATAGTTATGCACAGAATAATTTAGGGAATTGAAGCCAACTCTTCAGCTCAAAAGAGGGCTGACACTGAATGCTGAACTGGTTGCGTCGGGCTTTGCCTGCTTGGGTCTAAAAACCTCTGGGGAGAGAGATTTCCCCCTTTCTCTGGACAACTTGCTCCAATGCTTGACTGCCCTCACAGCAAAAAACTTCTTTATGTCATGTAGGAAAATCCCCTGCTTGAATTTATGTTCCTGCCAAGAAGCTCCAAAAACAGTCTAGTTCTGCCTTCTTAATAACCCCCTCTGAGGTACTGCAGATTACTGTTAGATTCCTCTGACACTTTTTCTTCTCCAGCCAGAGGAAACCAAATTACCTCAACTTCTCCTCATGGTACAAGTGTGCTTCAGCCCCTGACTATCTTGGCAGCTCTCCACTGGACTGGCTCAATTTCATAAATAGCCTCCTTTCTGCAATAGCACAAAACTGAACACAGTACCCTGGATAGAGCCTAGCAAGGATCGAGAACAGGGGAATAATCACTTCCTTTGATCTACTGGCTGTACCCTTGTTAGTAGAGCTCAGCTTGCTGCTAGCCTTCACTGACACTAAGCTACACTACTTATCTTGAACTTTTTATCCACCAGGACCCCCAGGCTCCTTTTTCAGCAGAGCAAACTCCAGTCATTTAGTCCCCTAACCCTTCTGCTACCTAGGGTAATCCAGCTCAGGTGCACAACTTAGAAGTTATCCTTCATTAATTATTACATTTTTATAGTATTTAAGAATTTAGCAGAGATGCAGTTAACAAGTGTAAGATTCAGAATGGTGTTTATGAAAGACATCACTGCAGATTCATAGCAGCTCACCCAACATTAGGCCTAAAGCTGCCCCAAAATAGTATGTGAACTCAGCTGTCTATGACTTTAAGATGTGTTCAACATAATACCAATTTTGAGAGACGTTTATGGGGAGTATCAAAATACTTTTCAGAATATTGCTTTCTCAGTTTTGTTAAAGCCCATCCTAAGCCAATATACTCAAGTAAACATTCAAAGGCTGGAGAGCCTCATTTCTCTAGACATATTGAAAATGATAATGTGTTTGAATGTTTGTGAGCTGACATGAACCTCAAGAGATTTGTCATAAAACAAGCAATAGAACAGACATGTCTTGTCCAGCCTCAAAACAGAAGAGGAGTTGGGTTTTCCCCTCACTGATTCCAAGTCACAATATTTAGTAATCTAATATGTATCACATTATCTAATATGTATCATGTTCATTTATAAATACATTCCTTTTAAAGCATCTGAAAGATGGAATAGTTTCTTCATTGATACTGTTCTTTTACATTATACAAAAATCAGTCAAACATCTATTTCTAGTCCATTTTAGCTATAGATTCCATTACTGGTTGACCAAAACAGAATAAACTAAACTCAGTGTCAAGCAATGGACAGACATACACATTAATGATGAGAAGAATTTTAAGTCTACTCATCACAGATGCACAATCTTGCAATACCAAGATTTTCACAGAAGCTAACGTAAAACCTTACATTTGATTCTTTAAAAAAATCAAAATATGACTAACAAATTCTCCCCTTTAGTCATTACATTAAAACAAACAAATGAACGAACAAAAGAACTTACCAAGTATGCCAGTCTGTGCTTGGAACCACAAACATGCATGAACATGTTACTTAGTCCTGTTTTACAGTAACAGAGCTGACATTCATAGAGAAAAGGAACATTGCCTTTTGTTCGGTATTCTATTATGTAATTAAGTCCTGTATTGAAAAAAACCAAACAAACAACTTAGGAAATTTTATGATTGCTGGAACAAATCATCAGTGCTGGTTGCAAAAGAACTAATCTTAAAGCCATGACATATAAGGAAAAGATTACTACCACATGTCCAATACATCAATGAAGATTTTTAGAACCATCAGATATTTCATCTTTTGAGTGTCTAGACTTTTTGAACTCCAAAGATATAAAACTGATATTTTTAGGATGTCTTATGCTTAGCATATAGGACTCAACAATAAAAAAAAAAAAAAAAAACATTAAAAAATCATAGCAACAATTATTTTTTAACTAATTATAAGGGAATGTATTTTAATATATATCCCTAGTTGTTTTTTCTGTCAACTCCTATCTCCCCTCCACTGGATGGGTAGTTAAACTGCAAAGAGCTGCACTGATCTCTTAATTTCTGTCATATTACTTTAGATTGTGTCAACATGAGATATCTAAGCAAATATGTTCCAGGCCAAATCCAATGATTTTGTCACTACAATCTATCACTTCCATACCATACTATTGGGTACTCAGTACAACCATGAGAAGATCTTGTCCGTAATAAGATCTTGTAACACATTACCTAATTTTTACATTTTAAAAAACTGATCTGTACTCTTTAAAGCCAAATATCACAAAACCAAACAATTACAGTATTAAAAGCCCTCACCAAGTGCAGGTTCTGAATCTTTACATGTATTAAGCTGGTCTTCCAATGTCTGTACATGAAATTTCTCTGGCTCAAGTGGCGCTGTAAGAAATTCACATACAAGTGAATCCCTGCTCATACATGGTCCCACATCACAAATTAAGTCAGTTATTACGTAACATTATTTCCCCCCATTTTATTTCCACTCTTTTTAAAGCATTTAAATTGCAAAAATTAAGTGTTATTAGAAAATATTACTGCAGATTGAAAGTACAATGGTGAGAAATGAATTCCCAATGACCTGCTAAGATCTAGACATCACTTGCAATGTTGTACCTCAACATTTTTTATTTCTTCAATTTTTTTTTTCAGGGAGGTGTGCGGAGAGGCATTAAACATTCTTACCAAAATCAGGAAGTTTTGCAGTCGTTTTCACTTTCTTCCCTAAGCAACTTTCTGTTTTAACAAAAAGAAAACAAAAATAAAAATCTGAAAGAAGTGGAAATAAAATTGTTAGTACAATTGAAAGAACAATTTGGTAAAATAACTGACTACTTTAGAAAAAACTCTTTGAGCTTTTGCTGATATGAGAAAACTAAACTATGTTTAGTTTGGAATGTGCTAAGAGATTTTTTTTTTTTTCACAGATTCACAGACGATTTTGAGCTGGAAGGGACCCACAAGGATCACTGAGTCGGGTATCAGTCCCTGCTCATACATGGTCCCACATCACAAATTAAGTCAGTTATTATGTAACATTATTTCCCCCAATTTTATTTCCACTCATTTTAAAGCACTTAAATTGCAAAAATTAAGTATTATTACAAAATATTACTGCAGACTGAAAGTACAATGAACAGAAATGAATTCCCAATGACCTGCTAAGATCTGGACATCACTTGCAATATTGTACCTCAAAATTTAAAAAAAAAAAAAAAAAAAAAAACAACAACAACAACAAAGAAGAAAACAAAAGAATCCCACAGAAGTGGAAATAAAATTGTTAGTATAAAAAAATTTGGTAAAATAACTGGCTAACTACTTGAGAAAAACTCTGAGCTTCTGTTGACAGGAGAAAATTCAGCTATGTTCAAGTTAAGTTTTGAGCATGCTAAGAGATTTTTTCACAGTCACAGACTGTTCTGAGTTGGAAGGGACCCACAAGGATCATCAAGTCCCGTACAAGGACTGACTGAACCCATGACCCTGGTGTCATTAGCACCATGCTCCAAAACATGGACAGAAAACATTCACACTAAACAACAACAAAGTTATTTCATGTCAGGCAATTCAATGAAGCAGGCAGAGAGGAAGATCAATGACGTTCAATGTCTCTAAACATTTGAGGGCATCCAGGAATTTTAGGACATTTATTTCAGCAATCATACAGCTGCTAAATATTTCATCACTTAAGTTTCCATTACAGTCCCAACAAAAATTCTCAGATCGGATAGGTCCAATGACTGTGTCTGACTTGAACAACAATTTTCAAACCAAATTCTAGGAGCAGTGAACTGTAGAAACCTGAAAAGACATTTTGGTGCATCATGAAACCAAGTCAGGAGAACAATTGCGAATGTAGTTAGACCTTCACTCCTTCTGGAACGAGACCAGTTCATCAAGACCCAGAGGAGGTTTAATGACTTATTAAACCTAATCAAAGTATTAAAAATATCTTAATTAGCTGAAGCAAATTAACCCCTTTTCAAAAACAAGTATAAAGCATATACAGTATTTCTACATGCTTTAAGAAGCATAGGTTTTTAAATTATATTTTAAGTTTTGAAGGTCTCTAATGTCTTGAAATCTTTAGGGTTTCTCAAAAATTTAATGTAGGTGATTTTTAGTGTTCTGGCTAGCCCTTGTTAATCAACTTTGCATACCTCTTGCTCACATTACTGACTGATTAGGTAGCTATATCATTAAAAAACACAATTCAGGTCTTAAAGCACATGTCTTGAGAAAGTCTTTTTCTCATTTGTTTCATAAACAACTGCATTGGGGTGGGGAGAAAGATGCAGGGTACAGAACACAGCAGGAAGCAAAAAATCTTGCACTTACGCATGCCATGAGTTTTCAATGCTTCTTCAACCTAAATTACCAAGTTATCAACCAGAAAAGAAGAAAGGCACTTAAGAGTCAAAAAACAACAATGCAAAGCTTTCATTATATGTAAGTTTGATTAATACCAACAGCATAGGCTATCTCAGGTGAACAATTACATGAAAATTATAAAAAGGAAAGCATCCCTTTTTCTTCTGAAGATTGTCTATTATTTAAGTAATTCCATTTTCCCTTAATTAACAGCCATATATTCTCATGTATTGTCTTTACTAGACATAAAGTTGTAACATTTTCTGACAGGACTAATGTAGAAAATCACATTCTACTTTATCATTGTAGAGAAGACAGCAAGTTAGCAAAACTAGTTAAATATCTGAAATTGTATGTTTCACCACCACAACAAAAATTAGATTTCAAACCCCATAATCTATTGCTAAATAAATTGGTAAACTCTGACAAAAGGTGCATTCAAAAACTGATCTTACCGTCCTGTGTTTTGTCCCAAGGAAATGAGTTTGCAAGTTTAATGCAGAAGAACACCAGATTTTGCAAATCTAAATGAAAGAGAAGTATTTCTAGCATTGCACACAGACCAAGAGAAATAAAATACCACTGATATCAAAACATATCTACTATCACATTGTTAGTACCGCTTAAGTTCTACAAAAGTACTACTACTTCAAAGACAAACTAGAGCAGCCTCCTAAAACTGAGTTTTTTAAGGCTCCAAGACCACTGATACACAGTGAAATGAACCAGAGTCTCGACATCACGGAAGAATTTCAGATGCTCCAGAACTCTGCAGCTATTTCATAACACTTTCTGTGTGGGCATATGTGGGTAAGTGAAGACAGATCCAAGACCTTCCTCACACAGGAAGGAAAGGAAGGGTGAGCCACAGGGCATAATTGTGACAAGCCATGACACCTGCCTGAGGTGAGCTGCAGCCACACTGACACACTCACTCTGATCAGCTCGGGGCCTGCCTCGCTCCCTTTGGAAAACTTCCCTATCCCAGCTGGTTTATGCCTGGGCCAGTTCAGAACAGGAGCAGATTAGGTTTAAATTCACCTGAATGAACAGCAGATGCCCAAATATTTTCTTCTCCTCTAAAAATCCCAGTATGCTTTAATAAAACAGCAATAAACCTGACAACCAGAGAAATCGGGATTTTTTTGTTCTGAACAGGAGCTACACTTAATCATCCACTTTTAAAAAGAATGCCTTTATTTAGAAACTGTATTATTCACTTTAATAAGCGATTATTAACACATGTTCAAGTCAAACAGGACAAAGTCACCAAAATAAGTTCAGGTCCAGTGCTATTTACCAAGCTCGCTCAAGAGAAAAGAAAGAACATTCACACTTGGTTTAGGACAACTTTTTAAGTGAATACTTACATTGCAATAAAAGGGGTTTATTTGCTTCTTTATTTCACTTTCAGGGTCCATATTCAGTCTTTAGATGATAAAAAACTCTAGGAAAACTGCAAAAAGATTGCAAACTGTTGTTTGAGCTTCACAAAATTATTTACATTTTTGTTCCGTCTAGATGAGGGTTGGGCACATTCCAGCTTTATTTTGCGCCTTGACTTGAGTCACATTCAACCTTTAAATTCCCAGGCTAATGATCCTATTTTCAACTCGAGAACAAAACTACAGCATGGAAAGAAACAATTGTTCTCCGCGAGCTTCCCTCGGGAAACATTAACGTCACCAGAAGATTACGCAGAGCAAAAACTAATGAAACAAAAACTAATCCGGACCATTTCAAGCTTTCCCCCTTCTTTCCTGGGACAGGACTGCGGGCATGGGCTGGGACAGATGACACACACATCGGGAACAGCCAGCACGCAGTGCCCGCGGCGTGCCTGGGGAACAGCAGCGGGGTTCGGGAAGGACACGGCTCCCACCCGGATCGCGGCGGCGAAGGAAGTGGGGAGGAAGTAAAGGAGGGAGGGAGGGAAAGGAGCGAAGGAAGGGAAGCAGGGAGGCCTCGAAGCTCCAAACCCCACGCCGAGAGCGCCCTGCCCGGCACTTCCACCCAGCCGGGGAGGACACAGACACTGCCGGAGCCGGGAGACCGCCGGGCCGGCGCTGCGCACAACTCACCCCGGCGGGCCGGGCAGCGTCCGGAGCCCGCGGGAGCTGAGGGCGCTCCCCGCTGCCGCGCCGCCCCCTGCCACCGGGAACTGCGCCCCGCCGGCCGCGATGAGGCACGGAAGGGTGGTGGGAGCCCGGCGGGGCCGGGCACGACACCTCGTGGTACCGCGGGCCGGGAGCTCGGCGCCGGCGGGAGGGAACGGGAGCGGGAACGGGAACGGGAACAGGACGGCAGCGGCCGCGGCAGCCCCCGGCGCTTCCCGCGGCCGCCGCTGGGGGCGCTGGCGCGCAGGCGCGTGGGGCCGCCGGGCGCAGTCGGAGGTAAAGCCCGAGCTGGGTCCGCGCCGCCGCTCCGGGGCGGGGATTCCCCATCCCGCTCAGCTCCGGGGCCCCGGGATCGGGATGCGGATGGGCATGCCGCGCTAGGGATGTGCGTCCCGGGAGCTCCGCCCGCGCCCGGTGCAGGCGGGGCTGCCCACCCCCTTCCTGGCGGCCACTGGGTGTTCGCACGCCGCTTCCCACAGCACACACATATACACACACGTACACACGCGCGCATTCCCCGCGGCCGCCTTCCCGCAGCACCGGGATCGCCCGGGCCGGGTGTCCCGGCGGCACGGCGAGGCCGGCGCCGCGCCGCCCGGGCTGCGGCGGGCGGGAATCCAGCGCGGGGTTTGCGGGGAGCTGGAGGGAGCGGTGTCGGCGGCCTGCGGGCGGGGAGGTGAGGGAGGCGGGGAACGAGGGAGGGAGGGAGCCGAGAGGCGCTTTGTTACGAGGAGGCAGCGGGGCCGCAGGGTGGGGTTGTCCCCGCCGCCGGCGCTCGGTGACAGCGGCCGGCCGCCGCCGAGGCCCCCCCGCCGCCGCCGCTGATGCGCCCGCAGCGCCGCAGCCTCCGCGCCCGCCCGGCGGGGAGCGGCCGCCTTTGTGGAGCCGGGACCTGCTCTCCGTTCTCCTTCGAGCAGAAGAGGAGCTAGCGAGGAGGTTAAAGAAACCCCACCAAGCTCGAGTTAATGTTTGAGAAGTTCGGGTGCGGGAGAGTCTGGTAGGATTCCTGTATTATGCCTATTTTTGGTGAATTTCAGGCAGTGGTTCGGAATAACAACCTGCGTCCATTACCTTGCTTGCGGGAAGTGCTTTGGATGTCCTCCATAGGTAGCGGGATGACCCCCTTAAAATCTGTCTGTATCTGTAGTGTAATATGATACAAATGCGTGTATATTTTAATACATTTCCGTGTACAGCTATATAAAATCTGACAGGAGAAATGTGGGTAAAGTACTGTGAATTTTACTAATAGATGGTCTTGTTTGTTTGCTGGATGATACATGATAACTATTCATTTGTATTAAAACATAGGGGGAAAGCACCCAAGGAGGTGGGATTTCTAAAAATGTGATTAAAACATATTTTCTGTAGAGATCTCATTCATATTTGCAATGCTCTTAATTACCTAGTGATTTCAAGTCTCAAGGTAGGCAGGGTCAGGCCTGGAACACTGATGGAAGCTTGGTGAGGAAAACCAAGGAAACATTTGAGGAAGAAGAACACTGTTTACTGCTGCTTCTGTCATTCAAACAAAATATAAACCTGTTGTGACTAGTCTGGGTCATTGCATTTCCATGCCTTTCTTTGGTCCTCAAGCACTGGATGAAAAGGACAGAATTATGTTTCATTTCCGATGTTGTTAATTAGTGACTATGTTTAGAGCTTCATCTGCAATTTAAGTTAGAGACATAAATTTTATTTTTATCAATCCTTGAATATTTCTGGTAGTAATTCAGTTGGCACTGGTCAGTGCACTTAATTTTCACCTCATAAGTGACCACAGTTTGCTAACAAACATTTTTCTTGGGGTTTGGTTAGTGTAACCTTTTTAACATTTGGGATAAGTCTTCCACCGTAACTTTCGCTCTGTGTTTTCTTGTGCCTAAGAAAACATTTCATGAACTAAAAATGCTCACAAATGCCAACTTAAACCATTTTTTTTCCTTTTACTGGGCTTCTTTGCAACTGATTGGAGCTTGGGTGTCTGTTTATATGTGTGCAGGAAAAATAATGCATGTGTGTGACATATTTATGAACAGATGTGCTTTTCCTAACTTCTGTAATTTTTTTTTCAAGCTGTTCTTCGAGCAGGTTACATCACATGTCTTATAGCCTTTAAAAGAAGAATGCTGCACAACATTTCACAGTAAAGATGAGGAGCTGAGAGATACTTCTGTTATCTTAAAGCTATAGAGGTTTGTGTGATAGGACAAATACTTAGGACACTGCTTTAAGGCAAGCTGTGAGTTCAGTCATGCCAGGAGAAGATATTTAGGATAAAGTACTTTCTTACTGAATGTGTCTTGGAGCCTAGGCACCTGTGAGAGTGGGAGAAGCTTTCCAGTCTTTGTTTCTTAGAATTTACTCTGCAGCTGTCCTTGTGTGCCCACACAAATCAATCCAGTTTATGGGATGAGCTATGCACAGTAAACTACTTTGATTTCAGCACAGATTCCTGCTAAATTATATTGCAGGCATATGTCCTGGAAGGACTGTTTAGCCTCAAAATGGAAATTCTGTGGGCTTGTGAGTCCCTTCTCATATTCTGCAGAGGAGCCAGTGGGCTGCAAGAAGGTGAATAATATGCATAAAGAAAAAAGAGGTGAATATAAATACATGGTGGTGTTCTGACACAATTTCTCGGTATTCTAACTTCTCCTGACATCTCAGAGCGCTTTCTTGTTCACCTCATTGCAAATGGGCTTTAATACATTGAAGAAAGTAGGTTAAGTAGGTAAGAGCTTGAGAAGTCTTCCAAAACTCTTTTCTTCTATGTATTAGACTGCCCACAGCAGTTCTGGAGTTCCTTTATGCATTCTAGATCATAATCCTGGCTTCTTCACAGAAAGGACATAAGTGCAGTGTGTATGCTTAGGAAACAAATACTAGGAATGTGATTAGTGGAAGGAAAGACCAATATATTCTTCTCAGAGTAGGACTTACCTTTCCATTCTTTAATGTTTAGTATTTGAACTGGGAATCTCAGATGCTAAAACAGTAAAAATAACAGAAGTAAATGATAGTGTGGTATGAAAGTGATACTTAAATTTGCTCCTTCCATGAAAGATGAGCTTTTATTCTAGTACATAACATGTTAATATATCGAAAGTCATATTTATAAATGTTTTAGATATTTATTGATATCAGCTGATCTTGGCCAGTCTGTGGAGCTAGATATTTAGCATCTGGAATCCAGAAGTCCTAGTAATGTTTTTAACTTTGTGAATGTAGTCTCCAGACTTCTGAAAATCCAGTTTTTCTAATTAAAGGGGTTTTCTAAGCATGAATGTATAATGATTCTTTTTATCTGAGATTCTATCACCTTTTCAAAACTAGAACTAACATTTCCATGCATCAGTAGAGGGTAGTCCTTTCTGATCACATGGAGTGATCCTGATTTTTCACAGTCATAAGCTATTGGGCTTCACAGCTTGCTGGTGGGACTGCATTTCATCCCATTCCTTGATGGAATTGAGGTTAAGGTACTGAACAAATATTTAGTCCCAAGAATTTCATTTAAGCATCTGTCCAAAGCAACTGAATGGTTTGGGATGGTGCAACAAGTATGTAAGTAAAATAGATTAGTAGATACACCCTATTCCGTTCTATGTCTCTTTTGTCTGACCTATTTTCAGAGTGGTGTCATGAAGTGAACTTACCAGTTTTCAGTATCTTTGCTAGGATGTCAATTTCCTGACTATTTTTTTTTCCTAATTTGTGTTTTATTTAAGGAACTTCTGAAGCAGCTGTACACTTCTATTAGACCTAGACATTGTAATGACTGGTATGCAGTGAGAGAAGTTTCTTTACTTACACCTAGTTTTTTTCTGTGGGTTTATAGCTGTTTAAGAATTCCTGTCACCAGCATGGGGGGTCACTTAAGTTTTCACAGACCATAAAGATAACTTGACACAGTGTGACAGAGGAAATATTGGATCAAGAAGCTGTCTTCCTTAAACTCAGCCACCCAACTCTCTTCCTTCTTCCTCCTTTTGCTTTCATGTAAAATAAATTAGCTCTTCTATGAGCAGTAGCACTATTGCATTTTGTTCTCCTGTGGATCTTTCCCTTAGTCCACTAGATCTTGTCTGCTGCAAAAACTTCCTCTCTCCCATGTCCTTGTGATGCCAGGATTTGGTGAGAGAGCAGAACTGTGACTATGCAGGACCCACATAGGTGCCTGGAATAACCCAGTCAAACACTGACAGAAGGTGCAAACCAAGTGTTTGCTCCTTTTTCAGTAGGGGTACAACTTAGCTACTGACTTGACCTAGACTGTTACTTACTTCTATTCACTTTGCTGTAGTTTTGCTATTCCAGGCTTTTTTCCACTGTGTCCCCTGTTCTTTGACTCCTTTGTTTTTCTGGCATCATGGTTTAACCCCGGCCAGCAACCAAGTACTGTGCAGCTGCTTCCTCGCCCCTTGCCCCCAGTGGGGTGGGGAGGAAAATCAGGAAAAAAAAAAGTAAAAGTTATGGGTTGAATTAAGAACAGCTTAATAATTGAAACAACGTGAAATATAGTAACAATAATAATACTTAAAGTGGAAAGGGGGGTGGGGGAGAGAGAGAGAGGAAGAAAAGAGAAACAAATGATGCACAATATGATTGCTCACCACCTGCAGGTCTCGGCCAACTCCCTCTTCATTTATACACTGAACATGACATTTTATGGTATGGAATATCCCTTTAGTCAGTTTGGATCAGCTGCCTTGGCTGTGCTCCTTCACAGCTTCTTGTGCACCTGCTCTCTGGCAGGGCATGGGGAACTGAAAATTCTTGACTTGGAATAAGCACCACTGAGCATCAACTAGAACATCCATGTGTTATCAGCATTATTCTTTCTAAATCCAAAATACAGCACTGTACCAGCCTCCAGGAAGAAAATGAACTCTGTCCCCACTGAAACCAGGACAGCTGGGCTTTGTCGTATTTTATGGGCTACTCAAGAGAGCCACTGTTTTTATGTCAGGCTTGGGTTTTCATTTTGGTATTAGCTTGTCTGTTAGCTTTCTTTATAAATATAAATATTTTCAGTACCTTTACTGAAAGAGTTGGGAATAACTGTAAGTACTAAGATGTTTGGAGGAAAGGAACTACAAGGATGGCACAAGGAAAGTCCTAGTGCAGTGGAGTTAAGGAAAAATATATTGAGAAGAGGAAACCTGATGGTGATATCTAAGGCACCATCAAGGAATGTTATAAGAGAAGTAGGAGAAACAATAGGCAAAAGACTATAAAATTAATTTTGGGAGAGTCCTAGACTGTTAGGAATATGAACCAGTTATCTTATAAATGATAACCAGTTATCTTATAAATGTTGTATCACTGGGTTTAATGATTAAAAACAAAATAAATGAGAGCTAAGGGAGCATTCTGCCCAAAATCTAAAAGTAATTTGGGCTACACATTTACAGCAGAAAGGAAGGTGGAGAAAAGTGTGAAAAGATAGAAGAAGAAAAAACATATTTTGATTCACAGTCATAAGTTGTTAACTCAAGGCAACACTGTTTGTTTGGCTTTTGTTGTTGTTGTTGTTTTTTGGGGTTTATGTTTGTTTTATTTTGTTTGGTTTTGTTTTGTTTGGATGGGTTTTTTTGGTGTTGTGTTTGTTTTTGGTTTGGTTTGGGTTTTTTTTTTTTGTTTTTTGGGGTTTTTTTTAATGGCCAGGAATCCCTGTTATCAGCTACCGTTTTCCTATTGCCTATGTAAGTGCTGGGCTTGAGAAAAGAGGTGGTTGCTGACATGGTGTAAGTGTGTAGCAGTGGCTGTGTTAAGGCCAAAACTCTTTTTAGCCTGTTTGTTGGCTCCTGAGTGACCAGCAGCACAACAGCAAGGAAGTGCCACATGTGCAGGGCCAGCAGTCAAGGGCGAGGGACCTGTACCTTCCACGTGGTTGGTTTCTGTTGTTATTTCTTGTCTCCTTGCAACTCTTGCTGCTTCTCAATATTGTAATACAGGTCAGGATCCTGCTGTCTATTGGGTATCAACCAGGAGGGGATGGAGCATGGGGGAGAACGGAGCTGACAGGTCTTTAAAAAGACAACTTCTTACTGTCATTGGTCATACAGCTTTCAAATATTGGAGAGAGATGGGAGAAATTAATTATACGCAATCAGCAAGGACAGAAGGGGGTATTTTTTATACCAAAGAAAACCCAAACATGCTGAAGGTGGCTTTAGACATAAACCTGAAGCTAGCGAGGGCTGGGTTTTGAAATTTGTTCCTAACTTGTATTGGGTATCAACCAGGAGGGGATGGAGCATGGGGGAGAACGGAGCTGACAGGTCTTTAAAAAGACAACTTCTTACTGTCATTGGTCATACAGCTTTCAAATATTGGAGAGAGATGGGAGAAATTAATTATACGCAATCAGCAAGGACAGAAGAGGGTATTTTTTATACCAAAGAAAACCCAAACGTGCTGAAGGTGGCTTTAGACATCAACCTGAAGCTAGTGAGGGCTGGGGTTTTGAAATTTGTTCCTAATTTAAGGGCTTGGAAAAATTCTGGGAGTGAAAAAGTGCAATGAACAGGAAAATAAGAAAAATTTTAAAAAATCAAAAGCAAAATACTAAGTAAATACTGAGTGTTTTGTATCCAGACAAATTGTAACAAAGACTACTATTCATTAAAGTTTACTTCTGGCACTGTGTATCCACTAAGGTGGCAACACAAACTAGCATGTAATTGTGTTTCATCTTACCTGTTCATTCCATTATGTGCTCTAGAACTACTCACAAGCTATTCTAGAAAACAAAATTGATCAGAATCTGATACTGCAACCCGTTCTAACTTGTGGTTGTTTTTTTTTATTTTTTCTTCTTTCATCATTGTTTCCATAGGAATTTTGGCTTCTTGAAGAAACAGTAGAAAATGCAAAACGAAATAATAAAGCCTGCTAAATACTTCTCAGAAGTGGAGAAGAGTGTGCTGCTTGCATTAGTCGAAAAATACAAATACGTGCTTGAATGTAAAAAAAGTGATGCAAGAACTATTGCTCTGAAACAACGCACCTGGCAAGCACTAGCTCATGAATATAACTCACAGCCCAGTGTATCACTGCGAGACTTCAAACAGTTAAAGAAATGCTGGGAAAATATCAAGGCACGGACAAAAAAGATAATGGCACATGAAAGGCGGGAGAAGGTAAAAAGAAGTATTAGTCCACTTATAAATACTCACATCGTAGGGAAGGAGAAGATTGGAAGCATAATGCCTGAGCAAATGTACTTTTTGCAGAGCCCACCAGAAGAAGAGTCTGAATATCAGCCTGATGCTTCTAGTCAAGGTATAAATGTTGCTGTAATGATGCGAGTGGTATTGTTTTGTATGTGATTTTGCCAGCAATCCTTTTTCAAATCTCTCCACTTAGCTGTGACTGCTGGATATAGAAAAGTAATTTCAGAGCTATGATATTACAAGGCTGTGTGTATTTCCCGAGGCCTACAGGAGTTAAATGAGTGTGAGGTTTTTTTACAGATTTTTTTCATCTGTTTTTGACATATCTGCTGCTTTGTGGCAAACATCACAGTTGCTATCATGCTGGCTTTCCAGAGAACAGTCCCAAGGATATCTTTATCATTTTTAAAGTATCATTTTGCTGGTTTAAAAAAAAAAAAAGCAAAAAACTACCAGCAGCAAATTGATACACAATTGCCTGCTGCAAGAGTTCCCAGTGGTCTTTTCCTCTTTGTTTTCAAGGACTAAAAAGAGTATGTGGAGCCATATTTCATGCTGCAGTCCACACTGGAGAATGGCCTTTCTGAAAAAGTTCAGCACTACATTATTTTTTGTTTGGCAAGCATACCCAGAAGGAATAATTCAATACCAGGAGGGAGGGTGGCTACAACAGTTTCTTGCAAATTTTATTATGTCAGGATCTCACACAGAACACTGTCCTTGCTCAAAAGACAACAGCAGCTACATTGTTAGATAACATTCTTAGAATGCCTATTTCATAATTGTATTTACCATAATTAGTCATTTGGATTTGGATAGGAAAGTATTTTGAGACCCTCATTTGCACTGGTAACTACTCTTTTCCCTGCATAGTCTCTTATTTCAGAAGAATTGGTAGAGACTTCTCAAAGTTAGAATAATGTGATTTTTTCCTAAAAATATACATTACTGTATTTACATCTGCAGCAGAAATAAGGAAAGAATAAGACATGTTCTTCCTACTGCTCCCTCTGTCTTTTGATATTCATGTTGACACAGCTTCACCTGACACTCAGATATTTCACCAAATATTGCAAGTCACATATGGATTTAGCTTAAATGGCTGCATTCAGGTTTAGCTCCAGGCTCAGCCACCTAAATTTAGGTGTCTACTTAAAAGTGTGCACTCACTTTAGTCTTCTGAACTCCCACTATAGTCTTGGAGGTCTTTCAACAGAGCCCCAAGTGGTTCTGTTCAGCCTGTTATGCCCTTAATATTCTGCAGCAGAACTGCATTATGTAGTGGCTCCTGTGCTTTGCTACTGGAGCACAAGGTTTAGAGGCACATGTCAGTAACTTATCACATTTCTGTTTCTTGAGGAATACTATACTATACTGGAAGAGAATGCTATAACACTTTTTCTTCTTTGGTTTGCAGAGTCATTTGTTGTGTCAAACAGAGAACTTTGTGATGAAGACAAAGAGCTGGTACATTTTCCAGTATGTGAAGGCACCTCCCAGCCTGAGCCTTCGTGTTCTGATGTCAGAATAGCAGCAGATAAGAACTACAGAAGTAAAGCATCTCAGGAAAGTGCTCTGAAAAAGATGCACGAGGAAGAGCATCATCAACAAATGTCGATTTTGCAGCTCCAGTTAATCCAAATGAATGAAGTTCATGTGGCAAAGATACAGCAAATAGAAAGAGAGTGTGAGATGGCTGAAGAAGAACACAGGATAAAAATGGAAGTGCTAAATAAAAAGAAAATGTATTGGGAGAGAAAACTGCAGACCATTACAAAAGAATGGCCTGTATCATCCTATAACAGACCCTTTCCTAATTCACCTTAGAACATAGAAGAGCAGAGAGTCAGTCTGATTTAGGACGTTTCTGAGTAACACACACTGGAAAGAGGGTTTTCTACTGTGAATGTACAGTGACAGGATAGGTGCCTGGCTGATAGTGAACACACTATGACTCTTAATTCTTAGGGAAGCAGTATAGTTCACCAAGAGGAAAACTATTGTTTATTTGTAGGTAGTTCTGATTTGTTTAACTCACAGACATGCACAGTGTTCTAAAATCTCAATGTATTTTCTCCTTTCAGAACACCCTTGATCCTTGTGAAGTTTAAGGTACTCTGGGTATTCTTACATTGGGAGTTCTTAAGAAAACTTAACAGCTTTAAACACCAGGCTGTAGTGTTCATTTTGATTTCTATCTCTTCCTATCTGCCATTTCCCAAATTAAGGCAAGGGTTGGAGTTGCTCTCTGCTATTGAGACAAAAAGGTGATGGACAGCTATTAGTTGGATCATTATGCTAAGCTTAGGGAAAATAAACTAGTTGATACAGTCCATAACTTATTTTTCATAGAAGATGTGAAGATGAAGGATGTAGCAAGAGAGCCACTGCAGTAACGGCCCTCTCCTTCTGAGGAACAGTAATATTTCCCAGTTGTCTGGCTGACTGAGAGGATGGTTGTAGAATAGCCCTCCAGTTGTTTGAGCCTTGACACTTGAGAATTTAAAAAGAAGGTGACTTCTTCCTCAAAAGCCACTGTGGTTGTTCTTTCATTTCCATGCCCATCTTGTATTGAAGTAGAATACCCAAACAGGAGGGTCAAATGCTGCTGCCAGCACTGTGTGCTGTTCACCTGAAGTCATTCTGAGGGGAAGAGCTTTTTAAGAATTCATAAAGCTCTCAAAATGCAGTGAGCCAGCCCGTCCATTGGCAAAGTCTCCCTCTATTTTCCTATGCAATACTCGATGGTGTAGCAGCTAGCTTGATTATTTCTCCTTAGCTAGAAGAAAAGACTAAAACTCACCCTCTTTTCCTTCTCACAGGGTGGGAAGCAGTTCAAGGGAATCATTCCTGTCCTGAAGCACTGTTCTGTTTTGTTTTGTTCTGTCCTGTGCGTTATGGTGGTGTGTTTCTTGCCTTTGCTGTCAGTGGGGGGTGATGGACGTGGTTTGTATGAAGGCATTCACATGAAAGTCCCCGCAGATTTTGGATGTCCAGAATGGTAGATAGTTGGAAAGCACAAATAAAAATAATCTTTACCCTGGCAATCATTTATTCTAGTGGGACAAGAGTTAAGAAAATGTGAAATGAAGAACCCCACAAGGATTCATAAGAACTTCTGGTGTTTGAAAACCTGTTTTACAGGAAGGTGTACAACCATCATTTGAAGCAGTGAGAAAAATAAACAAAACCATAAATTTTCATTAAAAAATCTGAGTATCACATTATTCAATAAAGTATTTTCAGATCATGACTCCTGAGGGCGAGTCCATACTGTGAGCAATGTGTTCAAAGCAGAGTATGTTACAAGGCATACATTCCCAGTTACACTCATATCTCTTTCCCTGGATATTCTTTCTGATGGAGTGAGTTCCTTTTGGTTTTGTTTCAGATTGTGTAGGGTTCTGTATGTGTGTGTGTGTGTGTGGTTTTTTTGACTTGGTTTTTTTGACCTGCTTTCACTGCTGATGATTCATCTTTGTTAGAACTGCCATTATCAACCACAGTACTCACTGTGGTTACCAGTGTGGTACCTGTGCTGCTTCCTTAAATGTGCTAAAACCAGCAATCACAATGGGAGCTATTTGTTACAACTCGTTTTATATGGCAGAGAAAAAAACTATGCTGGGCTGCTGCAAGATAGAAAAATAGGGCCTGGGTGAAATCTGAAGACAGATCTTTTTGACCATAAATTCAATATTCTATAATTCGGCTGTGTGAAGAAAGTGCAGGAATTCCAAAGAAGGATGTTGTTAAGGGCACTTCTGTTTTTCTGCTGGATGAAAACACTTTTGGAAAGTATAATAACAGTAGAGGCAAAAGAAAAGTAAACAGAAGTGAGGACCTTGTTCTGAGATTGCATTCTGTGGTTGGAAGATGAGTCAGTTATTTGACTGGTTGTGACAATTGTTCAGGTACCATCCAGAAAAAAAAGGATAGGGAAGACATTTGTCTTAACCAGTTAAGACATTTGTCTTAACCTTCTGCACTTGTTCTAAATGAAAGTAAATGAAATCCAGGTGTTAGAAGGTAATGAATGGAGACAATTTCAGCACTGTGAAGAGGGCAAGAATAGAGAGACAGTCCAGGTCTAGATAGCCCTGTGAAAATTATGAAATAGTCAGAGAGGATCTCACAAAATGTGAGCTAAGGGTAGCTTGAACTCCTGGAAGCTATATGATTGCTCATGAAAGATTCTTTTATTTTTATATTTAAAAAATCCTTTAAAATAAGCATGTTTTCAAATTGTGCTAAGTGGACAATGCCTTGCTTCTTGGTATATTTTCTTATTCTGAGACCAAAAGTTACAGTTCTTAGGCTGAGCAATAGACCCTTTTAATTCAGGTTCTATTTAAAAGAAAGAAGATCATAAGAGAAATATTAGAAAGAGCCAAGATGAAGGTATGAAAGAAAGAATGATCATTACGTGCATAGAGGAAGAATGGGGAATGTTACACCTAACATAAATTATGCAAGTAGGTTTTGTGATAAGAACAATAGATCGTTCACAGGTGACACAGGCTCTTGTTTTCCCATTTGCAGTTGACTGTTGATGTGAAATTGGGTGATAAGCACAGAAAAATGTAAAAGATCAACAAGAGAAAGTAATGTATCTTCTTGCCATGCTTTGGCTTTTTAAAGTGATCAATGTGATGTAATTGAAATTACTTGAGAAATTACTTTTGCCTTTGTTGTTGTTGCAATTACTCCCTCTGGTAGTAAGCTTATCTTTTCTTGTGTTTGACTTTTCTTATATGTAATATAGCCATCTCAGACAATATGTCCATTTGTTTCTCTCCACTTTTTTCTAGCTTACATCATTCAAACACTTTCACATAATTCTCTTTTCCTGTTAACCATTTGGCCAAGGAATATATGCATATTCTCCAGGTTTTTCCACAGATAGAATACAGCAGTATTTGAAGAAGAACATGCCTCTTCTTTTCTGGATTTGATATAAAACTTTTTGTCAAGAGTGAACTTAAAAGATGCACAGCACAGGGCAAAATGATTCCTTCTTAACTTTATACAAAAGCATGTGTACCAGATACTAATGGTCATTGTTCTCAGCTGCTGTATCCTTATGAACGAAAATTAACATGAACCTAGCTCCAGGTGCTGTCTTTCCTTGGAGGTAATCTAATTTCTTGCCTAGTATACATTTTTCATGTCTTGATTTTTTTTTTCCTCCTGCATTTTTTCCTTATGTCTCTGTTCACCCGTAGTTTTTTAACCAGCAATATGAGCAGGGGTTTTCATTCAGGGGCATGTGTTTTCCTTCTTCCTTCCTCTTGCCCAGACTGCCCATATCACAGCATTTGAACATGAATGGGTGCTCACCTTCCCTTTCCACAGAAAGCATGGTTAGTTACCTTTTCCACACAGCTGCCAGTACATTCTGGATTCTGCCTGCAGGCTAGGAAACATATTAGAGGGTTTTGAGGAGAGGTTAGTATTGAGAAATGGAGAGAAGCACTTCCTCTATTCCAGCTCCGTGTAATTTGGGAGGACGGTCTGTGACCACGAAGTCATTCATTGAGCTAATGCAGGGTGCTGAAGCTGTGTAATTGATTTTGATTCTTCCTAGATCTTTGGGGTTCTGCAGAAGTTAGGTTTGAGGTTTCCTGGTAAAAAAACATCCTTCTTCCTCAGAGGAGTCTCACTGGAATCCTTTCACAGCTTCCTCAAATGAAGTTCTTACCTTGACAAACACCTTATCCCAACATCTATTCTGCTTCTTTCAATGCCCAGGCTGCTTTATCACCAGAGCAAGGGAGCTTGCTGCTTGCCACAAATCCTCTCTCTGAAGCTCCTTCCTACACTGCAGAGACGTGTTTAGGCAGGGCTGAAAACACAGCCCTCCCAGGCACTGCTCAGAGAAGCGATCCTTACAGAGCAGGTGCACCTGGTGTGGCTGAGCTCAGCCTTCAGATTTTGGGCTCAGCACTCAGACTTTGAACTATTGCTGCTCAGGGTCACAATATTCCCATTGCAGCTCTGTGTGGCCAGAGAAAGAGGGGTGGCTCAGGGCTGCCTTTTTCTGAGCATATAGTGTGGCTGAGGATGTTGTGCCGAATTTTGTTTAATGAGCATTCACCTCTGTGTGCTTCCAATACCAAACTTCAGCAGTCTCCCAAGTATTTCTATGATTGCATAGGTGTTTTCAATGATCTTTTGCAGATTTTTTTTTTTCTGGTTGTAGTTAGAGTGGATTTTATGTGTGCTTTTCCTTCTTCCCCACTTGCATTATAGTGTTCCAGTTTGGTTCTGAATCTCTGTGGTTATAGTCTGTACAACCACATATTCATGTAGTATCATGTAGCACCATGTTTTCAGATATTTTTCTCATTATGCTATTGAAATAATAAACAGCTACACATTTGTATTTTGCTACTCTGTGGGTAGAGGAATTACATGTAAATCTTAAAATAACATCTAACTGATTTTTTTCCCAGACAAGTCCCCCACAGGTAGTCCTGTGATTTCATATTTTGAGCTAGCTTGCTATTTTTGAAAGTCTGATGTACTTTAGTTACTTTCATAAGATAATTACCTGTCTTCTCACTTTATTTTTCTGTTTCTTCTCAAGACAATTGACTGTATTCACACACGGTCACTCTCACTGAATTTTGTACATTTGACAAAAAGAAAGATGACCATTGGTTGCCATCTATAAGAATAGCATAATATGTTTTCCAGTGAAAGCAAGCAGTAGCCTCTGTTTCTGGTATCACAGACTGACTTCTCTTCTGCTGATCAGCTTGGATCTCTGATATCTAAATAAGGTGCACGCAGAAATGTGGACAGATTGCTGGACCTAAAACTAGAGCTATAAAATAGAAATGTACTAGCTGAGGCTCTGAAAATTTTGCTGTTATGATGGTGAAGGGATTAGGCATCTGACAAAGCCATCAGTCATGTTAACAATAAATTAAAAACTTGCAAAGTCAAAAAGAAAAAAGGCTGGTTTTCAGAATGAGTCAAAGTGAAGACAGCTTTTAGCTGTCCCAAGAGGTAATATTGTCTCATATGTCAAACAATTTCCCCTCATGGTCTTCACTACTCTTTCCTTTGAGACTCTGGACGCTTCTATCATAGCATTCACAAGTGCCTGACAATAAGAAAAGTAGCCATTTTCAAGTAGGAATCCCACCAGAGTTATTAGACCTAACTCTTCGTAAAACTGAAGTTGGACAGTTTTCCAAGACTACATTATCCAGACACACATGCACACGCACGGTGGAAAGCCACGTGAAATCTGTCCAGCACACCATCTGCCAAATGGCATAGGATATGGAAAGGTTGCAAGGAAAGGTATAGCAAGGAAAAGGAAAAGGTTGTCTACTCCATGGCTGTGGGTTGTAAAACTATTGTATTCAGGAGAGTGTGTGGATGAATCTCACAAGACGGTCAACCTCTCTAAGAATCAAGAAGTATTTTTGCCAAATCTTCTAATCTGTCAAGACAGCCACACAAAAAAAATGTAAAAGGAACAACAACAACATAAAAATTTAAAAGTAAGCACTCAAATAGCTAGAAGCAATTTGTTAATCTGTTCCCTTTTTGATGAAGAGCTGGCTAGATACAAGCTCTACACTAGACACATATGTATTTAGGGAAACAAGTCTCTGTTTTAACAGAAATAAGATAGATTTGTAGATTGTCCTTATTTTATTTAGGTGGGTTTTTTAAATGTTGATTTTTGTTGTTCAGTCCAGCTTCAGAATAGTTGTGTGCTTTAGTCTCTAACCAGCTGTTAGAGCACCTCATTAATCAAATTTGTTTGGCAAGAGAGTTGAAGTGGGTTTGTATTCAGCACAACTTGAGATTAATTGTATTCCACAAATCTTCAGATATTCCTTCTCAGCTATAAGAGGCTGTTCTTGAAGAGACCTGAACCTAAAACTGAAATTATATGCCTATTTAGTAGTAATTTATTTTTTATATGGCACTTACAATTTGCCATATGAGTTGCTTAAGCTCTGCCCATTATTTGGTCATGTACAGATTCCTTTTCTTTTCTTTGAGTTTTGCCCTGAAATGATGTACTAAGCCACAAATGGACCAGCTGAGTTGCCCATACAAACTCCTGCCACACATTCTGTGTCACACTGTAATGTGGGGAGGGGGAGGAATCCTGCTTCTATTAAATTGTGGAGTTTTGAAATTTGACCTGTTACTCTCACCAAAGCTTTGCCAAAAATTGTTTTGTTCTGTTAGACACCTACATGGTCCCACTGATCACTCCTTCAGCCCAGTGAATTGCTTGGCTTTTTAACTGTTTGAATTCTAATCCCATGAACTGTGGGAAGTCTGAATTGACACACATAACATAAATTCCATTTATTTGAAAAAGGTTTTGTAAATACTGAGATTTTGAAAATAAAGGAGGTGGTGTGATGAATTTGGTATTTAAACCACAGCAGAAATTTTGGCAGGTTGGGAGTTATCACCGCTGACCCAATAGTGAGGGTCAACCTCTGCTTTGGGAACAATAATATCCAATACAAATCCAATCCAAATATTGCCTTAACTCCAACTTTCTGTCTCAAATGAAGCATAATGAGAAGTCCTTGCCAAATAAAGCAACACTGGTTTCCAAAATGCATTTAATTTGCTTTCAATTGCTGTCCTGCAGGAGGGCTCTGAGGCTGGAATGGGCGTTAAGTTGAACTCTGTTGGTGGCTGAGAGCATAAGAAATCTTCCCCTGCTGATTTTATCCTGTTTAGCTCAAATGCAGTACTCCTGCTGGGATATACTTAGCCACACGGTGGTGCCAGTTCAACCATGGCAAGGTGCTCACATTCTCAAGTTGTCTGGCATCTTTTCCAGTTACCAAATCAGCGGTGGTGGATGTATTTGAATAAAAAAATAAGAGGTTTTAGCTAGCAAGGACAACCGTCAGCATTAACTGGATCAAGGTGCCTTCTAAAATTGATAAGGCAGCAAATTTGGAGCTATAATAAATAAATGACCACAACGGCGCTTTGTCTCAGCCAGTTAAAACACTGTCTTATGGGGTACATCTTGCTTTTACTCCTCTAGTAGACTGATAAATAAGTTGCATACTTCCAGTTTATATTTCCACAATCCCACAGAAGCCAGCAAATTTCTCCACACCATCCCATGGCCTCAGTAGCTAAGTGTTGATCCCTACTCTCAATCTGGCCCAAATGTCACCACTCTCCCTCTGTAAATCCAGTGCAAGTGTGCTGTCAGGGAGCCAGGCTGAGAACATCAGGTATGGCAGAAAACTGGCTTAAACTTAGGTCCTTCTCTTACCAGCATAGACACGAGTGGCTGAAGCTCCACAGCAGAGCAAACTTAATCCCACATCCTGCCACAGCCTCAAACACAAGAAAGGACCTAGTGACAGCCGTGGGCAATTTTAGTGATGCATAAAACTGGCTTTGGGTAGTAAACAAGTGTTTTTTAAAATTGTTGTACATTAAAATGTTCCAAATCATGGGGCAACTTAAAATTATGCCTTGTCAGTGTTCAATTACCAAGAGCAATAAATTAACACAGCTTCAGTCTGACAGGTGCAGTTTTCTGTCAGCATTCTTAAATAATACAAAAAAGTAAAGCCAACTATGTTAATCCATGCCCACTAAAATATATACATAAATTCAACCAAATTCAACCAAACGTATTACATATAAATCAATTACATTTTTTGTAATATTTTGTATTCTCAGCTACATGTGGACTTTTGCATTTGTTTATACTTTCCACTTTTTCTTTTCCTCAAAAGTTTAAGGTTAAATAACAAGAGATCTGATCTTCACCTTCTTGGGATGCAGAGGCTATGACATTTTACAACACTAGCTGAATAAAATGTTCTGGCAATCGGTAAATGCAAACACAGTGATGTTCCAGTCTGTCCTGCTTCCCACAGACCTAAAGGCACAGCCCTAATCGTGCCCTTCTTTTTGTGGTTGTGTTTCTGGACTTCCAGTCACAAGTTGCACAAGCTGTTCTACCACCAGCTACCATCCAGCAGCGCTCATCTAGTTACAGGGCTTGTTCTTCAGAGGTGCTGACCTGCTGGGCTTTTGACTGATTTCCATTGCTGTGGAAGAACCTCTTGCTTCCAAAAAAATCACGCAGTTTAACAGCATTGTTTTTACAGTACCCGAGAAGTGGAAATGCTTTAAGAGATAATATGTTTACAAATGTGTTATGGCCGTCTCTGCTAGTACTACCGTCTTGTAGTAGCCATTAATGATGGCCACATTTTGAGAAGTTTTAGCTCTGCAAGGTGAAAAAGAAACTTTCACTTGAATTTGGCAGTGATCAAGGGTAATATTTGAGGGGTAAATTTGTGGTTCTTTCTCCACCATCACTTTTTCTTATCCAGCAGAATCTTCCCCTGTTTTGCATGTACACTCCACCAGCACTGAAATTGCTCCTGAATTTGTTTGATTAAAGAGACTGCAAGGATCCTCTGAAAACCTCTGAAAGTGGTAATCTTTCCAAGTGTATTCAGGAGGCTCAGGATCACTTCAGTCCAAATGCAGAGGCATTAAAAATTGGATCTCTAAAATACTGCCATCACATGAGCTTGAGAATCTCAAGGTGAAACCTTGAATCTAGTCACTCCTCATTGTGTTTTTGTATAAATGGTCAAATAATTAGGAAACTACTGTTTCTTTATGTGGTGTTGTATGTGACATTAGCTGCTGCTGTATTTAGCAATCTGTGAAATTACATTTTGTCATGTTTGTGCTTACAGTCAGCAAGAACCTGTAACAGAAGGAGCACTTAAGTGCTGGGCTGTTTTTCATAAGATACTTGAACATGTATCGCTCCTTCTGATACTAAGTATTTTAATGGAGTATTAGACAGTATCTTTTGTGGTCTTTGCCTTCTAGTAGCAACAACTTTTTCTGGGGTTTGCTTTTTAAATTGTGCTAAAAACTATGCACTATTAAGATCTCCTTTTCAGCCAAGTGGAAGCCACTCTGTTGATCTGATTTTCCTAGAATGGTGTCAGCCCAGTCATCTCACCTGTTGTAAAGTATTTTAGTGCCTCAGACACCACCAGAGATGGTTCTGGAGTGCATGGATGTAGCTTCTGGAATTGCACCTTTAAACAAATTTTTTTTTTGTACTGCTGTTTGTTTTTCTTTTTTAAATTAATAAAAAACACCCATATTATAATTTGAATCTGTATGGATCTCATAGTGTGTCTGAGTCCTTAGAAATGTGATTAATGTAGTTTTCATTATCTTTATTGTGTAGCTAATATTCATAGCAAATTCTTTGTTTTTCCTATGCAAACAGAGAGTAAAAGGAGAAAAAGTAGGATCCTAAAATACATATATTCTCATGACTTCAACAAGAAGTACCACTGGGGGAAGAAATTTAATAATTGTTTTAGCCAGGGGAATGTACTGTATGTTTGACACTCCCAGCGTATGTAATAAGGATGACTAACTGTACATTTTAGTGCCTTGTTTCTTGTAAAATGTTTAATCATAAATTACTAAACATAAATAATTATGAATTTCTGAGAAAACTCATCTAAATATTGCCAATAGAAATTGTATATTCACAGAGGAGTCAATAAATCATCATCTATTGTTACACATTAATTAGATGAGATTTTTAATCTCCATTCTTTCAGAGTTGTTTTCAAATAATGTCATTTAATTTACACACAACTGTGCTATTTCTGTCTCTTAAACTAAACTCCACTCAACAGCATGGAGCAGAGCAACTTTCTTAGTTGCACTGCCAGATTTTTTGGGAGAAAGTACTGCTTGTGAGGCCTGCTGTACATATTCACCACAGAACTTTATATTTGGTTTGATTAAGTGCTGATACAGTCATAGGTTCCTCTCAAATGTTCTGCCTGCAGACCTATCGGCAGACCAGGTTTGAATTTGAGTTAAGTAGCATAAGTTTGCTCCTGGACAGCCTGTGTTGGGCACTGCTGGGCAATAAAAATAATTGGTTCCTACTAAGAGAACCTTCATAATCTCAGCTCAAAGACTATGTAGAAATCTAGGAAACTAAACCATGCTGTGACACATCCAAGAAAGCCAAGATCCGTGCCACTCACGAGCAGCAAGATGAACAGTGGGGTTTGAAAACCCACAAGGCTGAATGCTTAGAAGGAAGGAGAGGGGAACAAGAGCAGTAAGTGGATAAGGATAACCTGACCTTTCTCCCTGCTTCTCTAGGTTTCCTGCACAGGCTATGTGTGCTGAAAGCCACGCTGGCATGGGACAGTTTTCCAACGGTGTCTTGTCTATGCCACATCTAGAACTTGGTTGTATGTATATCTGTATATAGCTGTGAGTATTCCAATGTCCATCCCAGAGGAACTGGGATGCACATTGTAGGGAAAGCTGGATTCATGTACATAAGACCACGCAAAAGCTGTTCTGGGTCAGGCCACAGCTCCATCTAATCCAGTGTCCTACCTACAAAAGGGGTTGGTAGCATCTGCCCTGTATATAGTTAAAAAAAATGTGAGTATGCAATATTTCATAGCATGCACTGCTCCATGAGGCAGAGTGTCTGTGAGAACTTAGTGGAATATTTGTATATAATGATCTTCACTGGATTTTTTCTTGTAGAAATCTGTGCAAGATATTTCTGAACCTATGCAAATTATAAGTAACAATATGTTCCAAATATAAGCAGAGTAAAGAAATACCTTTCATGATCAGCTCTAAAACCAGTTGTTGCCAGTTTAGCTCGCTGCCCTCTCTCCATATATAACCTTGAGTTAGGAACTCATAGATCTTAAATCTGGTTCAAATAAGATAAGGGCTAATAATATTAATAGCTCATTTAGTCTTTTTCTCTTACAGCAACACAAGGTTGGTTTTTAATTGATACAGAAAAAGAACAGCAATTCTCTTTCAGTGCATTTGATCAGAAGGCTACAAATATTTTCATGAGACATGAAAGAAAAGAGCAAGAGTAGAATAATTATATAGAGAAGTAAGGACAGAACTTCACTTTGATAGTTTTCAAGCAGACACTCTTCACTTAAAACTGTTTGCAGTTTTTCTTTTCTAACTCTTCTTTGCTAACTCATTTCTTTGCTAACTCATTTTCAGTAAGAGAAGGAGTAGTTTCAGTGAGTTAAAAAAAAAAAAAAAACCCTTTATGCTAGATGATTGCTTTTGGCCAGCAGAGTTCTCCTCAAATCATTTCATCTTATCAAAGATTTCCAGAATGTGACCACAGAACAGCAAAAGACAGGTTTGAAGGTTTCTGTCTACATCCTTTATTTCACCACTTTGAATTCCTGAACAGAAGCAACTGGGTTTGTGGCTGGTGAAACCATCAAACTCAACAGTTTTTCCTTGCAGTCAAATCTACAAGATTCAGCACAGTAGGCCATAATCAGGATTTTTTTTCCCAGATAATTTGAATGTTCCATGACAAAGGTAAAACCATGAACTGAAGGACCTTATATGACAAATGGTTATAAACTTGGTTGGTTCCCTGAAGTGGGTCACTACCACACTGACTTTAATTTCTAAACCACCTGCGTTGGGAGGTGTCACAGTTCATCTTCTTGGTGACAAAGTGAAGAGAACAACACAAGCAGAGTCCACATCAAAGTGGAGATAAATGTACCTGTTGGTAAAGGTCACTGTTTGTCAAACAGAAGGAAATGGAAATCGATAGTAATAAATATAGACAAGAAGCCAATGAGGTTCAACAGTAATAAATAAACAGTAGGAAAAGAAGTCTTGACCAGCAGACCTAAATACAAGAAGAGAGTTTCTGAGGTGTACAAGATAGAGACCAAAACCACTTAAAATTTTAAGCTATATGTTCCTATTAGTATATACCAGTGGTAAATTGTTATTGATACAAAAAAGAGAAATACTTTGTGTTTAGAAAGCAGTGAGATACTGTTTTATGGGTGATGGCTTACTTGTCATATGAGGATGGCTGAGAATCCCATAGTCCTTTCTACAAAAGGAGACCAAATTTGGACTGTTGGGGTTTTTTCATTAAAATGTGCAGGACACTTGTACCAAAAGTCCAAGGAATAATGGCTGACCATTAGTGCTCAGCTGATACCTTGGAAGACTGAGAAAATTCTGCAACCTTGAGGCCCATTGGTGGCTGCTGGTTGAGGAGTCATGAGGGAAAGCTGTGTGTAATTAGTATCCCTTCCACAGGAAAAAACCCCACAACTTTATGAAATAAATCTGATTTTATTCTTAGGCAAAGTCAGAATTATGTTTAAAAAAAAAAGGTAACTGCAGTGATAAAAATCACATGAGCATTGATAAACTCCTCTCTTCAGTCTAGCATGACATGGAAAAAAAACAGTCCAAATTAAATGGCCTTTAATATACTTAGCTGACAGGCATAAAAACACTTGAAAAGCAGTTGTTGGTCAAAGATTTCTCTAGAGCTGTTCCACAGGCATTAGTAGCAGGAATAATATTGAAGGAAATGTGCAAATCACCATTGTCATTTATTTACAGCTGGCACCAACTTTACCAAGAGAAAGGTGACAGGGCACACACATAATACAGCCTGGCTTGTTCTGTGAGATGGGCTGATTTACAAAGGCATCTCAAAGCAAAGACAAAACTCTGAGTTTGGAACTGGCATGCAGAGGCTGCAGGGAAAAGCCTACACTCAGAGTCAGTAGTGTTACGGGATCACGGGGGCAGGGATCTGGATCTGGAGGGGCTCCTGAGGGCTTGCACCAGCAAAAAGGATTAAAAGGAGATGTAACGGCTGGATGGTGGTAAGACATGGAAGCGCTACCTTCCCACATTGCCCTGCGGAGTGCAACAACAAAATATTGTTGGACCTCAGGCCTACATTTCACACCGATGTTGAAACTGAACGGGTGGGATTGCTGATGGGAGCTCTCAAAGCGATGGGTGAGAGAGGATGTCTTATACCAGCCATTGTAGTGGGAGATGTCATTTGGGGTTGTAAACTGGAATTTGGTGAACTAGTATGAGCTGAATGCATAATAAATCCCCATCAGGAAAAAAAAGATTGCTGAACGGCATTTTAATTAGGAAAAAAAAAAAAAAAAAAAAGAAAAAAAAAAGAAAGAAAAAAAAAGTAAAAAAAGAGGAGCTCTAGCAGAGTAATCCTGGGAGTGAGAAGTGATGGGTAGTCAACCCGCGGTGAGAAACGCCTCGCAGGTAACTGGGCTGCTCCTCGTCCCGATGCCGTCCCGCTGAGATCAGGTGCCTTTCCAAGGGATCCCACTCGGGGATGGACTCGATCCAGAGGCAGCGGGTGGCAGAGAACGATAGACCAGAGGCCCGGGCTGTGCAGAGCCGGGGTGCCCGGCCCTGCCCGCTCCGTCCAGCGGGCGGCAGCCGCGGGCCGGGGCCGCGGGAGCTCCCAGCGGGAATGCGGCTGCTCCCCGAGGAGCGGCAGCGGCCCCGGACCGCCGCTCTCCCGGGACGCGCCGGGAGCCCGCAAGCCCCGAGCGGGAAAGCTGCTCCTTGCGAGCGGCTCCCAGCGGCGCCCCGGGAGCGGGGGATCCCCCGGGCACCCCGGCACCCACCAAGCTGTGCCCGGAGAGGAGCTCCAAGGATGCTGCGCGAGGGCTGGAGGTGCCACTGCCACGGACGGGGCTGTTTTAAAATTTATTTCCTCCTCCGTGTTGGAAGGCAAGGCAAAATCTCTATTTCGTTTCAGGCTAAGGCGGTGAGGGACTGGTTTACACTGGGAGAAGATCAATCACTTCCCCAGAGAAATCAGTATTGCACACTGCCTATATATAGCCCGCTGTACTTCGCTTGCGAGCCGAGGAAGAGCGACCAAGGCTTTGGCTACTTCCACTCCACTAAATTCTAGGCTTTTGTGGGTTTAAGACAAAACCAGAACAAGGGAAACACATTGTAGGTGAAATCCTCCAATTTTTCAGCCTGTGAAATTGTTCCCATTGATATTGGGCTCCAGGAAATCCTCCACAAGGGTCAGGCCAGGATTCTAACCCGCAGGAGATTTTGGCAGCCTGCTCTTTGCTTCCTACTCAGAAAAAGAAATTCCCTAATTTTCCATCTGTCTGGTGTGTTCCTTGCATGGCCCGGTCAGGGAAATTCTTGAAAGTCTTCAAAGTATTTGTTTTGTGCCAGGTTATGTCTACTCTAAGAAAAAAGATTTTATTTCAGTGATGGTAGTTGTTGCCCTATAAAATAGTTAGGGCAAGCTGTGAGCATTCTGCTATGCCAAAGTAGGGCTTATTAAAAACTCTGGTTCTTTCATACAGGTTTTTCCTCATCAGACCAGCATATATGAGAAATACCAGGTACTAGCTATCATGTTTTAAATCACACCATTTTGCCAATCCAGGCAAAGCCTCAGGGAAATTCTCCCAGATTTTGTTTATCCACATAGTGCATAAATCTTTTAACCACTCCATTTGCCTGAGGCCACATGGGGGTTACACACTGCACATAAGCATAGGGAACATGCCGTAGCCTTAGGCAATCTGAATTGTTGAAAAAATTGTATGTAAACAGTTATAAACAAGTTTTCAAGATCTCTTTTAAATAAGCAATAAACTAATCCTTGTCATAGACAGATAGGCTCCCATGTCTCAGCTGTATAAGAGCAAATTGCGTAAGGCTGTGCCTGAAATACCTCGGTTTAAAAGCACCATCATTGTGTTCATGTGAAAATGAAAACAAAGACAACCAAATACTGAGGAGGCTGATCAGCACAGATAACACTAAAGTACACACAAAATAACCACAGTCCCCAGTTCTTGGTAGCATTCCTATTTGGGTTGGGTTTTCAGAGAAACCATACCTGTACCTGCCAACTCAACCCCTAGGTGCTCTTGCCACAAATGTCCTGAGTAGAACCAGTTTCAATTGCTGTTCATAGACCCAGAAAATTAAATTATATGCAGAGAACTCAGCCATGAGTAACTTTTTCCCATTCTCAAGCTGAGAGCTAAACAAAAGAGCTCTAGACTACACATTTTTTGACCCAAGGAAAGAGGCCCCGGAAAAATAAAAATTGCAACAACATATAAACTTGGAAAACCTGCTTGACTAATAGGAAAAAAAGACATCCTGACGATTGTCCTGACCCAATCTGACTTTCAGCATTGCATGGTTGGTAAGACAGCCACTAGCAGCTGTCCCAGCTGGTAGCTGCACCTGGCTCCCAGCTTATCATTTTGTCCTGGAGTATCCTGATGAGATGGGGGTTAGTATTCAGGCACCAGCAGCGTTCCTTCTCTGATGGCAGCAGCCCCAGCACTGCCCACCAGAGCAGCCACTGCCACTGCTGCCTGCAAGTCATGGCTCTACTGCCCATGCCAGCCACTGAAGTCCTGGCAGCTGTCATGGTTTGGCACTGGCTAAACACCAGGCACCCATGAAAGTTGTTTGCTCACCCTTCTTGCTCTCAGCTGGGCAGAGGAGAGAAAAAAAAACCAAAAACAAAGGTCTCATCAGTTGAGGATTGGGAGAAAACACTTTAAGGGCAAAACAGGTTCAAATTTACAGATATAAAGTTAATTTATTGCCATCAGAGTCAGAGGAGTAATGAGATAATGAGAAGTAAAATAAGCCTTTGAAACACATTTTTTCCCCCCAGCTCCTCCCTCTTTCCCACCAAAAATGCAGGGAGACAGGGTTTGGGGGTTTTGGATGGTTTGTCACTCGAGATCGTCTTATGTTTGCTCAGGAAGAGGAGTCTTCTTTTTGCTATGCCGTGGGGTTCCTTGCGTGGGCAAAGTCTTCCCAAAACTGCTGTGGCGTGGGTCACTCATCCATGGGATGCAGTCCTCTGAGGATAGGCTGCTCTAGTTTGGAAGCAAGGGCCCTCTCTTGTGTTGCACTAAATATTTTATTTAGTTGTTGTTTTGCACTGGGTGATTGGGAATTTGCACAGAGTAATTTTCATATTGCACTGTATAGCTTATGTTATATCACGTGGTTTGTTACCCCTTTCTCCCATCACATGGTCTTTCTCTCACCTGTCCCGGTACCCCTTGGTGGTCTCTTCCCCTGGGTTACCCCTCCCCTCACCACTCCTCACTGGTATCCATTGGCTGTGGACCTCTCCCTCTGTCCCCATTCCCTGGGGTGTAAAAGTTCCCTGCCACCAGGGAACACTCTCTTTCTCCCATGGGTTTGTCCACCTGGTGTGTCTCTTGGAATAAAGAGAGAATGTTTCCCACCTGGAGAAGAGCGCTTCTCAATCTTTTACCTTTGTCTATGAATTATTGTGTGGGCAAGGGTCCATAGCTAGCCAGAGTGGACCCCAACAGCCCACCAGAAACCATGTTAATTCACTCTCTATCTCTGGAAGCAGGGGCCCTCTCTCTCTATTCAGGTCTGCCACTGGATCACAGCTTTCTCCGGCATCCACCTGCTCCACTGTGAGCACTTTTCCCATGAGTTGTGATGGATCTCTGCATGCCCCACAGATTTCATGCATTACAACGGGACAATTTGTTGTACCGTAGTCCTCACCACGGTTTGCAGAGAAATCTTGGCTCCAACACTCAGAGCATCTCCTCTCCCTCTTTTTATTCCACTGATCTTGGTGCTGCCATGTTGTCGTCCCTCACATGTCCTCGCTTCCTCCTCTTCTCTAGCTAGAAGAAAAACTGCTGCTGGTAGGTACCACTGCAAAAAACCTCTACTAATTCAAAGATTCCTGCAGCACCGAGATGTGGATCTTGTCTAGGTTCTGCATCAGGGAATCTCTCCTGATGCTTCTGCCACTGGCCAGGTGTCCCTGTCATCACCACCTGGGCAGTGGCGGCCGTCGCGGTGCTGGTGCCGTTTAACACCTCTCCTCATGCAGGATGCTGGGAAGAGAAGCCACTGCCACCACTGCCACCTCTGCCCTTCTGCCCCACAGCGTGGCTGTTTGAGGGTGGCCAGGCAGGCGGGGCTCACCGTGGGCTGCACTGAGATGGCAATGACCACAGCGGCGCAGTGCTGCGGGCTGTGCGGGGATGGCCCCGGCAGTGGCGCCTCACCACTCCTGGGAAAAACCTGTGCATGCCCTGTTTTGATTTTCTTCTTAAATATGTCATCACAGAGGCATTACCAACCTCTCTAGTTGGGCCAGCAGCATGTCCATCTTCAGAGCCATCAGAGATTGGCTCTGTCGTACATGGTGGAAGCTTCTAGCAGCTTCTCACAGAAGCTACTTCTGCAGCCCTCCTCTGCTACAAAAACCAGGCCATGCCAAACCAACGCAGCAGAACACTGTCCTTTTTGCCTCCCCAGCCTCTTCAGCTGTCTGGGGACATTACAGATGTAATGGTGCCACATGATGATTTTCTTAGGAGATAAATGAATGGCAAACAGGATGCACATCTAATGCCTATAAGCAAAAGAAAGACATACTATTTTACTTATTTTATTTTATATTTTATTATATTTTATTATATTTTATATTTTATTTTATTTTATTTTATTTTATTTTATTTTATTTTATTTTTTAGATTTTATTTTATTTTATTTTTTCCCCACTCTCTCTCCCATCTTGGTTGCTCAGGGCTCCTTTACCTTGACCATCAAAGCCTCATAGGCTTCTTCTCATTCTTCTCTTGGCGCCCTATCACTGAATACAAATTTAGTCCCACAGACCTTTATTTTCATAGGATAGCTGTAATCCAAAAGCTACAAAGAGGCATCAACTGAGATACACTCCACTCCAGTCAGCAGCTGGCACAGCTTTTCTGCTGGAGGAAAGAAGCCTGAGAGATGCTCGTACACCTCATGAGTGAGCCCTTTCTTTGGTCTCTGGCCACTAGAATCTCCTTGGAAATGGCACAGTCAAACCTACAGAGCTCATAAATGCAGAAATATTTTTTGTGTTTCAATATATTTATAACTTGCAAAAATATCAAGGAGTTTTCTATAAATGAGTGAGACTTCAAGGAGTAAATAGTAAGCTATGTAAGCAGAGTAAACTGAATGAATAACAAACTGTTCTCTGCTTCCAGTCACTTCAGGGAAAAACGGAAGACTGCAATGGGCGGTAAAGAGGAACCTGTGGACTCCTGCTGCCCAGGCACTTACACAAACTATGTGAAGTCAAATCTACAGATATCAGTTTCCTTCATTTCAGCAGAACTATCTATGACAAGTTTTCTGGTTTCAACTCCCCCTCCTCCCCCAATTTTTGTTTTTAATAAAGAGTATTTGTGCCAAGACTGAAAAATGTGACAGATCTCTATCTCAAGTTCCAGAGGAGTGGAAACTTGATATTTATTGTATTACTAAAGAAAGAGAATGTAAACAAGTAACTAAAGACCACTGTCTGTCTGGGTAAGTCTGGAGTGCTCCTGCTGGCCAGTTTACTGTTGTCCACAAATTTATACTATCCTTGTCAGCAGAATAGCCAGGCTGTTTCTGGGCTACATTGTCAGATGAACATCTATTAGCTTGAGTCCGTGTGGGCTTGTTACCTTTGGCAAAAATCCCAATATTTCCTGATCATCTTATGTCACTACCTAGTGCTTATCTAAATCCAGGAAGGCTTATTAGCTCACTGCTCAACCAGATAGCAGCATGCAGCATCTCCTGGATGTGAACCTTCGGGGTTAGTGTCATGGCAGGATAAAGGGACTATGAGCAACACAGCGAGCAGTAGAGGAGATAAGGAAGGTAAGACACAGTGAGACAACCTGTGTCAGCTTTTGTCTCACAATATTAGTAGCTTCAGAAAATGTTCTACCACTGGAACATTCCTCAGTGGTGAGTATATGGGATGTGGCAGAGCTGGGTCAGTTCAGCAGGGACCCATTAGCTCTGGATCTGTGCCAGTCCACTCAACCCATGCTGACACAAGGAGAACTCCTTAGGTTCTCCTTCCTGCTCTCAAGTCCCTCACGGTCCTAGAAGCTTGCTTGTCAATGTGCCCTCATAAGTACTCAGAGGTGTTTTGATTCTGACATCGTGCCCAAGCTGATGAGGCTTCCTGAGACCCACAGTTGTTGGAAACACTGTCGGTGCAAACAGTCAGATCCTGCAGGATCTGTGAGTCTGAGCTCCATGCTCTATCAAAGTGCTAATGCTAATAATAGATGAGCTCTTTCCTAAAAGCATTACAGCTATGACCACTAGGAGAAGGTCCAAACCAGCTCTGCTCTTCCTTCCTTCTCTTGGCATGTATCAGTACCCTTCCCCAAAGACTGCATCTCTTGTCTAAGCAGGAAGCATGAGGATACTTCCCATGCCACCAAGAAAACTGGGGTCAGGATTTTCAAAACCTGCACAAACTGTATACCTCACAGGATTGTCCCAGTTCTGCTCCTTTCCACCAGATATCACTGTAGCCTCACTGCTCTGTTGGCATCTCCAATGTACGGTTCTGAAATTACTGACTCCACGCTTTCTTTCCAGGCACCATTTTTGTCTGTCCTGCAAGCCTGATAGCAATTTCTGCACCTGAGAGGTCTGCCAGATACACAGAGGTGTCAAACCTACAGACAGAGTTAAAGGGTTCCTTCTCTGTCCTGGGGACTTGGATTGTGAAGGATTGTGAAGAATTTTGAAGGACTCATGTCCAGAACAGCACCAAGCTTCACCCTCTTTTCTACACTGATACATCAGCAAAGCCATTGCAAAGAAAATCACCAAGGATATCTGACTCTTTGACCACTACACCAAGTTACTGTTGGGCTGTTGATAATACCTATGTTTTCATGATAAATTCCTTGCCTTTACGTTTACAGAGTGTGTCAACAGTGCAACTAATAAACAAGAGACAGAGATCAGGCACCAGATGAACTGAATGCACTCAAAAGTGAGAATGGTGTGTATCATATTGGATACCACAAAAACCACAGGAGAAACGTACTAAGGGAAAGACTGACGCACTTGTCACAGAAATACCCTACATATCTCTGTCTCTGTATTTCCATTCCTTCTGAGTAGTAAGAAAGCCAGGATTCATTGACTTTGAACTTGGACAGAAAATTAAGCAGCGTGACTCATTAAAGAATTGGTTTTCCCTTTCTTGTGCAGTAGAGTTCTGTGTGACCAAAGGAGATCCAAACAAAATGGGTAGAAAATAGGTAGATATTCTGCATTTTGACAAGATATTGATTACTATCTAATTACTATCTAATTTTTCCTCCTTAGCCAAATATTCCTTAGAGAATATACAAGTTATACTTAACTGAAATAAAAAGACACTTTTAAACCATGATAATTTATTGTAGTGACAGAAAAAATTGACTTTGAGTGAGTATTGTAAATTTTAAACAAGTTTTATTTTGTCTTTTTCACAGAATCATAAATCACAGCAGATCACAGAGAGGTTGAGGAGGGAAAATGTCCCCTGGAGGTTGTCTGAGCCAAGCCCCCTGCTCAACCTGGGTCACCCAGACACTCTTACCTAGGACTATTTTCAGATGGCTCCTGAATATCTCTAAGGAGGTACATGCCACAGCTTCTCTGAGCAACCTGTGACAGTGCTCAGTCACCTTCACAGTTAAAAAGTGTTTTTTGATGTTTAGAGGGAACCGCTTGTGTTTCAGATGGTGCCCATTGCCTCTGGTTCCGGCACTGGATACCAATGAAGAGAGCCTGGTTATTCTTTGCAGCCCCTCCTCAGGTAATTATATACATTGATAAGATTCTCCCTTTTCCATATATATCTTCATTTGTTTGCTCTTTAGTGGACTTTTTATTATCTAAATATAACCAAACAAACCAAATGGAAAAGCTGGCAAAGCTAATTTCAGCACTAAGTCCACAGAGCATGTATGAATGGTCATTAGCTATGCTCAAAATGGTGAGGTGATGATCCATTTGTGCTTTAAAAGTACTTGGTTTTAACCCAAATGGTAGACTGGAAAAGAGTAAAGAACAGATTCAGAAAATGAATCTTCAGTGCATAGAAGTTCTGCTGGCAAGTGGCTCGTAGCAGTTGCCTTGTTCTTCCTGCATAGCAGGAATACTCTGCTCCCCATGGGATAAGCCTGAAGGCCGGGATGAAGGAGGCCCAGTAGAGATGAAAAGCAGCACAGTCCGTGCCTCAAACCCTCTCCGCTGGCTATGAGGACAGCGGGGGATGACTTCTGGAATGACACCACTTACATTCTTTCCACACTGTCTGTCAGGGCTGGACTAGAAGATAAGAGGCATGTGAAGAGAGCACTCAGAGCCTTAGCGGTGGGTGACTCAGAAAGGACAGCTTTCCAGTTGGCATGCAAGAGGGACTGCTGGGGATGCTGCCTCTTTTCTTTGTCTCACTGCAGTGGGAGGATTCCTTCTTGGGACTAGCAGAGGAACAGTCCACTCCTTTTTCTACGCAAAGATCTGAGCCATCTGTCCTTCCTCCACAGATGATCACAAGAAGCAAGTCAGCTACTGGAAGGGAAGAGAGCTCTTTTCTATCAATGATTTCAGTTCCTACATGGCACAGGTTTTTGTGAAGAGTTTAGGAAAGATGGCACACGTCATAGAGAAAAAACACAGAACACAGAGGTCAGTTGAGGAGGAAGACACACGTAGAGATGCTGGTAGCAGTCTGCAGGTTTCAACAGCTGGTTAATGTGTGTCTCTGCAATCTGCTCAGGGACATTTCTCATGCTGTAGCTACATTTTGAAAACAGGCAGTAAGAATGTAGTAGAAGTCTTACAGGTCTGCCTTTTGCTATGCACAGTGAATATCTCTCATTCCTGCTTCCCCATCCCAACATCAGTAGTGAAGGTAAGACTATCAGTGGCAGCTCTGAGAAGTACCAGCTCCAGACACAGTCTTTCTCCATACTGGGAAATGGAGCCTTGAAGGTGGAAAGCTTCCAAATTGCTGCAGAACACCACCAGAAATCACCATTGCCTAATTTTTTCTTCCTGCTGAGACTTGTCATCCTAAAATCTGTGGGGAATACTATTGCACAAGGCTGGCACTGCTAAGGCTAGAAAATGTCCTGACCATGACTGCCACCAGTGACACAATCTGCAAAGCTCTTCATTCAAATATGGCTAAGGGTATTCCAGTGCAGGTCCCCTACCCTAAACAGCTTTGCCAGGCTGTTTTAATTAATCTTGTCACTCTTTGGTGTATTAGGCCCTCATATAAGGAATGAACAAGAATTAACACAAAACAATGAGCAGCTTGGGGCTGTCTAATTCTAAAAAAGTTGCTGTGTCTTACCTTGAAGGGTCTTTTTATGGAAAAAAAAATCAGGTTATTTTGAAAAGCTCTCTATAACCTTTGAAGAAAGAGAAATGACATACAGAGTTGAGTTCTGTTTTGGGGCAAACATGTGCTTTGCTTTCTCTCCAAATATTTGAATGTAGTGAAAAAGATTTTATGGAAGTCTGCAAAGTATCCACTGGGTAACTTTATAAGGCTTTATTAAAGATGGATAGGAACACTTAATTTCTATATTTATTAGATTTTTGGAATCTTTGTGTTCCCTGGCCCACATATTCTCCAGGAAAACAGAAGTAAACTGCTTTGTTGCTCACATCTTACCTACCTTTCCACTGAAAAAATGAGCCATGCTGGACAAGCATCAGCCTATCTTGGTCCAGCCATGTGGGAGTGCTGCTTTCAGGTAAGAGGCTGCTGGTGAACTGAAGCAATGTCTAGTCTTAAATACAAGACCACCCAAAAATGAACCCAAGTAGGGCAGCAAGAATGATGAGAACTGTAGAGATAAAGATGTCTGGAAAAAGACAGGAGACTGTTTTTGGTTTTTTTCTGTTTTTTTTGTTTTTCCTCTTTTCTAGAAGAAACTTAAGTTTCTTAAGTCCTACATTAGGACTTCGAATGGAATGGTGATTACTTGATTACTTGTCTTTACTCAGAAAAGGACCAGAATAAATGGACTTGCTTTGCAGAAAACAACAATGGGAAAACTTTTAATAGGTTATTGAAGCACATAAACAGAATGAAAAAGGAATTTCTGAAACCTCGCAGTCAGTCTGTCACCTGCCCATGGCCTGTGTACAGCTGGCAGTGTCTCGGTGCAGGGGTTTGCCCTAGAGAGGATAATCTCATGGAAACCCTGCACCTCACCTGTATACAGGGGATGGGCCCTTCCACAGCAGAGGTAGTGGTTAAGGATGGCCTTAAAGGAAATAGCTCTACTCACTTGTCCCCTAAACAGCTTCGATTACTTTCTTTCTAAACCATTCTCCCTTGCTCTTCTACACGCTTTCACTGCTTTAATCTTTCTCTTCCCTGCCCACCCAGAGAAGAAGATGGATGATGAATTGTAAGAACAGCAGGTACACTCTGCCAGCAGAAATAATGCATGCTAAGGAGCAGGACTTTAGGGGGTGGCTGCACACTTCCATCTGCAGCAGAGGAGGTTCGGGTGTGAAACGAAGCCGTCTCCTCGCCGACGTTCACAGCTGAGCAAAACAAGCACGACACATGAAACGACACAATCACGGGCTGCTCTTTTCAGATCTGTAGAGTATTCCTGCTGCTGCGTTTGAGGCTTTGGTTGTTATGTGCCACCTGTCTCCCCACCACAGATTATGATTTCCTAGCAAAAGGAATGCACAGAAAAGAGGATGTGGCTAGTTTCCTGTCCATGGTCTGTTAATACTGGAAGAAAAGGAGACAAGAGACAAGGACACACTCCCTTTCCTAGCTGGAGTACCTGTAGAGGAACAACGAGTGGTAGATGCGTAGAAGGTGGACCAGGTTCTACTTTCAATAGCAGGTAAAAAGTTGCTTAGGAGACTGGTGTTCCCTCCAATGTAGTTCCAATGGAAAGTAGTTCCATTACAAACCCAACTATTAGATAAACTACTACCTGAAATTATTTCCCCAAATAAAAAAAAAAGAAAGGTCAGTAACACAGCATAACCACCCTCGTCATCCAATCAATTTTAAATGACTCAGACTGGTTGTCTGTGCTGAATAGAGGCCTCATTGCCTTCTTCTCTACTCATTTTCCCCTTCTGACTCCACATGATCCATGGAACACTACAGATCACCATGACGATTCTCCTTAATGGAACATAACATGGTATTTCTCTAAAACAAGGTAAGTTCAATGACTGTAATCAACACCTACCTTTTCCTCCAATACAAGTTAAGTCCACATCAAATAGGACATTTGCAGTAGGCCAGGTAAACTAAGCTGAAGTTTGCTAAGTTTCTTTTTGCATGTGGATCTGGACACCATCATGATGAATAGGGAGATTCACTTATGAAACACCAGCCAAGGAGGAGAAAGAGGAACCTTTTGAAAAACAGCATCAGGAAGCAAACAGGATCCACAGTTACACTTATGGCATCTCTATAACCCCTCAAGCCATGCAAGAATGGTTTCCTCAAGAAACATAGTGTTCCTATTTCCAAGAACTTCCAAGTCAGTTAGTTTCCTGCAGGCAAGAGCCAGACCAATAACTTTGGCCAAACACATGAGCTTCCTGTTCCTGCTAAGCCATCTGCTACCCCATCACACAGACAACTTCAGCCTTCCTCTCCTTTACAGTACCCAGTGTTCAGAAGTCATTACCAGACAATTCAGACTAAGGCTAGATAACAAAAGCTAGAGTTACTCCATAAAAGACACACCTATACTTTTTTGTCTAGAGAGCTCTTCAATTTCTCCCCTCTACTCTGTCACCAGTGAGGTCACACAGTGTATCCGGTTTATCTTGCAAAATCTATGTCCTGTTTTTCAAAGGAAAGCTTTAAAAACAAGTGTAAGAAAAAGGGCAAAACACCTCATGTCACTTGCAGCAAACTCAATAAAAAATTCAAAATTTTTCCTCTCATCCTATTTTCACAGGATTGCAGAAAGCTAAAAAAACCCCAAAATCCCCAAAACAAACAAACAAAACCAAAAACCCCAAACACCAAAACAAAACAACATTACAAAAAGTAATGTAACTGATTATTTTTCCTTCTTCACATTCACCAGCAACTGCTCATCTCAAAGTAGGGCATATACTCTGGGAATAGGAGACATTTTAGCATGCCTAACTTAGTTTGCCATTTGAACACACTTTACATCAAGTACTGTGCTGTGGTACAGCACTGCCACCCAAGGTACCAGTAATTTGCCTGCACAATTTGTACAACCTCAAGAGGGAGACTTATCTAAACTACTAACCTAAACCACCTTCTCTATTTTTCTTAGTCAAACTTTAGAAGTATTCAACAACCATTTGTGGTCTTCTGCCACAAATCAAAGCAGGCTAAAAGTGAGATAATAATTTTTAACCATGCTTAGCATTTTATCACCTTTGAGGAGAGACAGGTTTCTCACCAGCGTCCTATGTGATGCCACCTTCAAGACTGGAATACAAATCTAAGTCCTACAGATATCCTGCTAGATTTCATTTCAGTTCTTTTCACAAACACTAAAGCACTTCTATTGAGCACAGCACACTAAAAACCTCAGGTAGGAGCTTGTTAGTAGACACCAGCTGGCTACAAGGCTACAGCTGCAATAGCATTTCAGAGAACACCCCATTTTAATGCACATTTCTGGTCACTTGAATTAGCACCAAAAGAAGATATACGCTCCACAGCAGTCATCACAACTGAAACTCTGGCAGAGAACAAAGAGCTGCACTTGACCATACAAAAACTGTGTGCTTTAATTACATTTGGTTGAAAACTTCAATAATCTAATGACTGAACAAACCCAACTATTAGATAAACTCCTGCCTGAAATGATTTCCTTGAATCCTAAAGGGAAGTAGTACTGTCAAATAGGGGGGTGGGGAGGGGAAACCCACTGATTTTCTACCACCTTTCTCTCGAGAGCGACGTTCAAAATTTAAAACTTTCAAGGCAAGTTACGAAATCCATACTGTACATAAGGACAAAGGTAAGATTCAGAAATGCACAGCTGAGGAGGACTATTCCTTCTGAAACGTCCTGGCTTTTAAGTTGACTTGCTTGTATCACCCTTTTTTCTAAAATAACAGACAGGAAAAGGTTTAAGCACTCCCAGATTCCAACAATCAAATGAAAACAGGAAAGAAAGCAAGCAAGTGCAATTCAGACAAACAGCATATGTAGTATTCCACTTTTTAGTTCAGCCATATCTGGGAATCACAACAAACCATCAAATGGCATATTTCCTGTTCAAATAACTGATGACATAACACAACATAAATTAGTTATAAATAATTATCAGTCAAAAAATAGAAATCTCAAATGGAATTTCACAAATTACTGTACTGAAATTTCTAGGAGCATGTTTCCCCCAAACTTTGCACAAAATAGCATTACAGCTAGAACAAAAATTTAAGTCAACATTGTTCACTGTCCCTTACTAACTATCTCTGTCCTTAAAAGTTACAAGAATGTGAATAATTTTAGCAAATCCTGCTGGAGTAGGAGAGAAAGAGGGAAATGAGATGCACCCTGCCATTTTGCCTATTACTCAGAAATTTGTTTCTCTTAGTTCAATTGCTTAGAACACATGAAAAGCATACGTTGCTGTGACAATACTATAACTACTCACCACGATTTTTTTTCTAGTATTAGCTTCTTTCACTAAGAACCTAAAACAAAACCAGAGTTTGCATGTGAGTTTCTGTCCTTAAATATACAGGATGAGCCTCTCAATGGCAGAGGTGAAGAACAACATAAGCAAAAGTTCTGAAAGTTCAAAACTATCTACAAGTTTGCAAAAAGAGCATTACTATGTGCTTCTCACCACTAGCACAAATCTGTGACCATAGTACTATGCTCTGCTTCACCAACAAATTTATATATATGTGCCTTTTTGCCAAGCAATAGTTAACTGTAAAAGGAAGTGGATTCAATTTCCAGACGTACATACCAAAATGCTTAAGACGTCTTGAACCTCTTACTCCCAAACCAGGAAAATGAATCTGCACATATGGACACTCAAAAGCTAGTAAAGGCTTTCCATTTGGAAAAAAAGTGGCATATAGAGGAGATTTAAACAGAGTTCTTGAGGAAAGACAGTGCAAGAAAACTATCAGAATCCCAGTGAATGGTAGATGAGCTTCCAACTCCACAGTGGCTCTGGCAATAGTCCTGATGTAGGACTGTAGTCCAAGTAGTATGAAAGACAGAGGGAGCCAGATACAACCTCTTGTCCCATTATGCCCCTGTCCAAGAGTCCAGCACCAAATCCCACTGCTGCCCAAGGTGATCTCTTGTCTCAGAGGGATATGCAAACCTGCTCCATCCACAGGGGCAATCACAGAAGTGTAGTCAAGGACTGGCTAGCCATTTGTAAAGGCCTGCTGCTCTGCAGCTGCCTCTTGCTTCAAGGCATGGCACCACCTGCTGCTTCACGGGAAGAATGGGAGGGGTGGAGGAGAAATGTGAGCATGTTACCACTCATGGTATGGTTCTACCGTAACGTTGTGGTATGGCCAAGCTGCACAGTCTAGGAGTCAACAGGCACGGATGTGCCAGTGTTACACTGGCACATCCTTCTGGAGTTTATCAGCTGCTCCTGGACATCACACACAACAGATGCCTGCCCCTGGGATAAAGTGATGATCCTGTATGGACACATAAGCTGATACCCTTGGTGGTATTGACACTGTAATGCTTGTTTAAGGCTGCAGATGTGAGTGACATTACAGCACAAAATGATGATCAAGGATTTGAAAGTGGCCAACAACACCACTTGAGGCAAACAGCTCTCTTGGCAAGACTCCTGTCATGTCTCCCAGCTCTGAAATTGGACAGGATTGTTGGCGCGGTGCACTCATTCAGATCCACACTTTTAGGCATGGCCAACAGAAGAGATCTTGATGACAGACAACAAGAGCCAAGAAACAAGATTGATGATTTCTCCTGAAAGAGTGCACCAGATAGCTGACGCCTGACAAGACTTTGCAGAAATGGGAGATGGCACACTATCCCCCTGCTCCAACATCAGCCAGCTTCCTTCCCCTGAGAACACTTGTCCTGTCGGCAACATTTCAGGAAGATAGTAAAAACTGTTCTCTGCCTGGGGTTGGTATGCTGATTTCAAAACTCAAATGTGCCAGAAGAATTTCCTAAGGATTCCCAAAGGAAAAGACTATATGTTCCTTATTTCACTCTGTTTTATTACTAGAATATCAGAATTAGCACCCTAGAGAAAATGACTGAATGCGAACATTTACACATTCTTCTATGTGTGCCACCTCAGTCTGGCTTTATTCTGTTTTTTCTCCTTTATTTCTGGAGAGTAAAAGTCTGCCTCTTGCAAGCTTAGAAAAAAAGACAGCAACCTCCCTCCAGCTCTAGTGGTGAGAATGTGGGAAAGTGAGGGACAAAACCAAGAACATCAAAGTTGGAGAAATAAATGTAAAGGTCTAGTACCATCCAGTTCAGCTGACCTGCCACACCAAAACTCTAACATTTCATTGCCTTTGAGATAATTTCAGGATCCTCAACATGAGACCTGCTAGTACTATGCATCCTGTATTCATAAAGGATGCCAAAATTTGTCCGCAATATCTAAAGTGTCCACCAAGGAGTTAAGGCAATTCCATAATTAATTAAGTGTGTTTTATAATTGACCATAACATCTAGAAGTAGTTCACATCTAAAGGGAAAATCCACCTTATTTTCCCTTCACTCCCTGGAGTCAAATCAGTCCCGGCATCTCCCCTGCATTAGCTTTCTAGCCTAGCCATTACTTCTCCTGCAGGGCTATGTACCTGGATTTCATGGGCCATCCCAACACACCTTGAGCCCCATCACAGAAACACTCAAGACCAGACCACTGCACAGGGTAAGGATTTGTTTTCTACAAAATACCTTTTGGATCACAAAGGAATCATGTAGCTCGCAAAAAGTTTCTGAGTTTTCAGTATATATAACTTCAGAACATTTTTTGATAGTACAGTTATCTATCACTGTCTCAAGTCTCCTCTAAATCACAGTGAAGAAGATGGCAAAGGAACTGTGAAACAACGCTTTGGCTGTATTTTTTCCATGGAGCCCTGCATTGCCAAACACAAGTTTTTCACCTGTTCCTGAAATGCACTGACCTGCTGAGATAAAGAAAGATCAAATTTCTGGTTTGAATGAGGCAAGGGAGACCTTTGGGACAACCTTGTAGGACTTTTCAAATGTGTCTGTGAAGTAAGAAAAAGGCAAAGGAGGAGACAGAGAATGAAAGGCCAAGGATGCCAGCAGAGGAAGGTGAAAGTATTAAACTTGCCAGATGACCTGGTAGAAGAGGGACTTGAGGTGGTTGAATGGTGTATGGCTGTTAAAATGCCAGTTGATACAGAGGTAACATGGCACATAGCACAGCTGAGCAGCCAAACCCCACAAGAACTGGCGCAAGGCCCCAAACAACTCGCTTGGCGAGGTCCTTGACAGGGCTCACAGCTGTTCATGTACTCTGAGTTAGACAAGATATCCTCAAGAGATCAAAATAACATAAAAAACTTTACTGGCAACTTTAGAAAATTGAGAAACTTTGGCAAAAGTTTTAGTGCAACATTCAATTAACATACAACACCACTCAAAGAGTTAACTTGGTCCATGCAAATTAAAGAACTCTGAGCCCATTCAATTTTAAGTTACTTAAAAGTTCCAAGAAAAAGGAATTAGAAGAGTAAGAAAGAGAAAGAAAGACAAAAAAGATACAGAAAAGCACACATACAGCTACTAGCTCCTGGATACCAGCAGTGTTCAGATAGAAATTCCAAGAGGAGGTAGGGTCAAGATGTCTGATTACCTCATGTTCAGCCTTAAATATCCATTGGCCTTCCTTTCTTCTAAGCTACAGTATTATTTGCTTCCTATCTTCTAAGCTACAGTATTCCCAAACCCGATTCCTATCAGCATATAAATGTTTAAACCACTACCAGGCTATTGTGGTTTAACCCCAGCTGGCAGCTGAGTACCACACAGCTTCTCACTCACTCTCTGCCCCCAGCAGGATGGGGAAGAGAATGAGAAAAAAGCATAAAACTTTTGAGTTAAGAATAGTTTGATAATGGAAACAAAAACCCAGAAAAAAAATTACTATTGATGATTACAGTAATAATATAAATAATGAGAGCGAGAGAGAAAAGAAAACAACCAAGAAAGACATGAATTACAAGAATTGACAAGCACGTGTCTCAATTCTCCCCTTCCTGAGGGAGCAAAGTGCTTTTAGATCTAAAAATTGGGTTACTGTCCTCCTCCAACAACCTGAGGAATGCAGTCTACTCCAGTAACTTCATTTCTTTGTAACATTATCTCAACTTCTGCCTTTTCCCTAATTTGAACTTTTACTGTTAGCACAGTGCATAATATCCGCACTTTTGATAACATTTATGTTTCGGAAATAATCATGCCCGAAAATACCTACAGCCAAACTATCATCCGGGGGAAAATGAGACTGTATGTTACTCCCCACCAAGATTTATACTTTATGGTAGGATAGGCAAAAAGCTGTTTCTTACACAGAGCTCTCATTCAGTTCTACAATCCCTCTATTTCTCGAAATCCTCCATGAGGAACCTGATAAGTCCAGGCACAAAAACTGGTCATTAAATTACAGTTTACAGTAGTCAACATTTCAAATCCAACAAAAATACAAAAATGTCCCCACATCTACTTTCCCCTTCATCACTATATGCATATACACAAGCATACACAATTTGTAAGTGCTGTTCTGACATTTGAAATTCATAAGGACATCCAGAGCATGAGCAAACAATTGTTCTACATCTCTGTCTTCCTCAGCATAAGTCAGCTGTGCCCTATCCTCAGTTTCTGGGCTGCTGGCTTTTGGGAGGGGGCAGTTTAAGGCTGCTCCAAGTATCTCAGGAAGCTCTCCACAGAAGAACTGAGAACTGAGCTAAGGACATTCCTGACCAGCACCACCTTTTTCCTCATCCCCATCACAGCCTGGCTCTTGTTCCCATATCACTCTGCTTCATATGACAGAGGCTCCTTTAGGAAACAGCTTCATCTGCCCTTCTCAGGTAGTCTCTTGTTGGGGACTGTAGGGAGGGAGCAGGCTAGGAGACACAGAGAGTCAGTGGCGGAGCACTGTGGGATCCGTTCTTGCCGGCCACACTTGCTCCTTATCCTGCACTGTCCAAGAGAGTTGTGTGCAGGGGTGAGGTGAACTGGTGTAGCTTCATATCAGATCCATGAGCTTTTACCTCATGGAAGAAATGCCCTCTATCTTATGCAGGACTCAGAAAAAGATCAGGATGATTCCCCTCCTCAGTGTGGTTGGTTTTGTCCCCTTTGATTTGAGCTTAGCCTCTTTAGCAGTCATAATCCTCTACTGGAAAAGCTCCAGAAGAGTCTGATGAATGTGCAATTCCCACTTTATCAGTCAATGCACCAGAGAGAGGAAGGCAGCAGGCAATTTTCTGAAGAGAATATGGTTACCATACTGTCATAACTCAGAGCCCAAGGTCAAAGGAAGGAGCATTTGGTGCTCCTCTGTTATTGCATCTCTCAGGATGAAACATTTTGGATGCTTACCAGAGGAAGTGCTACACACAGTCATGAAAGCTCATGGGCTGTGCAACACATCATATTCTCCATAGATGTGTCAATAAAAATGTTCTCAACTCTGAGCTCTCTGTAGCTATAAACAAAATCCACTGTACTAATACAGCAATACTTCCTTTGTACCTAAATCCAATGTTTCATAACAACTTTTCTGACAGCATGCCTTTTAATTCAGTTACAGAGCTGTGTAGCAAGCATGTTTTCTATTCACTGGAATACATTACTAAAGATACTTATTTATAATAATATATATATATTTTCTAAATGTTTTCCTTTGAACTTTAAAGTCTAGGTTTCAGATTGCATGCACCCCAAATTTCAGTAACAGTGTGGAAAGAAAGCATATTAGTGTATTTCAAGTTAGACATCTGTTTAGAATGTTTTGTGGCCGGGCTGAGTCTTAAATCAATTTGGTTATAAAAACAAATACTTTTTACAGTATTAAAATAAAAGAACGGGGATGACTTATTGCTTGTTTTTAGCAATTGACTTGTCTAAGGGAAGATGGACCATGTGGAATGAACTGACTTAAAAATCCACTGACATGATGCAGTCATTTATTGATTTTTTTATAAGCAATAATTACTTGTAAGGGCTCTGCTCTGCCTGTTGGTTTAGCACTCTCTTTTAATAGTTAGAGAAATCAAGTTTGTTTAGCTGACTGTATGATTTCTTACAATAAATGAATAATATGACAAAGCATACTTGGTATCTCATAATTTGCTGTTATAAATATTTTCTTAAAATTTCCATTCTGCTTATTTCCATTAGGAAAATAGACTTTAGATTTCTAAACATTTTTTTTTTCTTTTTCTTCAGTCTCTACATGACTAAATTAAATATTTCTCCTTACATTTTACTGCAACTCACAGCTTCAGATGGACTTCTATGTCTTCTGCAAGATAGGTCAGGGGAATTGGTGGAAACAGAACTGGAGCAGACAAAAGCCAGAGAAGGATACAAGAAGCATCTTGTTATAAGCACTCATTCTTCTTTTGAGCTCTCTGCATTTAAGACACTTTGTTTTTCTTTTTCATCTCCTTTTTACCAGTGGCTTGTAAAGGTGCTTTTGTGCTCCAGGGACCCACTTACACTTTCTGCGCTAGACACCGGGTCTTACCCCCACTAAAGTCAACTTTCCCCTTGGCGGAGAAGTGAAGACAAAAGTTTCAATTCCAAGGTCACTGTCACTTCCAGAGTGATGCTATCTGAGACCTCAGCTCTACTGCTGCTCCAGGCACCAGAGAGCAGCAGTTTCAGCCTTTTCCCCCCCAAGGCTCCTAGACAGGCTTCTTGTTTAGCAAGCAAGAAAGGAGTGGTCTTTGCATTAAGGCAGCAGCTGCACAGCAACCAAAGTTCTCCTTTTCTCTCTGCAGCATTCAGAAGCCTTCAAGGAAACATCAGCATTACCAACCTGCAGCCTTCTAAGGAGTGGTAAATATAAGCAAAAGTAGTTTGGAAAATGAAATTTTTGTTGCTATGTAATATTCCTGGCTGATGTTAATAAAGACAATCCTCAGAGGCATGTAAATTTAAAGATCTATACCAGCTAAGCACAACAAGGAAAATTAAAAAAAAAAAATTCCAAACAAAACCTAAATAAAATATCTGGTCATGAAGATGCTTTTTTAGCTGTGATTTCACTTCTTCTGCATTTATTATGATCAGTTGATTAGATTGGGAATTAAATCCAGAGTGAGGACAGCTCGCAGTTTAACAAGAATGTTATCCAAACATCTCATATGCCTTTTTCCTTCCCTTGAAATAGCATCATTCTGAAACACTATTCAAAGAAAATAAATTAATTTGAAATTGTTTGAAATTGCTAGCTCTGGCAATCTGGAGAGTGAGTGTATTCCAATCACTTTGCACTTTCAGAGTTTATGAAAGCAGTATGGAAGGAGCAAGAAGCAACCAGTGTTTCTTCATGAGGAAATGCTTGTGTTTATGAGAATATTAAGAATGTCTGTCTCTTTTTTCAAATACCGTGTGTTAGTTAAAGGATCAAAAATTACCTTGGCTTCCAGTTCACTGCTAGTTTCCTGTATACTATCACCTTCCTTCCCAATAGTCTAAAAATAATGGGGAATATTAAAAAATAAGAAAAAGAACACAGATGAGGAACTGGCTAGAGTCAAAAAGCTGCAACGCTAGAGATAAAATGCATATTCCAAATATGTAGGAGCTTGAAATAATGCTGACCGTAAGAAGACAGATGAAGACTGAAGTCGATAATTATTTTTTAGAGATGAAATGGGGTTATATGAGAAACTGATGGCAGGTGGTCTGGAAAATGAAGGTGTGGATGAGTTTAAGTTCAGTGTTCAAATAAGCCTTTTGGATGAAGACACATTTTCAAGTAGGAGTTTGGGAGAAAGAAGATTGGTATTTCAAAGACGCCTGCTTTGAAACCGCATTCAGGAAAATTTTAGTAAGTGGGTGAAGCAGCTAAAGTCTCTGGTGTTATAGACTACCAGTGAGTCTCATGAATGGTCAGACTGGGGAGTTTTCTTAATTACTCTTCTACATTCCCTGCAGGAAGGAGCAAAGGAGGAGTAAGGAGAGCACTGACCCACTGCATCTATGGTATGTGATGGAACTCACTGTTCCATTTACAGTTCCATTTTAAAAATAGATGCTGGACAAGTAAGCAATTAAAATTCAAGAAGGAAAACAGAAGTATCTGGCAGTTGTTCAGTAAGCCTAACTTGTATAAAAATGATCTGCACATAGCTGGTATAAGTATAAACAGTCAGCAGCATGAGATTATGAAAAACAATTCTTGCCTGGCAAGTGTAATTACTTTTAACAAAATGTAAAATCCAGGGAGTGAAGAGAACACAGCACAAATATTCTCTCTGTAGGCTTGGTCATTCACTTATATGTGGAATAAGTTGCCACAAGGCATCTGAACCATCGTCTTTGGATGTATCAATGGAGACAGGTGCAAAAGAGTCCAAATTCCAAGCTGGACATATGCTAGCTTGGGGCCTCAGTCCCAGGCAAACAAGCTCAGGAAGAGATTTGTTAGGGTGACCTGAATACCATGTGGTGACACCATTTCTAATTCAAGGCTGGTTCAAGTCTGGTCAATGATCTCTGACGTATCTTCACACACCAAGACACCTCCCAGCTCCCCGGCTCTCCTCTGTGGCATTGAGTTCACCAGGAGAGCAATGAACAATAGCAGTCCCATGACTGTCTCACCATTATCCAGCACTTTCTGGGTTCCATCCCCCCACCCCCCAATTGTCTTTTGGGTAAATCACTCGCTGTCAATGGCCTGGCAGCAGAAGCACCATTGTTCCATCTAGTGGAGAGCTATTCAGTGTTGATGGCCTTTGATTTCTCTTTCCAAACATAGGCCTTGACTCTGCCAGATAGGATTTTGCTGGTATGGTTATGCTGGCAAATCCTCCTAACATAAGCACAGTCTGTAGTCCCCGAAGATTTATTGTGGCCCAAGTAGCCTAACTTGCATTCAATCCTGTGAAAATAATAAGTGCAGAAAATACCAAAGCCACTCAGAAAAGTCTGATATAAAATATATACACTAATTTACAGTGAAGGTTGCAATCGTAAATCGCATTCAGAGGAAAAGTAAATAACGACATTCATAGTTTGGCACAGACATGCTGCCAGTGTGTCACATCCTGATGGATTGGGGATATGTCTGTGTCAAACTATGAATTCCATTTTTGCTTTCTGAATGCCATTTACAATTGCAACTGTCCATGTGGATTATTGCATCTATTTTTATAGCCAAGGCTCTGTCTGGGAAGATGTAACAGAGCAATCAACAACACTGACTGGTTCTATTTTGCTGGAACAATAGTGTTCCTGTGAGCTGGGCTCTTCCATCTTTATGCACAGGACAGGAGGGCTGGGGCCTGGGCTTCCCCTCATCTTGAACAACACAGGCAACAGAGAGATAGAGGTTTATTATGTGGGTCCATTTGTCAAAATGCAGTTTCCCTGCTAAAGCCAAGACATGAGCACCCAAGCCAAAGACTTAATAGTAATCATGAGGTCAGGTGGTAGGGCACTCCAGAGAGACAGGTCTGAAGAGCTGGGAAAGCCGGGAACCCATAAGAGTGCAACCATGGAGACTGACTATTGAGCTGGGGCCACCCTCCTCACCTGCTGTCCAGGGTGAGAGAGGAGAAGGCTTACATAGTCTCTGGTGCTCCTGTTCCTCTCCTCTTCTTCCCCAGTGAATTAGTGCTCAGGCACTGCATTTTTATTCAGTCTGTACCACACGCAACCTGAGAGCTGAGCTTCATATGGATGAAACATCTGTTAGGTTATTCAGACTAGATGAAAGGAAGAGAGTGCTCTACAGTGAGGGCTGTGAAACATGTGACCTGTCTGGAACATGTCATCCAGAGAGGTGGTAGATGCCCCATCCATGGAACTGTTCAAGGTCTGTTTGGATGAGCAACCTGATCCAGCTAAAGATGCTCCTGCTCCTTGCAAGTGGATTAGACTAGATGATCTTTAAAGACCCCTTCCAGCTCAAACTATTCTATGATTATCAGAAGCAGAATTCTTTGCTTTCCTATATTACACACGTAGGAAAGAAATTTCCTCCCTGCATCCCCCCCATAATCCTGCCACCTATACCTTGATAATTGACCTTTCCTGGGGGACTCTCTGTGGATATAGATCACAGACAGCTGAGGCACTGTGTCTGGGGTGAAGGCAGTGGGTGCAGGGCTGATGGCTGGTACCCGCCACTTCATCCTCATCCGAGGTGACTCCTCGGCAGTCCAGGTTTGAGGAGCAGCAGACAGTTTGTCCCCACAGCAACCAGTCCCAAAATTGTCTGCTGTGGCTTCAAAGTTTGGATCTCCTCTCTAAGGACTGGCACCTCACCAAGGAGAGGACTGGTTTTCACTTTTTACTTTGAATTTTCTGCATCAGCCTGCTCTGGTTTCATCTGTCCTCTCCTTAAGCCTCCCATACAAGTGCCACTTTAGGTACTTACTGAACTCCAGCATCTAGCACCACTCGCAGAAGGCCTGGCCGCTTGACCGGGATCCCTTGCTGCTTCCAGTACAAGAAATCCGTCGGCAAACGTTCTGGGGAAATAAAACAAACACTGCTAGTTAAAGAAATTATCCCAGCTGCTACTCGGCTTCCAGGAGAAGCCGGTAAATGCGGTGCTGTACTGAAGGCACCGCTGATGCCGAGGGAGCTGTGCTGATGCCGCGGGAGCCGTGCAAGACGACAAACGCAGCCGGGGTCGGGCGGAGCGGCAGCCGTGGGGCAGAGGCACCGGTGTAGGGGACATTGAGACCGTTCCAGACGTCCGCGAGGCGGGGAAGGACCCACACGACACTTTTCCCTTTAAACTTTTCGGGCTAGCTGGGCTGCGCGGCGGCGGGGGCAGGTGTACCGCACCGCGGGCAGCCGGTCCCGGCTCCTCCGGGCTCGCAGCCGCGGCGGGGACGGCGCCGAGCGCCGCGGTCCCGCCAGGCGGATCCCGGCGGATCCCGGCCCCGCTCTCGCTCCCCCCGGCCGCGGAGCACTNNNNGCGCGGATCGCGTGCGAGCGGGCAGCGCCGGCTCGCCCCGTCCCTCGGCCGCCCGCCCGCCACCTGGATCACGAGGGATCGCCCGAGCATCCTCCCCACCCCCGGCGCCCTCCGGCCCGCTCCCGCCGCTCGCTCCCGCACCTCCGCCCTGCGCCGCGGCCGGGGGCTGCTGCTCGCCCGGAAAAAACTTTGCACACCCCGGGTGGTGGCGGGGACCGTGGGGTAAGTCGCTGCATCCCGAGAGCTCGCGGCGGGCAGGACAGGCTTCAGCCTGGGCTGTGCGGGGGAACCGGGGGGCTGTCGGCTCCGGCCGTCTCGCCCCTCGCTGTCCCCGGGCTGTCGGTGGTCCCTCCGCCCGTGTCGGCGGCGCTGGGACCGCAGCCGCGCAGGACGCGCCGCGCTCCTTCCAGCCGGGCGCCGGTGACGGTCCGCAGCTCCCAGGAGGGAGCCCCAGGGGTGTCGGTGCCGGTGCCGGCCGACGCTCGGATGGGTGATGCCTAAGAGGTGCTTCTCTGTCCCGAGGGCTGAAACCGGGACGGCGGAGGTCTCCGCCGCGACACCTTGGCCACATCCTTTCCATTGACTTTTCGAGAGACCTTTCGAGGGGAAAACAAGTGAACTAAAGTTTCACATTGCCTCTTTCGAGCCCCAGGTGCACTCGCTTGGAACTGGACAGGGTGGGTTGCCTTAGGGTCAGCCAGTACTTGACTTGGAAATAATTTTGAGCGTTTTATAACTTCTGCGCTACGGATTCTTGTTGTGTTTCAGTTTGACATACCAAAGGGTGAAAAAGCAGTGAGGGGAAGGCTCTGGTGCTTTTTCTGACTTCGTGTTACTTTGTTTAGCAAACAAGATTTTTGTATGTCTTTGAGTGAAGCTGTAGTTTTGCATCTTTTTAAAAGAATAATTTAAATAGCATAAAACCAAGTTATATCATGTAAAAAACTTTTTTTCCTGAAGACAGACAGAAACAACGTTTGTGCGTCATTTAGTGAGTTTCTAGGAGATGGACTATTTAACCAGGAAAAAAAAGAAAAAGGGAAAAAACCCTCCAGAAAAAAAACAAGAGTATGCTTGATGTTTGGTAGTTGGAGATTTTAAAAAGACAAGGACTGGGTTTAAATAAAACTGAATTATCTGGTTGTGTTCAGAAGTAGTCTGTTGAGAAGAATATTGATGCACATATGTTTGTACTAGATAAAATAAAACAGTTTTCTTTTATGAACACGTAGAGAGCGTTATGATTCAGGGCTAAGACTAAAAAATTTCATTTAAGTGAGAGATTTAATGACTGACAAGATCAAATTCACTGGCAAGACACTCGGTTAATTTGCAACCAAGAGCAAGGATTTATTTCCGTGAAAAACAAAGTACATTCTACTGTAGATATTAAGATCCAGAAAGAGTTTCCAGTTAAGGTTTTGATGGTGACTTTAACACTGTTGCTCCTGCATCCCCTGCCAGAGCACAGGCTGAGGCAGCCCTCACTTTTCACTGCCACATCCACCGCATCTCTGCGTCCGTGTATGTTTGTGACAAAGTATTTTTTTTTGCCATAGTTGACCATAAAAGTGTGTTCGGGTGTTCTTCAGTGTTGAGGAGAAGATTAAGATTTTAGGGGTTGTGTTGGGCTGGTGTGTAAACACCTCCAGCCCCCAGCTCTGGAAGCACAAGGCTACAGAGTCTGGAGGGTGAAGGTGTACAGAGGGGGACTGTTCTGGGAAGAGTGGTAGGGAACAAACACTCGTATGTAGAAAAGTCGGGTTGTTGTGGTTTCAGGATTTTAATTTCAACTGAGCTGTGTGAGGGGAAAGGTATATTATTACCTCAGCCTCCATTGATTCAGATTTCTGCTCAGGAATTGTAAGGAGGAAATGCATTTCTAGGCCCTGCTTGCAACGCGAGTGCTTACGAAAACCAGCCAGCCAGTCTAATATTGATTCATCGGTTACAGCGTACAAACAGATTTAAACTCCAACGAGGAGGATTTATTACTCAGAAATCATTTTTTCCGTTAGATTTTCCTTTCTGTAGGTATATTAAAAAATATAGTGAAATGTTTTCAGTATCAGGAACTGCCCGTGTGTAGTTAAACGAGACTAGGGAACTCAATACAGCTTTTGCTGTCGTGTGTTTAAGGGGTTTGATCCAATCGCAGATCCCACTGAACATGGGGGCTCTGCTATTGAATTATCCAAGTCCGGTGCCAAATCTTTCCTTAATATTCCTGGTAATTACTGCTGACTCATGCTGACATGTGAGTTCAATTAGCCCCAACTGGAATGTAAAGGATGTGGGAGTGTCTCTTTGTGCCCAGAGACAGTTAGGACAAAGCAGATTTTGGAGGAAAATTCAAGGAATTGCCAAGTTTGGGTAGGAAGTGTCAGCCAGGGCTCTTTTTTTTTTTTTTTTTTACAGTATTCAAATAACCATTAAATTTGAAGCCCAGGAAGGAGATGTTGGATAACATGGACTTGTCTTCACTACTGAATAACTGTAGTCCTAACTCAGACATTGCTTCTAATTTGAGTCATGTCCACACACACAAACTCATTGCTGAAGAGTGTTGATGTTTTCAATTTGAGTTGGCTTACCCATAAGGACTAAGCTATAGCTCAGATAACCACAACTCATCAGCTGCTAACCCAAACTGCCTGAGTGGCACAAGTGGGATTTTGCTCAACCCTTCCTGCTCCCACTTGAAGGGGGTTACCTGGAGAGCAGGAAGCTCCAGCCTGCTTCCCTGGTACAGAGCACAGCGTGGTTTGGCCATGAGGTAGGCAGCGGGATATTTGCCAGAATGAGCGTTCCCACACAATTACTGCCTAACTGCCATGTTTGTGACAGGTCACTGGTGGTGGACACTGTCACCACACGGCCATGGCAAAGCGGGACAGGAGGATTCTGCAGCAGTCCAGCGCTTTCTGGTGCTCGGAACAGGGCACTGCTGCAACAAGGCATGAGAAGCAAACACAGAATCCACAGAATTCACAGAATGACTAGGTTGGGAGAGACCTTAAAGATCATTGCATCCAACCCATGATCCAACACCTCAACTAAATCATGGCAACTGGCAACAGATGTCTTTGCCCCAGAAATTAATTTCCTGTCAGTTACCAGCTGGTGCAAAAGGTCAATTACATGAGGTCAATTATATGAGAGGTACCTGCTAATATATATATATATATATATATATATATATATATATATGCACAAATAAATTCAGCCATACTTGGCTAGCAGAAGTGGGAGCTGCTCCTGCTTTTGAGAGAAACAGTTTCATTGTTGGCCCTGTATGCAAATTGCCACTAGGAAACTGCAGATCACAGTTTCTACAAATATTTTTAGGTCAAAGCAAAGAAGGTGGACACAATGGCAAATGTGCAGCCTAGTGTGCATCAATTAGGCTTTTTTTTTTTTTTTCCAAGAGGAAAGTGACCCTTCTGGGTCTGCAGGAAGAATGAAAATTTCAAGGTGCTTTGCAAGGAATTTGACTGAGAGTCAGGAACCAGATGAACATCTTGAGACAGAAATGCTTTAGGAGTATGTCTCTGTCTGTCCAGAGCTCCCACAGAGCTGTTCACGGTCATGTTGAATTTAATTCAACTTACCTTCGGAATCTTGAACTTTGAGATTTCTGTAGCAAGTCCTGTCTGTGTGGTACTGCTGTCAACATATCAAATATGTCACAGGTAGCTACAAAACTCAGACTGATGGACTTACAGGGTAGCACAGGAAGGGTGGACAAAATTATGCCAGCATAACTCAAACTAAATGCACCCCAAGTAGTTAGAAATCCCCAGGGTTCTCTGTGCCAGTGTGTGGTGCAACCATTTCAGTACAGACCAGGTAGAAGCTGTTCACTCAAGTGCTACCCTCAGGTTCACAGGTGTGCAGCTACAATCACAAGGGACCCAGTGTATCTCTTTTACCTTGAAACCTTATTCTGAATCTTATCCCTTCCCTCTGAGACGTTCCATCTGGTGTGCAGAGACAGGGTAAGTGCAGGATGGCTGCATAAAATTGTGCAAGGTGGCAGCGCTTAGCTGGATATGTCAGTGGAAAGTCTTCAGTATGAACATTTGTGAGCAAAGCATTTAGTCTGTACCCAGGTACTTGTGGCATGGGGGCTGGATCATACTCTCTGTGCTTTTGAATTAAGGCTGCATCTGCAGGCAACACAAATAATTTGCATGATGCGATCCATATGAAGCTAAGGCTGTAAACATGGTGTTTGCAGCCGTGTTTGTTCTGTGGCTGCAGTGCTGCCTGGTGCACCAGAGTTGTTGCTCTGTACCCAACAGCAATATCTGTGCATTCACTAAATACAGTATTTATTCCTTACTCTTTAACTGTACTAGTATTGATGCACAATGGTAGGCATTTCAGTATGTTTAGCTTCTGAAAACATGTGTTCACATAAAATCAAGTTTTGTTGTTTCTTAGGACTGTAGAAACCCCCCATTAAGAGGGTTTCTCCCTCTTCTGTAACATTTCAGCTGAAACAGAGTGAAGCTGAATGTGTGGCAGTTTTGGAGTCATTGTCTCTCTTTCCTGGCTGCTCTTTGCTACATTTGGTAGGGTACAGATCCCCGGGGGTCATGATGCTAAGCAATCTCTTGAACTTTTTTCTTCATTGAAACTTCAAATATTATGTTCTCACCTTACACTCACGGCGGCGTTGTTTGGAAAGCAGGTCTTCTTAGCCTCACTTTCTCTCATAGGGATTTTCTTCTCCAAAATGTGTTTTTTTCTGATAGCTGAGAACTCCTGGTGCACTTGTCAGATTGAGTCTCCCTCTCCTTGTCCTAAAATGAGGAATTATTCTACAAACATTATGCTTTCTTCTTGTTTCTGGCCATTTATATAGAAGGAAAATTTGATGAGGTTGTTTTGTGGGCAAGGAGTTTGTGGGCATTAGAGATTTTGGAGGGGTATACTGAGAGCACTACCATTCAGGCTGGTACTCCCCAGGATCTGTCAGACTGTTCCCTATTTCATGAACGTCTCAAATGAGGGGCCAGAGCATGTGGGCATTCAGCCTGCAGAGGTCACCAAACAAGTTTCAGGCACTCTGGAAGATAAAAGTTAAATTCAGAGTGATTTTTGACACTCACAACCTCCAGAAAACCAACCAGGATATGAGTCTATAAGGTTTAGTGCAAAGGTTTTATCTTTAGTCAGTAATAAATAATGTACTCAAATATAGCATGGGGAATGAATAAAGAGAAAAAAGATGTGAAAATGTGGTGGTTCACAACCTAAACGTGAGTCAGTAGCATTGCACTGTTGTAAAAATGATGTGTAAGGATAGAAATGTTATTTCTGAGGTAAATTAATCTTTTTGTCCGGCTCAGCTCAGGTAGGTCCTCAGCTAGAGTATTGCACTCATCTGGGAGAAGGGTCCTTGAGAAAAAAATAGAGATAGAATTAAGAGTCCAGAGGAGAGCAAAAGGGATTATCAGATGTGTAAAAACATTGCTTACAAAAAAAGATTAGAATAATTGTTTAGTCTAGAGACAAAAAAAGTAAAGGGAAAGAAGTAAAAAATCATCAGAAATGTAGTATGAACTGCAAAGTTAGTTGAATTTAAACTATAATTTAGGTTCATGTCAATTAGGGCAAGAAATTATGATAAAATCATATGTTATGTTGTGTTGTAAGGAAAATTTAGTTTAAGATGCTTAGTAAAAAAAAAATAAATTGAGGTAGTTAAGTGCCGGAATAAAATCTCTGGAGTACTCATAGAAACTGTACTTCTTCAGTATAAGCATAGCTGGGGAGTGGTTTAACAGCTGTGTTGTTACAGCTATGATGGCCTAAGCCTGTAAAAGACTAGAAAGATGTGGCACTTTTTTATTAAATCAATTGATTTAGCTAGAAAAAACAGACAAGTCTTTCATGCTCACAAGCCATTTCTCAGATACGCAACCTCTGAATGGTTTTGGTACAGCTGCTTCTGTATGAAGCAGGGAATGATGTTCTGTACAGTCTCTTGAGGGTCTTTTCAGGCCCATTTGCAATGATTAACAAAATCTTTCTGTCTTGGGATAGAGGAGTGTTAAGGGACTGGGGAGGGAAGGCAGGCTATAAAAGCAGATGAAAGAGCTCTCTCCTACCCTGTAATTGGGGAGATTCCCTGCGATTTTCACTCCATGAAAAATGCCTGTTTATTACTTTTCAGGAGTGGATGTGAATCAGTAAATCTTATACTAGCTTCTCTATAAGTGTCAGGTGGTTTTGGATAGTAACAAATGCTTTACAACAAGTGATATTGTGATAGGATGTGATGTAATAAAATGTTTGCTTTTTTGTCTTAGAGACAAATAAAATTCTGGGAGTTTTGAAGGCAAGAGGTCAAATTTTCCCCCATCTATTGCCCTAAATATAAAGTGAAATAATTGTAGTCATGACTTGTATATTAAAATTAATATTTTTAAATCTGAAAGTGCATGATCAAAATTTAAATGAGCATATAGAAAACAACACTGCTAGGATTATTAATGAGAATTAATTTTTATATATTGCCTACTTTAGGGTAGTAACAGATATAAGTAATATTAGAAGAAAGTAATAATGTAGGTAGCTTGAAAATGTATTTAAACATATTTTTGTCTCTGGACATGTGACTCTAAAACAGTAAAAGTATTTACAATAAAAAGTTCCCGAGGTTGTCAAATAACAAATGAAAAAGGGAGGTATATCCATAGATCTCAAAACCATAATGGGAATATTTTGCTTACAAAGGAGAAATTTGTGTTTTTGGAGAGGAAAACACAGAATCATAGATCACAGGTGGTTTGAGTTGGAAGGGACCTTACATATTCTAATTCTTACCCCACTGCCATAGGCAGGGACATCTTCAAATAGTTGCTCAGCACCCCATTCAACTTGAACTTGAACACTTCTAGGAATGAGGCACCTGCAACTTCTCCAGGCGATCTGTGCCAGTGTTTCAGCACCCTCACTGTAAAGAATTTATCCTTAACAATTCATCTAAACCTGCCTTCACTTTGAAATCATTACCCCTTGTCTTATCACTGCATGCCCTTGTGAAAATTCCCTCTCCAGGTTTCTTGTTCCTCTTCAGGTACTGGAAGGCTTCTGTAAGGTCTCCCTGGAGCCTTCTCTCCAGGGCTGCCCTCAATCCATTCTCTGCCCAGCCTGTGCTTGGGGCTGCCTGACCCACGTGCAGGACCTTGCACTTGGCCTTGTTGAGCTTTGTGATGTTTGCATGGGCCTTATGCATTGGTAATTAAGGACCTGCACTGTATTTTAGTACTTATCCAAACTGAGGTGATGGAGTAGTGCCTTGTCAGCACAGCAGACAAAACTGGACAGCCTTTCAACCAGTATAACTTGTTTAGCTGTATTTACATTAAAAAATATTAGCTGCATCAGGTTTTATTTTTACTTTTGTTTTCAGATTCAGTATTTGAAAAAAACAGGAACTTTTGAGTTCCCATTCTGATTTTCATGTACTTCATTAAACTGAAGACTTGCAAGAATTGAGCAAAAGCTTGACAACTCACACCGCAGCCTGGTGTGTTTTTCCAATCTGTGACCTGCTTCTTCCAAATGGAGTGGTTTTTACAATGGTGGCACAAACATTTTAAAACACTGAACTGCAACGGTAATAATAATAACTGTTAATTTAAGCATCAAGCTAGCATACCTTTCAGAGTTCCAGAAGAAAATGCGTCATATTTAATTTCAATTTTTCTCTGCATTCCCATTTTCCATTTCAAGCTTTGAGAAAAACACTGTTTTCCCCTCCCTGAAAGGTTGGGGTTTATTTGTTGTTGTTGTTTTGTTTGTTTTACCTCTGGATCTTCAGATATCTAAGTTCTGCTGAACCTCTCTTGGGGGGCACTTATAAGTTCATCCTCAGTTACTCTTTCTTCCACTGAATAACTGAGTAGGAACAACACAGAACAGCAAAGCCTGGAGAAGAACAGGATTGCATCTCCCCAAAAAAGCTGATTTTGTATCTAGCTGTATTGCTGGTTTTCCTGCCTGCCTTCCTAGTCCTTTTCCATAACTTTTAGAACAGTCTCCATTTTCTTTGCCTTATATCCATGTCTCTTTTGCTTCTTTTATTCGGAAGAATGCTATTTTGTGTTATCCTGGAGTCACACAGGCTCCTCTGAGGACAGGCTGTGTCTCTGAGCCCAAGGCAGCCACTTTTGTCCTTCTTATGGTACATTGTGTCTTTCCACACTGTTTCTAGTGATGCAGAAAAGGTGCAAATATATGATATCAATGATATGATATCAATGAATTATATATGATCTATATATATGGAAAAATAGATATTCAAAATAGATGAGCTGTCACATATTTTACTCCTGTACTGCACTGGAGTGCAACTAAAATCTTTTAAGAAGCCTTCTATGGAAAAAAATAGAGAAATCAGGACAATGAGAGTACAGTTGTTGTGTAGGACAGACTTTTTCTAAAGACTTGGAACTGGATCTTGGCTCACTCACAGAAGAACATCACCATCTTACTGGCTACTGTGGAGAGTCTTCTTGAATTTGATAAGCAATTCTTTCCTGATGAAACTGCCATTTAAGTTCCATTTTGGCTTTTCAGTAGAAAACTCCTGGAAATGGTTGTTAGTGATTCTGTCCTATCTCATCTATTCAATCCTCTAACCTATCCATGGCCTTCATTTGTGTAACTCAGGGTTTCCCATCCTGCTGTTTGCATTTACTCCAAAATTGCACCTCTGTGGTGGGTTGACCCTGGGTGGATGCCAGGACCACCAAAAGCACTCTATCACTCCCTTCCTCAACTGGCCAGGGGAGAGAAAGCATAACAAAAGGCTCATGAGCTGAGATAAGGGCAGCAAGAGATCACACATTGATAATCATCACGGGCAAAACAGACTCAGCTTGGGGAAATTAACTTAATTTATTACAAATCAAAATCAGAGCAGGATATTGAGAAGTAAAACAAATCTTAAAAATACCTTCCCCTCACCCCTCCCTTCTTTCCAGCTGTGCCTCCTGCCTCCCAGTGGTGCTGGAGACAGGGAATGGGGTTATGGTCAGTTCACCACATGTTTCTCCACTGCTCAGAGAGAGGAACCTTCCTCTGCTCCAAGGTGGGGTTCTTCCCACAGGAGACAGTTCTTAATGAACTTCTCCAGCCTGAACCTTTCCCACAGTTCTTCACAGACTGCTCCAGTGTGGCTCCCTTCCCACAGAGTGCAGTTGTTCAGGGACAGGTTGCTCCAGCACAGATCTCCCACAAACCATGGGGACACTCACTGGACACACCCTCTCCATGGGTCTGCAGGTCCCTGCCATGAGCCAGCTCCAGCACAGGGTCACAGCCTCCTGCCAGGCATCCACTTGCTCTGGTGTGTGTCTTCTCCATGGGTTGCAGGTGGATCTCTGCATCCCTTTGGATCTCTATGAGCTGCAGGGGCACAACTGCCCCACTACATGCTGTACCACAGGCTGCAGGAGAGTCTCAGCTCTGGCACCTGAAACACCTCCTCCCCCTTCTTCACTGACCTCACTGTCTGCAGAGCTGCTCCTCTCACATATTCTTACTCCTCTTTTCTCTGAGCAGAATTCATTCTGCACAATACCTATTTTTTTTCTTCTTAAATATGTTATCACCGAAACACTACTACCATTTCTGATTGGCTTTGCCTTGGCCTGTGCAGATCCACTTTGGAGCAGCCTGGCATTGGCTCTGGTGGACATGGGAGAAGCTTCCAGCATCTTCTCATGGAAAGCCACACCTATCGTCCCTCTGCTGCCAAAACCTGGCCACACAAACTCGATACAACCACACTTCTAGCCTAGCCTTGTGGATGGATGCAGGATGATATCTTATGATGTCTTATCAAAGATCCTTGTTCCAAGAGAACAACTTCAAAGAGAACCTAAATCTCAGACAGTTGAAGTGTGATGAAACGACAAGCAGGGCATTAAAACAGAGGTGGCAGGGAGAATAACACCAGGAGTGCCAGGGAACTTACAAGAGAGCTTGGAGGACCAGTCCTTAATTATATTTGCAATCTGTGGCTAGTTCTGTAACTCCAAGTGACATGTCTAATTTACCCCATCACAGCTGTGGGTGGGTGCTGGCACATATACCACCTTATGGTAGAAAAGGGAGTGGGGCATGAAGATAAAACAACTCAATAGCAGTCAGTGCACAGCCACATGTGTCTTGTGAAAAAAGTGACACAATTAATTCAAATGGATATTGTTATCCTTTTTATTTAAGGATATCAATCCTTCCCTTAAAATTGAAGACAAGCTAATGAACTGCATAAACTTTAATAACTAATTAGCTCTAGAAGCCTAATCATGACAGCACAAAGCTAAATCTGGGCAGAACCTGTCTGAGAAATTATATATACAGTTAACAAACATGCTTGAGTTGTTCTCTGTACTGAGCTCTGTGTTGCCAGCATAAAGCTGGTCCCAAAATCTGAACCTAGCTATAGGTGGAAGACAGCTGAGCTGAGGCCTTGCTACACTACTCATTCATGGTAGAAATATTTCATTGACCTATCTTACTGGTTTTAGTCAGATTTGCTATGGAAATGATGCTTACACTTTCATGACGTCTGCTTTTCTTGTGACCTGTTAGTCAGGTTCCAACAAACAGGACACAGAGATCTCAAAGATATTATGTTCCTGAGAGTTTAAAAGTGAAACGTGCTACACTAATATCCCCACTGAGGGAAAGATTGCAGTGCAAGATTGACTGTCTTGTTAGTTATCAAATAATCCATATGGTTCAGACAATATCCTAAATGTCCCAGCTGTAGAAAAGCTTTTCATTGCTGCTCATGCCTTCCTATGAAAAGTCCAGCTGCTGTGACAACTTTATATTTTCCTAGAAGGTCTGTGGTATAGACAATGGAGGACCAAAGTCAAGCCTCATAGAAAGAGATACCACTCTACTAACTACAAAGTATTGTACCAGACATATTCCCAATATTAATTTTTTTGGTGTGTTTTTGTATGTGCTACCATGTGTATCCTTCCTCAAGTGACAGAGTGCATGTTGGAAGTTCTAAAAACAGCTGTATTTTTCAAACATCACCTAAAAAAACCCCATCAAAACTGCATCTAAGCTTTCTTAAGAAGTTATTTATTTACATCCTCAAAGCTCAAAAGAAGTGTCCTTGAACTTAATTTCAGGCTTTCTTATATAAACATAAAAAGAAAGAAAGGCTGATGAGACAATTCAGTCCTCTGATGAACTTGTTTGTGACAGAAGAATAATGATTGAAATTATTGTTTTGCTAAAGAAGAGTGTAGATACATATCCATCCTGTAGCAAAGCGCTGCTCTGTTTTAAAGTCAAGCACTTGCAAATTAGGAAACCTAGGAGTAAACGTAAATTCATAAAACACTTAGATTGAAAAATACCTCTAAGAACATCAAGTCCAGCTGTTAAATTCCTCACTTGTGTGGACAGGAACTAAACTTAATCTCATACTAAAGTAGAAGTTGTATTTGTTTTCTATTATCCTCATTCACCTCATAGTCCCAGCACTGTTAAAATCTGGTGCAAAAAAAGTGCTATTGATTTTGTTACAGACTCTTCGGTGGTAATTGTTACTTTAGTATTTAAGTGCATCAAATCCACCACTGAGTTAATCTTTATTATACTGCTGAGACCTATGGACTTATTAGAAGTGATAAACCTGAAATACTTATTCTCCTTTGCTCGATGCCGGGCACTCAGGAGCTGATTTTCCAGAAGACGCAGCCTTTGGTTTATGCTGATTCAGAGCTCAGTGCTGGCTGCCTCCAGCTGCAGTACCGAGTGCTCAATGCTTTTAGAACAGACCAAGGCTGCTGGAAGGTGAGGGCTGGTGCTTCTGATGTCCCAGGCTGTAGTTGTGTGCTTTGCATCCTGCAGCCCTCATTCCCACAGCGGAGCCCCGATTCCCTCCCTCAGCTCTCCAAGAGGGGCAGGAGTCTGGCTCCTGGTGCTCAGATTGCTTCCCCTAAGGTAGGCAGTGTGGCAAAGGAGCCCACAAAGGACCTGGAAGGGAGATTGCAGTAGGGAGGTGCTGGCCACCTTAATTCTGGCAAACCCCCATATTTTCAATGGTTACTTTGAATTCCTAATGATAACACAAAAGCAGTGCTCCCGAATGGTCATTTTCCAGAGTGTTTCAGAGCACAACCTCTCTCTGCAGGTCTTAGGGGTGCTGAGAGTCAGAATACAAGCCTTCTGCTGTCCCTCCCTGCCTTGTCCTAATCTGCTTCAGTCCTTCCCATGGCTGACTCCTTGCTCCTGTGCCTTATATTTGGAGTCCTCTGTTGCACCAGGATGGGGAGGGATGGCAAGAGGGAAGGTCTAGCGCTGCCTTTGCTGCTCGCAGGGGAGCCCTGTGAAGCACACAGGGATGCATATGCACAGTGCAGATGCCTGTAGGAGGAATGAAGGGGATGACGTGTGCTCAGCTCAGGCAGAAGCTCTGGATAACTGTCAGACTACAACAAGCCTCCCGGGCACACGCAAGCTGGATTTTTTCCTACAAGTTCCAAACGTAGCCAAATTTGTACACATTTTCTTCAAAGGAAATTAAAGAGAGGTTTTATGTGTGTTTGTCAGACAACATATGATCCCTGATACTTGTAGAACACCCTCTCTAAATCAAGCATTAAATACTTTTTTTAGTCTTCTGAAAACTCCTCATGTTTGAGATTTAACCCACTGCTCTTTCACTGGGGAAATAATTGAGGTAGAAAAGGAAATTTTAGGACCAGAAAGAGCCACTGTGATCTTGCTTCAATCTCATGTAAAACTGGACCATTGGACATCCTTCAACAAATTCTTACAACACAGTCCATTAGTTTTGTTAAGAAAAAAGTTTTTGATGAAAATATACTCAGTGATGGAGAATCCTCTACAGGCTTTGGTAAATTATTTTGGTAGTCATTTAACTGTTATTTGGATTTAATTAGCCTCAAGTTCAGTAAATTGGATCTTGCTAGAAATGTTTGTTTCTTGTCACGAAATGTTTGTTTCCTACGTAATGTAGTTACTTATTGTACGGAAGTTCTCTGTTGCTGTTCTTCATGGTAACCCAAACAGTTTGCGCTCCTGCACTCTGACTGTGGGGCTCAGTTTCACAACCCTTATTCATTCTTTGCTCCAGTTATCTTTTAAGTGGGCAGCTTCAGCTAGAAACATGCTATTTACAATGATATATCCAAAACTGGTACCATATTTTCTCCTAAGGCATGGCCATTCATTAGAAGCAGAAAAATTGGCACAAATATGCTAATCACAATTAATTTAGTGAGAGCAGGCAGGTAGATTTCTATCCTGTTGATGAGCCATCGTGACTGGAAGCCTTTTTCCAGAGCTGGCCCTGCCACGGTGGAACACATAATCCTGAGCCACGCTCCAGCCTCGTCCCCTTCTTGCTTTGCTGGTGAGACTGCAGCACGGTGCCGTGGCACAGTAGGGATGAGCACACCCACAACCTTCCCACTGGCAGGCTGCCTCTCTGATAACTGTGCCTCTTTGAAGCTGTGGTCTGCACAGCCCTTTCTTGTAGTTCAGGCACTGAATGCATGGTATGTGATTACATTCGGGCAGGAAATTATTCATAAAATTTAGTGAAAGGAGAGATCATTGGATAATGTAATCTGACCTCCTATAGCTACCAAAGATTTTTTGGTTTTTTCTGAGTATGCCTGTGTTCAACTCAACTGTTTCTATTTAATTTAAGTATAGCTTCTCTTAGGGTAAAGTGCATATTACAAAAAAGGCATCTATCAGTGGTTTCAAGACAACAGGATCCATTAAATCCTTTGTACCTTGTTCCAGTGTTTAAATGCTCGTGATGTTACAGATTAATGCCTTCTTTCTTATTTGGATGTATCTGGCTTCAGCTTCATTTTCTAAGTTTTAGTCTGTGTTTCAGATTAAAATAATTCAGTAAGCATATCTTCCCCTGGAAGTACTTCACTTTGCTCAAATCACCTAAATCTTTTTTCTATGCAAAGAAATTTTTTCAGCTTGAAAGTATTTATTTTAGCTTCTTTCCTCACTCTTACCAGTTTCTAACATTACTTGAAAAACACTTACATGCAAACTGTACACACTGTTCCAGCATCAGTCTTATGGTATCTTTAAGCAGAGGTAAACCCACTTCACTTAGGTTAGCAGCTGCATTAGCTCCCTTTGTAGCAGCTCCTCCCTGGCAGCTCAAAGTATGGATTGTATTCATTTTTCACTTTGATCCCTAATTCCTTTCAAGAATCACTCACATTTCAGGATGCAGTCCCTATCCAGTATCAATGATGTGTATTCGCTATTCTGAGATGCAAGTGTTTGCATTTGACTGTATTAAAATGCACTGTGAATAAAGAAACACAGCCTACTGGACACTCCAGGTTGCTCTGTTTCACTGTGTCTTCAGCATTATTTATCAAACTTCTAAATTTTTTTAGCTTTGTAAATATTATTGCCAATGAGTTTGTATTGAACCTCAGTGTCTGTAAGGTCTTTATAATAAACTTCTTCTATTTAGTAGTGATTTCTCTATGACTGCTTTTCTCTTTATTCTGTCACTTGACAGATTATTTACTGTGGAAACTGTGCACTGTAATGCTTCCTTGGGACTTTTTAAAAGCAGAATGCTGTGCTGCTAACTTAAGTTACTAATACAAGTGAACTCCTCATTCAGCTAGAGATGATAACTTCTCAGTGAGTTAGTTTTGCTCCAAAGAGCATGATATTCCATAGAATTCTGCTGAGTGATGTAATTCATCTTTCTTATCAGCATTTCTGGTATTTTGCTTGGGATGGATGTCAGTCTTGCCATCCGGTGGACAGCTGGATCATTATGTTTCCCTTCTCTGAATATTATCATAGAGCAGCTGTCTTTCAGTCCTTCAGTGCTCCCCAGTGTTCAGAGATTCATTGTAACTTAATGTCAGTGGTGATTACAAGCATCTGACAGAAGCAAATTATTGTGGTCCACATTTACCATTTTCTAGCAATTCTGATCCTTTCGGTCCCAGCTCTCCTCCTCCTGAAGCTCCTCAAGCTTGTAAGCCCCCTTTCCTTCTGCTGGAATGGTAGAATATTGCTTCTTTGGGTCCATATCCATCCTACCTCAAGCACGCAGAGACAACGTGAGGGCTCGCAAGCATTATAGGGAGAAAGCAAAGAGCACAACTGTTCTGAGCAGCTGAGTGCTGTCCACCCAGGTTCTTCCTGTTTTTCATCCACATGAGATAGGTGGCAGGGGAAGGAGCCCCCAGCCTCATTGAGTGGTGGTGATGGGCTGTTCTGTCCTAGGGGTGGAGAGAAGAGCTCACAGGTGATCAGAAGAAAACACAGTTCAGGTAGGATTGTGAATACATGCTCTTCTCCAGTTTTTAAAATAGATGTTTTCAAGGTTTATGGATCTTTGCAACTCAACAAATTCAAGTGCTGTTTTCAGACATATTTTTAGGACCATTAGCCATGAACCTTCTGACTCTGTCTTTATTCCTGTCCATGCATTCTCAGACTCATTTTAGCCACATGCCACTACTGGCATTAGTGGTAGTGGCAGAAGCACCTCTTGGTTGTGTGTGTATCTAGCACATTGGTGCTCAATTGCTGGGGCAGTGCTTCATACCACGTTGCTGTGGAAATCCTTTGTTCTAATTCTGTAGAAAGTTCTTGTAGAAAGCCTGAAGAGTGCATGGCTAATTCTTGTTTGATGGGAGTGCATGATTCTCCTTCTTTTCAGAGACTAGAAATAAAGTTGTTAAGCACTCTTACCTTTTATGCAGTTCTAATATAAAGTAATCTCCATCTACTTAGAACCATATACACCTTTTAGAATTATTTTCTTCATGATATTCTTGTAAACAGCAGACTATCTTTTGTCTTTAGCACTGCAATTTGTGAATTTTCCTTTGGGCCTGTATCTTTCCTAACTAGCATTTTGCACTCCATAAATTCTAGCTCATATTGTTTGCTATTTATTTCCTGGTTTTCAGTTTGAATACTGAGGTCTTTTTAGTTAGTTTTATTTGCTGTCACATATTAATCAACTGATCCAGAATGGGTTTTAAAACAAAGTCACCCTTTTGGGAAATTGAATGACCTCTTAGCTTTCAGTTTTCAGTTGAATTATGCTGTTCAATCCTTTCTCCTTCTAATTTTGCTCATGAAGGCAAGAGAAGGGAAGTCTAGCATGTGACACTGTTTTGAAACATGAACTATGAGTCATAGATTCATATTATGGACAGGAAGGACTCAGAACATGAAAGTATTACAATATTGTATTACGTTTGCATGGCAAGGTAGTGGGGGTCTCCAAGGGTGGCTTCTGTGAGAAACTGCTGGAAGCTCCCCCTGAGTCCAGCAGGTCCACGACAGACCTGCTGCTGGCTGGGGCTGAGCCCATCAGCAATGATGGCAGCACTTTTGGGATAACGTGTTTATGAACGGGGAAAAGAGCCCGCACCACTTCAACTGCAGTCAGGGAGAAGAGTGAGAAGATGTGAGAGCAGCAGCCTTGCAGACATCGGGGTCAGTGAAGAAGGAGTGGGAGGAGGTGCTCCAGGCACCAGGGCAGACTCCCCTGCAGTGCATAGAACAGCTCATGGTGAGGCAGCTGTGTCCCTGCAGCCCATGGAGGACCCCCCTCCAGAACAGGTGGGTGCCTGAAGGAGGCTGTGACCCCGTGGGAAGCCTGTGCTGGAGCAGGGTCCTAGCAGGACCTGTGGACCCATGGAGAGAGGACCCCACACTGGAGCGGGTTTGCTGCAGGACCTGTGATCCCAAGGAGCACCCATGCTTGGGCAGCCTGTTCCTGAAGGACTGGGCCCATGTTGGGGCAGTTTGTGAAGAACTGCAGCCCGTGGGAAGAACTCATGTTGGAGAAGTTCGTGGGAGAGTGTGGGGAGTCCTCCCCCTGAGGGGGAAGGAGTGGCAGAGACAGAGTGTGATCAACTGACCACAGCCTCCATTCCCATCCTCTTGTGCTGCTACAGGGGGAGGAGGTAGAGAAAATGCAGTAAACTTGAGCCTTGGAAGAAAGGAAGGGTGTGGGGAAGATATTTTTGAGATTTGAGTTTATTTCTCATTATCCTGCTCTTATTTGATTGGTAATAAATTAAACTAATTTCCCCAAGTTCAGTCTGTTTTGTCAGTAAGTGGTGAGTGATCTCTCCCTTTCCTTATCTTGACCCATGAGCCTTTTGTTGTATTTTTTCTCCCTTGTCCTGCTGAGGAGGAGAGTGGTAGAGTGGATTTGGTGGGTACCTTGTATCCAGACAGTGTCAATCCACCACAAATACAAAGAAAATACATTTTAATGTAAGGTTTCAAAAGAAACTGCAGTTCTTTTGGCATCTCCACACCACTTTAGCTTCCAGCTGAAGGAAGAAACCTGTTAGGGTAGATGTAATCTTAAAAACTGGCAGACTGTTAAAAAGAAAACAAACTTGCAGATTAAACCTATTTAACAAGGTCTTTAAAGATGGCAAGAAGGCTTAATCCAAGCAAAGGCTGTGGCATAATCTTAACCTGCAGCAGTATTTATTGTGCGGTATCATATCCCTCATCAGCTTTGGACAGGCAGTTCACCCATCTGACATCACAGGAAATTATTCCAGTAAAAGTGGAAAATATGGTCCTGTTTCTGGAAGAACCTAATGCCTGACACTGCACCAACTGGAGAATGACTGGTGTTTCCACCATAACCTGCATTTGAGAGAAGGCAATTGGTCTGATCTCTACATTATGCATAATTTTAGAATGAATTCTCAGAAGGAAAGAACAAATAACAGCTGTAGTTAGTTGGAGTAAAAATGGAATGTAGATTTAAATAATTTTGACAAAGTAACCTGCTAACTGTCTGTTGACAGAATAACTGATTTTTCAGATGAGGGAAACACAGTAGACCTAAGGTATCTCAATTTAGCAAAGGATGCTGTGCTTGCATGTATGAAATACATTTTAGATTTTTCTTAATAAACTGGGCTCAATTCTTTTCTCCTAAATTGACAGGAAGAAAAAAAACTAGTTTGTAACAGGAGAGGGAAATAAAAGAGTTTGGGTTGTCCCAGAATAGAAAAATGAAGGCTGACTGAAGATATGACTGATATTTAAAAATATGCCAATGAGTAAACACAATGGAGGAGGAAGAGCTATTTAAACTAAAAGACAATGTTGGCAGAAGAACAAATGGGCATAAAATGACCATGAACAAATTTAAGCTGGAAGGCAAAAGGTTTCTAGTTATCAGAAAGCTGTCTTTCAATGAAAAAGAAAGCCATTCTAAAGGGTTTTTTAATTAAGCTCAGCAAGTTTATGATTTGCTTTACATGACACACATGTTCACCAGCATGGGATTTGATTCAGTGACATAGAAGTTCCCTTTAATTTTACATCTTACACAAAACAGCAATTACTCTTGAGATACACTAACCTCTCTGTTAACATGCATCCACTGTTAAACAGCACTCAGCATGACTAAAATATTCTTTCAGACAGAAAATCAAGAGACTTTGATATTCAGCTAATCTCCAAAAGATTTAAACAGACTGAATGCAAAGACTTTTTCCCACCCTGCAATGTCTCTGGGGCTAACATACTCAAATAAATCAATAAGACCAAGTTTTGTGTGAAAATTGTCACCTCAGTCAGCACTACATTGGGTCCTAGTGCTAACCACAAAACTGTGTGTCACATCTTGAGCTGCCGACAGCTATATTTCCAGCCTTTAAAAATGAGGATGTGAGGATCTGGAGAAATGCTGATTTGAATAATTACAACCGACTAGTCACAATGTCAGTAATGGAGATAATATTCCTGTATTTTAAAAGCTGTGAAATCCTCCCTGCAGATGACGGGTGGTATTATTCATTCTTATTTGTTTAGCTGAATTTAGAAATGAGCCGGGAAGGGAAAAAAATTTGGATATCCAGTAAACAGGATGTATTTTATAACCATTTTATATCATGCATAGTATACTTAATTGGAAAAAATGAAAATTGAACATAAACATCAATATTCTAATAATATTAGGGTAGGAAATTGAATAAGCCATAAACTTCTATCTTCGCTAATGCCACCATGCTTTGTAGTGTTGCTGAATGTCACACTCAAGGAACAAACATTTTCCTTGGCAGAACTGTCTCAGTTCTGTCATTTTGTAAAGCAGCCTGAAACACAGAAACCTCCAAACTAAGAAACCTATTCCTCTTGTTTTTCAGTGTCAAAGCCATGATTCCTCCGGGGGAATGCCTGTATGCTGGGAGGAAAAGGAGGAAACCCATTCAAAAACAGTTAAGTATCATATTCATCAGGAGGCATCTCCCTCCAAACATATGGGCTAGAAATGAGGTAGAAGAAGGGCTCCCTTCCTCCTATGGTTCACTGACACAGGAGAGACCTAATCTTCTCAGCAATGAGAAGCCCTCGTCTGGGAGGCTGGCTCTTCATGGGTAAGATGTCTCCAGGAAGGATGCCAAGCCTGGCTCAAACCATCCTTACCCATCACTGGGCATCCCAGGAGGAGGCCAGTGCTGGTTGTGGTGGGTACCACAGTGCTGCCGTGGAGACTGGAGAGGGACAGTGCCCTTTCGTAGGCAGAACACACCGGTGCACTAAATGTCAGCTGGGCACTGGGTTGGAGGGGTGGCTGCCACCTTGCTGCTTCCGTGCTCCCTGCTGCCTGTTCAAGAAGCTTTTTGAGAAGCCACGTGTTGAGTGGCACCAGAGCACTGGCATTGCACTCCCCCTTCCCCTTTCCTGGGCTTAGCCTTGCTTGGGGCGTTGCTAAGTCCAACATGAGCGAGCCAGGAAAGTGGGTCAGTTCAGCCAACTGAAAGAGCAGACTGGTGAGTCTCTTTTTGCATATAGAACACATCATTTTCAGACTTCTGTTTACTATGGGATCACTTTCATTAGGAGAAAAATGGGAGAGAGGAATTGTATATGTGAAGGCAAAGCAGGAAAAGAAGAAATGCAATGGAAATTTGTTACTACAAGATGCTTGAAATGGGAGGGGGAAAAAAGAAGTTGCTATCACTCAAATGTAAATGAGTTCCAGATGCCATAAGCCAATCTATGAAATAAAGCTTTTTAATGTAATCGTCCCATATTTTCTGTGTTACACTTGATTATATGATTGTGAAATGCACATTTTTACCATGTTAAAATTATGAACTGGCACTGGTGGCCTTCATACACAATTTAAGGATGAGAAGGTAACTAAAATAGATTTCCCTATTTTCAGTTGTTGCGAACTTCTAAAAATAACCCACTTGGCTTAAAATTGTACATATTGGTCTAAAGTCAAAGGGGAGTTTCTCTGAATGTTTTAATGACATCTGTTGATATTGTTTGGATTTTGGACAGTATTTGCTCATGAACCGCTTGTTCCCACTTAAAAAATTGTTTCTTTTAGTTTAAAATTTATCATATTTCAATAGACAAAGATAGTGGCATAAGCAAATCATTCTTCCTGCAAAAATCCTGAGTGTTGAATTCAAAATGTATGTAAGATATCTGCACTACTGTTTCAGTATGGATGTGGATATTTGATTTGATAACAATTGCAAGAGGGATGGAACATTTCCAGTACATTAAATTACCTCTATGCAGAACTGTTTATGGATCATTACTTTTGTGAAGAAGGAAGGAGACTTGCAATTGCTTTGAGAAACATTAAGCTTATGTTTGGAGTTTACATGCTATTTAGAGCTCCTCTCAAAGATGACTTCTAGATAAATGAATGGCTAAGAAAACTACCTGCCAACAAATCATGGAAATGACCTCATTAGCCTTTTTGGAAGTTCTGACTTTAATACTCTCAGAAGAAAATTCTCACTTACTTTACAAAACCAAGTTTTCTTCTTGGGAACCATTGCAGGTAATGCTGCCTTGAAAATAACTTTTCTATGATGTTGCAGTGCAGGTACCTGAGCATGAACTTATCAAGCCAGGACACGAACAATTTTGATTAAGAAACATGGGTTAAAACAAGGGGAACAGTTTAGATTGTTAGAATACTGAAGTCCCACACTGGAGACCACAGTCCATTTTCTGTGGTTAGTTACTTGCCACTTGCTGAGGATGATTTCTCAGTTCCTAGCAACACTGGTCTCTTCCTCAAACCTTATCTGTTTGTGGGCTTGGTCTCTGTTAAGCCTTTCCTGTGCTTATTCCCTCACTTGGGGACTTTCCTCTAAAGAGGCTCTGAATGCCCCAGACCAACTGGCTGACAGAGCTCCTTTCCTGGTCTGTGTCTTTCAGTCCTTCTGGTCTTACTGACATTTCAGGACTCCGAGATTACTGTCATGCTGCCTTAAATAATTTGTCTTGAATTTAGAAGGGTAGACAAAGCCTATTAATTGAGCAGCATATTCAACCATTATTTTAATTCATGTCGTACCATCTTTGTTACGGCTTTTTTCTCTTGTTTGACAGCACAGCACTTTCTCCTCCACAGCCTTGTTGTACTTTCCCCCTTACCATTCTGCCAATGAATCAAGGTAGATACTGGTACCTGTTCTGGGAGGAGTATTTGTTCCGTTGTAAACCTGATTTTTCAAAGAAAATAAAGTTGATGGGTGTTCTTTGGCCAGTTCTCTCTTTTTAATGTAAATAGTCTCTAGAATTTACCTTTCTTTTAACAAAAAGATAAGTCAGCTCAAGTGCCGCAGTGTGAGCAGGACACTTGGATTTCAGTAGGGATTCATGGATTAGTGCTTTTGAAGGTCAGAATTTCAAGGACAGTGGTGCAGCTTTCTCCTCTGCAGAACAACTGGGACACTTATATCTCCCCATGTTCAGCGCATCCCAAGAAGCTAACTCTCTGACTCTGCATAATCTTTTCATGATCAGACTGTCAACCAGGTGGTGATCCTGCAGCTGGCTTTTAATCCAGGATATCACATAATGATATTGTTCATTATGTTCATTAATATTTTTCAGGCACAAGAATTTTATTCTGAGGTGGTTTTCCAGAACAGTGCTGAAAATGTATAAAAAAACTCCATGGGAGAATACAGAGAGCCACAAGACTCCGGAAGAATGTGTGGAAAATTTTACTGGGAGGAGCTAATATGCTTCAGTCTTGCTTTCTACACAGAACTAGCAGAGGTTATCTTCATTAGTTTGCCATTCTTCAGACAAAAAATAAGGTTCAGGTCCTCCTTTTATACATGCAAGAAAATTTAAAGAATATAGCTGTTCTCCTTTTGTGCCCAAAAACATCTAAACATGCCCCATTAAACTAGCCCCAATCTACACTAAAGAATTCTGGTGTTTATGGACACAGGTCAAACACCTGGAGCTCAGACAGATTGAAAATTTTCCATCAGATATGCTTTTCAGCCAGGCAGCTGGCATTTTGACTAAAGGAAACATTTTCTACCAAGTGTTTATTTCCTGTGGAAATCTAACATTTTACTGGTAATTCAAGCATCTGGAAATTAAAGTGATCTTGTCTTTTACCTCAAGCTAAAATCACTGTGTTGAAATTAAAACTTAAAAGTACTATGCAATGCTTCAGGACAGTTACCATTTGAGAACTTCAGCCACTGCTTCATCTCAAACCCTGGCATCTTATAAAACCCTCTCCCTCTACAAAACATTTCTTGTAATGTTTTACAGCTCTTTAAAGGCAACTACACCTGTCCTAGCTCTGAGTGTATCTATAACTGCTCCAGAACGACCACTTCAGCCAGAACTGTGCCAGTGCCAGGGTAAACAGAGACCTTGGGAGGTGCAGCTCTCTCCTGCTTCCTAATTCTAATTTTAAGACCCTCTGTGGCATAGCCCTTCCTCTTACTTAGTACCACACTATCCCACCTCTCATCTGCTCTGCTGATCTTCTTTTGTCTTCTTGACCATTAGTTCTGCTTTCACCTTTCCTTGCTGTCAAGGTGCAGAAGAGACAGAGGAGGTGGCAAAGGGGTGCCTTTTCTTCAAGCAGCTTTCTCTCATTCTGTCCTTTTGGTCCGTAGGACGTGGTGAACATCCACACACATACATGGCTGCCACTGGATCTGAGCTCTGCCAAAATTCCCATACAATGTCCAAGGACAGCTCAGTGACTGAGGGTGCTGGTCAGTACACTCATGATAATCATCTGTTGTTACTTTGCTCTCAGTCTGTCTGTCACATCTCATGGTCTCTCTTCCCTTCCCCTTCCTACTGAAAGCTTGCTGTCACGGTAAATGATTAGACCTTTCTCAGCTCAGGTCTTCTACTGGTTCAACACTGTGGCATACTTATAAAACCTATTCAGGGCAAAGTTTTCATTAACAGGGTAGGGCTCTGCAGAGGGTAGGGAGCAGCAGACAGAGCTGTAGTTGCAGGAAATTCCTCTGCGAGCTCACCAAACTGGTTTACACTAGTGGTGGTCTGTGTGTCATGGGCACGCTGAATCACTAACACGAACAGGGCTCTATGCCTTGTGTACCACCAGAACACAAAATGTTCTCCCCACCCAGTCCCACACGGCTCCCACTGCACAGGGACTGCTGATGTGAGGTCTGCACAGGTACAAGTGCTTGTGACCACTGGGTAGTTTAACAATGTGAAGAAAGAAAAGCCAGATTTATTCCTTGAATTACATGTTCTCCTTTACTATAGCAGTGTTATATGGAAAGCAGAGCAAATGAGGGATCATCTGGTGTCTCCTATGTCTCTGTTTACAGTTTGACAATCCTGAGTTTAACATGAACACAACAAGCACCCTCTACTTTCAGCTCAAAATAAAGGCTAGAATTTTCATTTGCCTCAAGGCAGCCCACTGAAGATTTCCCCTGCCTGTGCCTTTCTGTTTATGGCTGGCTAACTGAGCCTTTCCATGGAACTCACATTGTTTAAAATCACATCCACTTGGCACCTTAACTACCATTTACATCTAACCCCTGTTTGTTTGGATTCACTCCCTTACTGAATCATTTCCTTGAGTTTTCAGGAAGACTCTGTCCTCAACTTTCTCCCATAGTTTTTTTACATCATTCCCTACCATCTTCTGAAAACCATTCCTTGTACTCAGTACAAAGGCAGACCACCTAATTGCTTCAAAGCATTCTTCTCTGGGATAAAGCAGTCATTATTTTATGTGATAAATAGGCTTGAACAACTTCTATTTATATTTCATGTTACTCTTGGCAATTTTTACCTCTCGAACTCATCAACTTAATTTTCCTTATTGGAATTAATTTCTTCTGTCCTACATTGTTTCCTTGCTTCAGCTGGTTTGTCAGATGTAAAGACCGATTAGCAAAGCCTATGTTCTTTAGCTTCTGCTCAGCTGTAGGCTATGTTCCCACAAAATTACTGCCCTCCATAGATCAGACATCCTTTCAGTGTCATAGGATGGCCGAGCCTCAAGGTTTACTGCAAAAAATAGTTAGCTCAGAAAAAGTAAGAATCATTTTCCTGCTTTGTTGATTGCATTATTTGTTCTCATATTTCCTCTCTCTAATATAGGAAAGTAGTTCATTTATCCCAATCAGCAAAATCTTCTCCATGTGTTTGGAAGCAACTCATTGTGTTATTGAAGAACCATATATAAATATTGGCAATTTCGAATGAAATAGCAGAAATTATGTATTTTCAGTGAAATGAAAAAATAATTATTTCTAACTCAATTTTTTCCCATCCATTCTGTCCACTGATGCTGTTCTCTTGAAGTGAGGTTCTCAAAAGTAGCAATGAATTTTTCATACCTGATTTGCTTTAAGAGGTTTTCAGTTAGCAGCAATCACACGTACAAAACTGCTATTCAAAAAAATGATTTTTTTTTTTTGCTAATTCCTAAGCACAATTATTTTAGAATTACAACTGCAATGGCAAATTAATACTCATGTAATTCAACACCTTAACCACCTTATGATTGAAAAATGCAGTAAATGTGTGTAGCATGAAAACGCAGCAGCAAAGCGTGACAAATACTTAGTTTTTACTCTCATTGTCCACTGTCAGCTAGCTACTTAAGATTATGATCCTTGGATTCAGTGAGGTGAAAGTAGAAGCTCTGAGCACAACTGTAGTCTTCTTACTTGCCGTTTCTCATTCTTGAGCATCCACGCAGTTTACGGCTCCAGTGTCCCATAGCTCATGCCTGGATAATGCACTTGACTACTGCCGTGTCCAGCAATAGCTGGCTACTGAAAGGAACCACCTTCTCAGCCTCCCACTCAGGGCTTCTCACTTAATGGATAAGACCGTGCTTCAGCACTGAGCACCCCCCACTGTCACTCTGGAAATAAGGTCCCCATTTCTGTGTGCAAAAGCACCAGCTTTTTCCTTTACTCCCTCTTGAGAGCATCTTACACCTTCTCTGGGAATATCAGTGGACATTCCAAAGATGAGGTTCCTCATTTGTCATGTATCTCATCATAATAAATTTAGACAACAGCTATTCTAGGTTCTCTGGTACTCTCCATTACATAAGAGGAACACAAAATGGGGATGGATTTGCTTGGCCTAGAAAGCTGAGTAACTTTCATCTCCATGTTTTGTGAGGAATATAAATTTTCTCAAGAAACCAAATTCTTATCTTTGTTATTACTGATGTAAGAAGGTAAAAGTGAGAATGTACACAGGAATTTTGAGCTTGAGGAAAGAACATCTCTTCACCTTGCCTTCCATACTTTTTAAACTCATGTTTAAAGACAGACTCTTTTCTTAATTATCTCCGGACCCACAGGTTGACTTTCAGTCATTAAATGGAGGGAACTAAGATGCTTTGAATGAATACAGTGGTTATTGAATGGGTTGATGCATTAGTCACGGTAATTTCCCCTGCTGTTGTGCCCCTCATTTGTACAGCAAAGATGAGAAATTGTTTTTCCTGGTGCTGGCTAGAACATGAAGATAGTACCCACTTCCCTAAGGTGAGAGGTCCTGAGTAAAAGATACCAGTTCTTCACTTTTTGCCTGATATGAAAAGAGAAGACAAACCCTGTGTCTTTGCACAATGGCAAATGCAGAATGGTAAATCTTTTTTTGTCAGAGGACAGAGACTTTAAAGATTTTCATAGAATCTAAGCAAAGTATTACTGTTATCAATTAATTGCATAGAGCATCCCAGTCTGTGGAAGTAAAACAGGTAATTGAAAATGTGTTCTCCACCACAGAAGGCCTGCAGTTGGGAATGAAAAATCAAATCCTTCGAAGAGACACAGAGACCGTCTGAATGCGGAACTGGACCACCTGGCCAGCCTCCTTCCTTTTCCACCTGACATCGTATCAAAGCTGGACAAACTTTCTGTCTTGCGCCTTAGTGTCAGCTATCTCCGAGTCAAAAGTTTCTTTCAAGGTAGGTTTCCTTAAGATCTCAGCATCCCATTAAAAGTATCCTTCTAATTTATTGCTGCTTTGTACTAATCCTGATTAAAAGTAACAAATGGTATTATATTGATAAAGGCAGAGGGAAAAAATTTATTACTGACCTTATTTTGTGCATGGGATGCTGCAATGGAAATTTCATTCATTTCCTCTTATGTAGTTTGTGTGTTTTTCACCAAATAGTGGGATAATGTCCATCTTTCATCAGCAGGCTGATGAAATGGAAAACCACAGATGTAAAATCACTAAACTGGGAAAGAAGTTTGGGGCAAATGTAATACCTGTTATAGTTTGAATTCTCTATTTGAAGCTGTTGTTATGGAAGTTCAAAACACCAGTTTAAATACAATGTGAAAGTCAAGCAACTGCTGCATAACCTATGTTTGCTGTATGCCAGGAGGAAATGGGTTCACTTGAAAAGCAAAAATTATCACTGTCTTTCAGGACAAGAGAGATTCAAAGTTTAAAGTGCTGAATAAAGCTGTAGTAGGCTACACTTCATTTGTGCAGTTGTCTGGCACAAAGCCAAATGTGCATTTTCAGATGCACATAAAAAGAATTCTTCCAAATTTGAAGATGTTTTGAGTTGCTTCTGTTGCTGAGGAGTTCAGAAGAGCAAAATACAGATTCATGATTTAATCATGGAAATTCTCTCTAGAACTGTTCTCAAAAAAAAAAGAAAAAAGTCCTGTGTATGAAGGAGTATAATTGACCAAAACTTATAGGTGGACTGCAAAGATAAACAGAAGTATTTTTACGGACATTATTTTTCCTTTGTTACTCTTTATTATTTCTTCCTGTTACTTTATTTATTTTTTTCCTTTTTTTTTAAATTAAACTAAATAATAATATCAGTTGGTTGTCTGCTTGCTTTTAAAATGCATTTTAGTATAAAAGAAATGCCGCCTTGAAGAGATTTGGCAGGTTGCAGGGTATTTTACGAGGCTGACATGAGATTAAAAAGGGTGATGTCACTGATAGCAGGAGCCTCCCATGTCAGCTGTGGCAGGTGGTTGCCCAGCCTCCAGCATCCTGCAGTTTACAGAGTACCTCTCTTACTCTTTAAACAAGTACCTGAGTGCTATGGCCTCTTCCTCGAAGTCTGACTTTCATTTCTCTTGCATTCACAAGCAATAATATCTCTTCAGCTGCCTTTACTACTCTTCTGCCAGACTTTCTAAGGTCCATTGTCTCCTTTTCTTAAAGGGATGAGGTAAAAAGAAAACAAGTAAAGGCAGGCTGCATTATGTTGAAATATTCTGTGTTCCATGTTTTGAGAGATTTCATTTAATTTAATCCCCAAATTACCTAATTGAACACATAGTTTGTGTTCCCTTCATTCTTATTTTTAAATGTTTACATCACGAAACTAAGGTTACAGAAAGCATTGTTTATAGTAAAGGAAGGAAACTACATGCCATTTTAAGACAAGAGAGCAGGCTGGAGCTTCAGAAGGGTGGAGTGGAGGAGAGGTGAGCTGTGGAAACTGAGCTGAGTGAAGAATGATTGCAAATATTTGGGTAAGGGCAGAATCTGCCGCATCCCTCATGAACATCATGATCTACTTACTTGTAATTCTGGAGAAAAAAAGCAGGATCTGTTTGTTTGTGGGTGTTTTTTTAAGCAAAAACTTTAGTAGCAAGTCACCTAAAAGAGCAAACAAGAATATTCATCCCAGCATTTCAATTTTGTTGTGATGAAAGAGGATAGAAGAGCAGAAATGGATTGTTTGTGGCTTTTTAAATCAAAGGATGACACTAAATTGGGAGCTTATAAACGTTCTGAGGACAGAGAACAGACAGTGGCATACAGAGATGTTAGAAAATTGGATAAAAAACTATCTGGAAAAATGGCTTAGTAAATCTGTACTAATTCACTCAGGGAAAATTAATCCTAAGAAACTGGTGTTCAATAGAAAAGACAAACCTGGAACAGAGAACATAAAAACAATAACCGAAGAGGGACAGTGGTCAACAAGTTGTTCCATGCCTGTAGTACGTACGGTATGTTGACAAAAACAAGAAAGCTAAGTGTGGATTTTGGTCTGTTTGCCCAGAGGCAGCATGTCACTACACAGGAAAGTTATAATCCCTCTCTGCATGAGACCAGCATGACTCCATCTGGAATAGAGCTTTCTGTTGTGGGCATCTCCTGGTCACAAGGGCATTAGTACATATTAAAGGGTTTGGAATAAACACAGGCAAGAAGTGACTATGAAGTTGCATGGGCAAAAAAAATAATCAACAAACAAACAAACAAACAACACCCAAAAAACTAAAGTTCGCTCAATTTATATTCTCCAGCTGTTTGTCTTCATAGGAGGAAAAGATGAGAAGGGAAGGAATTGCCCAGGATATGTTAGAGTGGCACAGTGGAGGAACCATGATATCCAAGATGAAATTTGGCTTGAATATCAAGCAAAACATATCTGTAATAAATTCTGTTCAGCTATCCAGTATTCCTAAAGTGGATGTAGTGGTGATTCAGTACATTCAATTTGGTAGTGTGCAACGGACAGTACTGTGCATCATTTGTTAAAAAAAAAAACCAAAACTATTCTCTGAGTTTTGAGGAAGTTAAGCTCAAATTTCAGGTTTTTAAAACATATTTTTAAGAATATTGCTTGCCATTAAAAAAAAAAAATGAGTAGCGTTACTTGACACATTAAGTTCATATGTGACATTGAGTATTCAACCCATAACAGGTCAGCAATTCCCATGCCAATCACAGTGGCACACCTTCAGCAATGCCAGTGGTTTCTGGGCACACTCATTCACTTACCACTAGGTGTCCTTTTAGTAGCTACTCTGCCATAGTCAGTGTGCAGCACAAATGTATTTATGAAGATCAGTAGCCAACTGGAGGGAGTCACCTCACCATATTGACCTCAAGTGTGAAAATGGTTTTGCAGAGAACTGGGTATTAGTGCATGGAGAACATCCATAATTCAGTCATTTATGCCCATTTTAATGACCATTAGAGGTTAGCATCTTGAAGCATATGACCAGTTCATCTTACTTGAGTGATTTAAGCAAAGGCCTGGTTTCTTTCCAAAAGTTAGACCTGGTTGTTGACACAGATATTTCTAGGATTCAGTTTAAGTCATTGTGATGAATTCTCTCTCTCATTCTTAGCAATGTTTTCTTTTCACTGTCTACTTGTTTAAGATTCTCCACATCTCTGTTATCAGTTGGCAGAGGCTCTATTAATAGCCCTGCTCCCCCCAAGCTACAGGCATTCAGTCATTTTGCATTTCCCTGATAAGCACTTCAAAATGGCTTGCAGCAATAACCTTCTAATCTCACCGGATCTCGTGTATGAGGCAGCTGGGTCTGAACCAGGGTCAGTTGATGACTGAGAGACATCAACTGCTGCAGGAAACTGTGACTGTCATTTGGCCCTGACAAAGACTTGCTTTGGGTGGGGCTCCTGTGAGCATGGAGCAGCACTTAGTGTCTGTGACCACTTGAGTTTGCTGGGCCTCTGTCTTGGACATGTTCCATCTCGGTTAATTGTAGTCTGTCTTCCTTCACCACTCTTGACAACATATCCTTTAGTACTTTTTATTTCTCAGTTTTTTCACTGGTGGGGAAATGGTGGTCTTGCTCCACTTCAAAACCAGTCCCATTTTGTTGGTTGTTTAACTTGTTCCCTTCTAGTACAAGTAATGATCTAGTAAATAAATGTCAGAAGAATAGCACCTTGTCCTTTTAACAACTCAGGTCCTTTCTGAGAGAGAGCTAATTTATGTTTCCCAGTCCTTGTAAAGAAACCAACTACAACAATTTAGACCAACATAGTTACAACTAGGGTTATAAAGCTCCTCATCTTTCAGTTCTTAGTGTAACTAACCTTGTATCAATACTCAAATTCCACTCAAATTTTTCCTTTGACATCTCATCAAGTAATGTTAGATCTTTTAGCCATAAGCATTTCTGATAAATGATAGATGATGCTGAGTACAGTCTTAGATGGGAAATGTAGAGACCTCAATAAGGATGAACAATTTTATTTCAAACCCTTTACTACATAATTTATATAAAGCATAATTTAATTCAATAGTTTGTTATTTTGCCCATCTGGACATTTTTTGCATACACACATATACATACTCAAAAACAGACGTGCATGAAAGCACAAAAGCAGTGCTTTCCTGACAAAAATCTCCCTCCTGTATTATTTTGAATCTCTGTGTTTATTGCAGACTTCAGTGCCTTCTCCATATTTATTTACTTCCAGACTCCATTCAATTTTGAAAACTTAAAATCTGATAGATTTGTGGATGACTAAATATGGACTGCAGAGAGTCACAGATGAACTCTGTGAATAAATATCTTATAAGTTTCTGTAAGCTTTACATTTAAACTGCAATCCAGATCTTTGCAAAATTAGTGACAGTCAAGCATGGAGACATGTTGTTTGACCTGCCTTGGACTACAGTTATATATGGATTGTAAACTGACTTACAGTAGAGTTTGAGAAATTTATCTACAAATGTTAGTTCATCTGTTTCCATACAGAATTAAAAATTTTAGGAAACAAGCCTGTGGTGAACTTTCCTGAGTAAAGCACAAGCTATGCCTTAACCTAAGGGTTATTGTCTAATATTTTTGCAAATCTGCAACATGGCTGATTTAATACTTTCCTTTGCAATCCCTAAAACCCAAGCTGAAAGTCTCCTGCTTCAGTTTAAGCCCCACTTCTGTAGAAAATCTTGTTTCCATTTGTCGTGGCACCTCAGCTTTTACAGCTGTGAAGGTGATCCTAGCAGATGGAAGCAAAAAGAGGAAATAAACACCAAACATTTTTGCTTTCATTGTCTGTACCTCCCCTTCTGCTGAGTAGCAGAAATCTATTTTCCCAACCTTGTATGGTTAAAGGGCTTCCAGCATGATTTTTATAACCTTCCCTTCATTGATATGTCTGATACTATACATTGGCTTTTCTGTTTCTCTTCTTATACATTTATCCTTTATTTAATTAATTTTTAAAAAAAAAATTTTCTGTGAGCTTCCAGTCACTGAAGAACTCAAGATTTTGTTAAGGCGGTCTTTTCTTACATTTCTCATTCTTCACTGCCACTGAGACAGTTTACACTTATGTCCTGTATATTTTATATATATTTGCTGAAAAACCATCCAGCTTCTATTTCCCTTAGATATGTGTCCTCTGAGATTTTTCCAACTGTACTGAAGTCTCCCTCCTGTTGGTCTTCTGTCTTCCATTGCTGTGGCTTGGATTGCTACTGCTGCAACCAGCAACCATTGATTCCAGGATTTCCTGGTCACTTTCATCAAGCTGCCCTGTCTCCTTCTAACCTATTTATCCCCTTCAATTAAACCTTGTATAGACACATATATATATATATATATATATATATATATATATATATAAATATAGATTTTTAAAAATTTCTTTATTTTTTCCCCTTTTCTGACAAGGTAGCACACACTGTGTGGTTTCTGTCTTTCTTCTGATTTAGCATTTATGTTAGTGGGTCACTTCCTTTTACTCATGTATGTGTTTGGTGTGATCCAATTCCCATCAACATTTATCTTAAATGGAAATAGAATTTATTCCTTTTAAGAAGAAAGCAACAAAGGATTCCTCCCAGCTGGCCTGATTTTCAGTATCCTCAATTACTTGCAGTGTGTTCCAGCTTTGTTCTCCTCCTACAGTGTCCATGGCTGTTACTCTCCTAGGTCAGAAGCAAACTACTGTGATTGAGGTTCCTCAGGTTCATTCCCTAGACTCTTTAGGCAATTATTTATTGTGATAATTGGTGACATGCATGGCACTCCAGCGACACAGATAATTAAGGTGTTAAAACCTGAGATGGGTAAAGAAGCACAGAGTGATCTTGCTTTTAGTGCATAATCTGCAACGTAATGCTACTCAGCAGTGCTGTTGGAGTGCTGCCTACCTGAACCAAAGCTCCTGGTCTGAGGTTCCACGGTTCCTCTGCAGTACATGTACTGTGGTCCTCAGACATCTCTTTCTACCCCACCATCTCTTCCTAATAATTCTGTTTTCCCAGAGTTTTCTTTTCAAACTCTCAGTAATTATTTTTTTTCCTGGAATGACAAATTCTGCTTCTTTGGTATAAATATGTTTTTTAGATTTTACTTTACATAAGCATGGCAAATTTTTCCACAACAAGATTCAACTGATTGTTAAACTAAATTCATACGGTTGAACTTACTGTTACAGTTATGGCCTATATTGGATCCATTTCCATGGGAAAAATTAATCTTTTATTTGTAAGCCAGTTTCAGTATCCTGAAACTTTAAGCTTTCCCTTAAATTTAAAACCATAGTCTTAGTGAATCACAGATTCACAGATGGGCTGAAGACGCAAGGAACCTCTGGAGGTCACCTGATCCAAGCCCCCTGCTCAAGCAAGGTCACTGAGAACCAGTTTCCCAAGACCATGTCCAGATGGCTTTTGAATACCTTCAAGGGTGGAGGGTCCACAGTGTCCTTGGGCAACCTCAGCCAATCCTTGGTCACCCTTACAGTGAAAATGTGTTTCCTGATGTTCAGAGAGAACCTCCTGTGTTTCACTTTGTACTCGTTTACTCTGATCCTGTCACTGGACACTTCTGAAAAGAACCTTGCTGTTCTTTCCACCCTTCCTTTAGGTATTTATACACTCTGATGACATCCACCCTGAGCTTTCCCTTCTCTAGGCTGAAAAGTTCCAACTCTCTCGCTCTCTCAGCCTCTCCTCATAGGAGAATTGGTCTAGTCTCTTCATCATTTTTGTGTTCTTTCACTGGACTCTCTCCTGGTCCTTTATAATGGATATATTTAGAAGAGATATAGGAAAAATAAAATAATAAAAAAACTGAAATAGTAATAGCTACTATAAGAAAGATTTGTAAGAACAGTATAAGATGCTTAAACCAACAACAACAACGAGGAAATTATACCTCATTGATTCCATCTCTTCATTCCCACCTATCTTTTCTTGGTATGACTTATATATTGATTTCCATTATGTAAATAATTAGAGGCTTTCAGATTGTCCTCAAACTTCTTTTTTTTTTTAATGAAACCTGTACTTTGAGACACAAATCAAGGATTCAATTTGTGTTCCTCTGATTAGGGTTAGGGTTGAAGTTTATACCTTGAGTCAAGAATTCCCCAATATATTTGAGTTTTTTGACATTTAGAAGTTTGGGTTCTTAAAGACATCTTCTACTGAGTTAGAGCATTCTCAGTCCTGTCCTCTGAAACTGAATGTCTGAATGATTTCTTTCTTAGAAGAGAAATGAGGACTTTTCTTTATTGAACACCTACAAAATATCTTTAGCATATACATTGCTGTAGTCCACGGTTGTAGCTTAATTAGATTGTAAGCATTTGGGCAGGTTAGGTTTCTTAGGATAGCATATTCAATGGCTTGTACTGAAAAGAAACATTCATTGTCAGAGTGGCTAAGAGGTAAGGTTATTCCTGTGGCTGTGTTGAACTGGCATATTCGAATTGCACCCGTATTTGGAGTGTTTTGGCCAAAAATGGACTGTTCATGAAAAAAACATGAAAAAAACAGTAGAGATTTTCCACTCTCTACTGCTCTTTAATTTTACCATCTTTTAGCAATACAGCAACTGATAAAAGGAAAAACTGTTCTTCTGCATAAGTGGTATATAAGTAAATTGTTGAAGGAAGACTTACTGTCTGCAAATCATTGTCTAATCAAGTGCTAAAATACTACATCAGTGAAATTTTAGTAGAAGTGTCAAGACTTTAAGCAGGATAGCTGCATTCATGCATCCCTGAGATGTCGCAGGACTTCTTTCCAGAGAAGCCACTGCAAATTGAATCTCCTCCATATTACCCATTTTCAAACATTATTTTGACTAGATTTTTTAATACATTTAATTGCCAGGGATACCATTTTATTGGGACATATTTCTTATACTAATGGGTCAATATTTTCTCTTCCCCTTGTTTCCTGGGAACACAGTTCATTCCATGTGACAAATAACTGAGGCTGTTTTGTACTACAGGTCCTCTTACATAACCTGGAGATCTCTCTGTCCTTGGAAGGCCTTTGCTGACTCTTGCAGGAGAACTGTGTCTGCTCTTGCTGCCTTGCTGTAAGAACATGCACCTCCTTCTCCTGTCTAACTTTCTCTTTAGTTTCCTGCAAACAAGACGGGTTTTGTAGGATGAGTGTTGATTTACAAGCAGGATTTTCTTCAGAATGAACCTATATTCAGGAAGAACAAGACAATTTAAAATTGCTTGAATTCCCATAACCTTTGAAGATCAAGGGAACCCATCTGTGCAACACTATGTTCAGTGTCATGTTCTGAGACTGGCTCAAAATTCAATACTTATTTATTTGAGTAATGGCAAATGAAGGATCTTAGTTTCAGTTATAAATAAGTTTCAGATATCTTCTGGTGCTTCTTGGCGCTTGTGTCATGTGCTGTGGGTTGTTTATATCACCAGAGCTATTACAAACTCAGAGCTGTTAGGCTGATTTAGTCACCTGCACAAGAAGGGCTGGACTACATGGATTTTATGCTGTCCTTGGGAAACACACCATCATTAGGATTCTTCTTGCAGGATTTCCTCTTGTAATTCCAAATCTGCATCTCATACAACTTTTCTGTTACTGGATACCATCCAAATGAGCATCCCTGTAGGCTTCAATGTTTCTCTTGCTATTATCAAGGCTGATTAGAAAAACCAGGGAGCTGGAAATGTCAAGGGACATGAGAGGAATCTTTGTTAGAATTCTCCTGAGGGCATTTGGCACAGGGAAAGTTCCACTGTTTCTACTGACAGCAGAAGTCCACTCAGGACCAGACACATGGTCAGCCATGTACACGATGCCTGATTTTGTAGGTGTTCCCACAAACCACAGCTTCTACATTGTTCCAATGCTAGGGGAATTCCCAAAAATACTGTGAGCCATTGAGTGTGGGTCTTCACCTTTCTCCAGATTGCTCAGTCATTCTTAAACCATTTTGATTTAGTAGGTTTTTGTGCTCAGTGCATTTGATTAATTCACACTGTGCATCTCATGTCCCATAGAAGTAAATGAATGTGGCAAGGATGTGTAAATAAATGTGGTAAATGCAAGTGGCAAGGAAAAATATGGGTCCGTCTAATCCAGGAGACTGATATACACACTGCCTTTTGCATTCAGTGATGTTCATCTTGCTTGTGCACTGTGCTTGCTTAATCCCTGCTCTGCAGTTGAGACCCTTCTTGGCCCAGCCTGGTACCAGCTGTTGAAGTACTCTCACAGCCCTGCATGGCTCAAATTCCATTATCCTGAGCTATAAGTAATGGACTTTCATTGATCTAATTCTCTTGAGTTAAATTATGTTTAGATCTTGGAGACTGAGGAAAAACTTGGACTTCAGTTCCACTATAACCCATGTTTTCCTTGGATATGGAAACAAGACTGGTTTTCATCACAAGAAAAATGGCATTTTTACTTCAGAACTTGCTAGCAATTTCAGTGACTGTAGAAGATACTAGCAATAGTTTTGTCCTTATCACTTATGCAATGGATAGGAAGGAAAGCATTCCCCCAGGCATGAACTTTGGCTTGGTTTACACTTGTTCTCAGCTTCATGAGTGATTACCATCTCTGAGAGGAAGCATGTATCTTTACTGTCAAGAAAATTATTTACTTTGTTTCTCATTTTAAACTCAGATATGTTTTAAAGGAAAGACAATACCTCTTATCCAACAGAACAAGGAATTTAGTTTGACATATTGTAATTGCATAGGACTTTGAAGACAAAGAAGACAAATAGTCTTCAGCTAGTGAATAGTGTGGGAGATTGTCCTCCTAGCTTCCCTTCTCACTTTCCTACTGCTGACTTTAGGGCTACAGCAGGTAGTAGAGCTCTGCAGAGAACCCTGATACAATGCAGATCACAAAATCACAGAATCATTTCGTTTGGAAAAGACCTCCAAGGTCATCAGGGCCAGCCTTTGACTGATGACCACCTTGTCAACTAGACCATGGCACTAAGTGCCACGGCCAGTTGTTTATTGAACACCTCCAGGGGCTGACTCCACCGCCTCCCTGGGCAGTCCATTCCAATACTTAACAATTCTTTAGTGAAGAAATTCTTCTTAATGTCCAACCTGAACCACCCTAAGTGCAGCTGAAGACAGTGTTCTCTCATCCTGTCGCTGATGGCCTGGGAGAAGAGGCTGACCCACACCTGTCTACACTCTCAGGTGGTTGTGGAGAGTGATAAGGACCCCCCGAGCCATATAAAATATGTCTGGTTTCTGCAAAGCTTGCCTCACTTTGCTATGTGATAGTCCTACAGTTTAGCTCAATGGATCACTCTGAAGGGCTTGTCTTCATTTAATTGTATTTGGTTTAGTGCCTTTTTCATTTTATTAGAAAGAAAATCCCATGTGACTAACACAGATGCTTCTCTTCTCTATCTAATGTAACAGTAACATATTAGTCAGTGCTCTTAAAGTTCCCCACCATGAAATGAAATGCAAGTGTTTTAGATGAGGCGCAGCAGGTTTCCCTTTATAAGTTCAGTTTTAATTTTATTACACTTTTTGGTGCAATACTGTAGATAATATAACTGACAAATTTTATAAAATCTTGACACTAAGTACAACAGTGTTGCCAAAGTATGTATCATATGAACTTACCATGTCCCTAAAATTCTATTGAAAAGCCCTCAATGCATTCCCTCTTTCTATCTGCATGGAGTATATCAAGTTGTAGGTAAATAGAAAGTAAATATTTGTTATAATAAGCAAATGTCCACTATTCCCATTTACCTCTGAGCCTGCAATATAAATTGGCTAATTACATGTTGGAAATATCTGAAAGAAGTTGAGAGGCCTGAAAATAAGAAAAGATCAGATCTAAATCAAAACAAAACATGTTTTAAAATTTTCGGGTTTTTTCTAGTCCATTGACAACTTCATAACCACTGTCCTAAACATATACCTGCAAAAACATGTCACACTACATTAATCTTATATATTCCCCTGACTATTTCAAGATCTGTGCAGAAAATGCTATCTTCTCTATGTTGGTATTATGTTGTATATCAGTGTCAGTGAAAACCTGTCACAAACCCTCTATATTTTGTTCCAAATAATTTATTAAACCAGTGTTGTGCCATTAAATGATCCCTACAAACCTAGTATGGGAAAACAGCACAATAAATAATGCTTTATGAAAGCATTTTTTGAGAGGATAAATAATTCAGCCTTAATAATGTATCTTGAGCTGGTGAATGTAAGGATTTATGTGGAGAATATTCAAATATGTTATTATAAGGACCATAACAGTACCTGGAGAAAAATGAAATTGTATTTCTTCTTTCCATACTTTTTCTACACTGCATCTACACTGCAGCATATAGGAAAAGGCTGTACATCTCACAACAAATAATATTTGAAGAGGAAATTAGCAATATTTGAAATCAATAATTCTTAGAGGTGCAGTCATGTCAGGTGCAGAATGCTCTCAAATTACGATGGGTTATAGAGGTTTTGATTGTTTTCAGCACTTTCTCAGGACCACCAGAACCGTATGAAACCCTAGAAATGTAGGATTTAATGTATGTCCTCATAATGGAAGAGCCCTTTCTTCTGAGCCAAACATACTCAGTAACATGTCAGAGAGTCTGAAGGTATTGCACATTGCAACATACATTCTTCATTTTTATTGAAGCTTGCTTCATTTTCTAGTAAGCACTTTAGAAATTTTTAATAAGTCTGGCAGTAAGTATGTGCCGTATCATTTCAGGACAGTGATGCACCCTACATTTGTTGCTGCCAATTTATGGTTAGGAAAGCAGAGACAATGTCAGTTTGAAGGTTACTTTGCCATCATACCTTTAAAGTATCATGGTAGTAGCTGACAGTATCTTTAAAACCAAGGTGGCTGAGATTGTCACCACTGTCAACGTGAGCTGGGAGGAGAAGTCAGTTTCTGGACAGAAGATGTGCCCCTTGAAGCAGCACTTAGTGCAGGGACACTGAGTTCCAAGAGGTCATTTGGAAAAGAGGAATTTATGTATCTTGTCTTTATCTAGTCAAGTCAAGTTAAGTCACAATCTCCACACAGGGGTCAGCTTGCTTACTTTAGATATTGTAGCCTCAGCAGATATTCTGTCTTCTGAGTCTCTGAAGATTATGTTCAACCAGTGTGGTTTTTCCAGCCAGAGAAAAGCTGGAAACTACAGTGTTGTGACTCTTCATCACTCTCTTGCCAAGTGCCAATACAACAGCATGTGAAAAACATGTTGGGGAAGACTTTCAAGCTGTAGATTCCTGTGCCCTGAGCTGCCTGTATTGGAGACTGGGAAATGCAACAGAAAGTTTCCAAGAAAAGAGGACATTGAGAAACTTAATCTTCTTTTCCACTGAGGCAATTTGCCAGGAAAGACCTACTGTAGGCAAAATTTGGGCAAAAAGCCTCTTCTCAGAAAACAACAAGTTTGGTTGGAGAGGAAACATAAAGACAACTGGTCATGTCCTTAATTCCTTATTATGTTTTGCTTAACCTTGGCATCAGTGGAGTAATACAAGCCAGGCTTTCAAAATCTGTCCCAGTGTTTCAAAAAACACATCGCCTGAAGTTAAATGTATTTTTCAGAATCATAACAAAAATGCCATTGAAAAGGTTAAAGCCTGGGAGGTGTGAAGTCACACCATCACCACACCAATAATTTGGCTGGAGAATGTTTTGTGCTAGCTAAGTTGAGGACCAACTGACCATATTATAGCCAGATTAGAAGTGGTGAAGGCTGCTGGAGGGAATGAACACTCAAAAGTCAACTTAGATCTGTATGGAGATAATGTGATACATAGGAACAATTTGGGGGATTTTATCAGTGTGCTTTCATGTTAAGTTTTAATTAAATCTGCCAGTTTTATCTTTACTTTTTATTTTTGCGGTTTAACTTGGTGACTTTCCTTCCCTTCCACCTCTCTTTCTCTAGCAGCCTTTTTAGTGATAATCCATCTAACTTCTTTGTAAAATTTTCTTTTTTGTATCTTCCTCTTCTGTAGATTTTCTTGTTTTCTCCATATAGATTTTTTCCTCCCTTGTCTTTTCCCATCTTTGCTACAACATTCTCCCTTTTTTTTTCGTGTGTTCCTTGCTCCACTCCTAAAAACTTTTGGTTACATCTGCCGTCTGTAGTTCCAGAACTGGATCTCCATCTCTCCTCTCCAGTAACCGGTTTTGGTGGGAAAGCAATGATGTCCTTTTATTTTTTTTCCAACAAGACATTATTCTAGTCTTCTATTGGAAGAAAGCAGAACCCGGCAAACCTCTTTTCCATTCTCCTCCATGAGGGCCTTTTGCCCTAAGAGATCTGGGTGTGGTGAGCTCAGATAGCCTGCTGATGCTTTCATTGCATGGGCCACAGGGAGGGGATGTACCTTTCATTCCCTCCCCTACAAAGAGCCCTACCACAGCGTCAAGATGATGAGAATCACTGAAGCAGAGGGATGAGCCTTAGGGCGGGAGGGGGGAATAAATAATGGCTTGTTGTCAACCCTCCCTTCTGCATTAGGCTGCCAGATGATTGCTTATTCCTTGCTCCCACCCACACGCTTCATGCCACCACCAGCATTTTTGGTCCTTTGTGGCTGAGGTTGTGGGCTAGTCAGCTGATGAGTCAGCTCCTGTAACCAGTGCTTTTCCAGCTCCACATGGCAGGGATAGCTTGGGTGGAAGAGTTTCAGCCAGCACTATCTGCGTGGAAGATGCGGGCTGCTTGGGCACGTTAATTGACTTATTTAGAATTTCACCATTCTGCAAATAAAGGGCAGGTTTCCAGGAGTGTGCAATTCATCTCCTCTTGCTGTCTTCACATATGCTGTGATGCAGGAAGTTTTGAAGCTACACCCTGTATACCATCTGTTAGCACGGGAGTGTGGAGTGAATGGGAAATTCAAACTTTGAATAGGTCAGGAAATTCAAAGTTTAGTTCTCACAGCAATTAGCTGCATGTTGGTCTCAGATGGTACCGTAGCTCATCGGGTTAATGCACAAAATGAATCTTGCGCCACAGCTGAACTTGGCACTGGGACTGAGTGGGAGAAGAGAGGATCAGAGCTCCCAAATACCTTTGTGCCTCCTCAATGCTGGGCAGGCCTGGGCCTCTTTAGTGCTTCCCAGGGGTCAGAACACCCTCCGGGAGTGGCGCATGCAGCCTCTGGCAGCTCATGTCAACTGGGGAACATCTGGCCAATGGAAAATACATCAAGAAGAAGAATGTTCCAGCTGCCCCGTTCCCAGCCTGCCCCATCCTGCCTTGACTCCATCAACTCCCGGCTCTGTTGCCGTGGCTGGAGCACAATCGTTAGGTACTCTAGCTCCTTCCCTCATTCTCCACATCAGGCGAAGGCTATGCTGTGCTGGGACAGGCTGTATGAACCAGCACATGTGGAAGGCTCAGCCACAGCTAGTGACTGAACAACTAAAAATTGGTTTTAAACTAATTTCTACAACTGCACGATTTGCTGTCCTTCTCAGTCTGCCTAGTATGAGCATATTTCCAGGCATCCTTCAGTGGTTCTGACCAAGCTAGACCTTAATTTACATTGCAGTAGCAAAACACTCTTTTCCTTCTCTTCCAGACAAAATCTGGCCATTTTCAAGTATGTACAGTGTGTTGGGGCAGAAGGAAGAGGGTGAGGGTAGAAGCAATTTTGTGAGTATGCTTGTTATAATTTTTACAACCGAATTATTCAGAAAGCTTTAGGTTTGAGTCTAATGACTGTAATTTGTCACAGTACTTAAACCTATTTCTAATGAAAGAATACCTCTTAGTAGCTATTTAAGGTCAATTTATTAATTAAAAATGATTTATGGCACACTAACCTGAAATTGTTTGATTTTGGATTATTAGTTGGGGTATCAGTGAACCCTATTACATTTCTCTGGATAATTTTCAGATTAAATAAAATCCTCCACAAAAAGAAATTTCTCGGGATAATTTTCAGATTAAATAAAGTCCTCCACAAAAGGACTTAAAAAAACCCCTATACGCAGATTTGCAGCTAATCCAAATTACTGGATGCATGTTCTCTTATATGTACAGATCTTTCAACTATCAGGTGCAAGATATTAGGAGTTGTGGAGGGAGTGAGGAAAGCTTGCAGTTATTATTTGGAAGTTGGCATATGAGAAGTCATTGTTTATCCTGATTTCACTGTGCTAAATTACTGACTAGTTCCTCCTCTAGAATTGCAGATCCAGTGGGACTTAAACAAATGTACTAGCTGCCTGCTTGCACCTCCTAAGAAAATGGAGCAATTGACCACATTGTCTTTCAGCAGGAGAGGTCATGTTCTTGAAAAAAGAGTAGAGATATTTTGCTTTCATATAATAAGAGTTATAAAAAGGACTCTCAGAAAGGCAAGAACTTTTTAGATACCAGCTCTGTGGCCAGATTGGCATGCAGAACAGAGCTGAGCAGCAGTATTCTAGCAGCTGTTTATCCTCAAATGCCCATACATCAAGTCATTTCTGCAGTTAACAGTTATTTCTTTGCCAACTGCCTCCAGAAGAACAGTGTAATTTGTTTGTATAGGTAAGGTAGCTCAACAGCATTCTCACGTATCTCTTTCCATAGCTAGAAAGGAAACATTGCCATGTTAATTAAATACTTGCATTAGTATCCAGTACTGTTTTTCTCTATATAAACTTCTTGTGCTTCAGCCAAAGTCCATAAATAGGGGCAAAGTCTGCTTAGGCAAGAGTTGATCCTGTATATTTTTCATTTCCATGGGAAGTTGTTGCAGTGATAAGTGAATGGGCACAAGTCAGTAACATAAGACTAAAGGTAACATCTTCAGAAGTCTCAGAACTTTTTGAAAGTGTGACTTATCTTCAAAAATGCCTGCAGCTTTGTCTGCACTGGTACTGTTAGAGGTCACTCTAGAGACTGTCAGCACCCCCCCTCTGTAGGCTGGTGTCTCTGTCCAACCCCCTGCACCAACACTGTCACTGAGTTGGGAAGCTGCAGCGATGCTCGGCACCTGAGCCTGAGCCTGCCTCTAGGATGTGAGTGCACCCAGCTCTGACAGTGAGGTCCACCAGCAGTAAAGTCACAATTTTCTGTCCAGCTTCCAACCTAACTCCTCTCCATAAATATAGGCCAGACCTGGAGCAGAGATAAGGCCAATTTTGGGGTGTTATTAATTTCATATCAAAGCTGGGCTGGAACGTTATTTGTGTCAATGAGAAACTGCAATGAAGTTGGGAGAGGACCTCTTCCAGTGCTGCATGAAGATACACATCAAGGTCAAGCCTAAAGTGTAAAAAGCCTTAGCTTTGGATGAAACCAAGGGTACTTAACAGCCTGTGGCTGCATCTCCAGAATCCCTGAAACTGTCTGTAGCATGTATGGGCACGCCTCAACAAGCTTTCACCTGTTTAGTGTGTCTAATAATAGCAATGAACTTGCAGGACAGTGCAAACTGCATCCCACACTGTGAATCCTCAACAGGCTTAGTGCTGTGTCCTCATTCCTATTGTTACTTTATTTAAGCTGGATTATAAAGCTGGTTTGGGCAAGCCTGTTTGTGCTGCCATTAAATGAAATGTGTCTGCACACTAATCCTCACAAAATATTGATGAGCAATATAGCCACCATAATTTTTTTTAATTGTAGGTTTCAAGGTAATTTAACAGCTTTTCAAAACTTTATTTCAGGTAATTAGTGCAAATAATTAATGATGAAACAACAACGGTTGCTTTCATAGCGTTAACTGCTTGTGAAAATAGGCCAAACCCCCCATTCATTGGGTAAGTTGACTTACCATAAGAATAAAAATATTTTTAACATTTTTCTTTAAATTCTCCACTGCCTCTTGTTACCCAAAGTCATTCCAGCCACCACCTGAAAAGCATGTCCATACATTGGTAATTTGTGGGATACTTGGCTAAAATAAAGTAGACTTTTCTGATCTAGGAACAAGCTCTGACTGGAATTTATTGTAATTTCATAGTATTCCTTCAGAGTCAATTCATAAGCCTTGTTCCTGGTTTACTATTTCCATATTGTTGTGTTTCGAACAGTATGGCAGGGCAATGTTTAATTCAGGGCAATCATATTTGTTGTTTATTGAATCTAGTGTTTGTTTGACTGTTTATCATGACTTTTAAATATCTTAAATACTTAATTAGCATCATTCACAGTAGCACATGGACCTTAAGACAATAGAAAGGAAGAGGCTTACTAAATATTTGCAAAAGGTGCCAGTATAATTTAAAAGAACTGTAGAGCTATTTAGCTTCAGTTTTTATCTCATTCTACTCAGGCAACAACATTCCATCCAGATAAAAGTTGAAGCTATATGTTTCTTCCCTGATCAAACTGAAATAAAACAGTCCCACGACATATTTGGGGGAATTCCATATGATAATACACGTGTGCCTTATATCTGTGAGGGTTGAAAGGATGAGCTGCCTCTTTAAAGAGCTTCCGTGAACCTGTATTGTAGTAAGCTCTGGTAGGCGAGGGGTTGCGTGACTGCAGCAGACTCATTTGTGACCTCAGAAAAGTGGTTATGAAAGTGATCTCTTGATCAGAGGAATAGAGCTCTGCTGCCTGCCAGACCAGCAATGCAGAAATGAGCCTCCTCCCTGCAAATCTGCCGCGGCAGGAGAAAAAGCGCTCCTTTTTTGGATGCAGCGTAATGATTCCTCTGAAAAATTCTTGGGCTTAAAACAAAGTGTGCTCTAGAGTACACACTGCCTCCAGTTAAATTTCACATTTTTTTAAAACATGCAAGATCATCTTTGCCTTTTGCAATTTGTAGTTTTTGCTTTCTTCCTCAAACCTACTCCTATTTTCCTTAGTGTAGAGCTAGTAAGTCTTGTTTCAGTGGTTACTGGTCTGACTCTGGCAGTGAGCCACAGTGTATACCCAATGGAGATCATACTGTTACTGGTGAAAATGCAATAGAAACAAACGTTTATGTCACATGATGAGTATAAAACAGATCTGATGAATCAGTAGGTAAGAAATCACTGGTTTTCATCTAGAGACCTGAGACAGAATAAGACGTGCTAGAAGTAATTTATGTGTCATAGTTCTCCTCATACACAATACTCACCTGGCATTGATCACTCAGTGAAAGCTGCAATTGGCTATTACTGCCTAGAAAGTTGAAGGCATAATTCTATATGGTTCACAAATGAGATACAAGATTCCTGTCCTTATCCTATAAGGAATATTCGTTATTTCTTTGGTAGCTTGCTATGAGTCAAGGCAGTAGGCACTTTTGTAGGAGTCAGACTTGCCTGTTCAAGTCAATGACACATACAGAAGAGTTGAAACTGGAGAAAAGGTTATATTTTATTAGCTAGGACTTTGTTTCTGAAATACAGAACATTGGTTTTCCTTATCTTCAAATGGGACAAGTCAGATAAGAACTCTGTGCCTGCCTTGTAATTTTATCACTATATCTAAGTATTCTCTGGTTTTAAAAATTGAAAAGCAAATCAAAGCAGGCAAAAAATTTACAAACTTAGAGCCTTTAAATGTCACCTTTCCTGCCTTTTATAAAGACCTAATTTTTTATTATGCTCAGAAAATTTGAAGGTCCTAATTCTGGCTGTTGACTTAGGGACCATGGCACTTTTAAGAAACTTAATTTCTCTGGTGGTGAAAGGGAGAGAAAATGTAAGCCCAGTACTGGCCTGTTTAGGGTCTTTGGCATCTGCTTGGGATCTTTTTCTGAGTATGGAGCATGGTTGTCAGGAAAGGCAAAGCAAAACCTTTGTGAGGAAGTGAAAAATAAAGGTTACTGTAGCAATAGAATACATTGTGTGCACGCATTTTTTACTTCTGCAGAAGGTTCCTGTTCTGCAAAGGAATTTATTTTTGAACAAACCATAGTGTCTTCTCTTCAGGCCCCCTCTCTTACGAGGGATTCCAGTTGGGTACCACATCCATCTGTTTGGGTAGCTTTGCAGAACTGGTTTTTGAATGCATACATTAAAATATTAATGTGGATAAAAACACATTTAAGAGATCCAGGGATTGTAACATTATGAGTTTAGGCTTCTGGCAGTTCTGTTGTCAGATTGTTCTTAATTTCGAGCTTTTAGGTAAAATTGTCATACTACAGGTTTTCTTCATATTTCCAAAAGGTTCTGGAATACAGCTCAATATTTTAAAACTACCCTGGAAATTGATTCTGAAATAATTAAAAAACACTTTCAGATAATATCCCTGATGTTTCCCTTGCCCTTATCTTGTCTCAGCACGTGTTCTTACTTCCTGAATTAGAAAATCCAAAGCTTAAGGACCTCCTCTCAGGCATATTTTTCCCACAGCACATTAGGTGCATTTAACTTCTCAAGGCTTCCTGCAGTCCATGTCATCGTGGCAACCTCCACAGGCAGCAGAAAAGGCCAAGCAGAGCAGCTCTGCCTTAGGAAGAGAGCACCGTGCTCTGTGGGGTGTGTGTCTGTCTGTTGTGCAGCAGTGTGCCATGATATCCAGCTGATTTAAAGGTGGAGATTCCCATATTTCCTCTGTCAAGCATGTTTGCTTCTTTAAAGTCCACTGGAAAGCAAAGGTGTCTTTGCCTTTAATATTGGATACAGTAAGGCTGCTATATAAAGCAGATATTAAAGAATTGTTCTTATGATATTCCTGACTCTAAACTGTTGGATCTAGATTTGATTTTCTGGATAACACATGCACATCCTGTGCACTAAGGTCTCAGTGTGAATATTTTAGATCCAGTGTTTATTTCATCTTAAAGGTTTCCTTTATCCTCTCCAGATCGTGTGCATTGGCTATTTTTAAACAGTCTTTTGGGTGATATACTGATCTATTGACACATGCTCTTTTAACTCTCTTCTAAGAGATACTGCCTTAAATTCCTCTTGGAACCAGCAGGTGTGAATTTAGCGTGTGTCTTTCCATGCAGAATTGTGCAACAAAAATTATAAAGGCACAAGAAATTGAGGAGTGGAAGATCAGGAGACAGTCAGTTTGAATCATAGTCCTGGAAAAGAGGTTATCAAATCCAAAAAGTCTAGCAAAGATCATGTAAATCTCACATAAGGTAGTCATTGTCAGGTTGCTTTAATCAAGAAGGGGGACAGATGCTTTCTTATGCATTTTCCTAGTTGCATTTATTTTCATGATTTATCTTTGATTTGAGTTTGTCCTTCAGTGATTGATTACTAAATGTTCTAAACTATATGTTGAAATTGGAAAGGGTAAAATGATGCACAACTTTTATAGCCAATAGAGACTAAAAATGTTCTGATATTCTCAAGGTAAGTCTATTATCAAGACTTCATTGCATTTCTTTTGTAAAATGCAATTCTTACAATCACCTTTCCAAAAGCAGGAAAGATTCCAGTAGGCTTCAATTGCTTACTTATGAACACACAGCTTTCCTCTTAGCTGTCTTTTCAGTAAAAATGGATTTTGGTCTCATTACTCATGTTTCTGAAAAATATTTCAGACTCAAGTTTATTTCAATAGGCTGTTTATCACTACAGAATGTTTTTTGTTGGCTTTAGATGCAATAATTAGTCACAAGCTGCTCTTTCATCATATGCTTAAATTTAGTCACATACAGGCTTTCTCATAAGGTTCTGATTTTTCTTATTGTCACTTCTGTGATATACTTTGTTTCACGTCACAGATGCTGCTGTTGTGCATCTGTTGTTTATTTTCTGTCTGCAACAAATTTTGTGGACAAGACCATGGCATTGCAGTGAGAATAAAACAACATAAGAGATGCACTACTGTGTCACACCAGGGTCCATCTAGTCTGGTATTCTCGTCTTCAAAATTGCTGTCTTTTATCTACTTTAAAGCATTCTTGTGCTGGTGTTACAGGGCACTTCACAGTCCTCATATTGTGGGGTTGGGCAAACAACAGTTCCACATTCAGTTTATCCACTGCCCTTATAATTTTGCAAACCTCTGTTGTGTCTCCCCTCATTCTTTTCAGTAAAACTCACAGCCATTTCAGCCTCTCCTCAAAAGGCAACTGCCTCTGCTGTGGACATCAGCTTCCATCGGCAGAATCAATCCCGAAAAAATGGTCTGATGACAATGCAATAGTATGAGCCATATCAAACGAGGACAAAATTCTTGGGCCACAGAGAAAGAAAACACCAGGAATTCAGAGGATGTAGAGAACTCATTTTTTAAAATATATCTGGACAAAGGAAAAGGTGAACAGCTATTCAGACAAGAAGCCATTATGAAGGATATTTTGAAGAATGAGGAAACTCTTCAAGTGTTTTTGATAGGTCACGTGCTCCACAGATCCTAGAATCAATGTGTCCTGATGTGCTGTTCCTCTGAATATGCACAAATATCATGATCAGTGGGATTTGCTGAGATCCCACTCAAGCAATCAGGATGTAGCTGGTCAGAACACACTGCAAGACACTTAAGGCTAATTGTGGATCGGCTTGGTGAAGTCACGAATGAAAATATTAAACTACATTCATTGTACATTCTAAGGTTCTTAACTCTGGAACTAACCAATGTTAAGCAGACTTTCTAAATACAGAATAGTTCTCTGAAATTAATTTTTTTCTACTCTAAGCTTATGCTGGATATCAGTATTCTGATTAATGGGCATGTAATTTAAAAACGTAAAGGTGCAAGGAAGAAGTGTTGGAATCATCTAAATTTTTTGTGAACAATGTGGATATTGATTTGAAACTGGAATAAATAGTCTGCAGATTTCATACTCAAGGTTGCTGATAAATCAGGCTTGCAATCCATTTTGTGGTTTGAGAGAATAACCCAGTTTTACTTACCTTTTATGTGTTTATTCACAAGGGTGTGCAAGCAAATATTCACCCAAGCTAACATATTAAAGCTTAATTAAAGAATGGAATAGTACACAGATAAAATTAAGGCCCCAGGACTGAATCTATAAATCAAAAATTTCCGAGATCAAATCATCATATTTAATGTAGTAGAAAATAAAATGGAATTGTGAAGACAAACAGGAAGACTGTTACTTGGAGTAAGTCATATCCTGGTATAATTTCAGAGGACTGCATGTCTTCAGCAGTCTTGTAGCCAATATAGTCTACCAGACCAACTGATAGCTCAAATATTTACTCACAGTGATGCAAACAGATCTCTAAAATATCTCCTTTGCCAAGGCACAATGTGGGGCTGTCTGTTGAGGAGATCATCTGTTGAGTCATATGAAGAGAGAAAGGTTGCAACAGTAAGCTAGAGAGAAGAAATGTGTTTTCTAGACAAGTTCTTTTGAGTCTGTTGTTTGTATAGTTAGCACACAATTTGTCTCACATGGAGCTTTTCTTTGGATCTGTGATCCCTCAGAAATTATGGGGCAGGGGAGAAGTTATCGTCCCAGGCTACATTTAAACTTGACATACAAATGTGATTTCTTATGAGATACAGATGGAATAAACCAGCAAAAACCAGAAGAAGAGTTAATAACTCCTTCTGCATATTCTCCTTTTTATAAAAGTCACTTTACCATTCTCAGCATTTCTTAAATTACTCTACACATTTGGAAACGAAGAATTGTGGGAACAGGAAGTGTCCATCCAGAATATACCCTAATGCTCATTCACCTAAAACATTAAGGAACTCCTTATCTTACAAAATTAATGCAGTTTTTAATTAAATAATGAAGATTTTCCTGGTGAGAATGAGAAATGTCCGTTACTGGGAATACTCAAACACTCAGAGGAACCTGCCTAAGTGAAGTTAGCTCTGTTCTGATCAGGGTGAGGTAGACCAGATGACCTTCAAAGGTCCCTTCCAACCTACAGCTTCCTAAGTTTTTGTGATTCCCTGTCCTGACTCAGTTAACAGACCCGGGTTCCCCACAGGTGAACCACTTTCCTAAAGCTTCTCAGAACTCCTTGCACTGCAGCACAATTGAACATTTGCAGGCAATTGTTCTTAGCTTCTCAGCTTGCCTCATGTAAATTCTATTTCCCAAAGGCATGCAGACCTCTTTTTCACATACAAGAATAAAAATACCCTGACTCGTTCACCTCTGTAAGAAGTCCCCAGTTTATGTTTCTTCTTTCACCTGCACCTGCATTCTGATGCTGCCCTTTTTGCTGGACTACTCAGTGCTGCTTGCCCTGACATCACACCACCTCCATCCCAAGGACTCTCTTGATCGTGAATTTCAACCCCAAACTGATTCTGTTCCTGACACAACCTTGCTCAACAGTTAGATCAAGATGGAAAAGATAAGATTGATGGGCTTTAGAGGATAGAGTGAAGAAGATGGTGGATTTTTTCTGGGAATTGTAGGAAAGCACACCAGGACTTCTGCAAGGCAAGAGGCTCGTTCTTCTCCCTTTCTTGCCTGCTGGAAACCCTGTCTGAGATTTCATCCTTAGTATATTGTCAGATCACCACTAAATTTTCTAATGAGCCAGATCTCTCAGAGCTAATGTTTATAGAAAAACTATAGGAATGAGAGCTTTTCCCCTCTTTTCTCTGCGTTTCTGTAGAAATAATTTCCACGTGTACTTTTACACACACACAGGCAGCACTGGCAGCTGGATCACTGTTTTAGAAAGTTCATGTGATCTGCAAAAATTTCTTAAAACACAAAACCAGTGGAATATAGTGAAACTATATTCCAGTGGAATATAGTGAAACCAACCGTATTGATGATCGCTCCAGCAGTGTTTCACTGTTTGTGAAGGGATTTGACTCCAGGGAAACACTCTTCGCCCTTCGCACAGCGGGCTCTCTCTCCCTTCTCCCCGCTGCACGAGAGTTATTTTTCTGATCCTTTACTCTAAGCTCCTTTGCTTTTTTTAGGCAACTTCCAGATATCTGATACAGTATATAATGAGGAATTAGGTTCCATTACACCAAGGCTTAACCTTCTCGAAAAGCATTCAGCGCTTGCCAGGAGTCATCAATATTTAACAGCTGTTGTTATTATGAAATACTTCATAGGGTAATGTGGCTCGTCTGCTCGCACGCAAGGGTTTGAACGGCGGCCAGGGCCCTGTCAGAGCCGCCGGGAGATTGACAGGCGGCGAGCCTTGCGTGACAGCGGGGCCGGGGTTACTCAGCACTCTGCCTCCTCCGCAGCGGGGACTTCTCCTCCCCCTCGCCTGCCTTCAAAAGGGCTCTCCGGGCGCTGTGGGACACGGGCTGGGGGGCTCAGGGGGGCGAGCTGGCCCCACAGCCCCGGGGAAAAGAGGGCAGCCCGGTGGTGGTATCTCTTTGATGCCCCTCTCGCACGGGGGAAAATGGATGAGGCTCGCTGGGAAAGGGGAAGAGTGGTTCTGCGAGAAAGAGCGGATGGGATCTGGAAAGCAAAAGGGTTCGGTTTGTACCTTAAATAAATGTCATGCTGTACTCGAGAAACTTCAAAGGGAAGTCAGATTTCAAAGCATCTCTTAAGAAGAAGCAGACTGAGAAAACCGCTAAGTTGGGAAGAAAAACTCTGCATTACTGCTAGCGTAATTTCATCTGGCGTTCTGGTAGCCTCCGCAACAGGATCAAGCACCATACAGCTTTATTCAGCTTTTATGCATTTTGGTGCTGATTTCTTTCCCAAAGCACTTGTACTACCTGTGTATTGTGCAAATGTCCTTTCCAACTTGTTTGGCAATATATAACAACAGTTCCTTATGCTGCGTATTTTTTAATTTCAGTGTTCATCTAATGACCCCCATCCTAATTGTCACTTGGTGTTCTCTGTAACACAGCCAGAGGAAACGGATCATTTCAGTTCATGGCTTTAGGTTTGTTAAGCAGAATTGCTCATACTGAGTGTTTCCGAGTCAGTTTGTTTTGTTTTCTTAGTATTCAGAGTAACACGCATAGCTGATTCTTCCTGCAGCTAGAAGATGCAGGAAGAGAGACCCTGCTCTCACTTCCTTTCGAGTAACAGCTACCAAACGTAAGATTTGCATGCTTAAAGCAGTGTCTCTGAACCTGCAGTCTGGATTCGGGTATTTTCATCCGCCTCTTTTAAGAAACAATTTTTCCCCTGGGCATCATCGGAGAGAACCGGTAGTCCCTTGCAGGGGGGCTTGAAACTGATTCACCAGCCTGAATCTGAAGAAGACTGTATGGTCCCCTTCCTCCAGCTCAAACGAACCCAGGCAGGGTGTTCAGTTCAGAAGCAGCATCCCCTCACTGCTCATTTCTTGCCTGTGCTGTTGCTTGATGCAGGCACCTGGGGTACAGTCTGCCCCCATGTTAGACTGTTACACAGCCTAACTTAGCAGCTACTTTTGCTAATTATTTTCTGAAGAATGAGGCTGTGCTCAAGCAGGATGAGGTACAGAAACATTCCAGAGAATGTAATCCCATGGGTTTAAAAAGTATGGTTTTGTGAGTCTCCTGAAATCTCCATCCCTTTGAACTTAAGAGTATCCTGCAATGAATAAATGTTCTGTAATTTCTGGGGCAAAGGGAACGTCTGTTCTATAGACTGTGTTAGGCAGCTTTTCGTTACAATATTCCAGATTTGGCTTTCAAGCCAAGGTGTTTGCAAATGCAGATAGCAATGCTCATATCAGAACTGGAGGCTTGAAAGAGGTCTCAGGTTTTTACACTGTTCTGGGCAGAGACAGTGCAGCTGTGAAAGGTTCAACAGCACTACCTGAGACCATCCCATACTCATTCAGCCAATCTCATAGTCTCCTCTGTGGACTTATTTTCTCCATTAATTAGCTGTCAGTTCTAATTCTACATTTTTTTTTTTGGTTTCCACTCCTTTCACCGCTTTCAGATTAGAAATTGAAAAAATTTCCTCAAATCTTTGACCTGTTTTCCAGGAAATTGCATTGGCCATTTTGTTTCTTTTTTTATTCTTTTTTTTTTTCTCCTTCCTCTTCTTTCTAGCCCCCTGTCCCCTTGCCCTGTGTATTTCCACAGTGTTGTCCTTTGTAGGACCCAGCACTTCCAGACTTGTTGGCTTTTAATGTTGCATGGGATTGCACCATGCACACCAGATCGCATGACCTTGCAAAACTGTCAGCCCTGGTACATGTATCTCTGGTATTTATCATACTATGGTATCAATATGCTCATTCATCTTCTTTGGCAGAACAGCTCCATCTTCTGTTTTGTTTCATGTTCTGGAAGTGCAGCCTCGATGCATTGTGCTCAGAGAACGGTCTCTGGTGTTACCACTTCCCATCTCTTGAGTTTGCCGGTTTTGAACCTGGTAGATGAGTGCTCTGTGCTGACCATTGAAAGGGTTGCCTCTCCCATAGAAAGTCTAAAGATCCATAAAACTAAAACTCTCAATTTATTATTTCTTTTTTACAGCCAGCAGCATTCATTAGTCTGCCTGAAGTATCAGCTTTTCTCTTGCTCCATTCTTGATACATGGGAACTCCAGCAGCGCGTTTACCCCTCAGGTCACTGAGTCATCCTTTGCTGTTTTTTATTTTTCAGCTTTATTTTCAGACAATTTGCTCCTCCCTGCCCACCAGAGACAGTACTCCTGCATTCTTCAAGCCCTCATTTGTTTTCATCATAGACTTCGCTGTTGCTCCAGAGGGACACCATTTTATGAGATGTCTAAGCTTGATCACAGCTGTCCTGGCATCAGGGTCTTTTCTATCAAGCCACCCATCATAACCAAAACTTGCTGTCCTGTTCTCTCTCATGATTCTTGGTGGTGACAGGGGTATTGTTAGACTCTTCTGTTTTCTTTTCCCTGTTTTTCTGCCTAGTCAGATAACATCTTGCAAGCTTCCCTCATCTGCCTGTCATGTCTTGCATTTCCTCCTCTTCCTCATTTCTTTCAGCATCTGTCTGATTTTCTGCCTGTCTTGCTCTGCTTTCTCCAGGTGACAGGCTATCACCAGCACCTCTCTCCTGAGGTGTCACTGCAGTATCAGCCCAGCCGTGGGTAGATTAATCAAGTATTTCCAGAGTGGGGAGGCAGAAGGAGAGTGAGCAGTGAGTGACTGCTCTGCTGTCTCGAGTGCAAGCAGCAAACGTTCCCATCTCCGAGAGCATTCGTTTCTTGGAGCAATGGTGTTATTTGCCTTTCTTTGATGGTGCAGTGGGTCTCCCTGCATTCAGGCCAGTGAGAAGGGCAGGCCATGAAACAGATGTGTGTGGCCTAACATATGGGTAACTCTAACTGGCAAAATAACATTAAAATGCTTTCCATTTGGAGATGGAATTTATAGTAGCCAGACGAGTTGCAGAACAAACATCTCTTGTGCTTCTGATGCTGTGTTTGTATGAGCCTGAAGGCTAACAAGCAGGCAGGGAGCTCTGGCCCGCTCAGTTGGATAAAATAATAGTTTCCACTAACGATGAAGTTCGAACGGATGGAATTTTCTCAACACCAAAAGAGCGCATCAAAGAATAAACCTTCGTTTCCTTTCACCCCTCCCTGTCTGTCCTTTAACCTGAGCAAAGACCACAAACCACCATGTCAGTAATTACAAAAACATCTTTTCTGAGGAGGGAAACTCTGGAAGAGGCCATTGGAATAGGGGTTGGACTTTTAAAAATTGTTGTCACAAGGTATTTAAAAGATTTGTGGATGTGGCACTTAGGGACATAGTTTAGTGGCAGACTTGGTCGTGCTGGGTTAGTGGTTGGACCTGATGATCTTAAGGGACTCTTTCAACCTAAATGAGCCCATGATTCTATGTCTGTTCTTATAGACAGGCCTAGCAGAAGGCCTAGCTGATCAGGGGGAAAAAAGCAACCATTTCCTATTAGCTTAAATAGTACACCAAAATGAAAGTTTAATGAAATGAAGATTTAAGAATCTGTATATTCTCTTCACAGCAGCCTAGGTTACAAGTCTGAACTCCCAAAATTATTTTGGCTGGAAAATATGGATAGGGATCTGTTTAACGCAGCTTGGGATTTTCCTGATGTGCTTTCCCATGCCCAGGGGAGGGATTTATTACATCTAATTATACAGTTGAGATAATTGCTTTGAGCTAATGACCGACATTATCACTTGCAGGAAATATTTACAATGTAAGCTAAAAGCCATCACAAATATTCAGTTGGTGTGGTTCTGAGTTGCCATTGTTTACTGTAAAATGCTGATGTATCCTGCAGCAGTCCCTTACTAGGCTGTTAAATTGATAAGGAACTCTTGAACAGGCTCAGGACCTTTAGGGCTTGCTGTTTGTCTCCTATTCTTATTCTGGTTTGGTACAAACTATTCCTGCCACCTAAACCCTTTTTTGCTGGGGAGGATTTTTGATTGGCTGGGTTGTTGTTGACGTTTTTTGGGATTTTTGGTGTGGGTTTGGCTTTTTTTTCAGAGGGGTCTTTTTTGTTTTAGTAATAATTTCTGGCTGTTCCCACTCCCTTTTGGCTGGAAGGGAAAATGTGTATCAAACAGATAATATCACTGGGATGCCCTCCTCTCCCATTCTCTCCATGAAAACAAGAAAAAACAGAAAACTGGATCTCTGTTTGCTACCAGGGTCTTTGTATGACCCTTCTCTGGAAGTAGGAGTGAAGCTGACTTAATTTTTACTGGCCAAGTGATAAAGACAGGTTCCTGTTGTGATCCCTAGATGATGCTGAAGCACAATGATCATGTAGTGCCAGCCTTCTCAGAAATTCTTTCATTATCCCCAGAAATGAGGTCATATTTCAGTGATTTTTCTGTAGGATATATTGATAGGAAGAATTTGAGCATTCAAAGACATTTGAGATCAAGCAATGTGAAGGAAGAGCACTCACCAGCCGAGTTTCCCGTGAAAGCTTAATCAGAAATAAGCTTTTTTCCCTATTATTAGGAAAAATATATGACATTTTAATCTATAATGACAAATATTCATTAACTTCATGGAGTAAATGACATGCTAAAAACAAACTTGAAAACTCTGTGTAAAAATGAAACAGTTTAAGAACATTTCCTTGAATCTTACAGTTAGGCTGAGACTTGTAGAAATGAACAGGGTAATGTGAGACCAAAAATAATCTGATGTCAGGAGATCAGCACTGAAAATAAGAAACTTATTCCCTTTTCTTCTGAGCTATATAGACATTTCTCTGTATTGTCATAATACATATTTTTACAAACAAAACAACTTGCTAACTTTCTTTTGTTTCTTTCCTGTGGGTTTTGGTTGTTGCTTTATGTAGAGTAGACTAATGGAAAAAATATGTTCAATAGAAAATGTGATAGATATTTCATATAAAAAAACATCTGGACTGCAAAATATGTATCTATCTCCAGCACAAGGAGAAAAAAAAAAGAATAGAGAGTTGTCAGTAACTGAGATCCAGACCACAAAGACAGTAACCACCAATTAAATTCAATGCATGTTAAATGCCTAAACAACAATTTTAACCCTAATCGTTATGATTTCTAAATTGATGATAACTCTTTCCAACAGCCATTCAAGAAAAGCACTTTAAGAAGCAAGCTGGCCAAACGATAAAAGAAGACAATATACCTAACAAGACTGCTGTACAAGAAGGTGGACTTCTACTAGAAGTGAGTGAAAAAAATGCTGGCTGTAATTTATTCAGTTTGATGATATATTTGGGCTGATGATTTGGGGCAGCGTTGAACAAACAGTCAGTCTTGGTGGGAGTCTTTCAAGGGCCACGCTTGTGAACATTTCCTGCAAGAGCAAGACTGACATTCGTGACAGTCACAGTCAGTGTCCATTTCAGCAATTGCACCTTACACCCTTGCTTGGATCCTTGAAATTAGCAGTGAACCCCAGCAGGACAGTTCACAGTTATTTTTCACTTTTAGGTTTATTTTACTTGGCCCATATTTTGAGGATGTCGACATGAGCTTTCCCGGTTTCTCATCTGAACTGAGAATATTCTAAGATATTTTAGTTTATCCTACTTCCTCAACTCTGTGTTCTGCACACACACCGTGTCAGCAAAAGTTATCCCTTCTATGTATTTTTATCCCCTTTAGGCTGACTTTATATTGGCATAGAGGGGCCATGCTGTTACTGAGGATTGGATCCATTAATTTAAAGGAAGAATTAATGCTGCTGTGAACTACTGAACCAGTTAGAGCCCAGCGGTCCATCCCAGATACATCTGCATTTCAAACACATGATGTAATAATGCCTTTTATACTCTGAGGTCCCTGGAAATTCCTGTGTGATTAAGATTACATATGTTGTGATTAATATTACAGTTGTTCTGGATAGGATAATATTCATAGTATAAAAACTGTGTTTTAATGACAGCCCTGAGATGCACGTAAATGTGAATTAAATAGTAGCCTCCAGCAAATAATTGCTGAATACTATTAAATTAAAACACATTTTAATATGAGATCCAATCCCATAAGTTACTCAAGTCTAAGGAATGGAAACTGGCACCCTGCTTTCCTTCCTCTAAATATTTTAGAAGATTTTAATTTTAGATTTCAAAGCAAGTAACACAGAGGCATCTGATAGGTTACTGCTACTGCCAAAACAAGACGTTTGGCTGTCAGGTGTTATTTTGCAGCCATTTCCATTCTCAATGAATAGGGAATACGGGGTGTACAATAAATGATAAATATGGTGAGTATATAAATTTTAACAAGGGTCTTCTCTAATTAGTCAATGTTTTGTTGTGTGTAGATGACATGCCCACCAGTTATAATCACTGAGCATCCTCAAACAGTAGACTGCTGTGAGTGCATGGAGAGAACACTGTCACACAATTTGGGGCAGGTTATGAGAGACTGCTATTGCTAAATATGCTCTGCTTACTGCAGGGTATGCAGGAGTCACATTCCCTCTGAATACAGGGGAGATATTTTATCCTGGGTCATACTTAAAGAGGATCATTAACTGGATGATTAAGTGCATGTTAGTTTGAATGTACTTGCCAGGCTTCATTTATGGGCATGTCTGACCTAGAATAAGAGGGTGAGTTTTCCTTAGGTCTTGTCGGGAATGTTCTCTGAGGACTGAGTTTGGCTCGGATCCTCATTCAGTGGTTGTGGCACATGAAAAAAAGTGGGGTTTTATGATGTTCAACCAAATTCACCATGTTGGTTATTAGGAACTGTGGGATTTTAATTAAATATCACATTTCTGATTCCTTCCAAGAAGAAGCAAACTGTGGTTGCTGTTCTTTATATATTGTCTTATGAATCTGACCACTTTATTTGCTCTCAAAAGATATTTTTGTGTGTTGAAAGTGTTGAAAACCACTTTCCATATCATGACAACACCTTGCACTGTGCAACCTCTGCTTTATATAATACAAACCAGAATAATCACCAAAATATTCATGAATAATACTGTTCCCGAGTGCAATGTTAATGGAAAATCAAGAATAATTGCTTTTATTTTTTTTTCCTAGTGGGTATAGTCACTCTGCTTTATGTATGGAGAGAAATATGGGATAACAAGAATTTAATTGCTGGTAAATAGTGTATCTGGGACTCTTGAGTTTTGGAACAATGCAGTATTTTCCCTTTCAGCTTGAAAGAAAACAATGGAATTAGGCTGTCTTCAAAATATGTTTAAAATGTTTTTTATTTCTAAAGGCTTCTGCCACAACATGTGTTTTTTATTTAAGATTTTATGGAGATTTTTTACAGCTATAATCAAATAGCTTTCATCAACAATAACAGAATAAACAATGATACCACTTTATCAAAGACTTTTTAGTGGAGCACAGCAGGTATCTAAACAAATAATTTCTTTTGGTTCTTTAAGATAATTTCTTCTGGATTAGAGACTTTGCTTGCCATCTTTGTTTCCCTTTAAAGGGAAGACAGACAAGTCTCTAAGAACCAAAGTTTAATTTTGTTAAAGTTTTTTTTAATGTGTCCCATTCTTGCAATCTTTACTGTTCTTTGAGCTTTTGCATTCCAACAGTTTGACTGCAGTAATGATTTTTAGCTGTGCACTTTCAAAATATTTTCCAAGACAGGTGGTTTTACAACCCCTGTGCCCCATGTCTTCTGGCAGAAAAGGGGCACATTCAGTTTCTGCAGCCTGTTAGTGAATACTGACGGAACACTGGGCCAAACCCATAACCAGAAAAAGGGGAAAATAAGTTGTATTGGCAGTCAACAAATCCAGATAGAGTTTATGGAGTGATGGGGTGGAGAAACACAATAAAATGGTGACTTGGAAAAATAATGAATCACTGGTGGGTATCTAGGCAATAGCCTTGATTGCAGGATTCATCTCATGGCTGTTAGCCACCTCCTGCTCTTCCCCCCAGCTATGTTGTGCTCGTAATCTTAAGTCCAGACTCAGAGTCTACACTATGGCGGAGGAAATTGCCCATCCCAAAGGGCTGTGTAACTGTCATGTGTTACACTATTCATGGATCCCTGGAAGAATAAAATGACTGTTGTTAAGGGGGAGGCTCTACATGGACTTGCTTTCTTAATGACACGTAATCAGGCGTCACCTCCAACACTGCCTCTTGGGTAAGCAGCACTTGTTCACTGAGCAGCACCCTGCTAAAATTGTCACTTGGGCTTTATTGACCACTTCACAGTTGCTCCTGCAATTTTTCTGCTTGTCATGGACAAATAATTGACGTTCAAATTTCTGTCTCAACCCTTGCTGCTAAGGATGTGCCTTCAAGTACTTTCTTCTCTTCTTCATTATGTTTGTTGGTCTTCTGTTATGCTCTTGTAGGCTGAAGCATAGGGTTCGTGGCATCTCTGTCTCCAGACGTATTGGACGTAATTCTTTTCAGGTGTGAAAATAGTGTTTTATAACCAAAGTGTCACAATAAATATAAAGAAATATGGGCAAAAATGCAGGCAGCTCCTGAACAGATGGTAGTGGAGTAAGACTGCCTGGTTCTATCATGCTCCCTTCTTACTGATGAATATTGATAAAGGCCAGACATGGCTTTTTTTGTCATTTCCATGCTCACTGGCAGCTCAGACTCTTTCAGAGAAGATCCATGTTGCTTCTCAGGATGCTCCAAGCCACACTTTTGTACAGTTCAGGGTCAGATTTCCATGAGTCTTCTACTCTTAAGGCTTCAGGGCACAAGAATCACATTCCTGTGGTTTTGTCTCAGGTTTTTCTTTATGGCTGCATTGAAGATGCCAGTCATAAGACTGTCCTGGTACTTCTTATTCAGTGACGCTGTACATTCCATTTAATACCTTTATCAAGGACCTGGATAAGGGGATCAAAGGCACCCTTAGTCATTCTCACAAGACACAGGGTTGGATGGGAGTGTTGCCCTGTTTGAGGGCAGGAAGGTTCTGCAGAAGGATATGGAGGAGCTTACTACTTATTTAAATTTTTAAACAAAGACTTTGAGGTGCCTGGCATCTTAAATATCTTAAAATCGCAGCCATATGGTCCTTAACTTAAAAAATAAATAAATTACTAACACCTTCAAAATCATGAAAGGTAGGTTTGGTGGTGCAACCATTATAATTCTCCACTGATATTAATAATCCTAACTTCATTACATTAGCTACTTAAACATATAAAGTTGGGTTTTTCAACCTGAGCGTCCATGTTTTGTTCCACCAAAGCATGCAGAGGAATTTCGCTGATTTGAGTTGTAAGCAGCAAAACTAGTGAGGCACTTCAGGTTATTTAGCTTCTGAACCAGCACCATTTGTGCTTGGTATTGGCTGCTGGTGCAAAGCTACAGCACAATCAGGTGTAGATCCTGTAGCACACAGAATGGGCCCTTTTTCACCCAGACAAGTCCATTATAGATTATTTCTTAATTCCATATCACAGGTTTGGAAATTCTGGTTCTAACTTGGTAGCTCCCACCAAAGTCAATGAGGTCATCTTTTGACAGCTTTAATACCAAATGGACCCCAGGTCTTAATCAAAACCAATGAAAAACAAAGTTTTAATGCAAGCAAATGACTTAGGATTTGACACAATGTGAGTTTAAAGCTTATTATTTAACATTATGTTGCTACCTTAGAAATGGATGCAAATAATAATCTTTCTGGGAGTTACTTTGGAGAGGTGAATGTGCAAATTTTGGCACTGAAATGCATCTCCCTGTGGCCACTACTAACAGCTTGAACTAGAGTTCAAGTTTCATTCCGAGGGAGTTGGAAAATGATACATTAGAAACATCCTATTGGTGCTGTTCTTCACTCTGCATAAGGAAATAACATAGGAAACCCTTTTCCCAGTTGGTTTCCTGTCATTTTTTTAAACTTGTTAGTGTAATTCCACTTCCTCCTTCCAAACTGATTTATGTAATCGGTTCTTGATAAAACTGTGCTCTTGAAAAAGGTACTCCAGTTTGAATTTCAGTCTGAGAGCAATAGATTTTTCCTCTTCCTGTTATTTTTTAACTTAAACTTGAAAAGGCAAATTGCAAGTCCAACAAAGTGCATGGAGATTATATGGATCTATGACCACAGCACAAGATTCAGAAATCAAAAACTGGTAGAGAGAGATATTTTTGGTTTATTCTGGTCTGGAATCCCTCTTCAGCTTCTCGTAGTGCTGACTCTCTCTTAGCACAGTCCTTTTAAAATAAATCCTGATAGATGTTGATACAATGCTTCATTTTCTTAATCTAACTGGTTTAAAATCAGACCATCAAAATAGGAAATTCTCATAAAAAGCTCATAGTCTTAGTGCCTTTTTTCAGTTAATACAACTTTTTAAAGTTACCCAAACAACACTTTTACTTTCCTTTGTTTTCAAACATGAACCTTCTCCCAGTAATTTAGATGACATGATTTAAGCTGACATTAGTCACTTGGGATGACTTACAGGGAATTTATCCATTAAAATAAACCATAAATGAGGTTAGCAGTGCTATTTTATCACATGCATATATTCACTTTCTTCTTGCTAAGCCTAGGCATAACACAAAGGAACACTTCAGAGGCCCTGATCCTTTTTTTCTTTCTTTTCAAATAGGCATATTTCTAAAATCCAGACTTGAAATTTGGCATGGCCACAGCTCTGTGCAAAAAACATCCCTTCTCTTGCCCTTTAGACAAATAACTAATGTTCTCGCTTATTCCTTTCTTCTTTTTTTTCCTTCTTCTCTAACAAATCTGGATAGAAAAGCCATGACTGCTAAATTCCATTTTCTCTCTCCTCCAGTCCTTAGTGCCACTGTAATGAGTGCAACAATCATGATGCTGCCACAGTGCTGAGGTTTCAGAAATACAGGAGGTGGTACCATCTGACTTGACAGGGGGACAGAGAAAAACAAAATCGTGTTATCCCCTCCCTTCAGATTTTCAGCCTAACCATGAGAAAAGTGATAGAAGATGGATTTTGATGGGCAAAATTGTGTGGAAATAATGAACAAAATGGTAACCACAATTGCCAGTACACATAATGTCTGAGAAGCTTGACTTTTGCCAGGACTTTTGCAAGAGATTTATGGAGGGATTTGAAGAGGAAAAATAGGTACTTCTGTAGAGGCTTGTTGTGGAGCCTTTTTGCAAATGGGAAAATGCCAGTAAGTGCTTCTTTTCAGATTTCATGACATGTTGGGCTGATGAGAGTTAGTATTTATCTTCTCCAACACAAAATTACTGATTACAGTTGAGAGGGAGCAAGCTGGGAGTGGATTGGAAAATCAGGACAGGCAGCCTATGTTCAGTATGACAGAGCAGGAGGAGCGGGCAGTCAGCGCAGGTGTGTGATGAGGAGAGACAGCTATCATCCTCTTGTTGCTGCTGGCATCAGGAGAAGTGTCTTCCATTTGTCAGGAGACAGGCAAACCTGCTGTCATATGAGGAGGGCTGGCTGAGAAATTGCAGTTGTACCAGTGACCAGAGCAGCTGTCCGTCCATAGCGTTAAGGTGAAGAATCAATAAGCTTTGGCACAGATGCAGCTCTGAGTCTGAGGCCGCTGTTGCTGTCTCCAGACTGTTCATCACAGCCAACTCCACCCGACTCACTTTTCACAGCCGCTTCCTCTGTTTCTGCTCAGGCTATTTCGGTGCCTCTTGGAGACAGTCCAGTGGCCACATAACTTCCTCCTCAACAAAACATATTCTCCCGTTTCAGCTCTGTTAGTTTTTTTTTCCTCTCACTGACTTCAGAGCTAATCCTTGACAACTATTTCCACCAGTCAATAGGTTTGGTACCTGTACCTGAGCCCTGCATCGTATAGATGCACCAGGACTTAATCTGCTGCTAGAACTGACTTCTTGCATTCAGGCAACAAGGCGTTCATAATACACTGTTCGTTTCATACCAATTTCTGCATTTGCTTTTCAGGAAGCTTTTTTGAAGATGTCATAGTCATGTATTGCAAAAAAAACCCCAAAACCTTGAAGAAGCAGATATACACTTAAAATAATTGCAATCATACATTGTTCAACTTGTCTTGTCTTCAACTGGTTGAAGTGAAATTATAAATGAGCAGCCTAAACTGTATTCACAGATGACACTTGCTTTCAGTATATTCTTCATTCTCAGTTCAGGAAAGCTCATGAGCTGCAGCCTTGCCATCTTCTCAATAAGAAGAAGTGATGAGCAAGAAAACAGGTCTAGGCTAGACTGTGTCCAGTCTTGAGAGCTTTTGCAAATTTGCAGTGATTTTTTTATGGAGGTTTTGGAAAAAACTCTACGTATTTTACTAGAAATATCGAACACATTCCACTTTCACTTTTTGTCTGCCTTAGTTAATAAAACTTAAATGCTCAAACCAAAGCAGGGGCTTGCAGTTAAGAGACTTAGGGAAGGATTCATTTAGTCTATAATGCAGCCTAGGATTTGCAGTCATTGCTGGTGGTTAGAGGAATTGTCTCTAACTTTCTATCCTTATCCCTCTCCATAAGATCCACCATCATCCACTTAATATCTTGATTAGAGAAAATATTGCCTGCCTCTCTGGGTCAGCACAATGCCTTTATAGCAGGATTCACCCCTGCTGTCAGAATGGGATAGGGTGTGTTTGATACAGGATACTTACAGCATAAAAAACACGCATAAGATGATAACTTGCACAGTAAAACTGCTCCCAGAGTCAATTTCAGGGATGCCATTCTCCCTGAAAATTCTACTGACCTGAAATAGTGCTTTAAAAGGCTGATTTAGCCTTTTATATATATTATCAAACAGAATGTGAAATACAGATTGTTTTGCTCTTCTTCCCACCCTCTGAAATAGTTTCATGTTAGAAAATGTGATATATAGCGCTAAATACACAGAAAAAGAGTGCTGTGAAATTAGGGCATAACATTCTGTTTTCAGTACATAGGCTGCAACATTGTCTCTTTTAGGTTTTGATTCCTTACAGAAAGAGATGTCTGCCATTCATCCTCATTAACAGTTTGCAAGTACAAATAAAAGTCAGCTGTGCATGGAATATTATGACGGCTTCCTCTATTCAGGACTTGGTGCACTTACATGTAAATAACACTGAAAAAAAATCCAGACATTTGGTACTTACATATGTCTAATTGTCCAACATGTTGGATAAATATTATTTGAGACTCTTTTCAGTAACTTGTTTCTGTGAAAGATAATGTCTAATCTTACTACATTTGTTATTTCAAAGTCTACCTAACTAAATTTGTTATTACAAGTGCAGAGTAGTGAGCAATTAATGCTTCATTTTGAGTCTTCTCAAATGGAATTAATCAGGCTTGCATTTTCTATATTGAAATTGTTGAAGAGAAGACTGAAAAGCTCAGAGCAGCTGCAGAATTCAGAAAGGACGAAGAGCTGAACTTGCACTGAAGATATTGCCCCAGCTTTGCTTCCATCTGTGAATACAACATCTGCTTTTGAGGAAGTGAAATGAGAAACTGCATGAATCAATATAAAGATGGTTTCTATTTCCAAGTGTAGTCCAGGCCATAGTATTTGTGAAAGAGCATTGACAGGAGGGTTCCATTACTAGTAGAGCACAATTTTAAATTCAACATCATGATTAATGAGGAGGCTAAAGAAATAGATTATAATGATTATGTTGTAATTTAGTATCCTTTCACGATAATTGCTAAGGTAAATGACATGTTACTCATCCACATACTCACTAACTATCTAGCAAACATCATATCTCTAGCTATGTATTAATAAATAAAATATGCTTTGCCTCAACAATTTTAGAATTAATAATTTAAACATTCTTCTTTATATTATTTTAAGCAGTCTTCAGTACTTGTATACCATCCATTAACCTCAGGTAGCATTCATATTCTTGCTTCCCACATGACATCCTCAATGGTAAAGCATGCCATATAACAAATTCATACTGAGGTGTTCAGTGTCACCCACAAATTCATTTTTGCATCAACAAAACCTTCCCCAACCTATCTTTAAGCTAGTAGTCATCAGTACTGTTCCTCTCTGGAAACATGGCCTGTATTCTCTTTTCCAGTGCTTAGTACTTGTGGAAAAAACAGGATTTAAGGGGGATGCATCTCTTTCTAGTATGCACCACATCAACTTTCTGCACAAACAAAGTCAACTGATGCTTCAGCCCTTGTCTCTTAGCCCCATCTTGGGCAGAGTAGTTGGTTTTGAGGCGCCAGGTTCATTGGGGACCAGAAATTCATATGTTAACAAAAGAGAGGCCCTACCCCAAGGACTCGACACAGACTAAGCAAGCTTTGTTACAAAAGCTTAGTTTGGAAGGAATGTATAATGGAAGGAAAACTGCATTTACAGTTCTGCATCGTGCATTCAAAACAACTTCAAAGGCAAAGTTGTTCTTGGTAGTGTCCAATACTTATTACATATCAAGCATATAAAAAACATCACCATGGTTTAAAATGTGTTTACATGTGTGCACACATTGCAATCTCACCCTCCAGGGAGCTACTATGTTTTCTTGAAAGTTTATAGCTCACAATTACCGGAGCCCAATGACTTACATTTTCCTAGCTGATTTCCAGGAGGCTGGTTTTGACTGCTGCCTCTTGACGAGCCCCAGCGTTCCAGCTCCCTTGCTAGACTGAAGACACGTTATATAAACAAGCATCTCCAAGGTTTCCCTAATTCCTTCGTGGAAGTGATGGGGTATTGAAAAATGGAATAATGAGAAATGTCACCAGTGGAATGATTCACAATCATTTGTGCCTTTCGGATGGCCCAGCTGTTCCCTCTGACAGTAAATGGGAGGGCTGGGTCTCAAATCTGGCATTGTGAATGATTGTTGAAAATGTTGACCTTGGTAGTACAGCACTAGATGCTGCATTTCCGTACTGAAAGAAGCCTGAAGTGATATTCAGGGTCAAGGACACAGGCAGGAACGTGAACTTTGTTTTATTTAGGGTGACAGGAGGAGTGAAAGGCACATAATGATCATACATACATATTTCTTTGTACTTGAAAATAACAATTTCTGTTGTCTATGAAAACCAGTTTATCAGATTGAGCACTTTCTCTCTGAAAGGCTTCCCATATCACTCCATGTCTGTAGACTTCAGCTCCTACTTCCTTCGCTGGCTCAAATGATGGAAATTTGTCTTCTGTTTTGTTTCTTTTGCCTGAAATTTAATCTGTACACGCAAACCCTTGATCAAAACTGAATGCTAAAACAATTCTGCCACTCTCCTTTGCACCAAATAGTGCTTACTCACAGAAATACTCCTTTTGAAGTTGCTTTGTAGATAGATAGTCCAGAGGGCTAAGAGATACTGTACTTGTTGAGCAAAGGCCATATTCTGATGTCACCAGATATGGTATTTCTGAATAGTCTTTTATCCTGTTTTTTACTTCAGGGTTCTGTAAGAGTTAATTTTTTTTTTTTTTTTTTTTTTTTTTTTTTTTTTTTTTTAATATATATATAAAGAGAACCTCAGGAGTTCAAAGGGATTTTTGAGAAGGGCAACTATGAGTCCTAAAAACACCAGTGGAAAGAAATACTGATTCACTAAACAATGCAGTTTAAGACAGAAGACACAATTAACTGTCTGCATTTTCCTCCTAATATTCATAAGACACGAGCAAGTATATAATTTCCAGAGTTTTTAAATAGCTCCTTATTTAGATCACCAGAAAATGGCCCCATTCCACATAGGATGCAAAAACCCAGTGATCCACTATTAAATGAAGCTGTTCCAGATAAACTGTGAGCCAACTGACCCTGGAAATTTAGTACCCAAGTTGCGTGACTCGAAAATCTGTTCAAAGCAAGGCATGGCTGCAGGCCTTGACTGTTGTACTTTAGTAGCCATAGTAACATGGTCTCTGGAGACCTAATGCTAGTGAATTTTCCTTTATTTCAAGGAAGAGTAATAAGAGAAATGTGCATTGGAACTCGTTCTCTCTTTTTTTTTTTTTCCTCCTCCTTATTTTTACTATGCCATGACCTTGACCAAAATGTCTTTGAAGTATTTTCTGGCTGATTTTCTGCTATGAGACCAGGAAAAAAAAAATCAGGATATATAAAGGATCTTGCCAAAGGAAGTCCTATCTTCCTCAAAATATTTGCCTTCATTCCCAAAGAGAATCTCTTGACTAATAAAGTTTCAAAAACTTCTTAATGGAAGGAACTGATAACTTTCGTCTCACAGCTACTGTAGGCACCAGAATAATATCATACTTTCTTTGAACTGACAGATTAATTGTTTTTTTGTTTCAGTAGCAGGTGCAGCTTTTCGTGAGTACATAATTGGATGTACATGTTTTTTGAAAAGAACACAGGCCCCTATCTGGTGCCAAGCTCTCTTTTTTTTTTTTTTCATTTGGGAAAAAAGTCCCACATGATTTCATTTTTAAGTACAATGTAGAAAACTCATGTAAGTGTTTTTAAAAAGCCAAATACAAACAAGCAAATGTTCACAATACATACTTAAGTCTGTCTCACATGTTTCAGCTATTATCCGGGATTAGAAATTCCATCTGTCATTGAATCCATATGGTTTACCAAATGGCAGTTTAAAACCATGTATTTTTTTCAGATTTGAAGTTAGTTGTTTTTTTGTAGTAGAAGTTTTAAGGTCCATACTAATAGTTTTATGTGTTTGTTTCTATGTGTGCATGTGTAAGAATATGCAATATTGCGAAAAAATTTTAGTATGCAAGTGGACTGCACTGATTGAAACACACTTGTTGTACACAAAACAAATACCACCAACACTGAATTGTGGGGTTTGGTTATCTCCCCCTCTAAATACCAGAGCCCCATTTAGGCTGTCCATTATTTCTGCTGAGAGGATTAAAGTGAAATGAGAGGAGCTGCCTTTACTGCTCTATGCTGTCCCCTCAGTGTTCAGAGCAAACATGTTTTTTCATTAGGGAGTGAGAACTGCAGGTATGAGGCTGGTCCAGGTCCTCTTTCCTGTTTCATCTCCCCAGGTTATCCATTTCCCAGGCACATGGCTGCTGTGGTTCTAACACAGCATACCTCCTATTCACTGGGAATGAGAGAAAGCTATTGCTGAGAATTTTATTTCAATAATGGAGAATGTTTAAAAATCGTAAGTGGAGCCATATACTTTGTTGTGATGTTTAATGTGAGATGTGGTAACTTAGAACAAAAAAGCTGGGAATAGTTTTCACTCATTCTTGTGGATCGAAGCTGTCTCTCCTACTCAGTCACTAGGCTTCTGGCCAGAAAAATGGTTCTTGTGGATCGAAGCTGTCTCTCCTACTCAGTCACTAGGCTATGCAGTGTTAAAAAAAACATCTATGCAGTGTTACTGTAAAGGATTTTAGTATGGAGTTGTATTTGGTACCTGAGAGATTTATCTGGGAGGTTGGAAATGATGTTTCCCTACTGATTTGCAATCACCATTACCCACTCGGGGTGGGCAATGTACTAGCAAACACTCTCCTCCTTATCCCCACCTCTGGTAAGTAGATAAGAAAAGTATAAATCCCAGCCCAGCTCTGACTCTTTCGAGTCTTCTGTGTTACAGATGTCTGTTTTCCCACTGAACTACAGTTTAGAGTAATACTGAGAGAGCAGAAGAATTTGCAGGCATGGATGAGACTCATTGGTGTAAAGTGTTACTTGATATCCAGCTTGTCTTTTTTTAATGTGTCTGAAGCAGCAGGTTTCCCAGCTAAAGTGAATTTAGAGACATGGAATTTGTGTTCATCCTCAACTTAGTCATGTGGCTCCATAAAAGTTGTTTTTGCACCAAAGTGGATTTTGCTTTCCCTGCTTGGAGGAAAAGCATCTGATGTCTGCAGTTGGGGTACTGAAAACTAGGGGTGCTTATTGAAGAGATATAACCTCAGGAGAGGATACCAGAATTTTGAGAACAAACCAAAAACAAAGCAGAGGAAGTTTGGAAATATTTTCATTTACATGCATGCTTCAAATCCACACTTGTTTTTGGCTCAATCTAAACACATGGCTCCTTGAACTTTTCCTCCACTTCTTCTTCCCTCTTCCTCCATCCCACCTCTTTCTTAATACCTCCTCCAACCTCACAGTTGCCAGTACACTGATCTGAATCCCTGGAAATACACACAGTTTCATTTCCCTTTCCAATTTTTAGAAACTGCTGCGCCTAGTTCAGCTTGACTCTAGTTCTGTGGAAAAAGGTGCGTAAAGAAAAACCTTCCTGCTTTCCACTGTGAGGAATCAAGTCTTACACTTCAAGGGTAGAGACTGATCTCTTATGTATGTGCCTAGGCCTAAAGAGTATCTGCCAATATGTTGAAGAAAACTAATTTTTTGAATAAATGAATTTATCTCTTGATTCATACAAGCAATCCTTGACAAAGGCAGATATTCCTACAGGGGCTGAAAAACTCCAGCTTGCCTGCAGGACAATGGAGGGTACATTTTAAGGACGTTCAACATGATAATGTGTAGGATTCTTCAATAATATTCAGATCTTGTGGTCTTTGAAGCTTAAATAATGAAGGCAGGGATTAGTGTATTACTTTGTATAACTTAAGAACTTTTATTTAATCAAGCATATTTCTTTCATTTTTTTAATATTCTTAACTTATCCCTGGTCCTGTTTTGTGGCCAGGACTTGAAGTCTTTCAGAATATGCCTGGTAAGGGGCACAGAAAATGGGAGCTCACTTAAGTGTCCCACACTTATCTTTATGGAAAATTTTAGTCCATCCAAATTAAAAGGCCTGCCAGATGTTCAAAATGTAATAAAATTCCTAACATCACATCACTGATGGTTTCATTGTTATGAAGACGAGACCAAAGAGACAAGATGCCAAAAATGCTTTCTTGTCTCCATTTGACGTTGGAAATGTATATGACAGATACCATCCATGGAGGTTCCTCTCAGGGCAGTGAGAGGTGCAGATGTGAAGACGTGGAAATCTTGACACACCATCCTCAGGTTGGTGAGGTGCTGGGACAAATTTGGGCATTATTTAGAGCAGGAAATAGCACCAGTTGAGCAGTCCTTGTGCTTGAAGAGTTGACAAGGATAATTATTATTCAACACAGGCACAACTAGGCAGAGATCACTCTTACTCTGCAAAGGATCTGCACCTCTGGAGCTGACCTGCAGCAAAACAAGATTTGTCATTGACTGTTCTTCACATTGACTTATGGTTGGTGTTGACCTGATTGAATCACTTGCTGCTACAGCCATTGAAGGCTCTCCACTGCTTTTACCAAGTCACTGTTTCACAGGTTCTTCAAGGCACAGAGCTTCTGGCCAAGTGTGGTCCCATGGGGCCACATTTCCAAAGGTGCTCCACATTCATGATTGGAGCCAAACCTTCTGAGGAGGTCGGTCTATTGTGCACTGAACTCTTGAAATTCTGCCCACCATTGTCACAGTGGGAACAGCTTTCAAGCAGTCTTGGAAATCTGGTCCTTATTTAGGAACCAAAAAGAGAACCAAGCTCACAAAAATATGTCAGTGTATCTGGTTACTGAGCAATTGAAAATCTGTCCTCACTGTGTTTCAGGATTAACTCAGGATTAATAGGCACATTGAGAGTAAGGTGAAGCAAGGATAATAATATAGCAGTATTTCAGCAATAGCTCTTTGAACTGTCATCTTGAAGACCTCAAAACCACCACACGAAAGGATCTAGACTACCTTGGAGTGCAAGCCTGCTGGAGTAGATATGTTACCAGACCTTTATCAAGGGAGCAGAGGCAGAATTAGTCAGTCCTTGTGCAGCATGAGGACTGACGTTTTATATTCATTGCATTTATGCAGTTATGCTATGTATGTATTTTTATAGCAGTTTAAGAAAAAAGCCATACAAAAAAAATACAGATCCAGTTTTAGAGTCATGGTTAAAACAGCACATGTATTTAATTTTCCCTTTGGATATTATTATATTATATGTATTAATGCATATATATTCAAAGCAATTATTATGGAATGTGCAGTTTTAAATTAAAAGGAAAAATAAAGCAGTTGATACTTGCTATTAAACTTTTAATTCTACTAATTAATGAGCAAATATAATTATGCAGACAATTAAGCAGGCAATAAACAAATAATGTAATATGGTCGTTATACTGTAATTAACTATTTTAACTTTTTTAGAAAAGAAAGAAAGCATGTTCCAGGTTGTTACTAATTTTTCATAGTAGGAAAGAATTTAGTGTCCAGCTTTTTGCAGACTGAGTTTTTTCATTCCAAGATATTCTTAAAATGATTACATTTATACTGATTTTATTCTTTATCTCCTGATTATCTTTTAAAGTATTTTATTTTCCTTTTTCAGTCACTGAATGGTTTTGCCTTGGTGGTAAGTGCAGATGGAATGATATTCTATGCGTCATCGACCATTGTGGACTATCTAGGGTTTCATCAGGTAAATATTTTCAGAATTACTTAGAACACCCAGCCACTGACATTGCATTGACTTTCTTGTCAATACATATATTGTCAATACTATAACTTCTGCTATTATTTTTAAATGCAGCACTGTATGTTGCATACCTTTCACTGCTGATTAGAATACACTTACTGAAATAAGGTTATTTTACTATGCCATCTCAGACTAATTTTTTTTGTCAAGTCGACAAGTGGAGATTTATTTCTTGCAATTTCCTTTTATAAAGCTTTTGTTAGCAGAAACATGATCTGTTATAAAACATTTAGCTAGAAGTTTCTTTTCAATTTCAATATAAGATTCTGCTTTTCTAGGCTGGTTGTCTTGTGTGTAATGACTATATTCTAAAGTCACAGAATAACAGAACCACGCAGTTGGAAAGGACCTCTGGAGGTCATCTAGTCCAACCTCCTTCCTGCTCAAAGACATGGAGCTAGAGCAGGTTGATGCAGGACTGATCAAGCTTTGAGTTTCTATGACCCCTCTGGAGGATGTGTTCCAGTGTTTAGCCACCAAGACTGTAATTTTTTTTTTGCTTATTATTAATTTCCAGCTTCCCATGTTGCCACCTGTGTCTGTTGCTTCTTGCCCTCTCAGTTCAGAGAAGAGTCAGCCTTTGTCTGCTCTTCCCCTGCTCATTTGGTTGATGTAGACAGCAGTACATTCTTTCTGTGGTTCTCCCTTCTGAAGGCTGAGCAAACCCTGTTCTCTCCTGGATGTGCTCCAGCTTTCTTAAGTGTCTTGCTAGCATTCTCCTGGGCTCATTTTGACATTCTAATATCTTTCTTTTCATGGGGTACCTGAAATTAAGAGAGAAATTTGCCTTTGCTGACCTTCCTGAGGTTCCTATCAGCCTATTTTTACAGCCCACCAAGGAGTCTTGCCCTCCCCAGCTCATACCCTCTGCAAACCTGCTGAGTGTGCATTCTATCCCATGATTCCTTAGTCAAAAAATTAAAGAGGGTTTTTCCCAGCATAAATCCCTGGGGGATGGCACTATTCATCACTTGTCAGTTGGATGTTTATTACTCATATTTGCATATGTACAAAAGAGTTAAGAATACAAAGAATCATCTTAGGATGTGAAGGGAAAAAGCAGATGTTGAGAAGTAAGGGTCTTTGAAACAACTTTCCTCATTAAAAATGCTCTGAAGATGTCCTACACCTGCCATGATTTTAAGGAAAGTATCAATCTAAAGATAAGTGGCTGCCCCCCCTACAGTTACTAATTAATCATTCCTTGTTGTAATTGTTTCAGACTGATGTAATGCACCAAAACATATATGATTACATTCATGTGGATGACCGCCAGGATTTCTGTAGACAACTGCACTGGGCCATGAATCCTCCCCAGATGTTGTCGGGACAGCAGCTACAGTCAGAAACAGGTGGGATTGTGCACGCTGATTGGAAACATAGGCAGCACTGTACAGAGGTAGAATTGCATTCCACCTATGCTCATATCAGTATCATCTCCAGTCAGATTCTTCACTGGAAAGATGCCTAACATTTATTTATGTTATTGTCTCAGAGATGACATTTCCTCCTGATCCTGGGCATTTATAAGGCAGAGTGTGCCACTGGTGCTACAAAGTTTTTTGTTTTGCTTTTCTCTAATGTATTCTTACCTGCTCAGAATGAGCAGCATCAGTTCTTCATACTGCCAAAATTTTGTTGGCAACAGATCAGGACATCAACAGTCCTCTCATTGATGCAAAAGGTTTCTGTACAGAATCACCATGGAAGCATCACTTTCTGCCATTTGTTTTCCCATGCAAAATGATCTAGACAGGAGCCTTCTGAAGAACAAATAGGTTCAGTAATGCACCTTTTCCTCTGAGGCCATACTTCCCTAGGATGGGAATTGGATGCCTACCCTCAAAGTTTCTCCTACATGAGATATTAAGCTGAAATCACAACTACAGAACTTACATTCAGGTTGAGATTGTTAACCTTATAAAGACTTATTGATCCCAGCAAAATGTATGCATTTCACCAGAAGGTGAGTTAGTAATTGAGGAAAGAAATTGGAAAGTATAGTCACCAGGTGAGGGGGGAGAAACTTGCAAGAAATCCTTCAGCAACCTCTATGAAGTCCTCAGGAACACAGTCATGAAACTGTGGTGGAATTTCTTGCATTTCCTGAAAAATGGTTTCTGTGTTTTACAAGAGTCTTATAAATATCTGAGGAGCTTTAAAGATTTTGTAGGAAGTACGCAGGAACCAAGCAAAACAACATGCACTACTACAACCTATAAAATTTACAAATATTTGGAATTTTCATTCTAAAATATATTGTGGAGAACTTCAGGTCTCGAGTTCATAGTTTTGTATGAATACTTGTGTCTTTTGGGAAACATTTAAAAAAACTGCACTTGTACAAAAAAATCAAGGAGGTGCAACACCTGAATATTAGCTAATAATCTACTGTCCATTTTTTTGTTCTGTTTTTTTTCTAGGATTATAATTTTTCCTTATTTTGTTCTCCTGTCTAATGCATTTTCTGTGATCTCTGATCTCAAAACCAGCAACATGTGTTACCCTGTTTTGAATCATTAAAAATCACAAAAACTCAGGAAATAAAATCCAAATTTCTAAAGAAACTCACCCGAATCCCATTGCAGAGCTTTAATTTTTCTTTTGTTAGAGCATGTGCAGATGTATCCATACATGACACCATTGAATATTCGCCCATCCATAAAGCAATTTTTAGCAATTTCCGTAACATCTTCCTCAATTGGCTACAGAACATTTTCATTATTTCTTAGTGTGATCTGATATATGTTGTCTCCTCTGTTGTTCCTAGGAGAAGAATATATTCTCAGTAAATTGTTCAAAGCACAAGAGAATGACAGCATGACAACAGATTATTCTTCCTTTTTAACTCGCTGTTTCATCTGTCGAGTTCGCTGCTTGTTGGACAGTACCTCTGGATTCCTTGTAAGTACAACTTCACTTAGATCACTGTAGGCATGACATAATAAACTTTAATTACTTCATATGAAAAATTCTTCAACATAAATATTGTGGAAATCCATGGACAGGATATACTTTTCTTTTGCTGTGCACTGACAAGAAACACCTAGGATAATTATCAATATGTGTAAAGAATTATGGGAGAAAAAAAGGTTGTAATATTTGAAATGGAAAGACTTTAAAAATGTTTATCTTCAACAATATCTGTCTTCAATTTGTACTGCGCATAGCACAAGGGTGGCAAGTCTGAATTTCAACAATTAACATTTAAGCCCAAAGTATTTGCTTTAAGGAGAAGGAAAAATAATGATCTGTTTTCTCCTTTTGTGAAGAATCCTTTAATAATAAACCCCAGAATTAGAGAGTCTTTTGCATTTCCTACTAGGAGTGTGTTCATTTCTAGAAATCACTTCTCCATTTCCTTAGTAAAGACCAATGCTGTTTCTGCTTAGGGGAAACTCCAGCATGTGCAAAGAAAATGAAACAATCAGCACGAGACTGGGAAATGCAAGTTCTGTCTGAGGTGCTCATTTGCTGGAAGGCTATGGGTCTTAACAGCCATCATTTCTGCATCCCTGCTTTAATCTCCTAGCTCTGGAAAATGCCTAACTCAAACGGGCTGATTTTTCACTGGGCATTTTTTTGGTAGTTAATTTTTTCACTGAGAGGCAGCAGCTTGCTATTAACTGGAATCTGCCTTCTGACTACACAGACATTTGAGGCAGTGATGAACGGCTCCTTCCAAGCTATGCCCCCTGTCTGCAGAGCCCTTGGTTGTGCCAGTCTATACACTTCCCAGAGAAAGTGCAGAATAAGAGGAAAGAAACTAAGAAACCATCTTGCTGAAGAGAACAGAGCATGGAAAAATCATGGTTCCAGCTTCAGTGGGGTACAGAGGAAACAATTGTTTGCACCACTGTGCGTGGCTTGTTTTGGCAAATAGAACGTAACACAGAACCTCTACTGCTGACTACACAAGAGAGAAAAAACTCTCAACCAGCCTCAAAAGTCTCATCTTACTGTTGATAGTACCTCCACCCACCCCATCTCTGAAATGACATGGTTTAAATTATATGAATAAAATGAAATTCGTAGTTTTAATCGCTGATTCAAAACTGGGTTAAGTGTTAAATGACACTCTCTCTCTAGGTTGCATTAGTATTTTAAATGTTTATACACTAAATACTTAAGTTGTTGGGTTTTTTCTTTTTTTCTTGCCTTTTTTTTTTTGGTGGGGGATTTTTTTTGTTTTGTTTTGTTTTCTTTTGGTTTTCTTTATGCCAGACAATGCAGTTCCAAGGCAAACTAAAGTTCCTCTTTGGACAAAGGAAGAAGTCCTCATCAGGAACAGTACTGCCACCTCAGCTGTCCTTATTCTGCATAGTGGTACCACTTCTGCTCCCTTCTGTGACAGAGATGAAGATGAAAAGCCTGCTTGTGAGAGCGAAACACAAAGCTGATGATGCAGCAGCAACAAACACAAAGTATTTACAAATTAATCATTTGGTATTTAGTGAAGATTATGGGCCATTAAGCATGTAAAAACCACAAATTATGCTAAATATCTCTCAATTTCAAAACTCTTTCTTAGAAAAGTGAATAATTTATCTGGATTTACTATTGAATACAAAATAAATACAATACAATTACTATAATATAACATAATAGAGTGCAAAATGATGCAATATATTGTACTTTATTTATAATACATGTTAAGTAATATATTTCAATATACAAAATTTTATATTAGAAATGGAACATTAGGATATCTTTCTAACCTTCAAAAGTTACCAATGCAATAAGCCAGCTGTAAAAGTGGAAAAGAAAAAGTATTTTTATTGCGCATTTTCTAATTTCAGTATCTTCCGCTAACACAATTATTTCGACTTGGGCATTTTGGTAACAAAGGAAAAAGAAAACGTCAGAAAACTGAATATGTGTGTGGGGGGGTGTGCTCACAAAGAGTCTAATGAGTTGTACTTGGTGTATGCATTTATCTTTCAACAGAAGTTTTATGAACACGTAAGTTTACAACTGCACTAAATGGCTTGGGGGTGATCATTTGGTAGCAATCACAAAAGATCAGGACAGATTGTGTTCAGACTCATCTCCTTCCTAACACTTATTTTTGTTACTCTTCTATGGCAGCATTTGTTGATGTTTGGGGCTAGGATCGTATTTTCCCTTGTTTGCTTACATATAACCTTACAGTAATGAGTTCTATTGCTGTGAAGCAAAATGCTTGTCAGTATCACTGACAGTACCATAATTTGGCTTTTAATTAGGTTATGCTTGTCTATGTGTGGGCTCACTATTCAGATGTATAACGTGGTTCTAGTACATACACCCTTTTTGAGAAGAACTAGATTGCTGGAAGTCTGATACAATGGACTATGCAGGCTTTTGGAATAGAGCTGGAAAGTCATTTCTATTTGCTAGTTTTTCCAGTGGCCCAGGTGAAATTAACTGATGATCAGAATTGAGTTGCTAATAGAGAGGTGCTTTACTACCTGACTGGACAGTGGCCAAGGATCTGACAAGAATGAAGCAACCATTTATCTTCAGTGTTTCCTTTGGTTCAGGCCTGAAGCATGGTAGCCAAGGATGGTGGGCAGATTTAAACAGTCTTTTTTTTTTTTTCTTTTTTTTTTTTTTTCCTATGGTCTTAATGAAAGGAAGCATTTGTAATTCAGTATTACAGACAGTGCACCTTTTTAAATCCCTGATTCAAGCATTTTCAGCTGAAGATTGGAAGAAATACATCCAAATCATATGGTGCTTATTGCAAATTGAAGTAATGCCAGCTCTTAAATTCATTGCTGGTCACTGTGATGTACATACCTCAAATGTAACTTGAATAGGAAGAGCAGAATATACACAGCATTTGTCTCAATTCCAGATGAAATTTATTTTTCCAGATATAGTAAGTCATGAACAGAATATTCCTAAACATAACTATTCCTCTTAATTGAATACAGAACTCCAGTCACACACTAGCTAGAGCAACAAAATGATGCAGGAAAAAAAATAATTGTTTAGTGCTAGTTACTATATGCTTAAACCAAATGCTTTTGCTAACAGCCACCAGCTTGAAAATCATATCTTTTAGAGTCTGTGACTCTACTGTGTTGTCATTCACTGACAAGGAGTTTTCCACATTTTCTCCCCTCTACAGCTCCAGTTCAAAAGGCAGTTCAGGACTTTGTGAAGCAACAGAATTATATGGAAGAAGCAATCACCATGAAGGTGCTGCCTTCACTAATGCATTACAGATTGCTGAAAATCAAATCAAAGGTAGTGCTAGATTATATACAGTTTATGAAAAAAGAATTTTTTATTTTCTTCTGATAAGTTTTTCAGGTTTTGGTCCCAATTCTCTCCTTCTTCTCCCTAACACTTCTTCTTTTAAAAAATAAAAAAGTTTTCAACCTCAAAAGATAGTGCAAAATAACTCTGTGATTTCAGAGTGGGTAGAAAATTTACAGAGAAATAAACAATCATGGTAAATAATAAATAGTAAATAAATGGCAGTAAAAGAATATTCAACGTATGCTTGCCTAAAAGTGGCAGCATTGAATTTAATAAGTTTATATGAAAATCCTGATAATTAATAACAATATCTATTCCTCTTTGATGAAAACTGAAGGATATGTTACAAATGTTAGTTTTCCCCAAAGATTAGAAAACAGAGGAAAATTAGAATGCATTGTCTTTAAAACTCATGATGTGCCCACAGCTTTGACTCATGTTTTTCCTGTGTTTGGCTGTGGAAAAATTATGAGAGTCTAGGCTCTAGTTCAGATTTTACAATGGATAAAATTTTGATGGTGAGTCTACCCCACTGTGCAACTTCTTCTTGAGTGGACTTGTACTCATCCTTCTGTCATATCTGCTGGAAATCTTTAATGTCTTTAAAAATCATTCCTCTTTTATAGGTCCATTTTTCATGAACATTTTTTGTGGGTTCTACTACTACTGAGATGAAAATATTAGAAGGAATGACTCTCTCTCTAAAATCCTTGGTTACAGTTTAAGTGTCTCACTAGGCTTTTCAAATTTTAGTTTTAAGATGTAATTTTCTTCATTTTGTGACATATTTTAGCTTGTACCTTCCTATGCTGATGCTTCTAGAACAACAACGAAATCTTTGAATGTTTGCAGTTTAGGTAACAAAAAATACTTAATACTGCTTGTGTTAAAATCTATTTTCTTTTTAATTATATAGCAAAGAATAATGGAGAAAATGGCATTTCTCTAGTGAAAGTACAAACAAATGAAGATCACTGGGTCTGGGTTCAAGCTAACACTCAACTTCTGTATCGAAGTGGTTGTTCAGAATATGTCCTTGCCCAACAGCAAATGTTAAAGTAAGTATATTTTCCAGTACCAAAAAGACAAAAAAAAAAAAAATCAGGAAAATGAATGCATTCTTTTTGTATGAAGTCTATCAAAGGGCTGTAGTGACCTAAGAGAAGAGCTGAATGAGAAAAATTTAGTTTACTTATTATATGGAAATCTATTTCTGTCTTGGAACATATGAAATGGCAGTTACAATCCTAAACAATATTTATTTTCTGCCTTCAGCCTTTTCTTCTTCTGAAGCTGAGTATACATATACATTAACAGAGAAATAAATTACTTGATTATTAATATTTGTCTTTCTTGAAAAAATATAATTTGGGTTTTGATTTACATTGCAGCTGAAAATCTAGTGTCCTAGTTTTTTGGCTTATCAGCATTTGACTATGTTGAGCTTTTTTTTTCCTTCACGTAAGACAGTTGAGCTGATGTTTTCAGCTGTGTATGTGCAACATAATCTAAAGAAGGGCACTCATGTGCATTGGATGCTTGTAGACACATACATCTAGTTGCTTGTAGGCTCAGTCACGGAGTAACTAGTCTCCTGGTAAACTAATCTCGCAGATTTGCATTCAGAGAGGAGTTTTTGGATGAGTTTAGCCCTTTCCTCTCAAGTGCGCTTTGCATCCTTCTCTCATGGGACTGTCTGTCCCTGTTCCTGTGGGCCTTGTTGAAGTATCTCTTCAAGCTGGGCTGAGGGAAGAGATAAGAGAGTGGACTCAGTGGGCAGGGCCAGGAGTTTTACGTAGCCACCATCTGCCCAGTGTTAAAAATGTGGCTGTTAGCCCAGATTTTTTCCTTTAGAATGTCTTGCAGGTGGAAGAAATAAATGAAAAAAGTCTTTGCACTTCTAGAGTAGCTATTCCGTGCAGGCAGTGTATCTCCCAAGATCCACATGAATAGCAGGGGAGCTCTCACCTGAGGATGCTGGAACTTTTTGCCTTTACTAGGATGGCACAAACATCATCTTGCTGTGTCAGGGAATTAATTTCTATTAAGAAGCAGATTAAAAGGGGCTGTTTCTTTTATTAGTTTCTCTACTTCAAAATTGTTTTTGTGTAATTAAGCATGTTTATTTAGTTACATTTTTGCTTTCAGACAGATTAAAATCCTTCCTTTGGGCTTGATGGTTCCCACAGACTGAAGTATTACAAGAGTTTGCTTTAGTGATTATATTCAGTTCTGTCTTAGTCTGCAATAGACTATGTATTTGCTACAACTTTTTTTGTTGCTGTTGTTAAAATGTATGCTGCCTTCCAGAAAACACAGATTCTTTTGGAGAATTTTCACTGGATACTATTTCACTGTAAAATTCTTCATTTGGGGGTTTAACTTTTTGACTATTGCATTTTGTTCAGTCCTGTGCTTCCCGATTTGACCATTTTCTGAGAAGCATGTTCTGCAGCAAACTTTTATGAAAAATTTGCATCTCAATCCTGTCAATAATAAGAATATTTAGCAGAGGACTGAAAATATTTAATGCCTCAAAATATAAAAAAGAGAGAGAAAACATTCTTCTTTCATGGTGTATATTATTACAGTGGGACATTCTCTCTTTGTAACAACACGGACTCCCTCTACTGGAAAATCCTTTTCTTGCACATTGATTCAATACCCAAGGAAAAAGTTCTAATGTGAATTAAGAAAAAGCCTTCTAAACCCCTCAGTAGCTCTTCAGGTTTTCCTACGCAGTTCCTTATTGAGATGTCTGCTTCTTGCTTGGAGATGCATGAGGTGGCTTCATGGCACTTGACCCCACAAAGTTGGGAATCAGCACTTGAAATCTCAGGGTTTGGACCCAGTTCTGAAAACAGCTGCTTTGGGCATGGAAGTGCTCAGGCAACACTCTCTGCCAGTGTTCTTCTTCAATGTTGAGTACTTCAGCTGGAGCTCATGGAAAATTAATTCACTGGCCATCTTAGAAAACAAAAGGCAACATAAATTAAGTTAGACATATAAAACAAACATACACTCAATATGAACATCTGTGACTATTTGGTTATTTAATCTGGACACTTTATTTCCTCTCAGCTCAGAAATGTAAGACCCACATGGTTGTCCCTCAATCTCTTGATCAGAAAGCTCTTATGTGTCCAAATAACTCTTTGTTAACAAAATATATCTCATTTAAGATACTACTTGTATTTTATCTATAGAATTTTCTACCCACAAATATTATTTATACATATTTTAAGGGAAGAACAAAAGTGCAAGGGAATTACTGTATTGTACTACAATTTTTAGGTTCTTTATTGAACTGTGTGCCTGAAATGGAAGAACAATGCATGAATTCAAATGAAGCAATGCCTCAGAAAGTTAGTTGTGCACACACATTGACACCCAGATGCAGGGAAACTCTTTTGTTCTCTCAAGCAAATGCAAAGATTATGTGCACAAGAGTGTGAGAGTCCCGTATTGAGGAAAATATAGGGCTTGTAATGCACTCTGTATCCCAGAAAACAACCATTTAGAAACCTCTGATTGACCTGACTTCTTTTTTCTACTGTTATTGAAAGGGAAGAAGACGAACAACTGAAGATACTAAGTGGTTTTGCCAGTTTAAAAGGAAACCTGGAGGGGCTTTCCTATAACAGTGCCATTGAAACTCTGGGCCAGTGGAAGCATCTTAACTGGGCAGCTGTGAAGAATGAACAAGATAATGTAAAAGTGAAGTTTGAACCTCATACTAATGGTGAGTGTTTTATGCAAGAGGAACCTCTCAGTTCTAACACATCAGTTTTAGGCATTCAAAACAACTGCACCACAAACAGCAGCTGGACTTTAAGAAACTCCAGCTCTTGTTCTATGAGCCAGAGAATGAACACATGTCCAAACAGGAGAGCTGGATCATTCTACAACAGAGACCAAAATGTTTTAAATTTGGCATCAACTTGTCCTTCCCACTGGGGGAACACAGAAAACAGCCAGTCTTACTCGGGGCTCCAACAGCGCTGTGCAGAGAACTACGCAACAGACCATCTGAAGCTGCAGAGACCATTAGCATCCTCAGAGCCTCTCTATGACACAGCCATTCCCTTGGAAATGCCTATCAAAACGGAGTATGACTCTGACTCTGAAAACATTGCCGATAACTACCTGCTTTCGCAGAGCCGAGCCTGGCTGGATGAGAGCAGCCCGGTGAGAAAGCAGGTGCCCAGCTATCCCAGCAGAGTGCACCTCAAAACGGAGCCGGACCTCTGCCAGCCAGCCCTGCCTTGCCAGAAGCCAAGGCACTGCCTTTACACACCCCATAACTGGCAATGCATCATAGCAAATCATCCCAACAACCTGAACTTGAACAGAGCTGGCAAGGCTTCACGGAACAAGGAGGTGGCTCCCTTTTGCCCTCAGAACTCCTCTGTGTGTTTGGAAAGCATGCCCGACCTGCCACACACAGCTTGCTACAGCCACTTCTACAGCCCCAGCCCAGGGGAGGAGAAAGAGCAGGTTAATGAGGCGTTCAAAATGCCATGTGAATTTAAAAACCCCTGCTTGGTTCAAGCAATCAAGCGTGAGCCCCTGGATTCTCCACCGTTGTCCAACAGCGGACAGAACAGAGTACACGCAAGCTTCCCTGAAAATACATTAGCCGGTCTTGTGCCTCATAAAACCACTGAATGTACATTTTTGCAATAGATTTTATAACATTTGAAATATTTATAATGTTAAAAGCAAGAAGTTGTAGATTCTCTTCCCGTTGAGTTAAATGATTTACTAAAATCAAAAGCCAGTGGAAAGATTTTGAGAGAGTGTGTGTGTGCGTGCACCTGTGTTTGAAAAGAAACAGACACAGGTACACACAGCCTACCCCCTGCTACTGCCCTTCTTTTAGTGATCTTTGGAAAGAGGAAAGAAAGATAAAACCTCAGGCACAGAAAAATTCATCATTACTTGCTGCACAGGTATACCTGATCATTTTTCCTTATCACCTTTCCTCTCATGTCTACAGTTCATTAGCAAAGTCTAGCAATTTCTGTTTCCTTTGTTCTGTTTGTTTTCTCAAGCTGATGTGACGCCTCTGTGCAAATCAAAAATGTTTATGGTCTTCAGTGTGGTCAGTTTACCATAAGAGTTTTTGGTTTTTAATTATTTTTCTACTCTTGTAAGAAGGATCAGCTATTCCTTCATCCCAGAATTAAATTAATGGCAATAGGAAAGGGCTTCCCAACACAAATTCTTAATTTAAAAGGACCACGTAAGTAAAAACAACGACTTGCATAAATGAATCAGAAATTATTTCACTTCAAACTGAAGTTACTCCTAAGTTTCTTGATAATATTATTGTTTTAGAATCCATAATTTTCCATTTCATTGCCATCAGCCTTTCATGTCGCTGCTGAAAGACTGAACAGTGGGATGTAATCTACTTCTATAAATGAGTTACAAAATGCTGATAAGTATATGTGAGAACAAAGTATTTCTCTGATTATTTTCCTTGCTGTTACTTGTAATGTCAACAAAGGAAATGCACTTTTTTACTTGATAGTATTTTTTGACTGATAGCAGCTTGTTAGATATCGTCACCCTACATCAAAACCAAATCCCACACTAAGATTATTTCCAAAAACATCCTAGTTTCAATCCCAAAAGAAACCCTTAATTTCACTGAGAGGTGGATGTATACCTTTCAAGAGCACTTCAGTGCTTTTGAAAACAGTGTATACTTTTCTTTGAACCCAGACAGTGTTTCCGCAACAACAAAAGAAAATAAAGTTATATTTTGGGTTTTGTTATTGTTGTAGTTTGACTCCTGCACTAACTTTTGTTTTAAAATTGCACTATTTCAATTTATATCAACTTCACCTATATAACAACCACATCATTTAAAAAAACAGCTTAGATGTATGTATATGTGCTTTTTGAAATAAGCCCTGTAATGAATGTCTTCTTTTTCAAAACGTTATAAATAATTATAATGTCTTCCTTTATCTGTTAGTCACGAAGGGTGTGGCTTTACATGCCAGATGAGTGGTGTAAAATTCTCCCAAATGCTTTAAATATGTGGGATAAGTGAAGTTTTCAGGTAGTGCAATGGTTCTGCACCTGGGAGGCTGCTCTTCTCCGAGAAGACTGACCATCTCTTCTGAGAGAATTTACTGCCTGTACATTAGAGTTGGCAGGTGTAAAGATATTCATTCTCTGCATGTTAGTGCTTATGAACTGTGGTATGAAATGCTGCACACTCGACAGTAAAGGGCAACAAAAATCTCACTGTATCTTGGGTTAAATCTGTCATAGTCCAGCTGATCATATCCAAGCCATGAGAATGTTTCCCTTTTTGTGTCCAAAGTACATCAGCTCCCTGTTGGCCATGTGCTGCCTCTTGTTTGAGACAGTCTTGATATCCTTGCTCTAATACTCCTGCCAGTGGCTGCAATGCAATATCAGAGCCCATTTGAAGTGAGACCACAGTAGTGGAATTTGTACTGCTCTCCAGTACACCACTGTCCACATCACATAAACTCAAGCCAAACTGCAAAAATTATTGTGGGCAAGCAAACTTGCTCCTCATGCAGAACGAGACTGCCATAAATCAGTGTCACTGCACAACCTCTGCCTCACTGATTCACTATCTACATGATTACAAGCAGCAGTTCTTTAGACCCTCACAGAGTTGCTGTCATGGTCCTTTGGCATGCAGCAGTGGCACTGGAGAACTGTGCTGGTGCCAGACACGACTGTGTGCCTCAGAGCTGCTTGTAGGGCTGTGCTATGAACCCTGCAATATTCTCCAGTCCAGCTCCATGTGCAGCTGCCTGGCAGAAACCAAGTGATGGGGAGACAGGGTAGTGTGGGAGCCCATGGCTGGGGGCAAGTGGAGGACACACCTGCATGGCCTCTGACAAGCTGCTTGTTCAATTCCACACTTGGAATCACTGTCACACCCCTCTGAATGAGAGTACCTGGGCTTGGTTTCAGACTGCCTTACACTTTCTCCCATCATTTGCATTGATGAAGTGTGACTGTAAAATACTGTTATCTTCACCTGGACATGCTGATGCCATTTTGCACCACAGGAGTGGTCACACTACGCGCAGCTCTATAGAGGACTGTGCCACCAAAAGCCTCTTCTTTGCTTAGAAACACTACCTGCTTGACTGTACCAGCCAGGTCTCTGAGTGCAGAAGTAATTTATACTAACAACAGAAATTCTCTAAAGTTCTCCCTGTTACAAAATTCATTCTTCTTTTGTTGACATAAATCTATCTGCTCTCAGGCTTTCCTGGCACATATCAGTTGGAATTATTTTTCTCATGTTTCTAACAAACCCAGACACATTTTACACATCTTGATCAATATTATAGCGGCAGGTGAATCTTCTGCATGTAAGGGAATGCAATCTGACAATGACATGTAATGGGCTTCTAGGTGGATGGATGAATGTGTGACTCAAAAGTGAGATGTCACCTTCTGACTCCCTGCTGTGTAAACACAGTCATGTTTGTTTCCTTATTATTCCAAAAAGTCTGAAGCCAAGAAAAACACACTTATCCTGCACATCACATTCGATTTTGGCCCACTTAATTTGTGGATGAGTTCTTATTTCAGGTCTCACATGAAAAAATGTGGTATCAGTAGAATTACTTCCAGTCTAAATTGTAACACATGCAGTACAGCAATCTCCCAAGAACCAGGCTTATGAAGAGAACAGCAGTTTATCCTCTTTTTGGACAATTGCTAACTGTTGTTGGTAGTAAACAAGACCAGTTCCTTCTAAGTACTTAGAAAGAACAGATGAAATAAATGATTAAAATAATCTCTTGCCATTTGTGTTTAAGGCACAGATCTGCCTTCAACCTCTCCCCATGATATGTGCCCATGATATCCCCACTGGATTCAGTGACTGAAACCTGACACTGCATTGTATCCTGCTAAATTACCACTGATTTAATCTTATAAACCCTTTTTGTATGTGGACATTAATGACCCCCTGACACTGACCAGTAAATGGGATGAAAGACAGAGCAGTTCTTTAAAATGGTTACATTTTCTTAGTGGTTGTTGCTGCTTTGGTATTATTCTAAAAACTAGCACTGAGAAGTAGGGTTTAAGGTCTTTTCAGTCACTGGTGTTTACCTTTTAGCCTTAATGAACTGGTATTTGTGTCCCTCCAGCACAGCCCTAAAGTCTATTTTAGGAGCCTTCCAATGCATTTATTGTAGCAACAATAAAAAATTATTCTTGTAGAAGAAATGCCTAGTCAAATGGTTGCCTAATAGGAACTTGGAGCATTCAGGCTGAAAGAAATGCCTGACTGATAATAGCATTCAAACTTCCTCAGCCATAAACTCCAGAGGTTGAGACAGAATGGACTCATGAATTCCCTGATCTTTGGGAAGGGTATATTTTGGTATGGAAGGTGAGCAGTTCTAAAAGCTGTGAGAAGGTGTCACCCCCTGGGATGTTACTTGGTCCACATGGAGCAGAGACTATTATCAGTGCTAAAGCTGCTGATGGAGGTCTTGACTTTACTGAGAATGTGACCTGATTTCAGCTGCCAGTGTACAGCTGCTGAGCACTGTACAAATGCTAGTCCAACACCATTGAAAGCTACTACTTTTACTGAGAAACAACGTGATTCAAGCTAGGGGTAAGCTTGAACAACAAAAAGAGTAGATTTTCCTGCACTTAAATAGTGACTGAAATTGGGGCAGACCTCCACTGAAGGTAACGCTGTAAATAATTTACATTGATGTTAAAGTCTTTGGGTACCAAAGTAAAGCTTAATTTCAAAAGTTCTGAGTGAGGGCAGCACTGTGTGAGTGGTAAGCTTGTTTCAGTTACCCTGGGTTCAGAGATTTAACAAGGGAAGTGAAAGATTAAGGGACTCTACCTAAATTCACTGTAGGAAAGACTAACTTCCTACTCTTTGATTGTAACGTATTAATGCAAAGTTTAAGTCTCTGGTTTATCCACCCTTTATTGGAACAGTCATGTATTCTTAAAGTTCTTACATCTGAGTCTGCTCTGGATAGTACAGGGTAGTCTGATATTTGAGCATCAGTCAGTTCAGTAAGGCTTTGGACACTGATCCTTTGATATGGTTTTCAGATAGGCATGTGCAATTCTTCTGGAAATTCCTAGTGCTTAAAATACTTAAGAGGCAAGGAGCCTGAGGCAAGGAATATTCTGTAGGATAAAATCAGCTTCTGCTGCCTAGTAGCTTTTCTTAACTCTTTCTGTTGAAGCCATACTGGAACTTAATAGGACAGCCTCACCCACTATAGTTATTTCAGGAAACCCATTATTTTGTCATAACAAGGTGTCAGGCTTTAATTAAAATAGTTAAAAGCCATCATTCCCCCTATGTATAAATACATATATTGCCTTAGGTAGTGGTAAAAAAATTAACATACTTATTTTCTTTCATTTCAGTGTCACCTAACCAAGAAAACCAGCCTCAGAATGACAGGGGTGTAGACACGTTCTATTTCTTCTTGCCTTCTCTATCTGCTCGTTTTCTCTCTTTCTCTCTACTCTTTTAGGGTGTAAACATTCAAAATGGAAATACTTTTCTTATCATACTGAGAAAAAAATCCTAAATCTAAACTAGACTGTAGAAAGTTTCTCACTAGAACAGGAGTTTCCTTCCTTGGAATGTCTTCTTTTAAATAGCCAAGCCCTATGAGAACTTGTGGGTCACAACTGAAAGAGGTGCTGCAACATGTAGAGAGCAGGAGATTGTGCAGGTGGCCATGCTCAGGAGGCAGTCACAAAGCTTTTATCCACCTGAAGGAGATTCATACAAAGGGCTGCACCCAGTAGCTAATGTTCACAGGCACTACCACCCTGACAAACAGATCTTTGTCATGTTTTAGGGACATCCAGCGTGTTCTTGTCGTTACGTTCTTGTCACTACATTTCCCTGTCATGCTATCAGAAATGCCTCTGAACAAAGTCATCATAAACACACAAAGTCCTTTTAAAAAAACCAATCCAAACATCTGGAGATCTGAGTCATTGCTTGTGCTTAGGCAAAGATGTTGAGTGGTAGTTTGGAAGGAAAGTGAAAAATAAAATTTATGACAAATTTTGGGAAGAGATATAATGCCATCAAGGTGTAATTATTCTGTGACTACAGCATTAATTCTTCATCCACAGAAAAATTCTGTAGTCTGAAATCACATCCTTTTTTTTTTTTTTTTTTTTTTTTTTTTCCCTGTGGAACTGATTCTGTAACTTTTCAGGTTAAAAATAATTTCTTGAAAACAAGGATTGAGTTATTTCAATGCTAAGATGCATTTCTCAACCAGACTGAAAATATCATTCTAGGAGGCATTAAGTGCTCCTGCTCCTTTCCTGGGGCTAGTTTTCCAAACTGTGGCCAATTCAGTGTGTGCATTAATTCTCTTGCTGCTGGGCATTGTGCAGTTGATGCTCTAACTATGCAGTCCTAAGTTTTTTAAGATTTCCTTGATGCAACAGAGTTCAAGGGACAGCTCCAGGTTCATATTTGTACTGGTAGAATTATGGTAAACAAAGATGTGGCAGAAGGCAATAGAAAGATCATCAGCTGCTTGGCTAGTCTTATTAATTATATTTTAGCAATCAAAAGGCATTTAAAAAAATCTGGTGAAGTTCTGGTCTAGAGCTCCTAATTTTGCACCACAGGAGGGTGTGAGCTCTCCCTTCTAAACCTCTTTTTTGTCCTTCACTTTTTTTTTTAGGGTTTTGGACCATGTGTATCCTCCCTGTGTTGATTTAAAATGTGAAATAAGGAGAGGCAAGCATCAACTGTTGTAGTTTTTTATTTTTTTAAATTTTGTCTTTCTAGAAAGAACTTCAGAAAGGCAAAAGTTATCTCAGTTCTCAGTAACAGTATTCAGTTTTGTTTCTACTCTCACTATAGCTAAGAAGATTCTTCCTCTGCACGGTCAACAAAATTCCCTCTTCTGAAAGGGTTCTTCCTCACACCCTCTCCTCCCTGAATTCCTTCTTAACAAAACCAAAGAACACTTCCTTCCTTATAGGCAATTCCCTTTTCCTCCTCTCCTTTTCCACCTTTCTGATTGCACAGGATGGTACATTTTGGTGTCTGTCCTTTCTGTTTTCTGTATCTGTAGCTTTATTCCCACTTTAGGCATATTTCAAAAGTTTTGCCAAAAGAACAGTGTTAGGCAGAAGTGCAATCCTTCATTTCTCCCTGCTCTTTAATAAATGGAGGTACTTATTAATAACAGCTGTATCCCCAAAACCAGAAAAGAAGGTCACTCTGCTGGTGAAACATCCTCTCTTCAGGAGTCTGTACTGCCAGGAAACCCCCAGCTGCCACCAACAGTTTGGTGCTGCAAAATGTATACGTAAGGCCAAATCCTTTTTTCCTTAGATATGGTCTCTCCTTCAAAAAATCAAGAAATTAATTTTCTCCTTTTTTGCTTCTTTTATTTTTTTCCTACATGTGTTTATTCTTTCACTGTGCAACTGCACTTTTAATTTGCAATTTTAAACTTTTTAATTAAGAAGGGTATGGAAGCGTTACATAACATGTACGGTGTTTCAATTAGTCCATTTTAGATTTTGAGATCAGAACCACAAATAATGATCAAGCATTTTAATGTGACTCCATGTAAAAAACTGACTGTTTCAGAAACGTCCAGGTACCAAAAACATCATCACCAAAGGGGTATAATCTGCCATTACACTCCACTTACAGTCCACTATTAAAAGTGCCATTCCTGCTTCTCCTGAAGTGGAGGACAAGACTAATTCTGAGCATCTGGTCTAGTGGAAGGCGTCCCTGCCCATGGCAGGGGGATTGGAACTGGATAATCTTTAAGATCTCTTCCAACCCAAACCATTCTATGGTTCTATGATTAACAAACAGTTGCATGGAGTTCTACAAACAGTTTTGGCCTGTCTGGCACTCCATAATTCCGCAAAACTTTTCTGGGGAGGGTGTATTTTAGGAGAGAACACTCAAACCACCCCAGCACCATTTGAAAATGTACCACACGATGCAGGTAATGCCTGCACTGGGACGTGTACAGAGGCATGAACAGCTGCCCATCTGGGGAGATGAAGCAGCAGACAGGTACAGCTCCAGCCCCGGGAAGCCAAACCCAGGGAATCCTGTGGGATCCCCTCTGCTAGTGTGTAACCCAAGCAGCACCACTGGCTGTGCTGCTTTGTGCACAGGAGTATGCTGGGTGCCATGGTATATCACTAATATACCCGTAAAAGGAATTGGGGCTGATTCTAAGCAGGCAGTGACCTGTGGATCTGACGTTCTGGCATGTTGTTTGAACCCGGTGCACTTTTCTGTTGTGTTTTGTACTGTCTCCTCAGCCTGCTTTTAGAAAGAACTTTTAAGCGTACTTCTTAAATTATATTTTACATTTATTACCAGGCAGAAGCGTAAAGCCGAGACATTTTAAAATAAAATGTTTGCATTTAAATTAAAGCTGCTGCTGCTGTTTCTTGCCCCTTCCCCACAGGGGCCCAGGAACCCCCAGCACTCCCTGGGCTCGACTGGTTCCAGCATCCCCTCTGAACTTGTCCCAGGGTCTGCCCACCGGTGTTTGCCCTGGATTGGCACCAGTACCCACCCCCAGCCTGAACTGGTCCCAGTATCCATCCTAAACAGGTCCAGGCACCCACCCCGGTCTGAACCGGTCCCAGTATCCTCTTGGCCTCAACAGGGCCCAGTTTTCCCCTGAACTGGTCCCAGCATCCTCTCGGGAACTGCTCCCGGGGTTCCCCCGGACCGGCCCACCATCCACCCCGGCCCGTTCCCACATCCATCCCGGCCCGTTCCCAGCCTCCCTCCCGGCCCGTTCCCACATCCACCCCGGCCCGTTCCCAGCCTCCCTCTCTCCCGGCCGCTCCCGCTTCCTCCCTTGCGCCAGGAGGCGCCAGGCCGGGGAAGGGGGCGTGGCCTGAGCTTGGGGGCGTGGCCAGCTGCCGGGCGCGCGTCGCGACGCTGGCTTCCCATTGGCCCAGTCGAGGGGCTGCCCGGCAATGGCCGCCGGCCTGGGGGCGTGGCTGTGGCACTGACGGAAGTGACGAGCGCTGTGGGGGGCGGGGTGGGCGCGAGCTCCCGGATGCTTCGGGGCAGCGCCGGGGGTGGGAGATTTGCATTGATCCGCGGAATAAAACAATAGCGCTTAAATCACCAAATAATAACCCAGCTTGGCCGCCCGAGGCGTGGCCCCCGCCACCACCTGGTCGCTGTTAAACACCGTGTGAGCAAGAATTGTTTTTGTTTTTTTTTTTAAATTTTCCCCCCCGGCCGTGCAAGGATGAGCGCCGTGCCTGAGGAAGTTCAGGCAGAAGACGGCAAAGCGGAGCCCGAGAAAAACCTCTTTTACTGCGATGTGAGTGGCGTCCTTGGTGGGGTTTCAGCCCGGGCAGGCTCGGAAGGTGCGCGGGCACTGGGAGCCCGCTCCCGGCCGTGGGGAGCCGCGGCGGGCGCGGGGGCAGAGCTGGGAGCCAGAGGGGCTGTGAGTAACGCGGCCGCTCCCTGGAAGAGCAGGATTCGGGGAATTCAGGTCGGTCTGCAGCAGCCGCGGGTGCGCCGAAAGGTTCTCGCTTGCAGCCTTTCCAGTGTTTGCTAGGCGGCCGCAAAGGCTCCTTCATCGCTAAAAGCTGCAGCTGCGGCTCAGAACGCGTTCAGCTCGCCAGTGCTGTAGTGCTTTTGTAGCGCTGCGTGTTTTTTCTGGCTCCTTCAAGTTCTGCGGCAGTACGTAAAGGAAACAGACAATGCTAGCACGCATCGGTCGTTGCTTTTTTAAAAGCTAAAGATAGTAAGAAATATTTGTACGTCTGTGTTGTCTTCCGTTAATTATTGCAATGGTATATGCGTGTCTGTGGATCTTAATTAAATGCGTGTGTCTTCCTCCATGGTTTTTCGGATCCCTTTAACGTAGCTGTGAATGAACAATGAACGGAGCTGCAGTTATTCTAGGGCGTAATTTTGCCTCTGTTCCTTTCTAGTCACTGCACGACCATCCTCTTTTTGTTGGCTTTCCAGCTTGGAGGACTTTAGAAAACTAAGAATTCAGAAAATGCTGGTGGCAGAGAAGGGGGAGGCTCGTCAAAACTTCTTACCACCTGATTTATTTATTTAAACATGTATTTAGGTATTGTTTGAACAGGTTTGCATACTATTTTAGTGGTAAGCTGCTCTCCTAAAATTCATGCAAACTGTACTCTCTACTGTTTGAGCCAAAGAAGACCTTGGTAATTAGAGGATTACACTGTAGGAAGGGATGTATTTCATATTTATAATTCACTAATGGCAGAATATTCGTAGCATAACTGAATGTGTGCTTTCAATTTTTCTCTTTCAGGTTTGTAAAATTTACTGTATGTGCGCTATAAGTCTTCAGTCACACTACCGTGGTGCAAAGCATAGGAAGGTAAACTTTTTCCATATTAAATGTATATGCAGATTTAATCATAAATCCAGGATTCTTGTGAGTTCAGTACTTGATTTCACACGGCTTCAAGTGCTTATCTAATTTATTGGATTTGTAACAGTAACTTGCTTGAAATATTCCAAGAAAAAAATGAGGCGGGAATCTCACAACTCTGCTTTGTACAGCATGTAACTTGAAACATCAGCCTTACCTAAAGGTAAATGTGTGCTAATTGTGAAATTAATATTTGAATGACATGAGAGCCGCAAGTGGTGAAAGAATTCAGCTTTGATTTTGGATGTAGTTGGTGACAGTACTGTTCTGTCTTCTAAGTCTACATAACTCACCTGTACTTTGAATAAAATGAGCTTACTCTTTACTTTGATAGTAACACCAGTTCTGTTTTCCTGAAGGAGTTACATAGGTGTAACTATCAAGTCTGACACTTGTGTTGCTTTGAAGCATCATAATAACAGCTCCCTGGTTTAAGCACCAAACAATCAAAGGCATTAAATAATTAGGCATCGTTCTGTGAGGGTGTATTTAGAGACAAGGCTTTTACAAATGCTGAGTGACCGAACCTTTGGCTGTTGATTGGCTGATGATTAAAATTCCACCACATTCTCAGTCTGTAAAAGTGAGGCATAACTCAGTTGTCTGTACTCCTTTGCTGCCATCACATTGTGTTGTGGCACTGAAGAGCCTGCTCTGATGTTTTCTTAATGTAATGACACTTTATTCTTCCTGGAATGTTAGCAACTAACAGCAAAACTGCTTTTCTCAAGTGATGGTGTGCTCTCTTCTTTTTTTTTGGGAATGAGGAGCATCTCCCCATCTCTTTGCTGTTGAGACAGATTAATAGTGTTCTGTTACCTGTTTGCTGATCACTTTAATAGCATTGATTCTTATTTGAGTCAGTGGCTCTACTTTCTCCAGCCCCTTTTTTTTCTCCACAGGATTGAGCCTTCTTGTTCCCCATTGATTTAGTAAAAATGTGCAGTTTTATTTTTCGTGTCCTACCAAATGTTCCTGCTGATGCAAAGAATTCCTGTGCTTTTGTGGTTGGGGTTTTTTTTGGGTTTTTTTTTTCCTTAGCTAACCTTCTTAGCAATCTAATTATTGCTGGTTTTCCCTTCAAAAGTAGGAAACCCAGCATTTATTTTCTTAGAAAATCTGCATGTAGTTTTCCTTCTGTTTCACGCTTGGAGGTATGCTGGGCTAAGTCTCCCAGTTTCTTGTTCTCTCTCAGCTCAAAGACCTTGCTGACATAAGAGTAGGACAGGTTGAAAACTGGGTTTTTGTTGGGTGTGGAGTAGTGGTCAGTCACACAGCTGCATTGCTGTAGGAGTAACTCTCCAAGCTCACATCATCATTCTTTTCAGTTAACTCCAATTTCTTTCTTTAAATTACGAAGTCTATTGTGCGCTTTGGTAGGAAAAGATGAGAACTCATAGGTTGATTTCAGGGTTTTGTACCACTAGGTTTGGAATAACTATAAAAGTCCTGAGCCTATGTTTCTTTTTAATGCAGGGTGGGTGTAGGTAGTGAATAGCTTTAGTTTGTTCCTATTGGAGGAGTTTTTGTTCAAAATACCAAAGGATGTCCTGACAACACAACAAAATGAAGAGAAGGTAGTAGTTCTTTTCCTGAACCACAGTACTAGCCTGACCAATCCATTAGCCATTTTTTATTACTTCAGTCAGATTGCCTTTTTTATATCAGTTGCACATTTGTTTTTAAAATTACTTTGTTAAAGATACTCTGCTTGTCTGCTGCTGGAAAGTGTTCCAAAATGCAAGAAAAAGCCTTTCAGCAGAAGGACAGTCATTAAGAAAAAATGTAAACACGTGGTACATATCTGAAATTTGCCTGTGTTTCCTATAGCTGTTGAAAGTAAAATGTGTTATTTTGAATACTGTCTGACAGATTTGTGGGAATACTTCACTTGACCTTCAGTGTACATGGCTATCTTATCTCTCTTTTTTTTTTTTTTTTTTTTTGTTTTTTTCCACCTGGGTAGTTTGGTTATTCTGGATTTTGAATAGGTACATAAGATATCTGTTTAGGTTATTTCTGCATACCTTTGTTTTATCTCTTTATTTTTTCTAGTGCTGTTAATTCATAAGGCCGTACCCTTGTCAAAGAGGTGCTGATGGCCAAAGGATTGTGTGGCTGGGATGATCACAGTACAAGGCTGTGTGTATCTTGTGCATTGAGTGCTGTGCCACCTCTGTATAGCAGCATAATAGCATAGTGATGGGGTTTTGTGGCTTCATTGCACAATAGGTATTAGTGGGATGGTGAGGTGTAGAAAGTGAATTAGCCAAGATATTCACAGATGTGTGTGTAAGTCATGGCTCTGAAAATTGAACTTGGCTGGTATTGGGTTCTTTGAAAAACAGTTGAATTTTAGTTTTAGCCGTTATAGCAAAACGTTTAGGAAACAACATTTATATAAGTTTACTAATGTTTTTAATTAAACAAACCTGTGAGAGTAGTGGGGGATATTGTGCATGAAAAATGGGTTTGTTTGGCCTTTTTGTTTTTTTTTCCACAGCTGAGGAATAATCTAGGTTTTTTGGGACAACGGTCCCCAAATAAAATACACCTGCGGTGTATATACCTGGAATATGGTGGTGTGTGATACAATTTATTCTGGTTTTGTAAGTATGCATTAGTTTTATAGCTCAGTTTGCTAGGAAAATCCTAGAGTGGGGCATCTTTTTTTCAATGTGTTTTGATCAGTCCTTTGCAGGTATGGCATCAGCAGAAGAGCATTGTCTGTTTTTTGGAACACAGATGAAGATTGTTCTGGTTCTATCAGAGATTCAAGTTTCATTGCTCTCCTTTCAGGTCTGGAGTTAGCTAGGTAGAAATGCCTGCCAGGTCCCAAAAGGAGCAAAATCTGTATTCAAGACTCTATAGGCTCTTTAGAAACAAGGAATGTTAAAATCTGTGAAGAGAGCTGTTAGCCTTTGTCTTCACCATTTCAGTGTTCTCATTTCTTCTACCTCTTACCTTTGATTGCTGTGCAATTTCAACCTGTGGTTGAAATATCTGATGTGCAGGCAACTTTTCTGTCCTTTTTGTGGTAGTAAAATCAACCATTGCTGTTTAAACATTTCGGTCATACATATTTGTGTTGCTATTAGGAATGCTAACACAGCTAGTTTCAGGAAATTTACCTTGCTGTTGCATTGTTTATGTTTGGTCCCAGAAAACATGCTGTTGTGTTCTGCAGCATATCTTCATGATCCAGAGAAACTTTAATTGTGGAGATTTCCTTTTGAGGGGAAAAACCAAACAGAAGACAAACAAAACCCCAAAACTTGATTTGCTTTTTATGAGCTTGAAGAATTAAAATAAGTAGAATTTCCATGCATATTCTTGTATGCATGAAAATTAGTTAATATATCTAATGTATCAGTTAGAAATGTATCTAACTGATATATTTCAAGATTGTATATGTTTAAGGAAAAATAAGTTATATTCTTGTAATACTTAACTATGTACTTGAAACTGTTCTGTTAAATAAGATATGAACTTCAACTACTTTATGCAGTAGCTCGTACAGATTACTCTGTGCATGGAAGGTCTGAACCCTTAAAACCAGTAGTTTTTGAGTTTTGGCTTCTCAAAGTTAGATACTTTGCCAAAAGTTACTCTAACTTTTCACAGCCTTAGCTCAAAAACAGCTGTTGAAATCCCTGAACCAGAACAGAGAATAAGTTTCTTACCTAATGTGTGAGAATCTTAATTCCTGATCTAGTAGCAGGGACCATAAGTTAAATGGACCCTTTAGCTTCAGTTGTGAAACTGCATTTCTGATATTAACAAAAGCAATAAACCAGGTGCAGTCAAAGGTGATTGTCTGAAAATAGTCAGGAGGAAATTCTCTTTGAGCAGCAGCTCACAGTTGCTAATGTTTTCTGTGCTTGTCTGAAAAACTTGATATTAGCAGCTGTTTGTTGTAAAACTGGAGAATGAGTAAAAAAAGCACTTGGAACAGCATCACTGTGAGGAACACTGTGTCTGTATTTCTAAACTTATGAAATCCTGCTGAATTTATACAAAACCATCCTCTGCCTGTGGCAATACCAGGACTTAGGTAACTTCCTTATTTTATAAATGCCACAAAATTACAGCTACTCAGCTTCTCAGACAATTAACTATTGTATCAGTCTTGCTTCCTGTTGAATTGCCACACCCATGTCCAGCATCTCTTCCATGGCACTGAATATTGAAAATACAGCTCTTAACTCCATGGACTGCTCTGGACAGACAGCTGCTGTAGTGGTAGAATGATCACACTTATTGTTCCATTCTCGTAAATGACAAGTTTGTGTTTACTTGCCAGAAAATTGTCAAAATGAGTCAGGATTGCTTTAGCTATTAACTGGAAATTTAAGTTCCTCTTTTCTTTAGATTTTGCCAAAATCATCTGTTCTGGATTCAGCCAGTGAAAGATACTTTTCCTCTTCTTCATGATATGAATGATCTTTCCTGAGATTTGGCTAGCCTTAAGGTTTAACCAAATCCACTCAAAATGGTGGGGGAGCTGCTTTTAGTTAGTTTTTCCTTTTGGGGTAAGATTTTATTATTTTTTTTTTTTTAATGTGGTTGTTGTTGTGGTTGGAACTACACTTTCTGAGAACTTATGAGCTGTAATCATACTTTAGGTTTTCCTGGCATCCCTCAGATGTGTTTCAAGCCATAATCATCCCTTAAAACTTCACTAAATAACAGGGCTTTCTTGAAAGTAACCTTGTGTTAACTGTGAGTACAGTTTTGTCAGTACTTCCAGCTTTTGCAGACAATCATAAAGGCTCTAATTTTTCTTGTTTGACAATGGAAAATTTGGCCTGTAATGCAATTAATCTGCAAAGGCTTCTCTGGAAGTGCTGGATTTTTCCTTCGAATGATGCAGCACATTAATTTATTTCTCTTATTCTATTTTGGGATGACTTGCATCTTCATAATTAAAGCAAGAGAAAGCCCTGAGACGCAGGACTGTCTATAGTAAGTATAATACTTTTTTCTTCCAGCCTCCTAGGATAGATATTGCTTGGGGATTTACTGTTTTGTTGCCTTTCCTATAATTCAGGTATTTGCATTTACTGATTCATATGTCTCTAACTGTGTTTCTCTTTATATGCTGAACATTCTTCTGAGATTTGTCTAGTGAACTGCTGAGCAAAGAATTGGTTTAGAGTATGAAACCTTACTTATGGCTTTTCACATATAAATATTTATATATCTGTCCAGTGGAGGGATGTATAGTCAGTGTTTTACTTTCTCACATTCTCAAGCTTAACTGTCTCCCACTTGTCTGTCAGCTTGATGCACTCACTGCTGAGCTTCAGGCAGAATGCTAAGAAGCTAAATCAGCAGGCTAACACAGCACTGTGTCAGATGCAGCTCTACCAGTGCTGAAGCTGCTTGGCTGCATCACAGGAATGTTCTGCCTCTCTTTATTGTAGTGGACTTGGAGGAGCAAAGATGTATTCAAGGTGAATTCAGTTGTTGGGGTGTCTTTTCCCCCAGAAACTGAGAATGTAAATCCAGACCATCATATGTCAATGAAAGTAAGAGTTGTGGTGAAAGGTTGGAAATGTGTATATGTAGCTCACAGTGGAAATGAAAATCTTGTTGTAAAGCTACTTATGAGGACATACAGGAAGCAGAGGTGTAAGCAGATGTGGGAATACTGATAAAAATCAATGATACTGTTAAAAACCAAAGTGGTTATAGTCAGTCATACAAGAGACAAGCCTTCTACTTAGCCTATTCTCTCAAGAAACAAGGCTTACATTCCACCTTTATCATCTGTTCCCCAGTGTCTTTTGAACCTCTCAGCCTTTTTGAACCAAGCTGATCAGAGGTGCCTGAAGATGCACATCTGCACAGGGAAGAGTGACGGTGTCAGTCCTGTACGGAGGGAAGTGCTGCAGGCTGAGCTCACTACTTACTGGACCCTGAAGAATCAACACACAAGAAAGATCTGGGAAAATGCTGGTCAGAGGCTCTTTCCTAAGAGACTGAGCTTCATTAGCTGCTCTCAGGGTTTTGTTTAGTGCAAGACATGTTGCTCAAGTGTGAGAACAGTTACGAGATTTTGCCTCGGCACCCGTGACTGCTGTATGGTAACGAAGCTCACTGACAGAATTTGAGGAGTTGTGAATACTTCAAAGTCTTCTCAAAGTCCAATTCTTTTCAAGCACTACAAAATTGTATTTACACCTCAGCAACAAGAACAGATTTGTGTGGCTCTGGTCAAGGGCTTTTAGTGGAAGACACTTAATACAGATTTCTTTGAATTTTGTCAGAAATTGTCATTAAAAGTAATACTCATTAAGTGAAGAGGTTCTTTCTTCAAGATCATAAAATCTGGTTTTGGAGGAATAATGTATGGGATGCATGTGGCAGAAAGTGTGACTCGAATAAGGGGACAGAAGTTGTGGCATCGGGACTGTGAAAAGAGTGGTGCAGTGCAGGAGCCTCTTGCAAAGACCTATGGCTTTAGATAACAGTGCTGTATGTACTACACTCTCCGTATTCCATGGAGAATTGAGAATTAATCCTTGGGTTAAGAATGTGTGCATGCTACAAGTACTGTTTCTTTGGAAATGTCATGACTTGGGATCTTTCAACTGCAGGAGAAGAAGTAAAAATATCTAATTAATAAAATGAAGAATTTAGAAGCTTTGATAAGCAAGTTAGCTGTGACTTCTGGAGGAGTCTCAACATCACAGGGTACCACATGTCAGAAGCATTGCAAGATATGCTTTTATCCAGAAAGTTCTCTGCCTCAGAAATAATTTTGAAGTGATCAGAAACTTACATCTAATAAAAAACTATTATTAATACTATTGATGTCTCCTTTATTCTACTCTGTCTATTGCATTCGCATTCTGCTTCACTGAAGATCAAGATGTGGAAGGTCAATTTGCAAGCCATTGGTAGGGTTTATTTGTCCAAAGAGGCTGAAATTTGGTCTGATGAAATTTATTTGTATGTTTCAGTTGTGCTGCTTTAGGTTTTTTTTACAATTAAGAAAAAAGCTTTTCTAAGTAACTTTTCAGAGATGTTGGGAACTACAATGCAGAATTAGGTAGTCAGTATATTTGTAGAACTTCTTGAACTCTCCCATGGACATATTACCAATTATATAAATAATTCTCCTTCAAGGTCCAGCAGATCCAGTAAATTCATTGTGCTCTGTCACTGATACAAAAGAATAATTATGAATTTGTCTAGTCTTTATTTTTTCATTTAAAGTAGCTGTTTTTTGTTTTTTTTTTTAACTGTTTGTAGACCTGTGAGGTAAGCATGAACAAAAATTATTACATTTAGTAGTAAAGTTTTGTGAATGAGCATGGAAAGTATGGATTTTTTAAAATTAGGTGCACTATGTAAAGTATGAATCTAATTTAATTTCAGTATATAAATTAATGAGGTGCTTTTGTTATTGTTGCTGGATCTGCAGTCTTGTTCTAATGTTCATGCTATCAAATGTTTCAGTGAGATTGAAATGTGACAGCATGTTCACAGAGCTGGAGTTCAAAGAGCCAGGAAAAAAAAGTTGTCAAAGTGAAGGATGAGTTTTCTTGGAAATAATTCAGGATGATACCTGACAAGTATGTGAAATGTACACTGTCTAAAAAGGAAAAGGTGCTTCAGAGGATGAGGCGTGACATATTTAGAATGTTTTACACCAATATCTGCATTTTCCTCCTTGCTGCAGAATTAAAAAACGTTCTTTTGTCAGTAGGGAAAACACCTCCCTTTTAAATCAAACACCTGCCATTTGTAAACCAAAATTTAAAAGTATTTGGGTTCTGAGTGTTTCCAAATGGGATATGCCATGTATCCTTTCTGAACCCACCAGAAGTTACTTGATAATCCAGAAGTGGTGAGTGTATGTAACCTGTGACTGTACAACCATGTTGACTCCAAGTCAATTAAGTGAGGGAATGCATCTGATTCCAGATGTTTGTTTTTGGAGGAGTTCCACTTCCTGTAAGAAAGGTGACTTTCTTCATCACATTACCATGTGAGCTTCCATATGAAAAAACAATCCACAAGCTATTTTTATGGTAATGACAGAATTGGACATCTTGGGTTGTTTTGGCTTGGGTTTTTTTTTCCCCTCTTCAGCAGTTCAGAGGAAAGCAACATAATGGAAGGTGTGGAAATAGAAGATGCTGAAGTTCTGAGACTTCACCAAGAGTGTTAAGTCAAAGCACCCCTGAGTACATGAATTTCAGTCATGTGATTCCTTTGTACAGCGATGTAATTGGACAGATGGAATAGTTCTTTCAGCTCTTTTTTAAGCCGTTGCCCATGTGTTCAGGGATAAGGAATGAAGGGGAATGAACTTTTTTTTTTCCCCCCCTTGGGGTCTATTGGCCAAAATAGAAAAATTTTGAAAGCTTTTTGCTTTGAGCAAGAGGCACTAAATGATGGGGCAATATACACATAGGCAAACATTTACTGGGCAGTAGCAAAGTGCAGTGGTTTGCTACTATTAGCTCAGGCAAGAGGCATAACACAGAGTGTGAGCCCTGTTAAAATCCTTTATGGGCTGCCTGGCTTTATCAGTGAAATGAATATGGCACAGAGGAGTAGATGAATGATTTTTTTTTTGTACAGCCTATGGATTATTTTCTTGCATTACAGTATGATGTAGAGGCAGCTTGTCCTGCTCTTACAGCAATACAAATGAAAAGTGTAATAAGGGATGTTTTTAGCTGCTGGATCTACTACTCTGCATTCTAGACCCTTCAACTTTAGACCTGTAAATTGCACCATGAGTAAAGAAAGCTTCATTATGGTTGTTCTGTAAAACATGGAGTCGAGGAGAGGAATCCGGTCTGAAGATAAGCTGCAGTTACTAAACAGCACTGAAGACAAGTTCTTCCTCCAGTGAAGGCACAAATGTGGTGGATTCTGCCTTGTGTTCACTAATGATAAACTTATCAGTATCCTGATCAGCATTTCAGCTTAATATGTTAAGAAATCAATATGTTTTAACGTGTTCCTCCATGCTCAGTGTCTGTTAAACATGGATAAGGATGTGTTTTTTGGACGTATATCTACTGCTGAGTCTTCAAAGGAAAAGCCTGGAAGTTCTATTCTAACTTACAGATTAGAAGAGAAAATGTTTCAGAAGCCATAATAATAGAAATGTAAGGTGGAACACTATTTCAACACCCTTACTGCTTTTCTCTTGGGGAGTTTCTCGACATGGTGGAATCTGGCGTCTTTGTGCCCTTCCCCTTTGTTCTCAAAAGGGGATCTGGTGCTGAGCTCGGGACATCCTTGTTGCTGCTAAGTTGCTGAATTGACAGCGTCTGAAACTGCCCTTTTGTTTTGAAACATGGCTTTCACATTTCTGGCAGTCATTAGGAATGTGTGTGCATTACAAATACATAAAAAGATGTTTCTTTGTTCTCCACCTTTTATATGTTCAGCAGTCTGTAATTGAATATTGAATGGAAAGGGTTTTTGGGGGAGTTGTTTTTGTTGGGTTTTTTTGTTTGTTCATGTGCATAGCTAGTATTTGGAAAATAATGCTTACTAAATAAAATAATCATGTGTAAGAGATTTCCTGAGACTGATCAGGTGATTTCCTAACTTCCTGATTGAAGCAAGACTACAGCCAGTGCTGGATCATCGCTTACTTGCTGAATCCTTGAACATCTTCACAGGCAGAGAGTCTTCTACCTGTGTTAATCAGTCTGCAGTTGCTCCTCTGTTCAAAGAGGAATTTTATCCTAATATCTAATCTTTGCGCCTGAAGCCACTATTCCTGGCTGGTACTTTTTAACGCTTTTGTCGTGTTCCCAGAGGGCTCGCATTTTGTAGCTGCTGTTCAGGTATCCATGCTATTGTGTCTCCTCTTAAGTCTCCACCAGTCAAAAGAATCCAGCTCCCAAACCTGTTCTCATAAGTTATTTGCCCTGGATTGTTTGTTGTGGTAGCCATTTTGCTGAGCCCCCTCTGCTCTCTCTACATCCCCCTTGAAATGAACAGGGGTGACAGTAGTCATCCTTGCAAGTCCCAGATAATGGGGCATAAGATATTCTTCAGTGAGCTGCCAGTGCAGTATCTCAGTGTTCCCAAGGTCCTGCTCAGCTGAAGCTGTGGCATCACTTGTATCCCCTAAATTACTGTTGCCTGTGAATTTTCTGATGGTGTTTTATGAATGCCAGCATCAATAACCTGGTTGGGGATGCATCCCTGGGCGTTGTGGGCCCTGGAATTTGCTCTTTGGGGGATTCTGCTGCTTACTGGATGCCAGGAGGCTGCTTTGTTGATTGTTTCCCTTTGAGCCTGGCAACCAGCTGATTTTCAGCTCATTGATCAGTCTGGTATGCTTTAGAGAAAGTACTATTTTGGTTTGATTTTGAGATGCTTAAGAAATATATTATTGCTAACATTACACAGCCATGTGGCTAGTAAGTGTGAATTGAATGTTAGCCTGGAAAACTGCTGTTGCTGAATGGGAGAGTCTTCAAGATCAAAACTGCTTTGTTAAACATCTGTGGGCAGCAATGATCTTCACTTAATGCTTTTTCTTTTTTTGTAATTAAAAAAAAAAAAAAATCAGTCCTCCAATCTGCTGCTTTTGGTGATAGCAGCAGCTACAACTTGATTTATAGTTTGACCATATTTATAAACTAATGATGTTAAGGCAGAATGTGCTGAGAACTGCTTCTAGTGCAATTCTCTGTAAATTCACTTTGTTCCTGGAAGTAAACTAAATAAAGCACTTTTTCTCATAAGCCTGTTTGTATCATATAGCATTTGATTTGGCCATGTTGTCTGCACATGCTGGACCCGGAATCTTGACTTGAGCTTCAGACACTAACTGAACAATTCTGACATTAAGTAATTGTTGTACTTGCAAAATGCCTGGGGATCTTCTTGCTACCAGATACTCTGAAGCTTTTAACTGAAAAATATGCATAATTTATTTTAAGGAGTCAAGGGAGATATGCTTTCCCATACCCCTTCCCTTATGTTAATACTGGATGTTTGCAAAATGTTTGTAACCTTGATTTTATTTGATTTACAGCTTTGATACTATCTCCTAATTCCCTGTCTTATGCAGAAAGAGGAAAAAAAGTATGAATGCAACATGTTGTATTTGCCATGACTATAGAAAAGTTTTTTACTTCAAAATTAGGAGTTATGTGTGCAAATAATTAATAATGTAACTCACTTCTTCCATCAAATGAGTATTAATGTATCACCTTATTTTAATCTTGATTGTTTGTTGTGACTTACAAAACATTGGCAATGTCATTAAAGCACAGTGGTTTATGGATGTCTCTGGATTTGAGGGAGAGAGGGGCAAGTGAGAAATTCCAGCAGGAGTGTAAGTGCACACCTTAACATTGACTTTGAAGCTCTGAGTGGTTAGGAATAGATACAGATCCCTATGTAAAAGAGGATGTAGTTTAATGATGATATTGTGTCTGGGACTGTGTTTAGGCTCTGAATATTTAGACCAGAAGGTTTTATTTAGACCTGGAACACAGATTGATTGTTGAGCATGATACTGAATAGTTAAAATAATTAAAATAAGTATCCAATATGAAAAGCACTTAAAAATTAAATAAGCATTGAATATGCTAGTTTCTGTGCCATTTGTGTGTTTGGTATTTTGTGTTGGTGGAGAAGGGGAGTGGAATGGGAGACTTAGAGCAATGAAGTTAAAAAAGAAAACTATGAGGATGGAATACTGAGCCTATATTAAACTGCAAAATGAAGATAATTGTTCAATTCTGTAATGTGTCAATGATCTACTAAGTATTTATTAAAATCAAATGAGAAGAAGTAATCTGACTGTCAAACTTTTATCCTAGGTTCTTCAGCTCTAATCCAAGTTCCGATGAAGTACCGAGTGCTCAGACGAGGTAGCTGAATATAAATGATGCCTTTTTCAGATTTGAAATCAGTGTTTTTATTTCAATGGTGACTAAAGCAGGTGTTCTGGTTATGTTCTGGAAATAAGCAGTGCAAGCTGCCAGACATTTGGACCATTGCTTTTCTTCTGTGCACTGGTTAATTTATGTCAAAAGAGGTCTTAGGAGAATATGAAGTTACAAGTATTTTTACAGAAAGACTTTCAAACTTGAGATATAGTTTCTGTCTTCATGAATATCTGACAATATCACAGTGAATCTAGCTAGTATTTTTTTAGTTGGTGAAGTTTTCAATAAAAAAACTTGCAGCGTGCTCAGAGTACAGTGAAACCAAGAACAGCATGGGTTGCTTGCTATTTAGATAAGACAAAAGTATTTGGTTGTGTGTTAGGAAACAAGAAGGAAATGGCCTTACCTTGACCAGACCTGTAACTTTTTTCTGCATGCATCTTTCCATATGAAGTCAAAAAGATCATGTGCCTTTGTCTGTCAGCTTGGGAATAACCAGCTCACGCTGAGCTGCTGCACAGGCACACAAATGCATGCATTTAAGTGCTGATGAAAGTCTGTCTATGGAGATGAATTGCGTGGCACCAGCTTGTTACACGTTGACTGTCACATGCTAGTGCTGCATGTCACCTCAGGTGAAAAAAAACCCAACCAAAACATAGAAAGATTTTCAGAATACTGTGAAATTTTGATCAAAGTGGGCCATATTGTTGCTGTGGCAGGAGGTGTCCCACGAGGTATTTTGTAGCACTGTTAAATTGCAATAGGTTTTTCATCTAAATGGTGCAACTTAGTAGAGTTTTTCTTTGTGTTCAGTTCTGGAGTTTGACTTGATAGCAACGCAGGCGTATTTCTAATGACATGAATATTTAAGAATGAATGTGGAATTCCCTCTTCTTGTGAAGTTGTGGTTGGGGTTTTTTTAGCCATAACCTGACATCTTAGTGGGAAAGAATACAATAACAGTTCCATGCTTATGGTATTTCTACTTGTTTGCTCTGACTGGAAGAAACTAGCAGTGTTAATTACTCTTATGTAGTTCATTGGTCAGTTATTTGTAGTACATTAGTCATGTAATTAGGTAGATGAATTCTAGTTCTGCACTTCTTTTTGCGGAAGGAAAATATGTTTTTTAACACTTAGTCATGGTCTTTTATAATGTCCAACATTTGAATACACTTAATGTCTCATTGAGATTGTTTTGTGGGTATATTTAGCTGAACTCTGCTGGTGTTCTAAGCTGAGCAGGAATGCTGTAGAAGTGTTTCAGGCAGAGCAACAACCAGGCTATTAAAACTCAGTGAGGAGCAAGATAGAGCCCTGATTGAAACACTGCTAGTTCGGACTCAGGAATATACTGACTGTGTCTGTGCAACCTTTGGGCTGCCCAGAGCTCAAAAGGTATTTGCTGTATTAGTGAAGATTGTGTTCTTTGTTAGCCTTAAGGCAGTATAATTCTTGAACTTCAGACTCCAAACAAGCAGGCCCAGAATGCTGTATGAATGTTAGGCTTTTGAGGGGAAGAGGAGGTTGATGGCTTTTCTTTTTTTTCATGAGAACTGACGCAGTCCAGGACATGCTATGCATGTGAACTTGGAATCTTTCCTCAGTAAACTGAATTGTGTTAGAAGTCTTGTTTTGCTTATTTGGCTCTTTTCTTAGAGACATTAAATCCTTGTGTATAAAATTGTTATGGAAGAGAAAGTGTTGGACATTTTATATGGGGGACTGAGGTCTTGCCTGTTTTCCTAAAGCATTTCAGAGCGCAAATGAATTTTGTCACCATTAATGTCCCATTAGAAATGGGATTAAGATTCCTTCCTTTAAGATTATAGATATTATGTGTAAACTATATAATGTGTAATGTCTCTTTATGTGTATTTTTTCCTTCAGTGAAGAGATCATTCACAGGGTACATAACCTGTCTGAAGGATTTTATGAATGATCCCAGAAGAGAAGAGCCTCTAATTGGTATGGTTTTTTGTTTTATAAATTGCATGTCTTTGAATTTGTTACTAAATGGCTTTCTTTTGAAAAAAAAGGTGGGATTTTAGTTATTGTCTCATTTTCTGTAAATGTATTTAATAACTTACCTATCTCTTACCATTTTAAATTTAGTTTATTCCACTGGGTATTATAATGGCCTCCTTAACTGTTAACTTGTTCCTGAAGCAGCCATCTCCGTAAAGAAGCTTTTTCCAGATCACAGAATGGTTGAGGTTGGAAGGGGTCTGTCTTAACCCTTGCTCATGTCCCAGAGGAGGTTGTCTGGGACCATGTCTACATGGCTTTTGAAAATCTCCAGGTGAAAAACTGCATGCTTTTAGGGAAATCTGTTCCAGTGCTCAGTCACCCGCACGGTCAGAATGTGTTTCCTGATGTTCAGTTGTGCCATTGCCTCTTGTCCTGGCACTGAAAACAGCTCCCTGTTTGCACCCTCACCTCAAGTATTTATACACAGTGATGAGATCCCCTCTGAGCCTTCTCCTCTTCAGGATAAACAGTTCCAGGTTTCTCAGCCTTTTCTCGTAGCAGAGATGCTCTAGTACCATTGTCATTTTCATGGCACTTCTATGCCCATGTCTCTTGTACTGTGCAGTCCAGAACTTGACACAGCACTCCAGGAATGGCCCTACTGGTGCTGAGTTGAGCCTGCTGTCAGCGCTCCTCCTTGTGCAGCCCAGGATACCGTCAGCCTTTGCTAGCTCATCTTCAGCTTGGTGTCCACTAGGTCTTTTCCTGCCAATGTTCCTCCTGGCTTGCCATCCCCCAGCATGCCCTGGTGTTCTTCGCTGGATGCAAGCTGGCACTTCGCCTTGTTGATCTGCCTGAGCTTCCTGTCAGCCCAGCTCCAGCCACTCAGAGTCCCTCTGGATGGCATCACAACCAGATCACCCTCTGGTGTATCTGCATCCCTCCCAGTTGTGTGTCATCATCAGCCCTGCTGAGGTTATGCTCTGCATCATCTGAATCATTAATGAAGGTTTTGAACAGGACTGGACCCAGTTCTGACCCCTGGGGTGCACTGCTGCCTTCTGGCCTCCAGCTGGACTTGTCATCAGCTGTGGTTCTTTGTGACTTTCCACTTGGTGGGATATACAGTGGGATGTTTGTACTTAGTGAGATGCTTTTCTTCACTGTCCTTGGCTATACTGGAAGTAGTGTGATTAGTTTTAATTTTTTTCTTTCTAACTGCTAGGTTAGAAACCCTTAGGAGAGTAGCAAGGCTGCTTGTCAGTGGCCTTAGTGTTCCAAGTGTGTCATGGTGGCCTAGAGAAATATGTTCTCTGATGAAGGCCTAAGTAGCAAATTTCCTAGTATTAGCAGAAAATTTCTCTGTTTAGTGCATTGTCTTGTAGTTACTCCACCTAATAAATTTCTAGGCTTTTTAAAATGAATACTTTACTATAAGCATTTGTAATAGAAAACACTTCGGTTGCAGGAGCACTTCTAGTTCATTTGGTGATAATTTACTTTCAGAGTTAAGATTTAGCAGTATAATACTGTATCAGGTCTGAGATGGGGTTGAGTTTCTTCATAGCAGCCTGTATGTTTTGGATTTGTGGCTGAAGCAGTTTTGATGACACCCCAGTGTTTTTTCCTGTTGCTGAGCAGTGCACCTGCATCAAGGCTGTTTTGTTGTTCTGGCCCTCACCCCTTGAATAAGCTGGGGGTGGGAGGTGGCACATCCAGGGCAGTTGACCCAAACTGGCACAAAGGCTATTCTGTACCACGTAATGTTATGCTCAGTAATCACAGTTGAGGTAAAGAAAGAAAAAAAGGGAGGAAGGAGGGTTTAACTTACAAGGTGGCTGTTCAGAGAGTGTGGGTGGGTATTGGTCTGCCTGTGGGGAAGTGAGTGATGGGTTTTTGCATGTTGGTTGGTTTTGGGGTTTTTTTACCCCTCTTTCCTTAACTTATTGAACTGTCTTTAAGAACATGAGCTTTGTTCTTCCTTTGTTCTTCCTGTGTTCTCCCCACCCTGCTGAGGGGTGTGGGTGTGAGTGAGCAAGCAGCTATGTGGTTCTTGGCTGCTGGCTGGGATCAACCCATCATGAATACAGAGTACTGGAAATTATGACATAAGGGAACAGCTGCAGGGTTTTCCTATTTGTTTTAAACTGCTTTTAAATTTATTATGTTCAAGCTTTCAGAATAAAACTTTTCATGCTAGGTAAGAAGCCTCAAACTTGAAGGTTTCTGAATACTTTAAAGGCATTGTCTCAGTAATTTCTAGGAAAAATGAAGAATATTTCCATTTTTATTCTTGTGGTTCTTAAAAGTTTATGGAACATTTTCAGATTATGAAAGATTCAGTTTTGTGAAGTGATTAATGTCTTTTCTACATCTGCTTTTACTCAGATACGGTCCAAATTATGTTTGACTAAGTATTTTAAATGCATTTTTTAAATCTAGACATTTGTAGGGCATTTCCTATTCTCATTCTCTTTCTTAGTTTCTTAAAAAAATTATCCCAGACAGGAGTGAAGATGCATGAAATATTTTTGGTGGGCTTTGAAATCTGCCATAGATGGTGTATTTCCTTTCAGAATAAGATATTGGAAAGAGATAAATTTAGCTGATTGGGTGATAAGTCTAAAGAAGTGTTGAAGTGATCCTGAAGGAGTGTCTGAAAATGGAGTAATTCTGAAAATGGAGTCATTTCATATATTAATTTTGAATTTGTAAGCAGCATTGAAAAGAATACATTTGTTTCAGTAGTCTGTAGTAAAATAGAGATATTTGTAACTCTTGCTTTTACAGGTTTAGAACACGTGGTCGAAGTCAGATTTGAAGGAAGAAGAGAGCCACGTTATGAGTGCAGGCTGTGTGGGTGTAATTCAGAGGTGGCACCTATGATAGAGCATCTCAGTGGATATAAACACAGAAGAGAATACATTGTGAGTAATTTTGATGCATTTTGATCAAAATTTCTTTATGATACTCCCCTTTTATTTTCTTTTTTCTAAATAATTAGATTGTTTGAAGTTTAAACCCCCATGTGATAAATTGCCAGTACTTGTATAGTTGACTCTCTCAACATGAAGAGCTCTGATGCTGTGGGCTCTTGAGGCAGTGCAGTCCAGGGCTGCCTGTCTGTTTCAGCTCCCAAGTCTGTTCCTAAGAGTTTAGATTGCTTGCAGGATCAGGTTCCAAAAATAATGGGATTCTTTTTTATTTCCCAGCATGTCCGTAGCATTGCTGGATTTGGTACAGAGAGTGTTTCCTTCTGGCAGCAAGCTTTGCGTGGTATCCATTTTTTGTTTTGAAGACTACTTTAGTAACTGTAAAATTTAATTACATATGTTGCAGAGAAGAAATTAGTTCATCATATTCAAATCAATGTTTACCAGTATTTTGGAAACTTGTCCAGAAGGTGAAATGTGTAAATTTTTTAATATTGTGATAAATTTCAATATTAACCTTTTCAAACTGGTTTTGTTTACAGTCTAAAGAATTTCCAGATAAAATGAGGAGAAGACCAGATGCAAAGGAATGCAAAGTCTCGTTTTTCAGACGTATAGCAGGAGAGCTAGAGAAGAGTGAAGGATTAAAAATGTATAAGGTAATTTGAAATAAATGTAAAGTATCTGTTAATGTGTCTTTTATCAGTTTTATGTTTTATGTAAACATTTATGTTTAAGAGTAAATTTTAAAAGTAGTGCTGGCGAAGCCTGTTAAATTTTCTGTGTGTTTCTAGGAAGTTAGTAGTGAGTTGAACTAAGGTTTACCTTTAGGTTGCCCTGAAAGATCCAGAGAAAAGAGCAGTAGTATTGAAATTAATCTGAATAAAGACAATTAGTATTTTTAAGGTTTTAGATGTTTTAAATTGAAAATTGTTCAGTCTGAATAGAGTGATTCAGAAATTTTATTACTTAAATGTCAATAATTTTTAATTTTTGCAATGTAACATTTTCTCAAATGTAAGCAATTTTTTTCTCAAATTTCATTTATATTTACAGGAGTGTTTATGTGTGTGAGGAATTTAATTCAATTTAATTATGTTGGCATAAATAAAAGTACTTGTTCCTTTCCTAATGGCAGTTGCAGTAGAGACTGTTGTTATGAAATTTTAGTCAGAAAGTCTAATATGAAACTTCTTCTATTTTTTAGAGGGAAGGTTACACAAGACCAGCTACCTCATGTAAGTCTGTGAATTTCTTGAATATAGTAGATTTGATATAATTGATATTTGGCCTAATTTGACTTACTAGTTGAACAAAGGGCTTGACTGATGTAAAACATTCAGCTTATAATAATGTTTTCAGAGATTTTTCTGTTTTTTGTGATGTTGAAGTGATGAAAGAAGGAAATTGCCAGACTTCCAGTGTTCCTTATATTTTTTTAACTTCTTGGTTCTGGAAGTATTTATGATAACTGCAGCACTTTGCTCATCAAGGAAAGTAAAAAAGTATGGAAAAGTACTTGGTACTTGGTGGCTTTCTCTGAATAAGCTGAATAAGTCTCCTCCCCCTCATTTCTGTCATCAGAAGACTTACATGCTGAATCCCTGGTGAAAGTGGAAACGATGGAAACCAAACCCACAAACATAAACTCAGCATCTTCCCTCATACAGTATGGCTGAGTTACATCTCTTGTTACTGTAGGTGTGCTATAGATCCTTAATGATGCCAATCTGGAGGAATACCTCCTTGCTACCTTGTGACCCTAGTGTTAATATCAGAAGGAAGGTGGGTTTGATTAAAGTGGGTGGAGGTTGCTTAGATCAACAGAATTTGTCAGTGTGAATCCGCTGTGGTAGGAGCCTACCACAGCGGGGTTTTTATTTTTCCTCCTTTTTATTGGTCATTGGTGGCTTCTGTGGCTTGTACTTTTGAGTGTTGGTCTGCAAAACAAGGTGGCAAAAATCTTTGATCTTTGTGTCTCTTGTGAAGAAGAGGGAGTGTGACCCAATAATTAGCTGAGTAATTCTCAGTTCAGAGTAAACTGACATCAGTCAAGTCAGCAGACTTCTGTAAAAGTGGAAGACACAGTCAAATATCAATCTGGAGCATCAAAAAGAGTGATCCCACCCAGTCCTACAGGATATGAAACTGAAAAAAATGGGCGAGAGGGAAGTTACCTGCAAAAGCCTTTCAGTATAAAGGTTTGCTCTGGTTAGTTGATAAGGTTGACATCAAGTGAATTCCAAAAAACCCCCCTCTGGTTATTTAGAAGAAAATTGTGGTTACTGGTTAGCAGCAGTAAGTAACTTTAGACTAGGTCGTGTTGGCAGATTTCAAAACTCTCTTCTGACAGTGAGGATGAGTTTGGGGATTTAATTAAGAAAGGCTGCTAGTACACAGGTACGAGCGTGCAAGTGACGAAACGAACATCAACAGCTTAATCAGCACGTGTTAGCTGTGCTAATGGGAACTGGTTAACATGGCAACACAAGTCTTCTGGCCTTGTTGTGTAGGGCCAAAGATGTCAATTGTCCAGAGAATTATTCCATGTCCTGTTGCTTATCCTGGAACACAATGCTTAAGAAGTGACAAGTTATGTACCCTGCAGTAGTTGGTTCTCTGAAGCATAGTTACTGTTTTAGACTGCCTTGTTTTGCTGAGCTTTTCCTTCCTCCCTCCTCATGGTTATACACTGATAGAGATGAGATGATCAAACATTGCAACCCCTATAACTTCTTGTTGGAAACTTTGCTGTTGTATGTACAGATTTTAGGTTCACTGGTGTTTACTCAGGAAAAACCCACGTGCAGGCCTTGTAACTTTTTTCATGGAGGAGACAGACCCACCTCGGTTTATTCCATACAGCCTTCTTGTATGGGGTCCAGCTGCCTCAACACAGGTGCTGTAGAGTACCCTGCAAAGCCTTTAGGGCACAGGTCTCCCACAGACCTTTCAGCAAGGATGCCTGCTGGTTTCTAAGATGGGTGTGTGTGCCATTTGCTGCTGAATCCTGCCCTTTACAGAAACCACAGCCACTCCACAGCCAGTAACTCTTCTGTTTGTGTAACGCTTCTGTTGCAGAAATACAGTGCAAACCTTGTGATGTTGCTAATAATTCTTTTTCTCATTTTCTAGCTGTATTGAAGAAGAAAACAAGGTGAGAGTACTACCTGCACAGGAGAATCAAAAGAGATTTTTTAAATCTATTTTTCTGTAGCAAACATCATGACATGGGAAAATATTTTATATTGTCTTTCCACTGTACTTATTTCTCTTCTGTAAATTGTTCCTTTTTGTCTGTGAGGAAGTAGCAGCTATGGCTTTTGAAGTACTGTACTCAAAAAGTAATTCCAATTGAAATTTCAAGCTGCTTCCATTCTATGTGGGATATCATTGGCTGAGTAAGTTTTATAAAAAGCTGTTTATATAGGAAGAAAAAACCCAGCTCACCATTATTTCAGTCATGTCCTTTAGCTGATTTGTAAAGACGTTCATCTGCACTACTGATCTCTTTGAGAGTCAGTCAGAAGAAGGACTTTTACAGCATATTAAAAACACTGTTATTTCTTAGGGAAAGATATGTAGTATTGGTAAGTGATAAAAATTTGGAAACTGAAATATTTTGAGTAAACTTAATGTTTTAGTAATCTTTAGAATGCATCTTAATGCTGTAATTTTTTTTCTTTTAAGGTGGGAAGATAAGCATGAGGTATGTAGAGGCAAGAACTCCACACAAGTGGTCGCATACTCACAAGTGTCTCATTTTGTACCAGTTTCTTTATGCTTGTTTCTATTTTTTTCTGGAAAATGCTTATTCTTTGGCTTCATTTAGTATTTTATTAATATTGTTGCAGAAGCAATTGATCTAATGAGTAAGTTTTGTGTTCATCACAGCAGAGGGGAAGAGAATGCAGAACATTCACCTTAGCTTTCATGAATCCTGTTCAGAGCCACTGAGAGTCTCAGAGCCAGCATCTACAGGCCAGGTCTCCTGGCCTGTGCTGCAGTCTCCAATTCCCTGTTTCATCCCTCTTCAGATCAAGACTATTCTATACTGAAAGTTTGGTTTAAATGTTAAGATATATCTAAAGATTTACAATCCTTTTGTCTAACTCAAAGGTGAAATTCAAAATGATCACTAAAGTATCTGCCCTGATTAGCTCTGGAGACAAACACTGAGAAGTGCATTGTTTTTATCTTAGTGGCAGAGTTGGTTGTGGGGCCTCAGGCTGGTCAGGTACTATGTTAAATGCAGCTGAGCACTTGACTTTTTTAACATGATTTTGCTCCTGAGTGAGGAAAGGCTGGGAAAGATAGCTCCTGTAGGTGTGTGGCTTAGATGTGAAATGTGTTCTTCCTGGTATTGGAAGTAAAGCAGTTGTGTTTGTGTAGCTGCTACCAAGCTGATACTGAAGATCTAAGGTTACATGTTTATGGCTCTGACCTAAAATTGTATCTTTTTTTTGTGTTGACTTTTGTTGTTGGATAAAAGATTAAAATGTCTTGTTCTGTACAAGATGATGCAACAACTGCTGTAAAATTCAGTCTTCTAAATTTTTTTTCCCTATTCTACAATCCCACAGAACGATCCTGTTCGGAAACAGAAAGCTCTGGAGTTCTTGGTATGTATGTAAAATAATTGTGATGAGAGTTGTGATGTTTCACCAGTACAATGCAGTGAATATTGTTGGAAGGAGCCTCTGATTACTGATCAAACTGATTTGACTGCAACATTAATTTCTGTTTTAGTGGACTCTGCCCTCCAAAGTTAGTACAGCTGTAGCTTAGCTCAGAGCAATTGGCTGGATTAGATGTGAGCTCTCAGCCTGTTCTGTGGATGACTCTCCCCTTTGCTGAGGAGCCACCCTGACAAGTAGTGTTGATTAGCAGCACTGATGGTGCTCAAGTGCTGCTGGCTGCCCACATCTAATGGGATTGTTGATAATGCTGAGCAAGAGGAGCCAGTCTGGTCTGGCTGCCAGACAGAGCACAGCTGCTGGTCTTGGAGAGATTGGGGAAGTTTTATCAGTTCTGTTGCTGTTGACAGTGGCATAGTAAGCCTCATTTTGTCTCTTTTGGGTTTATGAAAATACCTGACTTCTACTCTGTGAAAGTCATGTTCTGTACCTAATGCAATTGGAAAGTTTCATTTGAGTTCAAATTGTGTTTATATACCAAAATCAGAAGTAGAATGTTTTGAAATGTGTGCTTCATTCCACACTGTGGTTACTTGTGACTTCAGAAAGAGAGAGAGAAAAAGCATGTCTAAGGGATAATCAGTAAACTACAAAAAAACTTGGTAGTTAATTGACTTATGTACAGGAATCACAGCTATTCCTTACAAAAGACTGCCTATATTCTTTGAAATTACTGCAATCACTTATAAATTCATTTACTTAGTAATCAGCCTGAAGCTTGTTTTTATTCCATTTTCTACACAGATAATATAAATTTAGGACTTTTGTCCTTCTCTGTCTGCAACAAAATGTTTATGGACTTGACAGTACAAGAGCGGCACAGAAATCCAAGTATATGTTTTACCTTTTATCAGGCCATAATTATGCTCCCAATTTTATTTTTTTTGATATTTTTGTATACATTTTTCATATATGCCATATGTTAGCCAATAGTATAAATTTGGTTATACAAAAATCAAAGTATAACTTTGATCTGTTTGTGTCTTTGACCCTTTGGCATCCTAATGATGAATTCTAACCATGTTTTTCGGCAGGAGACTTTTCACATCACCTCAGACTCAGAAGCAACACTTGTTGTTCGCATTACACAGGAACTCATGGAGGCTTTGAAGGCTTTTTGTGAAAAGAAAGCAGCAGTAAGTAACTTAACCTTGTCCAGAATTGTTTTACCATTGGGAGGAAAGGAGTGGTTAAACTCACTGTGTTAACCTGTAAACTCACCCTGCCAACCTGTAACAGTTGAGGCATGAGTGAAAACCTCCAGTTACATGTACTTCAATTTTCTTTTTTTACAATTTTTAAGTAACAAGTATATTAATTACATAGCGCATTTCTCTTAGTATTCCGTCATCACGTGTCTATTTTGGCTTTTTTTTTTGCGTGTGTGTTCTGTTCTGGGCAGCATTTTTCTTAATGATGGCAGGTTGTCATCATTTTTGTGGTGGTCCCTTTCTTGTTAGCTTTTGTTCTAAGATCAATGGGGCTTTAAGTGCCACTCAAATGTGCCACTTTTTTCTTTCATGGGACAGTGGGTAGGTCTGTCTTTCTCATAACTTGTAGCTTTGCTCTCAGTTGAGAGATTTAATCTGTTAAGATTAAGGTAGGCAAGATGTTCTTGACTATCTGTTGGTCTTTACAAACCTTCATAGCTCCTTTGCAAAGAGGTTGACTACCTGTAGAAAAAGGAATCTGAAGGACCAGAATCTGTGAAAAAAATGATTCATCACTCTGGCAGCTACTGGTTCACAAAATTCAGGTTTTATTTTTTTCTGAAAGCTGTTTCAGACTGTTTTCTCAATTGTATATTCCATGTCAGGTGAGCTGCAGTAACTGTCTCTGTGCAAATGCTGATACCAACATCAGTTAAATATTGTTTCTGTTGCTTAATCTCTCAGCTGGGCTTTCCATTCTGCATTCCCCAGATGAAGGCAGGATTTGCCTATGCAGCAGTTTTATATTTTAGCCAGGTGATGATAAGAGAGATGAGGCAATAAATTTGAAACAGGAGACACTGTCTTCACCAGAGACCTCCTTCTGTTCTCCAGGAACGTACCTCTTCCAAATAACACTGGAAAATAGTGGTATAATCTGTAACAACACACACCTCATATGGATTCTGCTATCACTTAAAATTGTACTTTGCGAACTTTCTATGGGAATTTTTAGAATTTGTAAAGTTCTTAAATTCTTGCATTTGCAAACAGACATTCTGACCTTTTGCTTTACCTAGGGTAATTACACCAACAGTTTAGGCCCCCCGATGTCAGTACCTCAAGATGAATTTCCAGAAGGGAAAAGCATCACAGAACACTATGGGCCAGATGTAGAATACAAAGGTAATTTAGATTTTTTTTTCCTACTAGTTTGTTTACTCTGAAGCCTGCACAGATTGTGAAAATTTACTTTTATGACCAGCCATAGTGCTTCTTAGCTGGTGTACCAGCTAAGTACCAGTACAGCCTGTGCTGTCTGAATCAGTTCAGGATATAATTTTCTGGAGCTTTAATGACTTTACTGTCTGCAAACATTCCTGTCTCACTGAACAGTGTTATAGCAGTTAAGGTTATGGAAATTCAAGCAGTAACCCTTCCTGACCTACTTACTATTTGAATTTTTGGGTGAAAAGATGCCAAAGTCAGGTAAGACATAAAGGCAGGAAATGGGAAAGAACAGAAGTACACATCATAAAATCTCAAAGTAGTTGTGTTTGCAGCTGGTAATTTAATACTTTGCTAATTTTAAGTGCCCTTTATTTATTCAGGAAGTTCTGACTGGAATCAAGGTTTTTTGTCCCAGTATGAAGAGTGTTCTGAAGATGCTTCTTTTGCTCCTGCTCACTCAAACAGTTACCAAGCAGGTGATGGATCATCCTCCTGTCATTTGACGTCGGCCAACTTTGCGAGTATGTCTCTGCTCGGGGGCTCTCCTGCTGTTGAGCCTGACACTCCTGCCAATGGTGTCAGCGAATGGCTGAGACAGCTCAGAAACTCCATGCCCTGCATGGATTTGGCTGCTGTGGCCTCTCCATACCAGACCAGCCCAGTGAAGGAGTACTCAGCAGAATACATATCCAGTGATGTGCAAGGAAGTGAGCTCTGTGATAATAGACTCTCATTTGGCAGAGAAAGTACAAAATGGAATCAACAAGTGTGTACCAAAGCAAGGCATATAAGTGACCAAGAATTATCCTATCCCAATTCTTCTGCCTCATATCCTTCATCTGGAAGATACTTTACAAACTATGCTTCACAAAACTATTCCTCTTACAAGAACTATGAGTCCATGAATACTTGTACATCTTCTGCAAATTCTGCTGTTTCAGGAAGAAGTGGCTCCAGGTGGCACCAGGACACTAGGTGGAATGAGGACTATAGGTGGAATGAGGATTCTAGCTGGAAGCAGGAATCTAGATGTCAAGAATTCAGGTATCAGAAATCAGGCTACCAGAGAGACTGGAGTTCACATCAGGACTCATTTTCTGGCAGTGGTTCGTACCAAGATCACCAGCAGTTCAGAAGCTCAGAAGAGATGTTTAATGGAGTTGATGTTGGTCTTGCTCCCAACACTGTGAACAGACTGCTAGGAAAGGATGTCCCTACAATGACCAGGATGCTGAAACAGCTGGCTCCGTATTATCCAGCGCTTCAAAGTAAGCTGGTGATTAGTTTCCCTCATGTGAAATGAGTTATGTCAACGCAGTTGCTGTAACGTAGGCAGGAGATTGCGGGTGGCAGAGATAGGATGAGCTGTTCAGGGAAGTCGAGCTCATTTTGCTCACATCTGTATCAGCTGAAGAAAGGCATTGTTGCTTCTCTGAGGACACTGGGCCTCTTGGCAACTAGATGGAGCAGTGAGTGGGAGAAGGTTTTGATAGTGCAAAAATTTCCTGAATTGAAAGGTTTGTCCTAGGTCATCTTTCTAACTAGCAGTTTGTATCATGATTTGTACTGGTAGATTTGCAATGATGGGAGGGGAATGTATTGGCATAAAGAAAAAAATACTGGAATGCTTGCAGAACCAAGCCTGGATGGCATTATAATAGATAATCCAAGTGAACCAAAACCCATTGGGATAACAAGAGAAACGTTATCAAGGAGCTGGTTCACTAAGTATGAATTTCTTTGTTCCAGTTGCTGTAGAAATAGTCATTAATGTTGAGAATAGTGATATACTATTCAAAATGACAGTTTCTCCTTTGGAAATAGATTATGAGAGGGACTTAAAGAGAAGTGGGCATATGCTACTGCAGAGCTGTCATTGGGCATGAGTTTGGACAAATGCAAACTATGCTTCTGGTACTACAATTAGTTAATTATGTAACTTGTAACTACTTAACAGTAAAACTTTAATTTTCATTCTCTATGTTGTATTATGGAAATATTATGAGATAGAAGTAACTCTAAATGTCTTTATTGCCCTTTCCAGAAATAAATATTCAGACATTCGTCAATGTGCTAATAGAAGCTAGAGAGAAAGATTAAGGAGCAACAGCTGAACTGGAAACAGATGAAGAGATTTGAGAATCTCCATCCCTTGGCTTTCAGGAAAGAGACTGCATTTAACTCTGTGTTTGACTGGCTTGGGAGAGGTAAAGGGAGGTAGGGTTTAAGTTTTTAACATGTGAAATATACACATGTGGAATTGCACATAATGGGTGAACATACTATTTTGTTTAGTCTTTTTGTAATGTATTTGTTATATCTTAGTATATTTCAGAAAAAAGATCTTCCGTTATTTTTTGAAAATATGTTAAAATTACTCTGTCAGCAAAAAGCTAATAATCCTTTTAATACCCTTCTCAATTCAGAAAAGAAAGGAAGGTACTTTTATGCTACCTACTTAGGAAGAATATTAATTGAAAATACAGGTTTACTTTCCTTCACAATGTAAGGCCTTCCTTACAAATGTAAGGCCAGTTCCATTAATTTGAGGCTTTATAATTAGGATATTTTTAGAAATTGATATACTACATTTCTATTTAGACAAAGAAAGGAGAATGTCACAGCATAAATATTCTCTATCTTAATGTGATGCTATGTGAGGAAAACGTAATCTGTGCTAGAGGACTGGTATGTAACAGGGCATATCAGTTTCAATTTGCAGGGTAAGACATGGTGTGAAATATATGCAAATTTTTTAATCACGTTGTTCAAAATGAAATAATTATGAATTATCCTAAAAACTCATTTGGTGGATGGACCCATGCTAAAATAAAAATTCTTGATTCTTTCTACTGGCAAAAGCATATTAAGAAATAGTAGAACCCATAAGGCAATCAGATAAAATAACAGGAAAAAAGAAACAAATTTTTGTACTAACTGAGAGTACTTACCAGTTCATGAGGTGTATCAGAGCCACATGCTCATGAATGCCTGGCTTTAGATACCTGCTCTATGTAATTAAAACCAGCTTACATGGAGCTGAAGAAAAGAAGTAAAGTGAGACAGTTTACTCCTGAGTGTCTGTTTTCCTTTTCACTGCTGCATTGTGGACTATCATTTTTCTTCTCACCCATGCTGGAACTGTGTCTCTGTGCATTAAGTACTTGTGCTGAAGCAGGGTTAGTCTTCATGAGCTGTCATAAAACATTTTGGATCTTGTTATGTAAATTTTAATAAAAACTCAACTCAATTTATTATTGAGCATGTAAACTCAATTCCCTAAAGTTTTCCTTCTGTCATTATTTTGTTTCTGTGTCTGAAAAGATCCACTTTCCTTTTTTGTTCCTGTTCACTGTGTTTCATTCCTGTTCACTGCTCATACTTACTGAAGTGTTGGAGTGGTTTATAACATCATACATCTCATAGTTGTGCCATACACTTCCATGCACTGTATTACATAGTCAACCTTCTTGCTTAAAAGGGAAAACTTTTTTCTGCCACAGGTGTCTGCCAGAGTTTTGATTTACAAGTCTGTAGAATTGATTAGTTATTATATATATCTACATTTAAAAATTACCAGAAGTTATTTATACAAATGTTACTAGCATAGTTTTTTTCTCACAGAAAGTGTAGTGCAACTAAAATTCTGAAACTGTAGAAAAAAATGTTGCTAGAAAATATTACTGCTGCAACTCTGTCAGTTCAAGTTAATTCAAAGTTTCATTTGAGGTTGTTGCAGAGAACTCTTTTTTTCCCCATTTCTCACTCCTTTTGGATTTTACTACCATCCCTGTATACCCCAGTGACTTACAGTAGCTGGATGAGCTCCACCCAAATCATATGCTATTTCCACCTACATGTTCTGTAATTTTTCTTTATGGGCAACAGTTACTGTTCTTCCTTTGTTGTTGTGCAGAGTCCTGCATTGGGGAAACAGTTCTTGCCTTTGGAAATGTAGTTGGAGCAGTAAGACAGCACTGATTTACTAAAGCTTTCCTGAACTGTAGAGTGCTGAGTACTTCTTACTTCCAAGAAAACCCTTTACCATATCTTGCTCCTATGTAGTACAGAACTGGACCAGAACTCTGTCTAGACTCCAGGCCTTCTTTAAGAAACCACCTCACAAAGTAGGTCCTGACAAACCTGCAGAGCAGCACTGGATGCCTGGCACCCGTCAGCACCACTGCAGCTACATCACAGCCCTTGGCATGGAGGCAGTAGTTCTCAGAATGCACCTGAGCCCTTGGAGCAAATTTCCAGTTTCCTTAAAAAGCCAGTGACAAAAACCCAGACTGGAGCATGTCTTGGATTGGGGATAAATGGTCTACTTTTAGTCAGTTTCTTGATCTTGGTGTACCTGCTTTCACACCTTCAGAAGAGTGTTTCCCAGTGAGACAAGAGTTGTTCCAGTCCAGAGCCACCTTGATGATTCTCTGCATCAGTGATGCTCCTTTAGGAAGTGCTGGAGTCAGCTGTTCTGCACCAAGGGCAGTGAAATACAACAAGGCCAGCTGGACATAGAGACATCTTTCAGGGGAGACAGCTTGGAAAGTTTCTTAGATTCCAACTTTTTAGTTTGTACCTTGGACTTAGTCCTCAAAACACTTCCCAGAGTTACTGGATTCTATGTGCATGTATGCTCCAAAGGGACAGATTTCTTAGTAGAAAGAAACAGGAGCTCTTTTAAGCCCAGAAATTCTCAAAAGAATTCTTTTCTGTTTTGTTTCTGGAGAGAGCATATATAGTTACTATCTCAGCCTTCCAGGGAGGGAAGGTTCAAAGAGTAACTGGTGGAAGTCTTTTTCCCTTGTTTTCTTCACCGTAACTTTCACAGCTGTTGGATGAGGTGGTTTCTGACACTGGTCATACTCTTGGATCTCCCTCCTCACCCAAAACCAATTCCTTGCCTTTTGGGTGAGACTCCCCAGAGTGCTTTGGGGGATCTCCTTGTTTCAGTGTGCTTGTGCTCTAGGGGCCATGGGTTTTCCCCCACATACTTGACACCAGAAGAGTGTTCAGAGTGTTGCTGAGCTGTCACTAAGGGTCTGACTATCACTTGACAAATAGTAGCAGCCTCTTTGCATGACAGATGTTTTATAACAGTTGCACAGTTGCCACTTTGCTGCCTTCACCCTGACACCAGACACTCTACTCTGGGTGAGACAGAATCAGAATCATCTCAGTGGAAAGAGTCCACAAGGATCACTACGTCCAACTGTTCAGGGAATGGACTATATAGAAACTGAACGTGTGACCTTGGTGTTATTTGTACCATTCTCTGACCATCGGAGCCAGTCTCAGGGTGACCTGGAAGTAACATTGTAACTCTGGTTGTCTTTGCTTCCTCCAAGTTGATTTTTCAGAGTTACTGCAAGAGATGGTGTGTGACAGGAATCAGTCATTACTTGCCTTGCTTGAGTTTTTCCACTCTCTGATTAGCTGTAAATAGTGAGATGTAGGGTAAAGTTACAAGAATGTCTGACTGTCAATTCAAGGCCACTTCAAATAAGTGCTTCAGCACAAAAAGGAAGACTTCTGATGTCAAATGAGACAACTAAGCAAAAGGAGCATATTCAGAGTCAGAGTTCATTTTTGTGGGGAACTTATCAAGGGAGATGCAGTACGACTTTCTTCACAGGTGAGAAGAAGTTGTATTTGAATCCATCCTAAGGATACCCTGAAAGAAGGAGACAGCTAGAAAATAAAATAAAAAAAGGCCATCCAAGTGGAGAGATCCCTGAACCATAGAAAATGAGAATACAGAAATAAAATCACCTCCCCCTTAAAGCTGTACAAAAGTGAAACAGACTAAAACTTGACCTGGTATTTTAATTTAATTTTAAATTCTGTATTTAAAAATTAATACATTAAACTCTTATAAAAGTAAGGCACATGCAAAACATGTTGTGCAACTTCTGGCTTTCAACTGATATAAGCTAACAAGCATAATTTTAATTTGGCATTTCTAAAGAGTCCTTTTTCCCATGCAGGATATGTGTAAGAGTTCAACATTGTACTGGTTAAATCTAGATTCTGTGCTTTCTGTACTACAGTAAGCAGAGATGGTCATATCATACAATAATACAAAATAAAACCAAGTGAAGTACAGATTCCGACGATGATTACCAACATACAAAATTTAAGAATGTGATGTTACATCCATTATAATACATAATCTTATTCAGTAGAGGATGATTTGGCAACTCCAGTCTGTGTAATGCCAGTGTGCGATTCCTGGTTATTGGTGTCATACGATGCTGAAGACCATGGAAAGATACTGCTCATAGGACACCTGAATCCAGCCATCCTGGTCAGTGTCGTATCGTCGAAACACGTCAGTCAGCCTCTGAGGAGGAGAGACAAAAACAATAGACATTTTTGTTGTAGGGGAAAGTTCAGACTGCTACATACTCCTCTTGCCACCTGGGCTTCTTGAACCTGAGCTTTATGAACCCTTTCTGTTCATCCCCTCTGCAGCCATTTTACAGTCTTATATAATGCAATACCTAAGGTTACCTTCTATATAGACCAGACAGCTTTTTATAACTGGCTTTAAAGCAGGGGGAAAACCAATGCAATGTTTGAGTCATCTGGAAACAGAATCCAATGCATACCTTGTGCATATCTCACCTTCCAGGCAAATATGCTTCATGTGCCATTGCTATCTGAGGTGTCTCTGTGTAACCCCAGAGATGCCAGGCAGTATAGACAAAGGAACAGAACAACTGCCAGCATGGTTTCATTAACATCAGCTGAGTGATACTCCATTTCAAAGCCCTTTTTAGCAGAGTTCAAGTCTACAATTAACCATAATTGCCTTGTATTACAAAGGAATGCAAAGGTGATTGATGTGTGTCTAAGTAACAGCGGTGCAACTTTTACAGGGAACTGCTTTCCCTCCATGTTCTCTCTCTTTTTCTCACTCTCTGTTACTGAAAGACTGGAAGGTTTTTTGTGTATTTTTACCACTGCCCTTGCAAGATTAGCTCTGAGGTCTGTATTAAACTAACAGACAGTGTCAAACACCTATACTATTTTTTTGTCCCTCACCCATTGTATCAAATTTACTTGAGATACAAAGGAATTACTAATGAAGACCAATACACAAGGATGTTTCTAGCACTTAGCATATACTTAGTTCAAATGGCTTACTATAAATAAGAGCAAGTTCTAGATGCACTGTTAAAGTGAGAACCAGAAAAGCTTAAGGTATTTTTTTTCAATTGACATCAAAGTACATCTCCTTTCTTACCTGTAGAACAACACAGCACTGAATAAAATCATCAAAAGCAACTTGTCCTTTTCCTTGTCTGTCAAATTTCCGAATAAGGATATCATAGAATTGATCAGACAGTCGGTAACCTTGGAAAAAGAGAAATACTTTAGAAGGTTTCAATTACTGCAGTCCTTCTATAAAAAGAACAAGGTTGTTTAGCAGGCATGTGTAACGAAACCAGAAAACAGTAAGGAGTTAAAATGTTTTTTTTTTTTTTGTTTTTTTTTTTTTTTTAAATCTCTGTTAAACTAAAATACATGCAATAAAACCCAAGCTCAATAATAATTATATACAGAGTCACAGTAAATATAATTACAGATTAAGGTGACTGATTGAGGGAATGGTTTAGGGCTGCAGTTCAAGTCTTTACAGGTGAAGTGACTGGAATGAAAGTTCCTTAGGCATCAGAATGCTCTCACAGCATGGACAGCTGGCCTTGTTTTAGAAAGTGGCAAGTTCTATCAAGTACCCTGCTAGTTCAGACTTTGCCTTATACACTGGTAACCCTCTCAGGGCTTGTCAAAGAAGAGACTGGAACTGGATGTGTCAGGGTATGTGTTGAATGTTTTCCTTTTTCTCTATTTAAGAAAAGAGCCTTAAAAAACATGTGTCTCTGGCATGGACATCATTAAAAGGTACCTTATACCTAAAAGGAAAGCTGCCCTTCACCTGCCTCATTTTTAGTCACATCTGTCAGAGTAGTACAGCTGTGCAACAGTACCAGTAAGCAGCTCATTCTATGACATAACCCAGTCATAAAAACTGTGATTACTAATGAATTACCAAAACCTGTTAGTGCTTGCTTTAGTTCATTTTTGTCAATCATTCCAGAATTGTCTCTGTCATACGTTCGAAAGACATTCTGCCAGTCTGTGATGTATTTCCAGACTCCTGTGAATTCATTGAAGTTCACACCCCCTTTGTTTTCTCTGTCAAACATGCCTGAAATAAAAAGTAAGAAACACATATAAAACCTCAGTCATACAACTCCTCAGCAAGATCTGCCAGGACTTTAAGTAGATAGCAAGAGTGCTCTGAGGAAGGTACTGAAGAGAAAAAAGAAACTGCTAAAATGCAGTAATTTGGTAATTGGAAAGCCCTGCCAAGAAAAAAACAAGCAGTCATCCACTGAAGGAAAAACCAATAAAGCAAGATAAAAATACCAGAATAAGTCACATTATGTTTATTTTTCCTAGGTTTTCATTTTCAGTTCAAAAATACTGAGGGCTTGATTGATCATCCAGTAATAAATCAAAATGGGCAGGGGGTGGCCTGTTCTTTTCTAAGGGCACATTAAAAAGTCACATAATTTCCAAGAGTGCTGGGATATTCGTCTGCATTTGATTTACTGATACTGTTATCTTTACATGTCACCCAGCAATGGAACTCAGACTGTTGCTGAACACTTACTGAAAACAAAGCAAAAAATGTAGTCCTTGGATTTATGAATTGTGTGATAGAAAAGAATTGATTTGCTGTGCTTGAATCTTCATCCTTCTGTTTTACCACCATCACTTTCCACATTACTGGCAATTAGTTTAGACAATAACAGAATTCAAGCATTGTAAAGCTTCTGTTTGGTATTTTTGGAGTAAATGGGCTTAAGTTCAAGATAGGAAAGACTACTTCCCAAGACAACTTACATAATATCTTTTTAGAAAATTTAAGATAACAATCTCCTCATATATAAATTACATTCATTATCTAATCAATTATGCAGTAACACTTTCTCAGGCTACTTTGACAAGTGCACATGTGTGTATGCAAAGGGCATTCCACTAATAATCAAAAGGGAAAATAATTTAACTTACTACTGCTGGGCACTCTGAGGAAAAAAAAACAAACCAGTGTAGCAATTGAGAGCATTCTCAATCAATCAGCTGAACAGATCACAAACCAGTATCTTAGGACTATGTCACATCACACAACTACACTCACCAAGAATTGACCTGACTGTTGCTGGATTAAATGGAGTCCACGTGCCTGAAATAGAAAGAATTACTTAGTTGAGAATAACTGGAATCCACATACCCGAAACAGAAAGAATTGCTTAGTTAAGGCTTAAGAATTCCTCAATGTTTAAGAAAAATGCAAAAAACCAACCAAACAAATCAGTTAAGAACAGTGAATTCAGAGTTATGTGACATGGAGCTGGCATATTAAAAAAATAAGGCTGCTTGAGAGTAAGAAAGTCTCACCATTCAGAGATGACTTCAGACCAGTAAGATCTGAAGTGTGGTATTTGCTTTCCAAACACCACACAGCAACCAGCATTTTAAGGCCGCAACAAAAAAAGGACTTTTTTATCCCAGGCTGTCAGGAAGTATTGGATAAAAAGCAAGATCTAAACTGAAGTACCTCTTTTCTACTGAGAGGATCAGAAGTGTTCTAAATTGCAACTCAATCAAGGCCTCATATCTGTTCCTCAGTCAAACCCATCTGCTTTTTACAGGACTACTCCAGGGCATTTTAGTTTCTGACAGAAAGAGCTCCCAACATGGCATAACCATACATTCCAGTTTAGAGTAGTTTAGTACAAATCCCACCTCCACTGCTAAAACAATTAAGTGTTACTTGGAATTAATATTTTTAGACCAAGAAACGTTGCTGCTTTGAAAGGGCCCGAGCAGTAACGATCTGGAGAGGAGCTCTGTAATTCTCTGCGTATTTAGAGACTCATCATTATGAAACTGTTTTCACTTGGTTGAGAGCATTCCCAGGCACAAGGAAGCATTAAGCTTTACACAAAGGAATCCTGTGCCTCATCTAGAATTTCACTATGAATTCTCCAGAGCCTGTGAAGGAACCAGGAGCACGAAGCAGCACATAATGAACTGGCTGTGGTTGCCTGCAGGAGCCCAAGGAATCGGCGAGACCGCAAAGGAGTCAGCGAGCCGAGGGCAGCGCAGAGGCACTCCCAGGATGTGTCAGCTGAGCGCAAATCCCAGCACAAGGGCCGAGCTGGGAGCCGGCACTTGGCTCTGCTGGGTCACGGGCAGTGGTGTGACTCTGCAGGGACAGCCCTGCACTGTAGGCAGGCCCTGCGACTATTTGCACATAAAGAAATACAAGCAGAGAAAGAGAAAAGGAAAAAATGGCTCGGAAAATGCTGAAGTAGTATTTTAGACAGAGACCTTAGAGCTGTGTGTCTCTTCAAAAAAAAAAAGAAATAATGGAATTAATAAGGTGCCAGGATTTAACACTGAACAGAGTAAGAGGAAAAAGTGAAAAATAAAGTCTGAAAATTAACTTATTTCATCTTGAAACATGCAAGTGATTCATATAGCCACCACAGAATGAAATCTGAGCAACTCCAGAGGTGACGAACTGTACTGATTTCTTCCTATTCCAATAAACAGTGAAGACTGTCCCTGTCTCTCCTCTCCTGACTCTAGTATTAACTTCCCACAGCAGCACAGAAGAAAACAAGGAAGCAAAGGATTTTATTGTGCAAACAGTTAGACAAAGTGATGATCAGCCCCTCCCACGTAAGCACACTGTTATCTGCATAAACTTCACAGGTTGAAAATGTCAAATTGTCAAAACCACACTGAACTTCAAAAGTCAATGAGCACAACGCAGAATTTTTTAGTGTTTTAGAAATAAACACATAACATTATTTTAGCCCAGGACGGCCATGCACAAACAACCACTAAAGGATATATTTTGAAAATAATATAGTGAATTGTTAGTGACTGGTGTACAAGATCTACAATCTCTTGGAATGCAGGAAGCTTACAGTTCTGTAAATATTTTGTCTAACACTTGGTAGGCATTCTTCATAACTGCAAAACACTGAAACTGCTACTCTACACTGTAAATAAGGAAAGAAAAGAGCTCAGATAGTCATCACTGCCTATTACGCTTAAATTCAATCATATGAGGAGATATTTAAAATATATAAAATTAAAAATGGCAGGTTCATATGAGAAAATATTTAAAATATATAAAATTTAAAACAGCAGGCAAAAAATGACAGTTTCTCACAGCTCTAAACAGCATTGTAATCTAAATTAAAATGGTGACTTAATTTAACTTAGTTTTTGCTAAAGATTTTATTAAAAATTTAATTATGGATCAGTTCTGGCAGCCACAACACATTGCTTTTAATTTATCAGATACATCATTAAAAAAATATTCTAGTACATTCAGTTCAGTTACAAGACTGCAGGTTTACTGAATAGAACCTCATAAATTTATTTCAAGTCAGGCAATTACTGACAAAAATGGGCCCTTCAGCCAGTGTGTGCTGCAGCTCACAACATCAGTTTAAGCCCTTCTTGGTCACAAAGCACAGGAGGGATAAAGGAATAAATTTTGGGAGAAGGGAAACTTGGTATGGGCTCAAAGGTGGACAAACAGCCTGAATATGCCCTTTTTCAGATTTCCAAACAGAAAAAACCCCCACAGAGTAGAACCCTACCCACCCTGAGTCATGGAAGGAAAGTAAAAATAGGCTACTGGAAAAATGTTTCTTTTTTTTTGTTTGTTTCCATGAGTTATTTGACAATACCCTAGTTTCTTTGAGTATTACAACACGGAAATAACTACTAGGAAGTTTTAATACTAGATCTAGAGTGCATCTTTCTACTCTGTCAGGAAAAACCCAAAACATACTTTATTTCCTGCACCATACTGTATGAAAAATAAATTATGTGCAATGAAAAGGCTGGTTGTAAACAGCTTTGCCCAGGTTATACACTGATTCTGGTTAAAAAAAACCAAAGGTTCAGTAGTGATGAGCAAGGAATATATGACTCACTGGTTATGATTTCTAGGAAGCAGAGCTGGGAAAAAAAGGGATGTGCATGCCCTCATTCCTCAGAATACAGACCAGTAATGTTTACTTACTATAGATAGTCAGTTTAAAACAAACAAAAAATCACAAGGATTGTTAATTTTTTTCTCTTTCCAGCCTTCTGCTGTAGATTAAATAGTAATTAGTGAGTAGTAAGAACACTTCCACCCCCTTCCATACAAAGAATCACGGCATTAAGTAACCACTCTCACAACAAATTTATCATGAAGTTTACAATGAACTACCTCACTGCTCATTTACAGACTTACCATTGGATAATGCCTGCTGAAGTTCATTATCAGATATTATTCCACTCCTGTCTTTATCAACTCTGGGGAAAAAAAACCAAAACAAAACCAAACCAGGCAGTTAGCTTTAAATGGCTGAAATGAACAGGTTCCACTTACTGAAGACTTCAACATCCTGCTTATTACTCACCAGATGAGATTATTATTTTCCTGAAAAGTCTCTGGAACATGATATAAGCTCCAAAGAAAACTGCAAGACTTATGAGTGAAGAGACACACAGAAACACACACTGACAATGGAACAGTTTGGGCACACTCTCCACAAGGAAGTATTTTCATTTATTTCTGTTTAAGAGAACTGCAGAGCACACATGCTGGTTGAATCCACGAAATGCCTAAAGTCATAGTAGTGAGCTATCTGTTTCACAAACTGGAGCAACAGGTTTGTCACCCAGACTCTCTCACATGCTGACAATGGAGAGTAAGTCACCAATGTGACCAAAGTACTGAAAGACTCAATCGTTTGCAGGGCCCTGCAAAGGGGTTCAAAGGGGTTCAAAGAGGCAAAAGCAGGTTCCAGCTTCCACTGAGTCTTCACAGTCCACTGTCTTAATGGTTCAAGTTCTGTTCAAAATTAATAAATGAAGTAATTTCTGCACAAATAAAGAATGATCATGCCTTCTTTATAAGGGTATGTGGTGGGGACTTCCCTCCATTTCATACAAGGATGTTCCCCTTGGACTGACAGTTTCATTTTCCCTCATTTACTACCCCAACCAGAGTCCTGCTCAGCTGATCCCTGTTCACAGAAGCTGATTTTCTTTTCCTTTAGTTCTTGCTGTCTTCTTCTAAACACTTTCAGTTCATTCTATTGCTTCCTTCCCCATCTCCAAGAATTATGTAACCTGCATGCAACACTAAAATTGCAAGCATAAATTGCAAAGATTTCAATTACAAATAGATATTCCCCTTTATAATCTCTGTTTCTCTTAGTATTGTGAACGTTTTTTACCTTTTACGAGCATCTACCAAGTGCTAAGCTAATATTTTCATGAGAATGCATTATGACCTACTTATCTTGCTCCTGAGCATCATCAGTCAGCACATTCCTTTTATAAATAAAATTGTGCAAAATTAAAATGGGTTTTCCTCATGGACATTAGGTTTCTACTCTGGATTCCACCTGACATATGGGGACCACCTGTCATACAGGGATCATGATCTGGCCATGACAGGCTGATACAGCCCCGTCATTCAGGACTGTAAGGTGCTCCTGCAAACATTCACAGGCCTCAGTTACTGCAGGAATTAGCAAACTTCACCTGCCCACTCACCCTCTTTTCACAGAGAACCACAGAATGGTTTGGGTTGAAAGGGACCTAAAAGATGACCAAGTTCCAATCCTTGGCTGTGGGCAGGGAGTCCCACCTTCAATTACACCAGATGGCTCAGAGCTCCCTCCAGCCTGGCCTTAAACACTTGCAGGGATGGGGCAGCCACAGTTTCCCTGGGCAGCCTGTTCCAGCGCCTCACCACGCCCACAGTGTAAAACCTCTTCTCACCATCCAATCTAAACCTTCTCTCTTTCCCCAGCTGCTCCTGAAGAGATTACATAAAGATCCCAGGAGAGCTCCATCTGTCAGTGTGGTGCATGACCACACGCACACACCCTTCAGTCAGTTTTCCATGCACTGAAGAATGCTTCCATTCATTCCACATTTACTGAATTTCTTCAAGGGCCTTTTGATAGTGTTGGGAGTATTTCTGAAAAGCATACAGATTACATGAATTGCTCCAATTCCAGCCATCATATCCATATCCAATCCTTACCAAACATAGTCCAGGATTTATACAGCAGTCTGCCAGAAGGAATATTTTCAACAAAAGCCATGCAACTCTCCTGACTAACTACATTATTTAAAATATTTTTACTGATTTTCTGGTGCAGAAGCCAGATTGTTGATCTGTTTCTTTCTGAACCCTTTAAAAAGAGAAACGGCTTCATGCATGCCTCTGCCGAGTTCTCAGAGGAAGTTGTTTTACAGCAGGCTGGGTAGGTAAGCTGCTGCATTCCTGAGTCACTCCGTAAATATCAGCCAGTTTTAGAAACTTAGTACTGTTTGTCTCCTGCTTAACTTCTTGCTGCTGCTTGTGTCAGAAGATCTGTCTTGACTCATCTCTCATAAAAATGGATCCAACGTAGGCACCTCCCCAGTTTCCTCAACAAGACATAATTGGGAAATCTCCTTTACTGATAGGATTTTGCCAGTGTGCTTGTTCAGCACAAGCTTGCTAACTCCCTTGCAGGTCCCTCTGATCCAGGAGAATTCAAGAGAACACTTCACAGATTCCTTTAGGTTGGAAAACACCTCTGAGATCATCAAGGCCAACCTATGACCCAACACCACTGTATCAAGCAGACCACGGCACTGCGTGCCAAGTCCAGTCTTTCCCTAAACACTTCCAGGAACAGTGACTCCACCACCTCCCTGGGCAGCCCATTCCAATGTCCAATCACCCTTGCTGAGAAGAAATTCTTCCCGATATCCATCCTAAACGTCCCCTGGGGCAGCTATGTCTCGTTGGCAGCTTTAAAGACTTCCATGAAGTTTTATCAGATTCCTTTTCACAAGCCTTCCCTGTGCTGCTGCACTGATCCTCCACACTCAACTATCCCTTCTGCAACCTCAGGTTAAAAATTACTTCAGCGCTTTCCAAGGTTACCGTCCCGCTCCCAGCGATCCCCTTTACGCTCCTTACAGCACACAGCCACATTTACCCCTCCCCAGCCCTTTCCCACGGATCCTCCCACGGGGGAACCACCGCGATGCTGACAGCGCTGCCAGGCGCCCCGGCAGCCAAACCCGGCGGCGCTGGACGCGCCGGCCCGGTGGCCGGACTCCCGCTGCAGCCCACCCGCTTCCGGCACCTCCCCGTGCCGGCCGGCCGCCGGGCCCGCGGTGGCGGGCGGCGGGGCTCACCTCTGGAAGACGTTCCACAGGAAGGAGGGGTCGGGCAGGGGGGCGCCGCCGCCGCCGTTGGGCCGCCGGCGCGCGCCCGCCCCGTTCCCGGGGCACGGGGCGGGGACTCCGGCCGCTCCCGCCGGGAGGTGCCGCGGGCGGAGGCACCGCGGGAGGAAGCGCCGAGGCGGGGTTGCAGCACCACCTTAGGGCGGCGCGCGGGGACCCGCGCCCCGGGAGTGGCGGACCCGCCCCGGCACGAGCCGCCGCCGTCCCTCACGAAGGGTCCGGCAAGGGCAGGAGCCGTCCCTGTGACCGATCGCTGCGGCGTCCCCGCTCAGGGGAGCTGGCGTGTCCTGAGGGGAAGGAGCGTAAGTTTAACATCCGAGAGGCGCCTCTGCACCATCGCTGGGAGGAAGAAGGGATACAGAGGGAAACAAAGCCCGCTGAACAGATTCCCTTACACAAAGTGAGGATTAAAGCACGCAGGGAAAGAATTTCAGGGACAGGACGGGATTAGAGTACAAGGCAAATTAGCATCACCTCACTAATCTTTAACTGAATTCTTTACTGAGGGCTGAACACATCCCTCTAGAAAACAGTCGTTCCCCTCCCTGTACCTACAATTTCTAGGCAGAGTGCACAGTCCCATGGGACCCAGGCACCTCCTGTGCTAAAATCCCTCAAGCACAGAGAGAACAAGATGATGCTCTACCGAACCATCTCTGGGGACACTGTCCCTGTGACTGCAGAGAGTCACAATCTCAGATCCATCCTTTATCCAAACTGCTGACGTGTACATACCTCTTCTGGGGTACAGAGGAGCTGGGGACAGGGCTGGAACGACACAAGGCCTGGGTGGCCACAGGCCTAAGGCGTTAGGTACACTAACTCCAGAATGCTGGATTAAAACAGTGTAGGCTTGTGTCTTCCTTGTGCTTAGCTCTGGTCAGGTACCAAGAGATAATGCCTTAAATGTGTCCTTCATCAAGGAATTTTGAATCCATCATTGTCTAATAATATTTTATAATTAGATTAATCTGAAAATACTGTGGAAATACAACCCAGTATCTTGTGTTTTCAGAAAACTATTAAATCCAATTTTTATTCACACTTAAAACAACAACAAAAAAGATTTACATGCTCTGTAAATCTACAAGGATGCAAAGAATCATAGCTGAACATCGGAATGGTTTAAAATTTTATTGAACTGGTGTGCTTTATGTGCTGTTTTTTAGTGAATCAGTGAAAAAAAATGGTACCTTATGTCTTTATTTATTTATTCAACCTATAATCAAATTGCACTGTAGCAATTTCAATCAGTCCTTTAAGTCAGGAAACTGATTTCATAATTAAGTTTTCTGCAATAAACTATTTTACACCAAAGTAAGTACATACACAAAATATAATGTGAAAGTGGATTGACATTAACACTGAATGCAGTGCCATATAAAGACCGTTCTAAAGGAGTCTGCTTAGGCATTGTATGTGATGTATGTTAGTATATCCAGCACTAATACAGCTCTGCAGGTTTTGGTATAAATATCTTTATATAGCATTGCAGTGCACTGTGCAAACATATTCCACAAGAAAAATGTATTTGCTGACAGCAAAACCAGCTGTGACAAACAGGTCAGTTAAAAAAAACAACCATGCCATTAAAAGCGTCATTCTTCAAACATGACCTTTAATCCTTCTTTCAGGTATCTTGCATTTCCTCACGTCCAAGTCTTCAGAAAGAAATATGCCCAGCAAGTATCAATGTATATTGAACTTCACTCAAAATAACGTTGCCAAATTTGCCCACAAATATTTCAAACCCGTTGATCCCAGAGCAGTAATGACACACAAACACAGAGTTGTCATTTACTTCAGAAGTTTTGGCACAGTGAGAGTAGGAACTGTAATTTCTTTAAAAATTGGCACATAGTTTGGATTCGGTTGGCTTGGACCTTGATCCAAAGTTTCAATGATAGTCTGCTTCATATCTCTGCTGGCATCGCCTCTCACTGTCAGCAAAGCTGCAATGTGGTCATCCCTGCCAAAGGAAAAGGGTAAAACTGGCATTAGGAGGCTTTGCACAAGAAAGATTTTGTCAAAACCAGCACTTAATTGGCAATCCTTTCACTCAATTTCAGGTACTTTTTTTCCTTATACAGATCTCTGCTCACTCAGAACTGGTTTTTCCTGCTCAATATAAAGCACCGTTTTGGCTGCTTTTAGGACTCTAATACCTATTTCATTCTTCCAACACACAGAGCTGAAGTATTTTTAATAATCCTCTGCAGTACTTAAGTAGTTTTAACTTCTAGTCCAGCTCACATACATTGTACATTAGCATTACTTTCCACAAGAAAGTGGTTACATTCTAAAAGATGAAAAATATGAACACATTTACACAGTTTTAAATTTCAAAATTTGCCCAAACCCCAAGGCAATTATGATGTTATCTATCTAGATATCAAATCTGAGGGCAAAGAGAATTACCTGATATCTGGGTATTTACTGACTAAAGTTGAAACTTCCAGATAGAGCAGTGAAGGGTCAGTCAGCTTGATAACCTCTGCAATGGCTTCAATGATGTCACAGAGTCCTTCAGTGTCCTCTCCAGAGCCCTGCAAAAGTAAACAAAAAATATTAAAAATGCCCCAAAACAATAGCAATATGCCTCAAATCTACAAATAATCCTTGAATTAATATTTTGTCTGACAGTGCCCTTGAAATTCCCAAAAAGCTGAATTTTCAGACATTATAAAACCATGTATTTGCGAATTGTCACCATAATCCTTTTCCTTCGCTGTTCTTCATTCAGAGACCTACTCTGAGAATATCAGTGAAGAAAGTAGTGTCCTACAAACGACATGTTGTATTTATCCACATGCTGATACATTCTAGTCTTCAACTTTGGGTAATTATGAGCATAAATATTAGGAATAACTGACATGAAAGCCCCGATCTCTCCTGAAACATTTCTTCAAAACTTGCCCTCTGCTAAATTCCTTCAAGTCATTTGGCCACCAAAGCAGCTTTCAGCAACTGATTGATTGAACTGTATCTATTTAAACTGGACTATTTTAGTATTCTTAATTCAAGGTCATCTGGTTCTGCCAATCAGGTATGGTTTGTTTCCTTTATTCCACAACCTCTTCCATCAACTACCCCAGTTTTTCAAGCTTTCTTTCTTAGCATTATTTTTTTGCATTTTGTCATCTGTTGGCCCTAGGAGCTGTCTTGAAGATCCCTGTTCCTTATGCAGTTAAAACTTTTACACCTGTCTTGTACATTGATTTTCAAATACCTGTTTTAGCCTGTCTTTTCTATTTCTACTGGACTTTAAATGGGGTCAATATACTCGTCTTATTGATCCAAATGAATACTCTGGATGCTCCTTACTTAATAAGTAATGGCAGCTGTTTGATGCCTTTCGTCTGGCCAGGAAAAGCAAAGACTTTTTTTTAAACTTTTTTTTTTTTCCACTTACTTCTGTGAATTCAGGGTACCTACCCTCAGAGGCCATTCAAATAGTTTTTTTTTTTTTTCCCCACTTATTTCTATGAATTCAGGGTACCTACCTCTCAGAGGCCATTCAAATATTCAGCTGCAGAGAGCTGTATAGGCACAAAGCAATAGAAACTGGTGCTCAGGAATTTCAGCAGCTGGTCTGGGAGTTCAGAATCTCCATCTGTGCCCTCACCTGGCATCTTTGATATCCCCAAGTCACTCAACATTTTGGAGACATGGAGATTTAACTCTAGCCATTTCCCCCAAGCAATAAACATGTGTGGTTATTGTAAACTGCCAGGTTAACAGCACTACCCAAAGCAAATACATACAGCTGCAAGCTTCTTGAACAAAAATCTGAACTGTTCTGCTTCTTTGATCATTCTTTCTGCACCCTCTTTTCTCTCTTCTGCATTCTTGAAAGATATACGTTTTAGCATGATTGCTCTGATGTATTCCACAACTACTCGCCGATGGGCCTCAAGAGTCATTGTCTGAAAGAAATGGAAAAGGTGGTGGGTTATGCCAGTGACACCTGCAGATGTAGCCATTATTTTTAGGCTTTGAACTGTGTATTTCCACTTAAACACCAGTATACAATTTTTGCTAATATAGATTGAGTGGTTTTAGATTTTCACAGTGCTAACAGAAATGAAAATCTCTCCTTTCCTAATGATGAGCCAAGAAGCAACAAACCCAATACATCTTTAATAATATGTCTGAGTTTTTTTGAAGAGCACCAAAGAACAATCACTTTCTCAGATCTTCCTTGACTGATTTGCTGTTCTGCACTTGTCTTTTTATGGGAAATATCTACTGGTATGTGGATGAAGCATCTGGTATTGGTGCAAGAGTTATGCTGAGGTTTGGAAATAAGGAACAAAACTAAAACCCCAAAACCTTTTCATGCTTATTTTTCAACAGGAATGTAAGCAGAGTCCCTAAATCCCACAAGTCCTCAGGTATTTTTTCTTCCCCTTAAGCATGGTGGCAAAGTTACTTACGATTAAGAAAAAGCTGGCATAACAGGTAGTTGCAAACTTTTTATCACGTTTTATTAGTAGTATGATCCAACTTTAGTTTCAAGTTGTTATTGAAACATGTTCTTCAGTCAAAATTTGAATAAAAGGTTTCAGGAAAGAGAGAAAAAAGGAAAAAAAAAAAAAAAAAAGAGGGAAAAAACAACAGATTGCAAAGTATTGGAAGTCACAACCCTGATCCAGAACACAGAAAATGCAGTTTCAAGTTCTGCTCTCAAGAGTCTGCAGAAGTATCAGTTAGGCGGTTGCTCAGGGATGGCTTCTCTTGTGTTGGTGGAATTGATGCAGTTACACAAAGGAAAATGAACTGCACAGAACAGACTGTGGGGGGCTGACATGTATGGCCCACCCTGCTGGAGAGGAACTGAGAAACAGCTCCACTAGCTGAGAACACTCCACAAGAGCCAACAGTGGTACGGTACAGCATTTAACTACACACGAAGAAAACAGTAAAGCAGAATGCCTTAGATCCTGATTTCCTCTGTTTCAGAACTCTGTCCTTCCTATTGGGCTACACTCTTCTTGGAGGTGCTCTGTTCATGTGGCTTTTAAAAACTGTACTTTCAAAACAGGGTTATCCAAGAATACTTTAAAGCCTGAAAAAATCCCATCTCAAATCAGGGAAACAAAAACATGGTCCAGCCTGTGCTAGAACATATGGCATCTTTTATGGGAGATTTTTTTGTGCTGGGAGACAGTGGAAAAGTAGGTATGTTGAATGCCAAAGTATCTGCTTGTAAGCTTCTTTCCCACAAGGTGGCAATAAATGCTACATGATGAAACATATGTGATTGCAGAGGTTGGTATTAACACCTCAAAAGTCATGCCAAGCAGTCCTACCTCACAGTAACAAACTAAATCTGGAAAAGAAAGCTGTTCCATGGATATAGAGTAATTCTGAGACTGACCTAACTCATTTTGTGCACTTTTTCTGGACTGAAAGTAAAATTACTTACATAATAAGGCCTCTAGGATCTGCAAATACTTAAGGTTAAAAGGTCATCAGAGAAACTCAGACATTCCCTTTATCACTTTGAGAATTAAGGTAAAAAAGAATAAGTGTATAATTTGGAGACTATCTTTTAAGCCCTTCTAAGAGCTTCTTCAAAGACCTCACCTAAATACAAATCTTGCTAGCTTCTATTAGGTTCATAAGTGTTAGACAATCATTTAACGCTGTCTTGTTACATGAACCTGCCTTTAATCTTCCACATAATTGTATTTGTTTCCATCAGTAGAGAAATTCAGATATCCTTTGATAGACCAGAGGGAAGAAAAATCCTAACCTGGCACATTTACTGTTGTAAGAGCACTTGAAATGTAGCTATGCATTTGTTAACCCTTATGGCACAAAATTCACTCTGCTTAATTGTACATATTAAAACTAGGAGTTTCTTGATGTGCATTTATAAAAAAATGTAATTACAGACCAGGAAAACTAGTTTCAGGAGAGCTAATTTTATCTGACTACAAACTTCTGAGAAGAGGTAGAAAAGTACAAATTGGTAAAAATATCTAGTAACATGCCAAGAAGTTTCCTGGACTAAATACTACAACTTTGATCTGTCTTTGACAATATTATATGCCTGTGAACAAAAAAAAAAAAAGTAGATTCAGATTTCTGCAGTATGACGATGAACATTTTTTCCTTTCCAGTAATGAATCGATTCCAATTTCTGAATTTCAGTTCTGAATTCCATGTGGTGTTCAGAAATTCCAAATCAACATGATGCTCAGAGTATATTAACAAGGTATCACTGAATATTTTGCACCTACCTTTTTGTAAGGCTTTTTAATTCTTGCGAAGTCATTGAAATAATCCTCTACAGTGACACAGATAGTCCCTACTGCATTGGACCCCATCAGCCACTTCTTCGTCATCAGCTCATTCAGATGGGGCTGAGAAGGTGACAAAGAAGAGGTCAGATCAGGTTTTTGACAATTTCATCAGATCAGTGCAGTTACTAAAAAATGGGGGACAATTTTAAGTGTTGTCAATTTCTAAACTATGCTTCTCCCACATCCTTCCTCATGTGAGCCACTCAAGGTATTTGTATTAGTTCAAAATTTTATTACAAATCTATCAAGTCTCAGAGCATCTCTCTTCACCGTTTCCTGCTGTTTCTCTAATTGCCTTGTTTCCCTCCCCACACTCCCAATTTCTTTAAAGTAGTAATTCTTTTCCCCGAGGGATTCTATACAAGAAGCTAGAATTCCTAAACATGGAAATCTACCAGACAGAAAGGGGCCCACTGTTAGAATCAATTAAATATATTAATTACAGGTGAACTGTACCTGCAAAGGCAACTTAATATCAGCAGCAATTTCCCAAATAATACAACTCAACAACATAAGACTAAGTACATCTGCTAGAAAATATTAATTATATACAAAGCACCTGACTTAAGTCATCCCATGAAACCTCATTAAGCAACCTTCCAGTCTCCTACATGCAAACTATACCAATGAAGAACAATACTAATGTTTACTGACCCTTTGCTAGCCCATATATAAAAACCACATATTTTATATATTTAGCAATCAAAAGGCTCCACAACTACTTAATTCTGAATTTTTTTTTTCTTTATGAAGAGTACTTCTGGGTTTTTTGAGGAAACAAGTTCCAACCTCTAAATCCATGAAGACTTCATCTAGCAGGCTAGAGCAGCCTTCTTTAGCAATGATGTCTAAAGTTGCATCCATGTTTGCATGACTGATTGACAAGGTGTCTTCCATGTCACTTTTCAAGTATTTTCTTTTCAGACTGATGATGGACTCTCTGTGATGGGGGAAAATGGGGGGGAAAAAAAGGGTTTTCATCACCCACTGATGCTCAATTGCACTACTATTAAATTTTTGGAGTACATACATGGAAGAAGACACAGGACAGTTATTTTTGCAAGGGGAAACAATGCCTCCTACTTGGGAAGCCTTAATTTATTCTCCAGCATGATTTTGGAGTGGTCAGTGTAGATTACATGTGTGTTGGTAGCAAATTGCTAATGATGAGTAGACCTGCAAGTGGCAGCAGATCCAGCTGAACAGGCAGTTGGATTGCTCATCACTGAAACATGAGCTACATTCTGATACGCTTCACAGAAGGTCTGCCTTTACTTTTCTCCAGTTCAGTTCACCTTGATCACATTGCTTGAAGGTGATCTGTGGGAGAAGATTGCAGGACCCAGACAAACTAACTGAAATGACCTTTTCCAAATCTGGAAGCTAAAGATAAATGTTTCTGTGGCAATGAAATTTTCATTGGTGAGGGGTAATGGCTTGGCTTGTCAAAGGCAAAAGCAATCACAATACCTGCCTCTCAAAACAGCACTACCTTTAAATTTGTTGCCTTTGTTTAGTCAGCCAAACCTACTAATTAGTTTACTATTAAGTTTATTCAGTTAACTACTGGTTAACTGAAACTCGCTTTGCATACAGAAGAGAAGGTTCTAGGAAGAGGGAGTATTACAACTGAAACATCAATAGCTGTTTTTCTCTCCCAGTACTGCAAGAACATGCAGACTTACTTGAAGGTTTGACAGTTGTTGATGACTGCAATCATGTACTGAACGTAGCACTGAGGATACTGACGATTTTTAAGATGATCTTCTTTATACAATTGTGCTTCATCTTTGTACCTGTAACACATGAAAGGAATGACATTAAACAGACACAAATCTGCAAGAACTCAAATACACCCATAGGACCAAATGCTTCATAAGGGTATGAAGGTATTTAGAAGTATTTTATAAAGAGTGTGTTGCTCGTGTGATGTTTAGTCCTTCTCTTCTGGGCAGAATCCAGCCAAGGAGGTGTTTTCTCTCTTCCTTTACAGAAACTGGTATGAATTTGAGATATAAAAGAAAGCAGAACTAACTCAAAAAATTAAGAGCTGTTTGCAGACAGGAAATGAAAGTGCCACTCACCAGCACAGAAGAACTTCTGCAGTGAAACTGGGGAAGGGAAGAAAGGAAGTAAAGGAAAGAGAAGAAAACCCTGGCTGGCATGAATGTGACAGGACAAAGACAAAGCAAAAAAGAAACACCCAAACAAAAAAACAAGCTTTGGAACTGTAGGAACAAAGAGAGACTGTGGTAGGATAAAGCATTTGTATTTTAAACATTATGTTACCTGGTTAGAAATGAATTCATTTGCTGAAGACATAGAATGAGTACCTTTGTTTTCAAATCTTCATTTATCTGAGCAGCCACCTGAAGATTCTGCTCAAACATCTAAGACAAAAATAATTTAATTATAAAGAGAGGCCTTTATCAGTGGTAAAACAAAGACAGAACTCCTGTCTTGAAGTCTGGAGATTCTCACTGGCACCAAACCAAAAGCCACTATTTTCACAAGCATTAATTCATGTATTACTGGCAACCATTAATGCATGCTGCAGTGTTCTCCTGATACTGAAAACAGCTGCATTTTTAATTCAGCAAAACAGTACTTAATCTCTTTAATTCAGTAGTGCTTTGGCTTTACAGTGTATCAAAGTTCTAGGGTCAGCTCCTGCAGTTAGTAATGAATAACACTACAACTGAAATTCCTTTGCTTCTCTCATATATGAAAGCAGTGAGCTCGCAACAGTGAAGTAAAGGAGCCTCTAAACTTTAGAAACAAAAGCAGGTACAAGATCTAGGTGACTTACAGGCAACTATGTTTGAGAGGAGACAAACTAGAAAGAAAGGATTCAAAACCAGGTGGCAACATGAGCTGCTTCTATGCTAAGATGATTTTGAAAATTTCACTGCTACATGCATCTCAGCACTGCAATCCTTCTCAGTACAACACTAGAGCCAATAATCAGCCACCAGTTTCTTCGACATCACACACTTTCTGAAAATGATTAGATGAAGTAAACCTTGGCACTAATACAAATGTGAAAGAATGTGGCAAAAATCCTGGTATAAGGTGGGAAAAAAGTGGGAAACAAATGCAGGAAGAAGAGATAATCTATCTTTCATTGAAGGTACCTAACACAATTATTTATAAAGAAAAATTAGAAAGTGAGCATAATAAGCTGACATTTTACTGGTTGATAAAGATCACTTTCAAAACTTTCCAGTATCGACAACAGGGTGGTGCAGGTTTGGGTATTTTTGTAGCTTTTTTTAAAGGATTTTAGAAACAGCCTTATCTTTTCTGGTTTTAACTTGGACAGGCATTCATGTTAACTGAAGTAGTGTTTAAAACAGCAACAGTTTCAACCTTCAATGGATCTCTTTATTCTAGTATTAAGGTGTTTGCATATAATGAGTAATTTATAGTAATAAATACATGCCTAACTACCTCAGCACCATATTAACAAACAGCCAAACTCAGCACTATATTGACAAAAACAGTTCTAATAAGTCACATATCATCTGGTTGGTTTATACTATGGCCTTACATCAAGAGACCTAAATAAAAGCAGCTCACTAAATACAAATATCAACTAAAAATATGTTTCTAATCTACACATAAAAAAGAACTATGTCTTTAAGCATTGAAGTAAAATGTTAACAAAAACCTTCAAAGAAACAACCCCTTCAACTAACAGCTCTACAGGGAAAAAAACCCTCAATACACTTCAAAACACACAGAAACAATAGTATTCTAGAAAATTTGGCTTCCCTCTATTCCTCCAAATCCATGTACTGCTTCTGTAGATTTTCTAGAATAAACAAGTTGTCTTATACCTGAAAAACAATAGCTGGGAGTGTAGTCTGATAGTACCCATCTTGATCTGCTTCTGGTTCAGTTTCTTTTATCCAGTCTTTTTTATCCGTCTCCAGTGCTTTTCGCAGCCAGCCAATGATGTTAGACTTCATTTAATAAAGCAGCCAAGAGAAAGAAAAGATTTAATTCAATACAACAGAACCCTCTGCTACAATATCTACAATAGCAGTCATTTCCATAATGAGGAGTGGCATAGGAACAGATAATGCTGACCACTCTTGCCAGTCCTACAGGATACAGGTAACATAAAATTTGCATTGACAAAGACAAAGGTTAGAACTGGAACACAAGTGGTGTAGTTTGAAGCTTTGGCACATTTTGAAAGGGGAGTGCTCCTAACACAAAGGGCAGGTCAGTTTGTCAGAATCAACATGTTTACTAATTTTGGAAGAATTTATTAAGGCTCAGGCTTTAGGTTTCAAACAAAATTTTTCCCCAGCTGAAAAAACAAGAGTAATTCTTGATGTAGGATAAATAGCACATATCTGCCTGTACTTCCTTTTACACCTAGGTTTTAGGAAACTGGTGCCTGTTACTGCTGGGTACAAAACCCAGGATTAGATTAAATGGCTTGTGTTTCTTGGAACACAAGTGCTGCAGAACAGAAACGGATACAATGGCTGGCTCTCCTCCCATCTGCCCAGCACATTGTTCAGCACACAGACATTAGGAACAAATGGGTTTAGAAGGAGATTAAGCCAGTTTTCTGCACGACACATACCACAGACCTATTCACAAGAGTAAAGACCAGCATGTTTGCTAAATATGTAATTGGATTATTTGATTTCTGTCCTGCTTGGGTTAAAGATTTCTGCCTCTTTTCTGCTTTGTTTACCTTTGCTTAAAACCTGTAGTAATATAAATGTTTGTACCTCTTTCCAACATGTTACAGGTATTTCCAACATGTTACTGCGCCCTACCATGCAAAATTACACATGACCAGCAGGCACAAAGAGAAAGGTCATAAAGGTCCATACAGTACCCTCTTTAATTGTGTGAAACAAGGCACTACCTTTCTTCCTCATAAGCATGGAATTGCTCTAATGAGACATGACTTGCATGACTTAATATTTTAAGCCAGCAGCCCAGGGGACTTTTTTCACCTTAAGATCAGCATTTACAAGGACTTTTTTTCAAGCTAATGTAATTGGAAAAATAATATGCTAGAAATCTGTTAAAATCTATTAAGTATTTTATTTCTCATGACATTATATAGATGTAAACTTCAGTAATTAAGTTGGTAGTCCCAATTACTTGTACTTAGCTCTGCAGAACTAGCAACATTGTGTTTAAAACCACTTTTAAACAACATCAAAAGAAATAAGGTAGAAGTAGGTATTCCACTATTTTCTGCCTTAAAAGAAAAACAAAGCCAAAAATCAAAACCAGAAAAAAGAAAGCCACTCTTTAACAGAGTAGCAACTTTGTTTTATTTATATTTATAAATAAAATAAAGCAACTTTCTATACATAATAGTTTTCAGTAGGTTGGGAAAAAACAATTCTAAAAAAACAACATAGGTTTATTTTTTCATTCTAAATGAAGACAAAATTAGTTCAAAGGCATTTTCTGAGTCAAGGCAAAAGTAACTTGAGAAAACAAACCAATGTGCTTTTCGTCCCAAAGCTAAGTGCAGAAAAATAAACTTGCATAAAGGTCCTAATAAAGCTAATGGGAAGCAGAGCCTCTAGTGACAACTTCCTTGAGTGATTACAGGGTTGGTTCATATTATTGTGATGAGTACAAAGTCCAAGTAGTTGCTGTTGCTGGACATGTTTTAGTAGCTGACACATTCAAAGAAGCACAAAAATTTCTCTTCTCATCTTGGCAGAGCTCCTAAAGTTAGGAGAAGTAGGAATTCATTGGATAATTTAAGAACAGCAAGTCCAAAGGTACAACTACCCAAATATCTACTCCTGGAGAAAATTAGTGGATCTGACAATCACATAATGCTTGCTTTGCCAAGAAGTCCACCAGTGTCTAGTGACTCTTATGATAACAAAGAAGCAGTGCCTTTATATTTAAGATACACTTGAAATGGCATCTACAAAAGGAAATTATGCTCATGCAGCTAACAGGCATGAAAGGAAAAAGGCTGTTAAAAGAATCAAACTGGAAAACATGAACATCCTGATTACCTTGAAAAGATCACATCTGCATCAAATGTTGATGTAGCTACTATGGGGAACAAACTGCCTACGGTGTCTTTTTAAGTGCTAACATACCAGCATTATGGATTTTGGCACATGAAGACTGGAATTCCTTCCTTTCTAATAAATTATTATTAATAGTCTGTAAAGTGTAACTACTCCTTGAAATGTTATTATTTACATATATAAAATCATCTGATTATGGCTTTATTAAGAAATTTACACATAGGATATGAACATTTTCATAGAAGTGATGGTGTTGGATTCACATTTGTCACAGTTTTCTCTGATGGAGGAGCAGCACTGAGGTACTAATGAAGACAAACTCATCTAAATGTGCCTTTGCACTGTTATTACTCACAGTGAGTGTTGACATATACTTGCTGAGAAGCTGGTCTACCACATTTTGTGAAATCAGAGCATCCAGAGAATTTACATCCACTTCAGGAGACAGTTCTGAATTTCCCATCATCTCTGCACTGAATAAAAAAGAAAAAAAAAACATAATAAAACATTTCAGATTAATAAAGAAAAATGAGATAAAAATTTAAAAACTAAAGAACTATGCAACAACTTCTGTATGTTCACTGTAAAGGGCAATTTTCAATACCTACACATTTCAAAAGGTTTTGAATAGCAAGTGCAACAATAAATGCATTTACAAGAAATGTAAATAAAACTATATGAATGAAAGAACAGAATGTAAAAGCTACAGCCCAGGATATAATAAAAAGTATTACAGACATTTAAATATACAACCTTTCCTTGCATTCCTTACTTTTATGTACAAGAAGTAATGATTACTTGCAATGAAATAAAAGCCAACTGCTTCAGCCTGTGGGCTCTTTGTAGGGGACATTTTTATGCATCTTTTAAATTTCAGAGGTGATGACAGACAATTAATACATTTTGAATTTTAGAACAGTGAAGATTAGTGACAAGTATGAATTACTGTCCTCAGAAGAGCTTCTGTTTTGGTACTTGTATCATATCCATGTAAAAATTAAAATATATTAAAAGAAAAGCTACCTATGCTTCCTATCTTGGTAAAGAATATAGCTAATCTAAGAGGAAGAAGCATCTTGCAAGACAAATCAAAGGTGCACTTCATGGGTACTGTATAAGAGCAATTGCTTGCGAAGAAAAGTTTTTGATTTTATAGGATTTAAAAGAAAGTAAAGCAAAATATTTTGACAAGGATTATACAAAATTAATATTTTACTGTGACATTTTGCATCTATATAAGATCATAAAATGACTGGCTTGTGTAATCAAAAAATCCCCAAAGCTATGCCAAAGCACAACATGGCAAAAACTCTTAATATTTCATGCTCAAAAAAATCAATAAGTCAAACCCACGCTCTTCAGAGAGTGCTTTAATAACAGCTGATGGAAATATATTAATCATAATAATATAAATTGTTTCACATTCCATTTATAGTGTGCTTTTCAGAAGCAAAGCTAAAAATTCTCTATTTGCAGAGGCTACTATAAAAACAAATGGCAACTTAAATTCCTAAACAAGTGTCCAGTTTGTATAGTTCTGCAAATTGAAGTTGTTCTCTGGGTACATGCAGGGAGTCAGCACAGTGCTGCTTCCACTTCCTAGAAAAAATAAATCTCAAAGCACCGAAAATACCCACTATGGCTACCAACGTAAAATACCAAAATTCTTGTATTTGAAGCCATAAAAGCTACTGTGACTGAACATCCTACACAAATAGCATCTTCTTGGCTTGTAAGAAAAGAGGTTGAAATTATTTTAGGTGGCTCAGTCTATTGAGAAAACTAAATTCCATTCTGTTGCTGTTTACAGAAAGAACACGTAATAGCAGGACCTGCTCTAGGCTGATTTAGAGGAAACGTGAGAAGCTGTTTACAGCACTGTGCCATGTCAGAAAATATTTCTAGCCTCATTATACATCATTATCCCTGTTCACAAGGCCACAGAGACATAAACCTTTTCTCAAAGCACATCACCTGAAACCCCAAACCAAAGACCAAAAGCTTCTACCTCTGGCCCACAACATAACAATTCTTCCTACACACAATTTCTCTTTCCTGATTGTCACAACCAAGTGCTCAGGGGAAAAGAAGCGACAGACAACCTCTTACAAGTGGCACAAGACTTCTAAGTGTTGGGAAGTTACTTACCTCCAACAAGAAGTTTATAATCAAGTTTAAATTTCAAACATAACTGTAGTATTTGGAAAGTATCATTTTATGAAGCTTCTATTCTGCCACAAATCCTGCTCTATCTGGTGAAGAGAGATACTGTCTCCAGAGACAGCACCCAGCCATAAGTATAGTAGTATCCCTTCTGTTCCTTAAAGTGAGCACTGTTGCCACTGTCTGTATCAATCCTGGCAAACTCCTAGAAGTTTTGTCAACACGTGATCAGTGTCTCATAAAATGATGCTATGAATATGAGCATCAGGATCTTACAAGACTTGTAATTTTCCTCAAACACATATTATAGTCCTGGTCCCAACCCAGCAAGATTTAATAATAAGAGTATGTTTCCAAAACTCTCATTGACTTAAACATGGATGAGAAACCCATCTAGCACAACAAAACTTCCACTTAAATATGAAAGGCTATTATTCCACAGCATCACTTTACTGCTGAGTTGTGAGTTGAACATATTTCTAAAAACAGGTTCTATGCAGACATGCTTTGATAAAGAAACCCCCATGATTCTTTTGTAACTCCTATGTTGCAAATATTGAAAAAAGTTGTGCATGACCTTACCAATTCATCACATGGAAAAAAAAGTCAATGCTTCTTTTCAGTCAGTGCTCTCTCATTTGGTTTGGAAGTGCAGTTTCACCATGCAAATACAGTACAAATTTATATTTTCCCTCTATTATTCAGAGTTCTCCTTCCTAATGTATGTAAACATACCCCTATGGAGAATTGTTTATTGTACTGTTAAAAGATGTCCAGCAACTATGATTTGATAAGCTCTGCAAATATTCCTGTTGAGAACTTTACTTTCCCACTCAGAAACCTGAGCTGATTTGTCTTCCCACTGTGCACTGCCAATACACAATGGCTAATTCTCATAGAATCACAGAAAATGGTTTGGGTTGGACCTTAAAGACCATCTAGTTCCAACCTGCCTGCATGGGCAAGGATGCCAGATCAGGTTGCTCAAGACCCTATCCAAGCTGGCGTGAACACTTCCAGGGATGGGGCATACCACTTCTCTGGGCAACCTGTCCCAGTAATTATCATCCTATATATAACCTTTTATTGTAATATACAGGAACACAAGTCCTGTACTGCCCTCTTGGGTTTTTTTTTTGGAGAAGAGAGAAAGTCAAAGTCTTAATTTTTTTCCTTCATGGTACTTCCTCTAATTTCCATCCCACTCGTTATGCAGATACACAGGGAGAAGAGCATTCTCAGATATCCTGTAGTGTGTCTACTCCTCTCAGTTTCCCTTTCTCCACAAGACTCAGCCACCAGGTGCTACAAGCCACATGACTTGCTTCAGCAGGATATGTTTGCTTTGTAAATAGAAATAACACTGGCTTTGCTCCCTGCCTCTGCCCTTCCAATGACGGAACACACAGATGTAGAGCTTTAGTTCTGAATTGTCTAACTCAGTAACAATCTACTCTGCTTTCTGGGGGAAGGTAGAAGGGCAGTTTTAAGACCAAGAATTGCCTTACTGGAACAAAAGCCCCAGGACACAAATGAAGAGCCTGAGAGCAGGATTTCTGCCAAGGTCATGCGTGAGAAGGACTCACATCTCTGATTTTCATTCATTGTAGAGTTATTCCTCTGGCCTTCAAAAGAAGAAAAGGCCAATTAACTCAGCTGCTTATTAGTGGCTGCATCTCTCTTATACCCTGCATGGGTATCTAAGTATGCACAAGTGGGTGCTCCTGATTCTTCCTTGCAGGGATGAAAAACCAGGAGGACTTTGCAGTGCAGAGTAAAGCACAGAGTGCTGAACACAAACCTGAAAGCTGGTTATGAGAACTCCCCAGAGCAGTATTATCTCCTACCTATGTGCTTTATGGCACTACACTCTAAACCCACCAAGTGTCTAAACTTGTTGCATTAGTGATACTGAAGAACTGAAGACATCAAAAGTACACACAGCGCAGAGCCTGGGTCAATGCCAGCTATTCAGAACAGGATTACAGTCATGAGCCATAGAAAGGCTAGCAGCACTTTTTCCCAAACAAATCAGTCGCTCTAGTAACTACACACCAGCAAAAACTAAACAGTTGCCATTTGAGCTGTTTCTACCTAGAAAATGAAAAAAAAAAAAGCAACTAACCCTCCACAATGCTTAAGTTATCCCAACAAATCAGACAAATCAAATAAATAAGCATAAGTCTATCATAGGAAACAACCTGTAAGCAGAAATTCTTCTAAATAAAAAAATCATCACAGTTTTAAGAGAAAACCTAAAGGAAGTTACAACATTCTTTCCATTTAACAGTAATGAGGCAACTGAAGCAGTCCCACCCCCCTAGAAGAGAACAATAGAAAGTTAATAATCATACAGATCTTCCGGGGCTGTGGCCACAACAAACATTTTGTTTCACACACGAGCTCTCAGTCTCCTGTTCTTCCCAATATTTCACCAGACTAGTACACAAATACGAGGTGGCTGTAGCTTCATGCACGTCTTTAACTAACTGCATTAAAATTTTAAGCAACTCAAAATTACATATTATAAAATACAAACAAGTTTTAAGGAGCAACTTCCAGGAAGCAAAATGTGTAATGAATAGTAAAGAACTTGATAGTTTGATATTATTCTTTTTTTCTGTTTTATCTTTTTGTATGTTAATTGATATGCAGATATTAGCCCAAACTGTGTTTTGCATGTCTTCTTTTTGCATTCCTCCTCCTATTGCTAACAGAGAGGATAAGGGGGCCTTACCTAGTGTATGTATTCAAAACCCAGCTTAGAAGGCTAACGATCTCATTTGCTTCCAGATCCTCTGCAGCAAGTTCTTGCATTCGTGTGGCCAAAGCTTGATGGTACATGTTTAGCAACCTGTTGAAAATGTCATAATGGGGAGGAAAGCACTGATCCAGCAGGGTCTTGGCCACGAGCAGGTCATCAAGGACGTATTTACGTATGATTTCGAGATGCCGCACAAGCCACATTTTGTCAGATTCTCTGGTGTCTGCCTGAGTGCCTTCAATCCGCGTGCTCACAGTTCTCTCCAAAATATTGAACATTTTTTCTTTCCACTTCTTTGGTCTGCCAGGAGGTATAAATCCAGTCTGTTTTTTTCTGTCTAACATGCGCCTGTCAATTTTCTCCTCCCTCTCAATTATCCTCACAACAGAGACAAGCAAGGTTGGATCTCGACGGACCGTAACAAGAGATCTTTGAACCACCATCCAAAGCTGCTTTGCCAATTCCTCAGACAGTTTCTGCATATCCCCAAAGTATGTGTGGATGAGGTTCATGTCATGTGTGTTTTTGCTGTCCATGCGATACTGCTCATACATCAGGTCATCACGAGAACACTCCAAATCCATCAGTTTCCGGTGAGCCTGCAGAAGCTCCCCTCGCTCAATCAGGTCGTGGGTCTCCCTGACTATCTCTGGAACTGAAAGGCAGGCAAAGACAAAGAAAAATGACATACAGTACAACACTGCTGTCAAAATACAAACAATTAATACAAGACAATAAAAGTACTAGGAAAAAAGCTGAAGAATGGCTGTAGTAATTATTTTTAGATATTCAGAAGGAAAAAAAATTTAAATATTCAAAAATTATTAGTAAATGTTCCGTATCCATTTTTGATCAGTGTCTAAACAAAGATCATGGTGCCAACACAATTTTCTCTTTCCCTTCTGATGCCAAAAAATAAATAAATGAATCCTGGAAAGTCTATGAAACAAACTGCAATGCTGGCATTCTTATACATTACATAAAAGGTTTTTAACTTGCCTGACTAAAAGTCACTCACTTCGTTGAACCTGAGGCTGCATAAACCCAACAAACGCCAAGTTTTACCTTGTTGAACAGTTTTTGCCTGCTTAAGGCACAAATGAAGGATAGGAATAATTACCTATGCTGCTAAAATACTTAGAAGATATTTTGCCTATTTTTTTTCAGTATTTGAGGAATCCTACAGATGAAGATTAGGATCCTGTGGGGGAATAACTGAAAAATCACGTCAGAAAAATCTGTCACTGCAAAAAAAGCAGCTCGTGATAAAACTGGCAGCTCACAAAAAGTTCTAATAATTGTATGTAACTGTCTTTTCAATCATGATAAAAACTACTTTGTTTATAAAACATTTGATCATCTCTGAGCAAAACAACTAAACTGTTTAACAGCTCCAGGGGGAGATGCTTCATACTAAAAACCTCTCAGAAAGCCTCAAAAGGTTTATTGTCTCAGTTGCATTCATCTGAGTAAAACAAAACAATACCCCCAAAACAACTCCACATTGGAACATGGATAATTTTACTGTTCTTTGTTTTTAATTGCTAGACATTGCATATAAACACTTTTCTTTAAGTAACACACTGTATCTGATACTATAGAGGTTAGGTACACACAGAGAGTAAACTAATCAACTCGGTATGGGCTGGGAAGTGATTTTGCTTTATAGGTATACTTTGTGTATTAATATCAGAACATAAAAGGAGAAAAAATACTGTTTAAATAAAATCAAATTAGTCAGATAGGTTTAGTCCCTGTTATAGGGGTAAGATACTGAAAATTATTCATAAGTAGAGAAGTCCTGGCAAGGAACTCACCGTGACTCAAGATGGAATGCAGTGGCCATTCCATCACAGCTACACAAAGTGACGCAGGTAATCACATTTTCTTTATCTTCACAGTATGCATTTTATTACATTAATCTTATTTCATTTTGCAAACTCTCACAGATGTACAGTGGTACAAAATGTTTTTGCCTCCTAAAATAATTTCGTATTCTTTGTACCCAACAGGCCCGCTGTAGGTGTCCAGCTCAGGTGGCAATACACCAGAACTTTATAAATATTCTTGCTGTACTTGTTGCTTCCATATTTCAGTCTTTTATACTAAACATGTTATCCCAGCTAATGATTGCTTGAAAGAAATTTCTTTGTGAGTTGTGTGTGATGGCCAGACTAGAAGTTTTTACAGCACAACTTAGTCTTCATCTATATTAGATGTTTACCACCTACTTCCCTGTATGTGATGTGTAGGTCATTCTTCCTTAACTCTTCGTTTCCAGTGAAATTTAAAGCTCTCAACATTACTTGACAACCTTACAGCTGTTAGCACCATATCAAAATGTTTTCAGTATGCGATGGATTATGTAACGAACAGTAGATTACCTGAAAATATATTCTTGAGATTTTCTACAGCAGCTGCCAGTTGGCTGTGTTGCACTACAGCATCCTTAACATCCTTGAGGTTTTCTATAGTATTGATGCTCTGTCTCCAGTCCTTATTGACATCTATCAAAGACTGTTGAATGTCCTTCACATCATTCAGTGCATTGTGCAGTTGGCTTAAACCTGTTCGTACTCCATCTAACTGTGACTGTATTGCTGCCTTAAATATAAAAAGACAGAGCCCATATTAATCTTCAGAAGTTTCATATTTTCAACATTTCGCAAGATTTAATTTTCATTTCAGTATCTAACATTTTCAGCAGAAAAGAAAAGCAAATATTTTATTCATATTAATTGACTATAAGTGTGCAAGCTTGTGTGTGCACAATGTTGTGTGTACCCACATACCATTTTTTTCAAGTTCTGAAGCTGTATCCAGTTTTGAAGGACCTAGATACAATTAGTCCACCCATAAACTAACACAGGAGCTTAGGGAGATGAACTGTAAACTTTGTAATCTATATTAAACCGGGATCAAAGGAATGAGACTTCTTTACATTTCCTTCATAAATTAATTTCAAAGGGGGATATCAAAGAAAGTTGATGTTTCATCAGAATGTTTGGTATGTGCAGATTCTCAAAAGCATTTTACTAATATAATTACAAATTTTTACTCGCAACAGAAAATGTTCTAAAAAAGCTCAAATTTAATTCTGAAATGTTAAAAAACCTCCAAAAGCTCCTGGAGGCAAAAGAAACCCCTAAAGCAATTCAGTCAAAACAAACAACAAAACCCCAAACTGAATATAATTTTCATGCTGTGAAACATCAATGACCAGACCAACAACACAACTACTAGATTATTTTAGCATAAAGACAGGTTATTGATATGGAAGTCTTGTGACAAGTGACACTTGAAATAATGACTTTTCAAAGAGGCTGTTAGGCCTGAATATTATTCAGGTGTCCAGACACTGTACAGAAAATGCATTATAGTGCATATCTGAGTGAAAGAAATTAGATCACATCCACAGCACATTTTTTAGATACATAGTTTTAAAAAGATGTGATGAAGGTGAAATCATGGGAGTGGAAAATGCAACCAGAAATAACAGGCTTCAAAAGCCAAGCAAGCTATCAGTGAAAACTCAGCTGCATAGCTCGGGAACTTGAGACAAGAAGTAAAGAAAATGAGGCACTAACCATTTTGCTAAGCTCAAAACACATTTATTTGCCAAACTTTAAAGGCCCATAAGCTTGGATAGTTGTGGAACTTGTTGTCAGACACTAGAAGCCAAAGAGGAAATCCTGGTAACTGCGAACAACATTTACTGTGTTTTAAATGTACTGGGAAAGTGCCAGAAAAATGCAGTGATTTTTAAACTTTATTTATGTACTTTCAAATTATCACATGCTGATTTTATTGATAAAAATGTATTTTCCTGGCAGTCTCAGCACAATTAAGCAGTAGTAAGGCATTTTTATACTGTTTCTATCTATAGAACTGCTGCATTAACACATTTTTCCTCTACAGGAACTGAGATAATTAGGATACTCAAACACAATCTTCTGCAGCTGACCATAAAATATTTTAGAAATCACATGATCATTAAATGTTCAATACTTCTGTTTTGATAATTTTTTCTGAGGCAGATTTTCCAAGTATTACATATTCAAATTTTTGCCTATTTATCTTTTGCAGAAACTTGATAATGTTGAAACACTCAGGGATCTCAGTTTTTTACACAAACGGACACGGAAAATTCTAAAAACAGACATCCATCCATGCTCAGTTTGTCTTCAAATAATCAGCTGGAGCCAGGGGGATGGGGTGATGGGGCAGGGAACAAAGCAAGTCCCAGCCTAGCATTGTAGACTTTGCTTCCTAAAATGCATATTCACCTTAGACTGGACTGATCATCACTGTATTAAAGAAACGAAAACAAAACTAGGCCATCCTGGGAAAAGGGCTCAAAACTTCTCTTCTCATGTTTTTTCAACATGAAGCCAGAATCCTGGCCTCCTGGTCTCCCTATGGCTCAAATCCATGATAGCACAGTAGCGAAGAATCAAAAGAGAGAGGACTCATGCATGTTTATATTCTGGAACATCCACAACCTACGAACTTCCCTAGGACATGTGTATTTATACAGAGTTTCTCCACAGAGAAGTTCTTCCATAGATTGAGTAAGAGCACAAATGAAAATGGCTGCCAACAATTATAATTTTACAGGTTCTGAAAGAGATTTCAAGCAGCTCTTCTACATTCTGGACTAAAGAACCCAAAAGCACCAGTCTACAATGCTACCTGGTGCCCTTCCACATATTCTTGCAGGGTTCTGATACCGAACCCCAAAAATACTGCTTCACTGAGTGCCAACACTCTCATACACAAAACTGATAAGTTTGATATGTTTCAAAAAAGATTTTCCTCTAAGAATTTATGTCACATGGGAAGAAATGCAGTGAGGGATTTAAGAAATGGACATAACTAAATATACAGGAGAGGATTTGGAGAGGATGTTTAGATTCACCTGAAGAAAATTATGACAAAGATGGCAGCATATCCAGTCAGAAAGAAGCACCTAACATGTTCACACTGAAAGATTTCCCATGTCTTCATTCACTCAGATGAAGCAGTAATCAATTCAGTCTGAGAAGTCAGCAATTGTAGCTGATAATCCTGATGTCTGTCTCCCCATCTTCCACACCACACACAGATACAGTTTAAATCCACAGCAAGAGTATTTCTTACATCCTCTCTGTGCTCCCATCCATTAGAGTAATTCTCATGGGAAAATCTGCACTGCTGCCCATTGCATCTCTAACCAGCACCTTTGTCAGGAATGCATCCTGAGTGGATTAAGGGGTATTGAACTTCTTTTTGGAACAGGTATTTCCGACCACCTATGGATGACTGAACTAACTTAGGGCAAACAATAGGGAAAATAGCTATAAAGTGGATTTAGGCATTTGTAAGGCTTATGAAGTTTAGTCACAATTGTCTACAGAAGCAGCCAGGCAATTGACTGTGCTCATATATTATAAATAGATCACAGTAACTAAACAGCTGATCCATTATTAATAGACTCTATATGCTTCCTGACTTAAATCTGAAAAGCCCAGTCCAAGTCACCAGAAGCATCACTTTCTATGCTACAAAAATCAACATGAAATTTGTTGTATATAAATAGCACATTATATATAAATATCAAATCTTTTCACAGTGAAAGAAAACTGGTTTTCTTCTACTTCATACAGACTCCCACAAAGGAAGAGCCATTAAATAGCTATAAGATAAACTAAGTGGAATACAAGATTAGATACCAGCGTATACCAGATACTTTGACCTGAGAAAATGTTTCCCAAAACACTTTTCTAAGACTCTACTCTGCCTGCTTAATACAGTGGTCTAAAACGACTATTGGAAAATACCAGTGAAGGAAGAAAACACAAAACTCAGTAACATACAGACAATAAACACAGGATGACTATACTCCTATTTCAGGCTAATTCCCTGTGTGTGAATGTGGAACCACTCACATGTACACATGCGAAGGAGGAGCAAAATCATGGGGTCACTTCCACAAGAGAAAAAAATGTGACATATTTTAGCTATCTTCCCTAAACCCATGTAAAAGTCAGAGGGGTAACTGACTGATCCTTTTTCAGATGCAGTAATCAATTTTTTTTTACAAGTTCAGTATTCAATCACTAAGACAAAGGTTTGTTGGCTGACAGGCCACACAGTAGAGCAGCTGTCCATGAATAAACTGCAGAAAGTACAGGACCTAAAAATACTCGAAACACTTGAATAAAACATGAGTAAGACGTACAATGTTAGTTTGCATTACTTTCAGGACACAGATTTTCTGGTTTGGATACAAAGTAAAAACTGAAGTCCCTGGTTTAAAACTATCCATCTGCCTGAAATGCAGATTAAAAAAAAAAAAAGAAAAAAGAAGAAAAAAAGAAAGTACACTCATGACACACCACAGACACTCAGGTTTATCCAACTTCTTTGTACCTTGAGTCGAGCTTCTACTGAAGCCTTCTTACGAGCTTCCCTTCTGCGATACTGCTCCACTTTATCCAGCTGATCAGGACGCTGAAGCATTCCTGCTACTCTCTGAACAGCTGTTGCAACTGCTTCCCTATCCGTTTCCTCCATGGTTGATTAGGACCTCAGAATGCCTTCATTACTTAACAGGACTGAAAAGAAATAAAACATTTTTAAAAGCCCACTTTTTTTCATTCTATGGCTATGTGACATTTCAAAGCTAACAACTGGAGAATTAACTTTGGCAATACAAGTGGTGAAACTTGACAGAAGCATCATTAAACCACATCCTAAAGAGAAGCAATTGGAATTCTACAAGAACAGCATTTAAAGGCACTTAACTCAGTCTCATTAGCTGCCCTGCAATGTTTGTCATTGCTGTTTTGGCATTTACCTTGCTCCAAGTTTGAATTAAAAAAAAAAAAAACCAAAAAAACCAAACAAAACAAAATACCACCAAAAAAACCCACCACCACAAGACAACTAAATCTTCATTACAAGAAGAGATTCTATTTAATCCAGGGGTAGGTTGGCCTATTAAAAGGGTAATAAGACAAGAATAATTGAATCTTGCAGAAAGCTCAAGCAAATGTCCTGACTCATCCTGAACTACAACTGGGTGGAGTTGAGAGAACCACAGCCCTCCTGCAGCAATAGGTCAGTTTTGCTACCAAAACTGGGGAGAAACATAGGCAGTGGAAGCTCCAAACACAGAGACTTAACTATAGAGAACTTGCATTTAGGCTTCTGATGGATAATTTTTTGATTTCCTCCTCCTGTTTTCAGTTCTTCTCACAGTATCAGTCCAGTCCATCAGGGGTGTAGGGAAAAAAATATTCAAGTATTTCACCACAGTCTCCAGCAGAATTTCCAGTGAAGCCAAACCAGTACGGGGAAAAGGTAACATCTGCTGTCCATCAAGGCAGACCTGTTCTCTCAAACTTCATTAGCCACTAATAGAAAATAGGGAGGATCAAAGATGCAATACCATGGTGTCCACAGACCTCTGAGAAATGTATCTGGAGCTCCTCATTGCTTCCAAATTATTTCCAATATTTTATGTCTTTAGCCTTGCAACCAAACCGAACATTTTAGGTTCTGCTGCCACAGCTAGAGATTATATTCTTTCATACCCATATTTTTCTTTAAAATTCAATATCTATTTTCAGAGCACTCTACATTCATAAATCCAGCACATCACTTAATCTCAGCAGAACAGTGATGTAAAGAACTGTGCAGAGTGCACCACAAAAAGAAAGTGCTCTTCCTTTTGCTGAAAGAGCAAAAGAAAGAAAACTCATGGGACAAGCGAAATTGATAAATGAAAGAAACATGGGTGGGGAGCACCCAAAAAACCCTACAAAACAACTGAAGCAAAGAAAATTGCTCAACACTCCTCAAAGGCAAACTAACGCTCCAGCCAGTCTCTGAATAATTACTACCCTGGAAACAAAACCCCCATATTTTATTGCTAAGTATGATATTCACTAGGGAATTTCTCTTTGGACAGTTTGGGTCAGATGTCCCCACTGTGCCCTCTCAATCTCTGCCCACCCCCAGCCTACTTGAGGGGAGTGGAGGGCAGATTAGAAAAAAGAGAAAGGCTTCATACTGTGCAAGCCCCCTTCAGCCACAGCCAAACACTGTGGTGTGAGCACAGTGTTTTTTGCCACAAACCCAAAACACTGTTATAGAAAAAGTTAACTACATCCCAGCCAGACTCTGTAAAGCATTAGCAAAATTCCTAATGTTATAACTTATCATGGGTAAAGAACGTTCCAGGCAAGATTTGCCTGTGAGCTCTGTAAGAGCCTAAGTCTATGTCTCAAGTTCTGTATCTCTAGTACCTTCAAGAATTACATGCATAAGTATGAACTTAGTCCAGAGTTATGTCTCCAGTGTAAATTCCTGTACTTCTTTACTACTGGCCTGGTTAACTCAAACCATGTTTGATTTCTAACTCTTCATCTAAACATGCAAGACCTATTTTCATCACTTGTATTTTGGAATCAATACTCCAGTTTCGTTTGGCTCAATCCATTTCCAAGCTATAAGGTTTCTACCTAAAACTTAAAAAAAATTATACTTTTAAATATTAATTTACTACAGAAATGATATTCTGCAGCAGAGAGCTTTATCCTGAATTACTGCCCTTATTAAAAACTCCGAATACATCCCGCAGAGTTACAACATCTTTAGCTCACACAGCCACTACCCAGGCACATGAAGGAGACCTCGTCAGCAGAATCAGAAGCCAGCACACTGTAACTAACACGTCGAGGCAGACAGGCTCTTGTAGAACCACCCAAAAAGAACAACAAACTTTAGGAAGCCGTCAATTTCATACAGAAGCTGTGAGTCAAAACTACATACATCTTCAGCGCAAAATACAGGCAGAAGTGAACAAAACTACGTCCCGAGCCGACTCGGGAAGGCTCCAGCAGCAATCGCACCCTTATCCTGGGGACCCAGGCTCCAGAGGCGAGCCAGCGGGGGCGACAGGCTCGCAGGGGAGGCCGCTGCCCCTGTGCCGAGGAGGCCCCTGCTCCTGCCGAGGAGCGCGGCGAGCCCTCCGAACAGAGCTCGGGGGAAGCAGCGGCGGCAGCCCCAGACCCGCCCGGCTCCTCCCTGGCAGCAGCGGCTCAGCTCGAATCATTCGCACCGACGCAGGTGCCCGTCCGTGCCGGGCAAAGGCCGGAGACCTGCCAGCGGGCACGCCGAGCTCCTTCGCCCTCCGCCGCGGCCCCGGGACAGGACGAACCCTCAGCACCCCCTTCGGCCCCACTACGCCGAGGGGCTCCCCGGATCGCCCCGGCCCATCCCGCCCCCCACCCCCTCGGCTTCCTACTGCCAGACAGGGATCCCTACAACCCGCGACAGCCCGGCAGGGGCCGGCGCGGCGGCGCTCACCGGCCGACAGCGGCGGAGACAGGGCGGGGAGGGCGGGACGCGCGGCCGCCACTTACCGGGGCCGCAGCCGCCCCTGCTCGGGAAGGCGCTGACAGCCCCCGGTGCGCCGGCGCACGCCCGGCCGCGCACGCGCACTGCGCTGCCGGCGGCGCCGCCTCCTCCTCACCCTCCGCTTCCTTTTCTTTTTCAAAATTTTTATTTTAACAGTGTTTCTGTAAAGGGGCGCAGTGTGTGCTGCTGGGGCCTGGTTCAAAGTCGCCGAAATAGTTTTGAAAACAAACAAACAAACAAGCCAATAAAAAAACTTCACGGCTCCTGTGAGGTGCTAAAGCTTCGGGTTGGAGTGGTTGCCTACTGCAGTGGGTGTCATCGGGGGAAAAAAAAGGAAGCACACGGAGCGATTTCTTCACGGGATGAGTTGTTAAGTGTTGGAATGGGCTGCCATAGGGAGGTGGAGGAGTCACCGTCCCTGGAGGTGTTCAGGACATGACTGGATGTGGCTCCGTGCCATGATCTGCTTGACACGGTGGTTTTGGGCCAGCCTGGGTGGGCTCGATGACCTCAGAGGTCTTTTCCAGCCTAACCCTTCTGTGATTCCGTAATGAAAATGAATAAGCTGGCTAAGCTGCGCTTCACGCGGTGTCTTCAGATCCCTGTGGAAGCTGCTTATGTCGGCAGAGGAGAAGGGCAACTCCTCACCCAGCCCGCGGTGTGGGCTTCTCCTCACGCCTTGCCCAGACCCCAGGGCGCTGCCATGCCACCAAGGGATGTGTCAGGAGCTCTCACCACCACCTCCCCTGGCTCGGCACCTCACAATCGCTGAGGCTCCGGCTTTAATTTATATGTAAGAGAAAACTACGGCGCTTTCTAAAAGACGGGTGGTTAAGAAATGAGCGCCGGCTTGCTGAATCCAGCGGGAAATGGGGGCAGGCGCGGCGCGGGGTGGGGGCTGGGCTGCCCGCGGGGTTTGTGTAGGGGTTGCCATGGCAGCTGCCAGCGGCTCCAAGGGCCCAGCAGAGACCGCAGGCGGCAAAACCCGCTCGGGACTCGGCGGATGCGGCGGCCGGCGCTCGGTGCCGGCACTTGGCAGCGGGACCTGCGCCTGCAGGAGCTTCAGAAGGAGCTTAACCTGTCCCTCAAGGCGTGAGTTCCCACCTGCGGCAGTCTGACTGGAGAAAAACTGTAGTTATGCAATTAGAAATAAAGTTTTGGTAACAGGCACCCTTAAAGAAGATTTTATCATTTCGAAAACTGCTTAGATCTTCTCTTTTTTAATCACCGACTGAAAGTAGAGGTATTTTGCCCCCCTTTCCTTGCTAGTCTATCATATTGTTGCTGTAACAGGGATAAAAATACTGAAAGTGTCTTTATTACAATGTTACACTGTGCAGTCGTTTTCTGTATTGTTGATTTAGGTTGATTTTTCTGGGGTGGTGCCGATGGAGGAGACTGTAGGAGGTGAAAGCGAGTTAGGGGGACGAGACGAGCCCAGTTCCTCTCATGGTCACTCTGCACAGCAGGAATCCGAGCAACTGAGAGCAACACAACTTTCTTCTAAACCTCATATTGATCTCTGTCCACCTCTCATTGCTATAAAAAAAGGTAAGGGAAAAAATAATGAGTACTTCATGTCAGCTTTGTATGGGAAAAAAAAATCCAGGAAGAAAATAAGAAACCAAAAATTAGGTAGAATGTTTAAGTTTGTATGTGCTATTCTGAATCTGCTAGTGTAGGGACTGTGTGTGCTGAGTGTGCAGTTTCCAGCCTTATAAATAAATATTTACATATAAATAAACAAATGCATATATGTTTATGTATATATGTATATTTTTTCACACACATATATATGTATATGTATATATATGTGTGTATATATATATATATATATATATATATGCATCAACAGGGTCATCCACAGCAACTCTGATACCATAGAAGATTTCCTAGTGTTGAATCATAGTAACATGATTCAAACCAGTTTATAAAACTGGTTTTTTTAAAAATTAAAAATGAGTAGTAGTCCATAATGTAGTGTACTTTATAATATGACACATAATATGGTATGTTTTTCTGGAATATTTTAACAGTGGTAATAGATTAAATTAGTTAGTTCAAAGGCTATTGAACATAGCCATCTACCTCTGTGCCTGTGGGTGCATCCCTTACCTATGTCCACTTTGCTTATGTATTCACTGACCTTGTGGAAGAGGATCATGTTAGATAGCACTGAATAAATAAATATTCATGGCAACTGGGAGAGGGGTGTTAGGCCTGGAGGAGAGCTAGAAGGGCAAAAAGGAGAACTAAAGGCTAGTTGGCCTCACCTCAGTCCCTGGGAAGGTGGTGGGGTGATGAATCTTGGACACCATTTCCAGGCACATGAAGAATGAAGGCAACTGGGAGTAATCAGCATGCATTTAGCAAGGGAAAAAATGTGAACAACCTCATTTCCTTTTGAAATGAAATTATTGGTTTGGTAGGTGAGGGGAGTGCGGTGACCATGGTCTGCCTTTTCTTCAGTAAGGCTTTTGACATTCTCCTGTTGACTCCCCTTGAGGTGAGTTAGACACACATTTGTGCTGAAATATAGAAAAAAATAATAAACAATGCATTGAACAGTCTTAAAACCATAACTGATTCTACAGAAAGTCTGCAAAGATGCTTCTTGAAGCAATTCCTTATATGCAGGTGCCCCAGCACAGTCCTGTAAGCATCAGCATGAAGCACCTCAGCCCAGCCTTGGGTCCATCCCCCAGCACCAGCTCTGCTGCCCAAACGTGGATTCTGAGCCAGGCGTTCCAGGATGGCTACAAGAAAAAGCTGTGGTTGTTTCTTATCACCAAGGGAAACTATACTCCCTTACAATGGATTGTTCTGCCACTTGTATTCCTTCCTGCTTCCATCCAGTTTAACCCCTTCTGCAGCTGGACCTTCTTGCTTTCTATGCCAGATTGTTCCTGGGTTGCAAAATACTGCTGATGAGCAGTTACAGTTTAAATTTCCCCTTTGCTCCTGTAATATCCTCATAGAGAAGCTATGGAAGTGTGAGTTGTCTGGGGAGAAAGTGAGATGGATTGAAAACATTGAACCAGCTCAGAGGGTGATCAGCAGCACAGTCTGGCTGGAGCCCAGAGGGTAGCAGTGTACTCTGGGGGTCAATATTCTGGGGGTCCAGTCCTGTTCCACATCTTCAGTAATGATCTGGTGATGGGGCAGAGGGAACCCTCAGCAAGGTTGCTGAGAACACATAAAAGGGAGGGTTGGGCAATGAATCAGAGGGTTGTGCTGCCATCCAGAGGAGCCTAGAGAGGCTGGAGAAAATTCCTGCACCTGGGGATGAACAAGTCCATGCAACAATACTAGCTGAGGGCTGAACAGCTGGAAAACAGATTGACAGGAAAGAATCTGAGATTCCTAGTGGATAGCAAGTTGAACATGAGCCAAGAATGGCTCTTGTGACAAAGGAGGCTGATGATACCATGGGATGGATAAGGAGTATTGCCAGCAGGTTAAGGGGCATGATCCATCTTCTTCATTCAACACTGGTGAGGCCTCACCTGGAGTAGGGTGTCCAGTTTTAGGCTTCCAAGTACAAGAGAGACATGGATATATGGGAAGAGTCCAGTGAAGGGCCATGAAAATGATGAAGGCAGTAGAACACCTCTCCTGTGAGGAAAGGGTAAGAGCTGGGCCTGAATGGGATCTTATCTACCCATGTAAATGCCTGAAGGTTCCGTGTAAAGATGAGGTGTACAGAAGACAGAGCCAAGCTCTTCTCCACGGTGTCCAGTGATGGGACCAGAGGTAATGAATGGTGGAAACTGAAACACAGGAGGTTCTCTTCAAACATCGGGAAACACTGTGAAGGTGACCGAGCACCGGCGCAGATTGCCCAGAAGGGGAGATTATGGATTCTCCATCCTTGGAGTTACTCAAAAGCCATATGGAAACTGTCCTGGACAACTTGCTTTAAGTAACCCCGCTTGAGCAGTATCCCTTCCAAGCCCAACCATTCTATGATTCTCTATAGAATACATATTAATCAGGTGAAAAGAGATGCAATTTGATAGAAAATTTATATGGAAATCAGTACTATTAGAATTCGAGTTTTAGCCACAGTCTTATTATTTATATAAAATAGATTAAACAGTAATTCATGGAAGTTTGGTGAACTGCTCATAAGCATTATTGCATGCTCCACTGGAGATCCTATTTGCTGCCAATGATGGGATGTAAATATCATTTTCTGAGAAATAAAATGGTCTCACTTTCCCCAGTATGAGAAGATATTAGCTAGCAAATATGAAGACACAACACTGCAGGTCTTGTAAATGCATTTGTTGTGCTTGAATAATTAGAACTTGTAATTTCTTTTAACTAGAGACAGAAAGCAAATATCATAGACATGGGGGGAACCTGAAGACATGGAGCAGTGAGCTAGGATCTGCTGTCACAGGATCATCTCTGACTACTGTTCTTCCGGCAAGTGTTTTTGTTCTAAAACAGGTGGTGTCTCAACTGCCTTTTGTCCACTAAATGTTCTTCTGTATAGATTTTTATTTAAGTCTTCACTGACAAAAGTTTGTCTAATATTGAAGCATGCTGAGTTCCTTCTGTCTCTGTTAATTGCAAGGAAAAAGAAATAGTGAACCACTCAAAAGTGTCTACAGTGTTAGGGCACTGACTTTCTGTTCTCATAATGTGTGTTGCTCAGATTTTTGGTTCTTCGACATATTTTTTTGTCATCCACTGGTTAATATTCTTTCTTTGCCATTATGAAAATGAATGTTGTTTGAGAATACTTGAATAAGGTCATACTGCATCGGGGAAGGCATATGCAAAAAAAGAGATCCAAGAGATCCAGTTGTTGACATGGAAACCAGAGATGATAAAAGACTGACACAGATGAGTTGGGAACTACATGGTGAATCACAATTAGCTTTTAGAGATATCAAAAGAGTACTGACCAACAGCTACAGGTATTCAGACTTTGTCACTGTCTCTGGTCTCTAAGAAGGGCAGGTGGGTAGAAAACATCCATTCAGATTCTGCGGTAAGACTAAATGGTAGGAAGCAAAGGTGCAACTTGGCCAGCTTCCTTGTTTTTTAATCCAAGAGTAGGAATGATTAATTACAATTCCAATTAGTGTAGAGTACTGGGAAGTGGTAATTTATATTTTTTCTGTCCAGCAAACACTGTAAGGTACAGAGACACTTCAGATGTTTCCAAACTCCAGATACTCATGTCAGTGGGAGTTGTATGTAGAGGGAAATGATCTGTGTGGTTTACACTTATTTACACAAATCTTTAGTTTTCCATATAGCTTCTGAGGATTTCCTGTTGACTTAAAAATGTTAGCCACCACATCTATTTTCAGTCTTGTTCACTAGGATGATTTTGAAAATCCTTTTTTTACATAAATCTCTCTCTTTATAATTGCGGTGCTACCTTTATATGATCTGTACATTAATCATCAAATGTATATTTATTCCTGCATTAACTGATTTTATAGTGATTTGGTTTATTTGTTTCCTTTAGGGTAATAACTTGATGCTATGTATTAAAATACAGGCAGTGTAGAGATTGATCCCAAATCTGGAATATGGACATAGAGAAGTTTGGAACCTGGATTCACAAAGCTGAGATTTGAATGAGAGCTGTTATAGTGCTATATTTGTATTGTGACCTTAGCGTGCATCCACATTTGGTTCTGAGATCCTGGAGTTTCAGATATGTAGTTTTCAAAGCAGCTTTATGTTGAGAAATAACTCTGGTCTAGCAAGATAATAATTACTGTTCTTTTCCCTGTACATTCCTTAAATGTAATTTTTTCATGTTCCTGCTAGTATGTAGTTTATGAAACCAGCTTAAAGATCAACAATATAAAATACGATCTTTAGGTGAGGAAAAATAATCTTTCTGTAACAAACTTCTATTTTGTAGTCCACTGTTAAGAAAAGTAAAGTACTTTCCAGTGAAAGCAGAAAAGAACTAGCCAAGCAAGCCAAGGTAACCAAGGAGGAGAGAAGAGCTCAGATAGATGGAAGACACAGATATTTGATATCAAGATTAGCAGATGGGATAGACTTGAGTGAGCAGCAAGTGGAGGAGGCTATTATTTCTGATGACAAGGTAAATACTGATTTAATTGTTATTACAAGAAATATTTCCAAAATTTTCAGTGATTTGAAGTTATATCACAGTTATCTACAATTGTACTTTTTTTTTTTTTTTTTTTTTTCAGTTTCAACTAATAGAACAATTCTTTGCCCCTACTGGACTTAAAAAGTTGCTCTTCTTTTACCAAGATGTATTGCAGGTATGTTTTCATTATTGCTTCTGCAAAAGCTAATTTGCATTTTAAAAAAAATGATTAATCTCATGACTGTTGCAGAATTCAAAAAATATTAATGGATTTTTTTGTTTTGCTATTTATGCCAGTGTAGAAAGAACTTGGGTCTCACTGTTTAAATACTTCTGTCTTGTCTTACATGGAAATTGCAGGATGCCTTGTGGTGTAGTTTGATACTGTTCTTGTTTTCACAAGAGAAAATTTTAAAATGGCCAAGTAAAAATTCAGATTTCAAAAGTGATAGAGATAACTGAGACAAAGTGTTCATGGTATTCAGAGTTTAAAACACTAGATTAGCTAGCATAAGTATTATAGGAATGGGGAAGCTGTTTGTGTAAGAACAAGTTTATTTTCTTTTGGTTTGAACTGCACCAACTCCATTATGGACAAAGCTCTTATTCAAGGGGGTGAAAAACGATGCAATTTCTTTCTAAATTAAGGTGGCATCAAATTCAGGTCTGTCCCATTCTGCAGAAAATAAGCTTGAAAAACTGTGACTAGAAATAAGGTAGTTGTGGTCCCCAAGTTGTATTTTTCTCCCTTTGTGTTTTGAGAAGGAGAAGCCTCTGCATAAAGAGTGAAAGAATTTGTTTAGCTTCCACTGAGTACGTGATATCAGAAGGTGCCAAGTGACCTTGGCATTGCCTAACACAACTGTTGTGGGCTTCCAGAACTGCAGAAGTCCTTCATCAGTCCTTTCAAATTGTGCCAGTGAGGAGCCGTGGTAGGGAGAGCTAATTCACCCTGTGGTGGTATTTTGGGCTCGTTGAGGAGACAAACTCCTCAACTGATAATTCTTGATCATCAGTTAAATGCAGAATGAATTACAGAATCACTATAACCTAGATAAATTAAAAGAACTTTTGAGTGTTGCTGGAATTGCTTAGAGACTTTGCAAAGCACAGAATGAACTTTGCTGTCAAAACAGTTTAATCAGTTTTTCATTACACTGGGACTAGGCATGCACATTTCTGGGATGAATATCTTGTTCTCTGACTTAAATCAAGATGAAACTAAAAATCTTGACACTATTTTCCTTAACTGACAAATAGGAATAAATGCCTAGCCTGGGTTAAATGAAACATTTCATTGCTGCATTTTTTTTTTTTTGACTGTTTTAACCATTAAAAAAAATTTGTGAGAGTTCTGTTTCAGAAGCAGCATAGCATAAAAATGTTTCTGATGGAAAGTATAGCTCTAGCATCTTTCACCACATTCTGATGAGTGAAGAGATCTCGTTAATTTGACTGTTCTGTCAACAATTTGATTTCAAGCACGTTGGAGAATTGGAGTTTACTCAAGGGCAGTATTAGATGTGCTTGCCCTGTTGTTCTTGGAAACAAAATATTAAGCAGGGCAGACTATTGGCCTGACTAGTAGGCATGTCCTTACCAAGATTTATCAAAGATCCTTTCTTTGCTACTTCTCATCTCTTTTTTCACCATCTCAGATGCATGATGTTCACTTGAAACCATGTGCAGGGGTCAGCAGATGCTGATTTGGGGTGGAAGTGAGGAGCCACCCCTGTATATCACACATTATATATTCAGTCTAGCAGGAGCTGAACACTTGACTTCCTAGAAAGAATGCTCTCCTCAACTTTAAAGAGAGATAAACCTGCAAGCTTGTCCCACATTTTTTTCTGTCACATTCTTCCAAGTTATTTTCCAAAATACATGACACATAATTAGAGGAAGCAGGTCTTTATTAGGTTTAGGCTTTATTATTGCTTCAAAGAGAAGAGTTTAAAGCTACATGTCAGTGGAGAGGGACCAGTGGCAGCAAGGCTTCCCTGGGAGAAAATTTTTCTGTGATGTCTGGTTAAAGAAATGGGCAGAAAGATAAATTTCTTTGCATTGTTGACAGGATCTAGCTGATGGCATTGCTTGTGAGTCCCATTCACAGTTACATTTTGACTTTGCAGACCAAGCATATGACTGTTTCTGTGAGACATTCAATTTGTTTTCATAGAGGAAGTTTCAGTAGGAATCACTTCAGATTTAATTTTCTTTTCTTTTCTGAGACTTTTCCCCCTTCTTGTTTTTGTTATTGTTGTTTTTTGGGGTTTTTTTCCTGAAAGAATGGGTCTGTGAAACTGTTTACTGGGATTCAGGCAAAGCTTATTCTCTAGAGAATGCAAACCTCATGATTTGTACCTGGGAATTACAAGCTGAATGAAAATGGACTTAGTTATAATTCACATATTAAAATGGAGGAAGTATTTGTATGATGTAGTTTTTACTTTATTAACCTCTTTTTTATATTTTAATTGCTAGCAAAAGTCGAATGCATCATTGAGGCCAGATGGATCAGCAAACAATTTGGCTCAGAAGAATTTATTTATTGCCATGGGTTCCACTGAGGTATGGTTGAAAAAAGATCTTTAGATGACATTTAAAATGTAAAATATTGAAAAGGCTTAACTGTTCTGCAGTGTTATACAATTTTTTGTAATCCTTGGATAGATATTTAAGTACTTAGTCCCTGTTCTTATAATGCAGGGTCTCCCAGCATTTCTTGAGCTGAAGTTGGCCTTCATCAGTAAAGAAGTAGTGATTTCACTGTCTGAGAGGAGAGCAGGTCAAATAAATCCTTGTTAAAAATTGCAGAGCCTAACAATTTTTTAGTGACTGCATGTTAATTGTTTTCCAGGGCTTGTGCACTTCTAGTTTAAAAGTGCAGTTTTTCAGTGGTTTTCTATGCCCTTTCTTATAATAACACTGCACATTACTCAAAAAATACCTTTAATAATTCCTTTCTTCCATTCAAATTCTTATAATAATCTCCTCCCTGTAATATCAAGCGTTAGTCAACAGCATATTCAGAGTCATCATTAAGATTTTTGATTAATTTTGATTTTTTCCATCTCTTTTGGGGGAAATTGGCTCTTCATATACAATGGTCTTTCAATATGCCCTGGTGATGCTTTAGTTTTCATTTTTGTTCTTATTGTTGTTGTTTCTTGTCACCCCCAAAGAGCTTATGGCAACATTGTAATGCCAGAAAAGACATAGCAGAAGAATTCTTTCTTGCTTTCAGGGGAAAAGTGACTTTCATTCCACTGCCAATTGGGCCAACCAGAATGGATTTTCAAATTTGTTGCGGTTGAGTTTTTATTAGGTTTAATAGATAAATAAGTAAAATAAGCATCTTTCAAGTACAATAACAAGAAATAGCCTACCTCACAAATTCTCCCTGAACTGCATTTTCTTAGTAGAGGTGCACCAGTCTGTCCAAAAGGGAATTTTTTGCATTCTTGTGTCAGACAGGGTAAAACCAGTATTTGATTTGAGAAGGACAGATTTTCAAATATCCTGCAAACAGTTTCACTATCTCTTTTAGTAATTTATTTTTTACTGTTTTGTTTTCAGCACATTTTTAGGGTAGGTAAACTTTAAAGTAAAATACTTTTATTGTATACTTGTGTTCTTTTTAACTGTATGCATTTGGTCCTATTTTCAGGACTTTACAGGAACTTGTGCATTTTTCCTAAGAACATCAGATGAAGTTATAACTGCATCAAATGTCTCTCAGGTCAGAGCAAACTCATGCAGTATTCACATGTTCATATTTTCTCAGACCTTTATTCATGCAACTGGAGTCAGAAAAAAATGGGGAATGCTGTCATGAAAATGTCTAGTTTTATGGTTAACAGAAGTTCTTTTTCATAAGAGTAAGCATTTGTGATAAAATTCTAATGATTTATAAATTAGCTACTGCAGTATTATTAAAACCCAAGAGTTTAATTAATAAAAATCATTATTAATTAGTCATTGAAATATAAAATTTAATGACAGTAGGGAATAAGGACTTAAACTGGAAGATCTTATTTTAAGTAATGAGCCTAAATTATTGAAATGATGCACTTAAACTGTATCTTTTAGACTTTTAAGATAAAGATAAGTTTTGAAACTAACAAAAGGTTTTCCAGTCTCTCATAGTTCGTTGTGTATAAAAAAGTACTGTAACAGCCTTTTCTGACTTTCAGAGATACTCGTGTTGCATAGTTATGGACTGTGAATGTGTCTGCCATGTATCTAAATTTCACTCAAATAGTGTAATGCTGCAGAAGCCGACATGCATTGGGCTAATTTTTGTTTCTTCCCAAAGGAGGTGAATTTTGGCATGTTTGACTGTACTAATGGAAATATTCTTCAGGGCCTGGAATTCTTCTTGTCCCAGATCATGATACCAGCGCTGAAATCCCAACAGGTAATCAAACAATCAGTCTTTTTTTCTCAAGAACACATGGAAGTAAGGCATGTGGCTGCTGCAATTCTGTTTGTGCTTCTCTTGGACCTAGAACAGAGAATATAAGAAGATAAAAGTCTAATATAGGCCTTTATGAGAGTAATGCAATTTGTACATAAACAAATGTTTGAAATTCATGTAGCTACTGTTTATTTTCTAGCAATAGTGCCAGCTTTAATTATTATGACAAAGGAGAACACAGCAACCATACTGAGGTAAAGCTGTGATGACTTTATGAAAACTAGATTAAACCTGGATTGTAAAAAGTGTCCAGTTTTGGCAGCACAAGGGATTAGTCCATGACTATTCTTGGAGCATGGACAGCATGAACAATGTTATATTCAGAATATCCAGCTTCTTTGAGTTGTCCTCATTCTGTGGCACTTGTAAAGCATCTGTTTGTTCAGGGGCCTCTGGAAGCACACGTTCAGAGGTGGCAAGTACAAAGAAGCTCACTGTCTGCTGAGAATGGTGGTGTTGTATGCTGCTGCCATACGCTGTCGTTTTCTCTCCCCCCGAGCAGAAAGCGACTTTAGAGTCTGTTGTCTCTGTTCAGAAGGAGAAAAAAAAATTAAACAAAATACAATCCAGTGTAAAATCAGTGACAGCTGACTTCAGAGTCAAGTCAGAGACTTTTATTTCTTAGAGTCTCTTGCTTGTCTGCCTCTTCTTGTCTTACTGAGTAATTAAATCAATGCATGCTTTAAAGTTTCAATGAGTATATTTTAAAGGTCATGTTGATAAATCTTTCTACACTGCCATGAATAATGAAGCTTTTCTAAAGAAAAAATACCTTTTGTGGTCAAAAAAAAAAAAAAGTAAGCACAACCCTCACTTTTTTATTTTTGCATAAATCATAAAATAATCAGAACTGGGGAGCTGTGAAAGAAGGCTTGAAGAACAGCCAGATACAAGACTTTCTGTATGCAGTGGATAAATTTGTGGGTACTTTGTCATCATCTAGACAGAATATAGAAGATAAAATTCAGCTCACAAAAGTGGATATTGATGTTTATGTCAGAAACTTACAGAACCCATCTGACTACATAACTGCAGGTGAGTAATTCCTACACCAAAGCAAACAAAATGAAGCTGTTTATAAAATAAATGTTATAAGTAAAAATTTACTTTGAAGAATTAATTCATTTTCCCTGAGCTGTTTACATTTTTCTGCTTACTCTTGCCAGGTTTGTGATTGTTTAATTATAAGACCATCAATCATTTGCCCATACTTTACTTCATAGATCTTAAAGAATTAGGTAGTTGCTTGATATACCATGCAAGCTGTTGTCTGAATCCCTCCTAGTTTGCTAGCCAAGTAGTTGCTGAGTGAATCCATATACTAGTGTGTGTACTATTCACTTTCTTTGATACTGGGAAAATCCTATTCAATGTTGTCTGACTCTGTGAATAAAACCACCTGTATTTATTAAAAAATTACTTATTTACGTATATTTTTTGGAAGAAAAAGGGTAATTATGTCTCTTTCAACAGTAGCTTTCTACCATTTCTTGTGGACCCACTGTATTTCTAACTGTTTCTATTGTAAAGGATATGCAATAGTAACAGAGTAGGTAGACACAAGTATTGTGTGTTCGCACCTTGTTGTTACAGTCTTAATCTTTTCCTGCTGGTCAGTGATTCAAATATACAGAGTTTACAGAGTCTCACATTATGTTTGGCAAGAACACTTAGCTTCTGTAGTTTAAATTTCTGTATTTATTTCTTGGTGCTTATAAAACTGTCCAATTCTATGGTTTTGAAGGCACTAACAGAGAGGTCACTGAGAAACTTGAAGAAGTAGTCATGATTTGGACCAAACAGATTAGACAAGTTTTAGTGGAGAGTGAGCAAATTAGAAGAGAAGCTGATGATGTTGGTCCATCTGCAGAGCTGGAACACTGGAAGTCAAGAATGTCATCATTTAACAGGTGAAATCCCTGAATTATTTCTCACAGCATCATAAAAAAAAAGGATTTTTTTGAAAATAAGTGTAAACTTTTATTCCAGAGAGAGAGAGTATTAAGTATGTTTCTTTCTTCAAAGCCTTTTAGATGAGATCAAGAGTTCAAAAGTAAAGAAAATTATAAGTATTCTTCAGGCAGCAAGATCAAAGACACTACAGCAGTGGAAGGAACTGGTAATTACTACTTTCTAATTAGAATTTTAAATTATTACAGTACTGTATTGTGATAGATAGAGAACTGAACACAATGCTAAAAATAAAAATAACTTTGATTGTTTATGCTGGTTTTACACTGTGGTTTATTATCCATTTGTTGGAGCATATGGCATCAATGATCTTGAAATTAAATAGATAACTTGAAGTCAGTGCTTTTGTAATGCTGCTTTTATTAACATTATAAGTGGAAAGCTTGTGTGAAAGTAAAGTAGTGCAGCGATACAACATTTTTTGTCTCTGACAAGCTGAACCCTGTGCAGGCCAGCTGTAGAAGTCTGAAAGTCCTTCATAATGCTTTTAGAATTGTTGAGAGCAGACTTCTAGTGGCATAACTGCTACTTCATATAAATGGATATCTGTAATGTAAAGTTATCAGCACAATTGTGGGCAAGCCAGAAAATAAGCTGTAGGTCATATACAGTCAATAAGACCCCCACCCACCCCCACCCCCAGAATGTAGGTCTTCTATTGCTTAAGAAACTATTCTACTGTTTTAAGAATAGACCAGGAAAGGTTTTTGATTTTGTGATTACCATATTTGCAGACTTTTATGATAAATGGAGTTTGGATAAGTGAAAATGTCTGTACAGAGCCAGTACGAGCCAAGGATGATGAACTACATTTCTTTCATCCTATGAACTAGCCCTCTAAGTAGTGAATAGTTCCACCTGACATGAATATAAGGATATACAGGCATTAGTTGTGAACTCATTGTCCCCACAAGTGTTTATTAAACAACGTTGGGAAGCACCCTGGTACCATTTCAGGGATCTTGTCTAAGTTCTGTAGAATGGTTCCTGTGTAGAAACCATTCTAAAATCTAAGTTGGATCCATAAGGAGGAAAAAGCTTTGGAGGTCTAAGTAAGGACTTCTTTTAAATCACATCCAAAATGTTTCTGACCTTGGAAGTTCTTAGCAATTTTTGCATGTAGAAGCATTTATTTCTCATGTGAAAAATAAATACATATTTGAAAGCACTTCTGTGGGAAAGTGTAAGATTTAATCATAGCCTTGTGTGCTGTAAAAGAGAAAGAACCTGTTCAGAAAATTTTCACAGTAATCATTCTATTCCTTTCTTTTTTTCTCTCATCCCTTCAGGACAGTAGTATAACAATTGCTGCCAATGAAGCTAAGGACAATGTGAGATATTTATATACATTGGATAAATTTTTTGGTCCACTTGCCTGTGCTTCACCTGTAAGTACTGTAAAGGCACTTAATGTGAAATTCAAAAAAGAAAGGAAGGGCTTTTGTTGATGTAAAAAAGCTATTTTCCCTTTTAATGTTTAGCTCTTTCACTTAACTATTAGTGGACATCTTAACTCCTTAGGCATTAGTTAATTGAGCCTACTGATTTTGAATTAACCAGATAATAATAAAATACCTTTTGTTAAGTAGTCATCATTACAGAAGTTAATTGAAGGATATGAAAAAAATAAGCATCACATTGTGTTTTTGTTAACCCAGTAATGATCTGAATTGCCTTTGTGAGCTTGGGTCTCACATATGGCAGCTCTTCTGTCTGCATGCTTTAGTTAGGAATTACTTGGGATTGTTTTATTGCATAGGTCATAAAATTATCTTAAATCTTGGGTTGAGCTGAAATTCGTCGGCTTCCACTTATTTTACAGATTAAAGCTCTTTCTCTTGTAGGTTGCACTGTCAATAAAATTTATTTTCATAACCATATGGGTCTCAGAGTTCATTTTTTAAAGTGAGAATATGATTTTTAACTATACAGGCACTAGGTAAAATTGTGTAAGCTTACATAGTTCAGAACAATTACATATAATCCAGCTGGTAGCAATTTTTCTAAATTATATTTTCAAAGCTTCATCTCTTTTGAATCCATTCTGCTATTTTACACTGCACTTCTTTTGCAAATATTCACTGTTCTGCCATATTGGACTTGACTTTTAGACACATTTGCCATACTTTTTTTTATTATTTTCTAGACCAGTCTCTTGTTTTGGATTCTCAGTGTATCTGTCTTGCATGCATTTCTCTGAAATATTTATGTGGGAAAGAAAACTCTATAGTTGTGTCCAATGAAAGTGAGATTATTTTTACCTAGCCTCCCCCTTCTGGATTTCTCTTCTGTAGAGATCTAGACAAAATGAGCAAAGGCCAACTTTCTTGTTGTCTTTCCTGCAGAAATCCAGCTCTTTTCCAGCAGTGTATGACCTCTTTTCCTCAGGTAGTATTTTCCTCTGCAAAGCAGATTGCAGCACCTTCTTATACTAGAGGCCATGGCCAAGCAGAGTAGAGCCTCTGGTTTTCCTGTGGAAAATCCCAATCTGTAAAAGACCTATTCACTTATTCATTGCCCTTTTCCCATGCTTTTTGACTTGATCAAGGTGTGATAGTGAATTGGATGATCCATTTTATAATGGCAAAAAACACAAAAAGATGTTTGTCCACTGGTAAACATATTTCCAGAGCTGTCACACTTTTAATTGTGTTAAATTTCAGGAAACTCTGTCTTTCTGTCTGATTTCTTTCTGATTTCTCTCTTTCCCTTTTTTTTTTTTTTTTTTTCTTCTGTTACAGGTAACAGTGATGGAACACATTCCCAGCTTAATGAACACTGTCTTTATGATCTACTGTACATCACCATACTACAACACATCAGAACACATGACATCCCTGTTTCTTAAAATCACCAATCAAATGATTAACACATGCAAGACCTATCTATGTGAAGGGATTTCAAAAATCTGGGACCTGGACAGGTGATAAAATTTTAATAATTTCTTTTTCTGTTGTTGATATTAGAAGTAAAATTACAGATTAATCATCAAGATGATTAATAGGTAAATTTAAGTAGCCCTTTGTCCTTCTACAGGAATCATTGTCACTGATTCCTGTGTTAATTTTAAGCTGGCAACTACTAATTCTGTGTAGAATTAAGTACTCTGCAAAAACTAATTTACAATGTGTTTTGAAAAAAACTGTTCTTGCAAATAAAACTGTGCAATATATGCTAGTATGCAACACTCGATGTATTGTCCACATGGATTTTTTTTAGACCAAAACACACTTAAGAAATTGGAACTGGGAGCTGAAATACTTCATAAAAAAGCTCCAAGGACAGACTGAAAAAGTTCCATCCAAAATTTTTATTTTGCTGTTACTGGACATGAAAGATAGTTTGAGGAAGGGAAGAATATATAGCAGGACCAAAATCACAGCTCAGTTTTATTGTGGGACATTTCAGGGAAGGGGTGAGTTAGTTGCTCTACAGCTACTTGCCCAAGTGCTACACTCAGCATAAATGGAAGTACCGAGGTGTTTGTATGAAACTTATTCATTGGGTGGTGAATGCTGATGTCACTGGCAGAACAAGTGTATCTGAAGGATGACAAGTGCAGGTAATATAGGAAGAACACATACTATAAGAGCAGGTCAATTATTTTCATGCAAAAAAAGAAGGGGGAAACCACAGAGAGAAGTTAAGATGAACATGACATCTGAAGTTGTCAACTAGGAAATTAATCATTGGAATAGTCTTTTAGAATAGTCTTATGGCTGGTTTCCATGCCTCATCTGTGCATCTCATGTGGCCCTTCAGAGTTAATGAACAATTGTGTGTAAGATGTAACTATCTGTGCCCTTAGGAACTAAGTTCTTCCTGGTGTATCTTTTTAAAGAAACAGGACTCTCCTCATCCTCATTTTAGTGTGGAAAAATACTTCTCCAGTTTTGTCTGCTTAGAAAAAAAACCCCAAACAAACAAAGGAAAACCAATCAGCAATACTCAGATGAGGAATGGGCAACTGCACAAGATGAGGAACTTGCAAACTGCAGGCATTTGGTAGCCAGAATTAACCTGTTATACATCCTTTGTGGACTGCAAGTTGGACATGCAAGTCTTGGACTGATGACAACAAACCCAAGATAAAAATATCCAATCTAGATAACAGGTTCAATTCAAAACCTTTTGAATCAAAATGATCACATTTTGAGTGTTTTTCATGTAGTGTATAATTTTGTGTTCTTATTTTGCAAAGTCGCGCATTTGACTAAAATGTTTTATTTTTATTTATACTCTTTTAAAGACCTTAGAATGATTCTCTGTCTTCTGTATTTTCTTCTTCAGGCAAGAACTGCTAAAGAGGATACAACAATGCATTTTCCTCAAAGAAAAGTACCAAGCATCCTTTCAGAAAATTAGGAAAGAGCTAAAGGAAAATCCAAGTTACAAACAGTTTAATATCAGGTAAATAACTCACTCCAATATTGAATCATATTGATGAGTACAATTTATAAATGAGATGTAATTATAACTGCTGGGTAAAAGAAAAGCTAAATATTCAATTAAGATGAAGTACTTTTTATAATCAGAAGATGACCTTTTAATTTTTATTCAGGAATAAACCAGGCTTTTGGCAGTCACTTGTTGATTCAGCACGTGTCCAATGGGACTTCAGGGGAAATTAGTCATTTGTTAAATGAGTACAAATAAATATGCATGGTATAAAATCGTAAAAAATTTGAATCATGAATATAAGTGAAAACACTTTCAGGGAATTCAGTCAGCTTTGAGCTCGCTTCTCTATCACAATGCCAAGGAGTGTTTTACCTGTATTGACTTAAATCATGGGGCATTTCTTGGTATTGTTCGTATTTTCTTCTCCTGCAAATATCTTACTTGAAAGAGTTACTCCTGTGAAATGTGGTTAAGGCTTTTAATTTACATGTAAGGATTAAGCATTTTCTGGTTTATATATATGAGTTTGAATGTTTTTTGTTGATATGTAATCATTGTAGTATTTTTTTTGTGTGTGTGTAAAACTTGATAGCAGCTCTGGTAGAATATATGTGGATTAAATAAAAATCTATTGCAGAGAGATATTCATAGAAATCCCTCTTTTTTATTGCTAGTGAAAACTACATATTTGGAAAATTTGAGACCTTCTGTAAACGTTTGGAGAAAATTTCATATATGAGCAATACTATGGAAAGCCTTTTAGAGCTCCAGCATATAAAAATAGAAGGCATTGACAGGATCACTACTCAATACCAGATCATTGCTACAAATACAAAATCCAAAGAGTATGATGTTCTGGACCATAGGAAAAAAGAGGTACTTGAATTCAGCACTTGTGTGGCAATCATTCTGTTAATTCTGTGCTTTTCACCAGAGGTATGCAAAGAATGTTGGATATTATAAAAATGCATATCTTTTTTTTTAAGTAACAATAATACAAATGCTCTCATATATTTTAATACAATTTGAATGTGTTAGGGTAAATTTGTTTTTTTTACTTCAAATGCTTTTGTTAACTTTTTGTAACTACGTTTTGTGTGATACATAATTCTACAAGCTAATTTTCCTAAGCCTGATTGTTTTGAGATGCATATATTTTGAAGTACAGAGTGAAAACTAATTTAGGTATGTTAACACCCCAAATACAGTTTGTCTAATTATAAATGTTACTTAGTATTATTAAAGATAATAGTAATGGCACTATTATAGCAAAGTTAGTACAGGCACATAATTGCACATTTTAGAGGAAGAAGGGAATGATATCACTCCCAGTGCCAAACAGAATGATAAAAACTAAAATGGCTTTTCAAATGCTCCAGTCTCATGTTTTAATCCTGGACATGCTGGAAATGAGCTGTTTTTATTGATCTATAGCCTGTTTGTTTTGCAGAGTTAGTGGCCTCACAAAAGAAGTTCTAGAAGTATTGACTTTCTTTCCTGATTTCCTGAACTAAAGCTTGCCACTGTCATTAACTTTCCTTTAAACATTAACCTCGGGAGTGCTTTTGGCTTTCTTCTGACTTTGACGCCTTGTCTTTCTCTAATACTTGCTGTGTGTTTCTCTAATACTTGCTGAGTGGCTCCTTTCTGAAAGAGGGTATTTGCTTTTCACTGGAATTTGGAGGGGTTAAAAAATGGCATGACTTCTCTACACCTAAATGTTTGGAGCAATGTCTATTATGTACTGTCTTCCCAAGCTTGTGCAATGGTCTCTGAGAGAAGTTTACATTGAACTGTTTTTGTTAGCCCTTCAGTATTTTCAACTCTTAAGGAAAAATTCTTATGGATAAACACCCAAATTACTTGTAGGAGCTGCCTAATTTGGTAACAACCTCCATTAGTCTGCAAGGTGCTCTAGAGAGCCTGCCACTTTACACTTGCCTTCAGTGGGTTTCATACCTGGACAGTGAGATAGATGGTCACTATCCTGTGGCAGGGCTGCAAGTAGCTGGTGAGTGTGCTTTGCTCTTTCTGATGAAGTTATGAGTTTTCCTCAGCCTGTCTGTGTTCCTCTGTGCTCCTTTGTAGTCATGAAGATGAGGCTTTACTCATTTAACCTAGCACTGCTTATGTTTTGTTTGCTTTGCTTGGTGTGTAAATACCTTTGCTGCTGGTGTTGTTCCTGTTCTTTTTAATGCAGTGCTGAACACACACACTGGGTAGATAGAACAGATTCCTGAAAAGCTTCACAGAAAGAATTATTTTTTTTAATAAAGTGAAAGCAGCATTATAGATATTTTTTTTTTTTTGTTTTTTTTTGTTTTTTTTTCCTTTGGCTTCTATTCTAGTTTGAAAAAGATTACCTTGAATTTAAGAACCAAATTGCAGCATTGTATGAATCTATACAGGAATTTGTGGATTCCTGGTTTGAGAAGACCTTAACTGTAAGTAAGGTACCAAATACAAACCCCTGCTTCTGGTGCTTGGAAGGGCTGAGTACCTATAGCTCCTACTAAACTCCTTCATTACTGCCACTGTTCTGTGCTGTGCTGGTGGCTGCCTGAGATGATGTTGGAGGACATCAAACCTATTACAAATGTTCTAGAAGTTGCTTACAGAAGTGCTGTAAAGGAATGTTCATTCTTACTTGGTGCCGAGTGTATGTTCCATGTTTCCATGCCAATTTTATAGCTCTGTATTTTCAAGTTTATTTTCTTTCTTCATCCTGGTGTTTCCTGTTGCATTTCTAAGTTATTCCTGTTTCACTGGCATGAATAATGAAATAATATCTGCCATTTGTTTCCTTAATGTCAGTATTGTTCAATGGCTCAGGCCCTGGTCAGATATGAGATGTTAATGAAGTGTGAGTAAAGGTGTAGGTGTTCTACCACAACTGTTTGCTGAAAAAAAGGAGAAAACCCCTAAACTGTAGTGATAACAGTTTCTTGGTTTATACAGTGGTAAGTATGTCCTGTGTGGGACAAAATATGGAAGTAAAATTCACAAACTTGTCTGGATGGATTTTTCTGTATTTCTTAGAAAATGACTTACAAATTTGCATAGCATATTCCAAATTAATAAAAAATTAATAAATAAAATTAATACATAAAATTAATAGAATAGTTTATGGACAATGACTTTCTGAACTGTTGCCTTCTGAAGCAAATGCTCCATCTTCCTTTTTAGACTGAACAGATGCTGGGATTTCTGATGAAGTTTGAAATAATAGGAGAAAATAATATTGATCTAAATGGGAAGTATACCATTGTTCTTCAACGGTACAGCCAAGACTTAGAATTTATTCAAAAACTCTATCAGAAGGAAAAGGAAAATCCACCTATACCACGAAATATACCACCAGTAAGAATGAAGTAAACGAGAGAGAAAAATTAGTTTATTTCTTGACTGTTTTAAGTTAATGAAAATCTAACCTCATATCTTCTGTGTTTTAGGTAACAGGGAAGATTATGTGGGCCCAGCAGTTATTCAGAAAAATTGATCATCCAATGATGTTCCTTAAAAAGAAAACCACACTTTTGAAGGTTGGAAATTAGCAGAGGAGGATTTATCCTAATCTTTCAAGGATGTTGTTAACAGAAAGACAATTGACTTATATACTTCTATACTTGCTATTCTAACAGTTTGTATCCAAGCTCATCCAACAGTGGGATCATTTGTATACCTTTCTCAGTGGGCCATTAGTGTCTTGTGTGTGTCATAATATAGGCTTTGTTCTATGAACAAGATTGGGAAGAAAAATCAGGAAAAGAGTTATGTTGCTTAGAGCAGTTGAATACTACATAATAATTGAATTCCTAAATATATTGCTATGTTTCTGTGTCTTATCTTGTCTCTAAAACAGCATAATTTAGAGATTTCTATTTCTTTTGTTTGCCTGTGGTGGAGAGGAAAAGCCTCGTGCAGGACCTTTCTACTGTGTTAGACTCATTGAATTGTTTAAGTGGTGCTTTTCCCAAATTGCAGACAATGGAAATGAAAAAAGTTATCAAGAACTACAATAAAATGGCTGCAGTCCTTTTGGAATTTGAGCTTATTTATCATAGGGCCTGGTGCAGGTTTGCTGACCAGGCTAGGAATGCTCTGTGTGCTTCCATACTTGTCAGGCACCCAGAAACCAAGGTAATTACAATATATTCTTTGTATTACTGTCACATGATTTAGTATTACACGTGCTACTTAATCATATCATGGATAGACAAGAAAGCATTGAAGTAACCTTAACCTAAATAGGGTTAAAACATTAGCTACTTGAGTTGAAATATTTTTTTCCTTTTTGTGTATATTTATAATACGTCTCATAATGTTTCTTCTTCGTAAGGCTTCTGTCTTATTCAGGGTATAAAAGGGGCAGTATCCAGCAAATACATATCTACTACTGACTTATCTACATTCTTTAGCTGTTGTTTCCTTGTTCATTTTCTATATTAACCAAAATTTTAGTCAAGGAAGGAATTTTTTTTGGGTCATGGTCTTTTCTGCAGTGATCAATATCACTGTGTTGAATATATAGCAATAATTCATTAATTTGCTTTCAAAATTGATTGCTGGGGCAGAAAATTTTACCATTCTTGCTTCATAAATTTTTTTTTTCATGTTGTAGTGCAGAGAAATTATGGTTAAAATGTGGCATTTTTTTGTACTAATGATTCCATAGTGGACAATTAGAACATAGTTTTCAAATTTATGCAGCATCTTAAAAACATCTTAAAAGCTTCTTTAGTGCCCTCAAAAGTGGAGAGATTAACCTTCACAGTATTTCTCCCTAGTTACTGATACAGGAGCTGTGATGAAAAAGCAAATTAACTTGCAGAGAATGTAGCTGCAGAACTAGAATTAATCTTGGGAAGTCATGTGAGCCAAGAGGTTAGGGCACATTGAAGGATTCACAAGAAATTGAAATCAGTGTGAGATATTGGTTGATTAATACTTTGGGAAACCCATATATTTCTAGAGGAGGCTGAAGAAGAAATGAATATTTAAAAAATCCTCTCCAGTCCAGTCATTTACATGTCTTTATATGATCCAGTTACATCACACTACATGTAAGTACCAAACTAGTGTCTTATTTTCTATTTCTTTTTTTCACTGCTACATGAAGGAATTATTTGTAAACTTAGACCCAATGGTCCTGGAAGTACTTTATGAGACAAAATACCTGAGAAAAATGCATTTTGAAGTTCCAGATGTTGTCCTTGGCTTGTGTGCAAATGAAGAACAGATTAAAAGACATCAAAGGGAGTGAGTGAACACTTTTTGGATTTGTTTCTCATCTGCAAATGAGAATCCCTACTTTTGAATCTGTTGCATATATTGCTTTTCATTCATTATAATTTTTATCTTTGATGGAGTTTAATTGAATTTTAATTGCTTTCCCCTGTATTTCCATATGCACATGCAGTTGTTCCTATTTAGAGACATATCTCGTTACTTGGAAACACCTACATGTTTTTGTTTTGTTACTTCAACAGCTGCTCTCTAAGTGGAGCTCCTAGGTACTGCTATTATTATTGTTACAGTGCATCTGTGCACTCTAATATTGCAATTACACTCCAAAATATTACACTTAGCATCAGAAGGCTTTTTTTCCTGTTAGAAAAGTAAGTTGGAATTTACCACTTGATTACTGCACAACCCAAACATGTCTAAAGGGAATATGTTGCCTAAGTTATAGCTTTGTCTCTCATGTTGAATATCTAAATTCACTTTTCTTGATTTAAAATAATTTCTTTCTGTTTCTTGTAGCAATCCAAATCTCTGCTGCAAGAGTTCTTTCAATCTCAGGGATGCTGGCTGTTAATTCTAGAACTCTCTAAATAGGGATGTTCAGTGTTAAAAAAGCAATGCTTTGTGAGGAGTGTTCTTAAATTTTTAATTAGAATTGGACAAAAAGGGATGAAATTTAAAGAGTTTCAACCCTTCCTTTCTTCTTCTGTTGTTGAAATTTTCAGTGTTTCAGTCTTACAATGCAACACTTTTCATTGATTTTCTGTAGAGTGTTTAAGGACAACTAACCATAAATTTTTAATGTACAAGACAAACTCTGCATGCAACAGTTCTCCAAAAAGCAGCAGCCCCAACTTTTGCCATCCAACAGGAAAAAAACTACAAAAAATGTTTGCATTAAAAAAGAAAGCCAAACATATCTTCTATTCTAAAAAAACCTTCATACTGCCTACCCAAGCAAAGAAGAAATATTTAGGGGTGTAGATTTTTGACCAAGAACATTTAAAAAACAGTTCTGGATATAATGTGAATGGGTTATCTCAGGATATGGTTGTAATAGCGATGTCTAAAGTAATGATTTTAATCTGGTCCAGAACACAGCTATTTCTGGTTTTGCAGCAGTTCTTACAAGAAACCCGTTATGTATCTGACCTTCGAATTATATTTGCATCTAATTCTTGTTTATGCAGTTCCTTTGTGTAGCTCCATTTTCATGGAACTGTATTGGTAAGCTTTGTTTCAGAATTTGGACTCTTTTTCTTTGGCATCCAGAGTTCTAAGTGATTTGTATGTAGCTTTTCTTATAAGCAGTGTAATATCATGCCATGTCTTGTGAGGTGGGAAGATGGAAACAAAAAAAACATGTTTTTAATTTCCTGTTTCTATTTTTTTAAAAATTCTAAATAATTTTCCTTGGGAGAAAAATTCTGTCAGTTGATCACAGTCACTTTGCTGGAGGTACTTATTTCTTCAGTCTGGTTCTGTTGTTGGTAAGGACAAAGGGGCCTGGCTGGAGTTAGGAAGAGCTGGGAAGAGTTCTTGTAAGATGGGATCAGTACTTGCAAATCTTATTAACAGAAAATGTGTCCAAAATTCTGTGTGTTTCAAATATCTGAATTAAGCACATTGTAACCATGATCATGTCTTTCAGACTCCAGAACCTGTTGATCAGTTACAAAGAACATTTGAATAGGATTCCTGTTGTGCTGAAACCGCTGATGAAGCCATGGATAGGACAAATTGAGGATGCTTTTACCCCAGGCCTGATGCAGCTGTCATGGACTTCTTTGAACATCAATAAATGTAGGTAATAGGAGAAGAAGTGGTGAGCCGTTCACACTGTGAGATGCCTGCATTTATTTTTGCTTCTCTGTGAAAAATGTGTTAGTGGACTGATCTCTTCACTTTAGGTGGATAATTTTAGCCCAACTGCTACAAGAATATGAGACAAGAGAATGGCTTTGGGTGTTTTAATGTCTTTTCTATTAAAAAAAAAATCTTCAGAAGTTATGCTGAACATCCTAAAAGTGACATGTCTGAAATCAAGGTTGGAGATTTCTGCCCAAGTACTAATTTTTTTTCCAAAAAAACATTTATTAGGCATTGAGATTTTCCACACAACCAGTAAGACACAACCTTAACCCTATCAAATACAGCATAAAATTGATTAACTGTTGTAAAATGTCATTGAAATGGGCATATATAAAACCATCACCAAGACTTTCATGTTGCAGTTTCATGACAAAACAATAACTCATGCTTGTAAATTAGCTTTTGAGTTGAGGTTGATTGATGTTAGGCTTTCCCTTTTCTTCTTCAAAAGGAAAAGCAGCAATAGAAACAGGAACAGGTACAGTCTAAATCTGAAAGCGAAATGTGGCACAGGTTCATGCAGCTGTTTATTTACGACTCTGCCATGTGGCACTGGTGCACAGGGCTCTGAACAGTGCTTAAAGCAGGGCTGGTGACCTTTCAGCTTTACTTGGCCTTTACCTGACCAGAGCACAAGAACCAAATGGCAAGGGTTTTTTATATTTATTTTATAGCTTTAAAATTAATTTTTGTGTTTAATGTTTTGCATTATTTAGTAACACATGATAAGGAAGGTCTTTACAATAGTATTTATTTATTTATTCATTTAGGTACTCTCTGCACTGTGTTAAGTATCTGAATAGATATAATTCAGGTTGTAAATGGTTCTTTGTATCACCATTGGTTCTGGTGGAAACTTCCCTTTTCAACAATTTGGGTGTAATACAGGTCTCTGGGCTGTTTCCTGCTGCTGCAGCTGGAATGCAGTTACAACTAGAAGGGAATTCTTTTCTAGAGTGTATGCACTGTGTCTTTTTGAAGATGGGCAATGTCTGACATGCCCAGAATGTTTGTTGGACACCTACAAGTTAGCCCCTGGTTTGGTGTACACAAAATAGTTCTTACCTGCCAGCAATGTGTTGAATTTAAGCCCAATGTCTTATGTGTCTTTTTTCCATCTTAGAGAACTCCATCTAGAAATATAGGAGTCCGTAGTTGCCTTCTAGACTAAAACTCAGGAGACACGGCAGAAAAATAGATTTGGGACTACTGAATTTATATATTAAAAAAAATCCAAGGAATTTGTTGGACTGCTCTTCTGTTTAAGACAATAGGTCAAGTTCTATCATTAACTTCCTAGTAGCAAGAAATGACATTTCCCACTTAAAACATCAGCACTTGGACAGCCCTGTCACACTGCTGTGCCTTAGATTTTGTAGTGATTTCTTTCTACATACAGTAGAAGTTTACATATATATATATGTGTGTGTATATATATATATATATATATAATATTTTATGATAATAATAGTGACAAAGGACATCAGATGCTGTATTTCTTTCTATTTTGCAATGGAAGGTATGAAAGGGGAAGAATTTTTCCAGTCTATTCAGAAACAGCAAAAGCAGTTGATTTTACCTTTAGTTTAATAAACACATTTGTTAAAGCAATAAGTTTATCTGTTTCCAAAGTAAATTAGGTCACATATTTGAAAGAAGAAATCTAATAGTTTAACAGTTCTTGGCTGGTGGAATTTTAGTAATTTAATTTATAAGTTAATTACAATGGTGAAGTACTGTACTTTGCTGTGCATGTATGTAGGAGGACCAGAATAATTTTGGGGCACTGGCCTCCTTTATGTTTTCAGTTCTCTTTTGTTGATCCTTTTCATTACAGTGTTATTTAATTAAAAAGAAGAGATATTTTGAAGAATATTGTTCTGTTTATTATGAGATGGTTTAATATAAAGATTAAAAAATACAGCAAGTCCATCATGATTCAGGACTTCATTTCATATTTCATTGCCATTAAATCCTCATTTTGTTGTAAAACCTGGGGGGGGGCGGGGCGGGGCAGGGGCAGGAGTGATGGGAGGAAGGGGAGATGAGACTTAAGACGTCTGTGTTTTGCATTGATTTGTTTTAATTTTCTTATCCTTGTTTAGTTATTGAGAATGTTTACAGTACCCTGAGGGAGTTGGACTATGTAGTCAAAGCAGCATCTGATACCCTGGAATGCAGAATTGAAAGAATTCTGAAGGACATGTCAAACACTGCCCTGATAGTTTTGCCAGAAGATGATCCTATAGATGTGACTTCTTTCTTGGAACAAATAGAAAAGCTTGCTATCTCTACTGCTTCCAAACTGTCTCAGTAGGTTTCTTAATTGCACTGACTTGAAGGCTATTTTTTGGAGGGTTTATTTACTTTCTACTTTTGTATTCATAGAGGTTTTACTTCTAAAATGTTATTGTAACAGAGTACTAGTCTAGAGCAAAGTGATAGTCTTAGGATGCAGGGGAGAAACTCCTAAATATCTTGAACACAGCAGTTGTGAAATAGCATAGTATTTGGCATTTAACATTTATTTAGCATTTCTTACATTTGTTCTTATAGCATTCTAATAAGTAGCATGAAAAATGAAGATGGATAGGACTTGAAATCTCATCCACATGTTAATTGCTTGTTTCTTAATACTTCTTTTGTTTTTATTTGAATAGTTCTCATTTCACAGATTATTTTACTGCCTCATCATGATAAACCTGTTTTATTAGCTATAGCTGGAAAAAACTTTTTTGGAATAAAATTATTATGAAGTCCAGTTGAATCAGATATAATGGATCTGACAAATGGGTTTGTTTTTAGTTAGCAAGTTTTAAAATCTCTGCATGCCCAAGGAATAGAAACAAACAAAAAAATATTGAAAGGGCATTTCCCTGCACACAAGGGACAAGGGTTGTGTGCCTGGGAAATAAGAAAGGGTATTCCTTATGTTTGATTCCCCCATGGGTGACTGTAAGGTTGTTTTTGTAGGCAGAGCCAACAAGTGGAATGCTCTGTGTATGAACTTACAGATATTCTTAAGCACAGTCTGGAAGCAGATGCTGGAAGAACTCTGGAGGTAAGACCTCTACAATGTAAAAAAAAAAAAAACCAAAAAAAACCCAAAAAAACAAAACAAAAAAAACCCAACAAGTAGCCTAGTCAGATATTTGATATTTCATTTATATGCTGGATAATCTGATTATATACCCAAGAATTTCCCTTTCACTGTTCAGGATTCCTTTGCCTGTACGCATCTTGATGTGAAACAGAAAACACGTTGCCAAGAATGCCTGTCCTGTAGCTGCTATAACCTGATGGGACAGCTTTGTCAGAAGAATACTGACTCTTTGATCAGATGTGAGTCTGGTTTTTTCAGATATGTTTAATTTTTAAATAAAACTTTTCGATTTTTTTCCCTACAAGCTTATGTTGGTAAAAAAATTCTCACTTAAATATTGCATTTATTTAGGCACAAAGATTTCTTTAGAGTCCTTAAGACATCGACTGCGTGTTATTGACTACAGATATCAGACAACTAAGTTTGTAGAAGCACACAGGGTTCCTTTGTTCAGAGCTGAAATTCAACTGGCTATTCCAAATATTGTCCTGAGACCAAGTCTTGAAGACATTCAGGTAACAAAATAATTGCACATCTCAGTCATTTACGATAAAACATTTATAAAAGCATTGTTTTAAAGCAATATGTGCAAGTTTAATCTGGTGTAAGAACTAAAAGGAAGGGGAAGAAAAGGTAAAATGTCACTTGAGTTCATGATGACAGTGGGTACTGAGGGCATGGAACTATGGATCAGGTTTTTTTTATACAGGCTATTAGAAGGAACTGTTTTTCTCAAAGCTCAGTAACTCAGTAATTCACAAACCTCTACTTAGAGGCAAACACTTCAAAATGAGTGAAAAAGTAAAAATGAATCAATACAGCCCGACTGTCTTCCTAGTCTCTTTAAACTCTTTCAGAATTTAAAATCAGTTTAAAGTATCATTCGTAAATTCAGCAGTAGTGAAATGTAAAGAAAAATATTACCAGCCTAAATCTCTAAACTGAAAAAATTTAAACACTCTTTTAATCTTACACTAGTTTAGCAAAATTCTTACATGCATATTTGCAATATCCTATGATGTCTGAAATTCTTCAGAGTATTAGTTGTTTATGGTGTTGATTTCTGAACTTTTTATTTAGCATGGTGACTGTCAAAATCAGTAGCTGAGTTATTTCTCAAGTTTCATGTGCAGCCTTCATGGTGTTGTCAGTAAGAAATCAGGCCAGAAAGTGTGACTTCAAAATACCATACATAGAGGAAGTAATCTGATAATTTCTGTAGATGCCTGTATAGATTACAGACTATACCATCACAAATTCAGACGAATGTATTCAAGCATTCTGGTGTGAACATGAAAACCATTATTAATAACACACAACAATGTTTATAAGCAGTTTAAAGGGAAATCGTACTTTAACTAAATTATGATCCCCAGTGATTCATGATTACTGTTCATAAAGGTCTCTTATGTTCTTGCTTGAAAACCACATAAACTTGGAAGGACTGTAATAAAACTTTATGGTGTACCCCTTCTCCTTACAAAATGTGTTTTTTTGAGTGATCCTCTGTCATGCTTATTAGAGTAGTTCCTTTAAAGACAGAGGTACAATTTTTCAACCTTGGTATTGTTTGGATGATCATTCCCCACCCACATAATATCTTGTGAGCTCAAGGTGAATGTTTCGGTTTTTTCAGAGTGCTGTAAACAAAGCAGTAAATATCATTCTATCAGTAGCCAAAGATATTCCCCTGTGGAAATTTGCTTACTTACATCATAAACAGCAGCAGGTGAGTATTTTACTTTATTTTAAAAATTTGGTATTTTTCTTAACATTTCTTAAGATTATATTCTGTACCAATACTTTGACTTATTACCTGGTGGATCTTCCTGTTAAGTGAAAGCCTAGTTTTTAATCTGTATGCCAATTAATAAAACATAAGAGTAACAGTTCATAAACCTTATTGAACTTCGGTAGTTTCTCATATTAAAATCAAAAGTTGCTTCAGAAAAATCTTTTAAATATACTGTTCAAATATAATGATGACAGTGTAGAACAAACACCATATGCAAGTACTACCAACTGAATATAAATTATGATCACTCTTCCCAGGTGAAAACTCTAAAGTTAAACTGTAAGCCTTCATATGACACCTATTATACTACAGTTAATACAGTACAAATATTTTAACAGGCACCAAAATTAGCACTAAAACCCTGGGAAGGTCTGAGGTTTAGACAGTAACTGAAATTTGTTGAAGGACAAGAATGAACAGTACTCGTAATCCTGTGGCCTTAATTGTCTCACCTGGGAACAAAATATAAATGTATATATTTAAATGTATCTGTGCTGAAAAGTGTCTTTGTAAAAATATTTTCCTATGTTGATATGACATGAAAAACAGATCAGCTCATTTCAGTGGAAAAACCCACATTCAAGTCTGCATATAATAATTAAGATTAAAAAAAAGAATATTTTATAAAATCAGCTTTAACTAGGACTATAGCTCTGTAGAAATCCAAGGTGAGAACAGGGAGTCTCCCTGTGGATGTTTCTCTGCACTTTCTGTCTGTTCTTAGAAGTACTTATTATCTGAGCCACATTGCATATTCTGTAATTTAAAAATAAAAATAAAATCCCAAACAAACTAGTGGACATTTTTTTTCTTGTTTAATTTATACCAGGTTGAACAAGCTGTTGCTTTAGAGTTAGGTGATGAGAGCAAACTCACCAAGGTGGTGGCACTGAAACCTTTGGACAAGCAGATCATCGAACATAAGGATGTAAACAAAGTGGTGATGCAACTAAATACAATTATTTTGTCTCTTAAAACTGAAGCACTGGTTCTTCTGAAGACCTTTTCTGAATTTTCGGACATCTGGAACAAGGTTAACTACAAGCTTAATATAATATGTTGCTGTGTTGTAATATCTAAATATATTTTAAAAAAATAAGGTTATTGGTTGCATAAGTGTTCCTACTTATGTACTACTAAGTGTGCTCAGTAGGAAGCATTGGTTTCATGGTAGAATCCATACACCCATAATTCCTGTCTGCTCTTGTGTGGACCAGAACTTGCAAATCTTTACCAATTAAAGCAGAAGGACACAAAAGAATTTTGACGCATAAACAAGCTTATGCTTTCATATGCTTATCCATCTTTCTTACAGCATCTTTTCTGCAGGTGTTATGAAAAAGAATAGTTAAGCAGAATCTCTTAGAAACTGGAGACTACAAAAGCTATTCCTGAATATTAAATTGACAGTTCTTCTTAAGCACTTAAGTAACCACTGCTGAAAGATATTTTTCTATTTCTTCACACACACACACACACACACAAGAAAAAAAAAAAAGATAACCTGTATCTAGGAAATCTTTCAGCAATGAAGATTCGAAAGCTGAAGTGAATCTGGGCTCATGGAGTTATTTTCATTAGGAAGGGGGTCAAGTCACATAAATGGTAAAGTTCTGAGGAGTGTTTTGTCAGGAGATTCATAATGAAATAAAACCTCGTGGTTTTATTTCATTCAGTCCATTCTGACTAGTGAAATTCAGCCCTGTGAATGGACAGCTACTGGTCTTACCTATCAAAGGTGCTTTAGGAAGGCAATCAATTTGATAAACAATCAAAACAGGAGTAATCTTTGTAACTACTCACTGTTTTTAACTTCCCCTTCCTAAATCAACCCTTAAGTGACTCCATTCTCACAGCTGACTCTTCTGTCTGGGCTGAGAGAGGGCATTTTCACCTCTTTGTAGCTTCTGAAGTTCCAAAGCTTAATGCTCAGTTTGGTTGAGATACTGTTTGAGCTAAGAACATGTTGGTAGCATGTCATTTCACCCAGAAAGACACAATCAGATTGGGTGATGCAGTACAAAGATGTTCCTTTTTTACTAAAATCTTCTAAAATAATCAATTAACCTGGTTCTTTAACTTAAAATTCTTCAGGAATTGTCACTGTTCCCCCCACCTTTACAATCTCTGTTGAACAGAGAGGTGCAAACAGATTCTCAGGGATCTCACAGGGCAGACTGCAGGGGAACATTGCTGGGAGGGGTGAAGATCATCTGTTTGTAATTGAACTGAGAATCTTGCACATTTTTGAGCTGGTGACACTGATTTCTCACCTCTGCGGAGACTGGCCTACCTAATGAAAAGGAAGGGTGCTCACTGCTCTATTGCCTATAAACAATCTTTAGCAGGCTAAATGCCCTCTCTCCCCTTAAATCCATCCTTCCCTGCCAAACTGTTTTCTTCAAATGGCCAGGAGGCCATCTGCACCTAGAAACTGCAGTTTAAAGATGCTGTTTCAGGAAGGGTGAAGATAACTGAGAGCAATTCCTCCCATTTAAATACCTGTTAGAGGACGTGAACTTCTTTTGTGGGGTTGCAGACAGAAGGAAGACTAGGAAGGAAATATTTCCCACAAAATTTTAGCAGCTATGTTGTAAATTTTGCAGTAACATTTGGATGGACAAGAGATAACCTGACCTGTTTCAGTTTTTGAGTTACAGATTTCAAGTCCTTTAAAGAGTATTATACAAAAAATAAGAGTCAGGAAAGGCAGTTTAAGTAAATTAATTTGTGCTTATACTAATTTATGCTTATATCTCAAGTCCGTTTAGAGAGGGAACATTTTGTGTTTGTACAATACATCAGGCAGCTGGGTGCCCTGTGGGTTATTATAAGACCAATGTTAAATAGAAATTAAAATAAACTTCTTTTAAGTAGGATGCAGAAGAAAAAGTGAAGGAATTTATAGATACTAAACCAACGATGGCTGAATTCCAATCTCAAATCAGATACTTTTCTGTAAGTATTTTATCTTTAATAAAAATGAACTGCTCAGATAAATTTCAGTGAAATTAAATGCTGAACACTTGTATTTTTCTTAGCAATTAGAAATGCAAATCAGAGAACTGCCCAATCATTGTGCACTGCAATCAGTGGAAGTTGCAACTGAGTCATTGAAAATAGCTTTAATTCAGGAATGCCGCTCAGGACAAAGAACATTTGGATTAGCTTTAAATAAAAAGTCTGCCACAGACGTGGGTGAAATTTATTCATTTATTGAAAATGTTAGCAAGAGGTTAAGCAGACCTATCCATGACCTTGATGATGTGCGGGAAGCAATGGAAACACTGAAGGAGATCCGAGAGAATGAGATTAAAATTGACATGACAGTTGGACATATAGAAGAATCTTATTCTGTGCTTCATAAATACAATCTGCTCTTTCAAGATGAAAATACAGAAAGAGGTGATGGATTGGCCTATGCCTGGAAGAACCTAAACACACAGGTATTGTAGTTATGTTATCTCTCAAATCATTATTATCAGCTCTCTTAATATTCAAATGATAGAATAAACCTATTTACCTAATTAATTTTTGTTTTCCACATTCGTTATTTTGTGCCTGTTTTTTTCTCTTTGTCTGCATATAGGCACGACAGGTTGAGGACTTGCTGCTGAAGGTACAGCCAGTCATGAAAACAGATTTACTGAGAGATGTTCAAAAATTCCAAATTGTTACTGCAGGATTTTATAAAGAATATGATGAAAAGTAGGTGACCTGTGTTGCAATACAATTATGCTTCATTAGTGATTGTTTGAAAATAGTGTATCTAAAGGGCTTCAAAAAATAAACACAGCACAGCATCACTGTATATATTACACCTGAAAAATAGGTCTAATTTTAGATTTGTATAAGGTGGGCATACAGTTTTACTGTCAAAGATTTGTTCCTGTAATTTCAGTGCTGGAGTCAGTGATATTCCATGAGGGTTAATAGGTTGTGGGGGGGAAAAAAAATCAAATTCTCGATCCAGATTACAATGTAATGGTTTTTGGATGGTCTTAACTCAATAAAGCTCATTGGGAGATATTTAACAGTAGGTATTAAAACAGTGTCTTGGATGTGACTGGAGATACCAGTTCTAGGTATTTCTAAATTCACTGTCTTACTCAGCCTTACTTTTAAACTTACTTTATCACTTTTGAAGATATAAATTGTGGTTCATTGGGTTGTTGCTCCTACAGTAGCAACAAGGAAAGAAAGACAGGACTTGGTTTGACCTGCAATGGCTCTAGGACAATGCCTGACTTTTGAGGGTTTCCCTCCTCCTTCGATGACCTCAGAGCAGCATGGTTCCCAATGGACTGTGTCACATCCTGGTTACCTTCACTACATCTGCCCCAGACCCTGCTTTACTGACTCACCTTCCCTGCTTGACCTTGGTCCTGTGTAATTATTGTGGACTTGTCTAAAAACCAGGACTATCATTGGAACCTGCTTACCAGCCCCCGGGTCCTGCTCTTCCTGCTCAGGTTCTGTGGGATCATACCTTGGCTGCCTTTGCTGACTGTGCTTCTGCTTTCACCTCCTGGTGCCATTTCCCTTGCCAAGCAATCAGCCTGCTCTGCTTTCTGCCCATCTGCCTGAATTTCTTTCAAGAAATAACCATAGCACAGCAGAGGATGACAGAATTCTCATCCCAAAATATTATGATATGGCCAAGAAGTGGTCCCAGGTGTGAGAACTGGGAATTGCACCCCGTCCTACGGCTGAGATGTGCTCATTAGGCAAAATGGTATTTTTGCTCATATTTTATCATTACTTAATTAAGGTTCTCTTGCCAACTACACAGTTTTCACTCCTGATTTATATATCTGCTATCTTTCCCTTTTAAAAATAGAAATGAAAATAATTATTAAAATCTGTTTTACAGAAGAAACAGGAAATAACAAAGATAAAACATTTGCAGATCTTCAGCTGTTTGTAAGATGTATGGTAACACAGATGAATTTTTTTAATTAGCAAAGAAATTGGGCTTTCTTTCAGGGACTACTGAATATGTAATCTTGGTACACTGAATATGTGCTGCATTTTTTCTTTTAGTGTCTTGTGAAAATTTAAGAAAAAAATGTTACAAAATATTGCATAATGTTCAGTAAGGATGGTTTGGGTTCTGTTGTGCTTCTTTGTGAAACCTGTATTTTCAAAGAATATTTTTTGGTTTTTACAGGGGCCCCAGTGAGAACAATATTCCTCCCCATGAAGCAAGTGACAGATTACAGATCTTTCAAGTTAAATTTGATGAACTGTGGAGGAAGTATCTCTGTCTTTCTAGTGGGGAAGAATTATTTGGTCTTCCCATCACAGGTAGTTTCTCAGGGGATATGAGTACCTGTTTCTAGGCTATTACATTTTTCTCATGATTCCTGCTAAATGCATGGAAATTTAGAAAAATTCCTTGCAGACAAATCTCCTTGTAGTAAATTACTATGGTCTTTCTTATGAAAAGCAGCTGGGTGAAGCTGGCTCTCGGTGTGCACATACATAAACATCCGAAATACTGCATTAGAAAAATGGAAAAATACTGCATTGCTCTGTGTGTGTCAGGGTCCAGATGCTTAGCTCTCTTGCTTTTGCTGTTCAGAGCTAAGAACATCTCCTGCCAGTATTCTGCCCTGTACAAATTTGGGAAACATGTTGCCAAAGTACTCAGATTGTCCCTGCTCCAGTTGCATAATGAATTCCCTTGGGCTATGCAACTGATCTGTAATGTCCTTATGCCCCCTAGTCAGACACAGTTCCTTTGGAAGGCTGTGGTGTGAACTGCAGCAGAATGTATGATAAGCACTTTAATTTGTGCATATTAAATTGTGTATTTTCCTGTCTGAGGACATATGCAGTAATCCAAATATATTTTGCTAAGAATTCCAAAAGATATGAGAGAAAGTAACTAAAACATTTATGTTAAGGATGTCCATTTTAAATACTTTCATTGTCTAATATATTCTATATATTTCATTTGAAAACAAACCTATTATCCCCAAACTCTGCCACTTAAGTAAATAGTGTAAATTAACATAGGGGATATTTTAGTTCTTGTCTAAAATTATATTGTATTTCATTTCCATTTCATCTACTTTTAACATTGTATCCCTCAATTCTGAGATTACATATACTGCTACAGAAGAATATTGATTAAAAAAAAAAAATCAGTGATCTAAACAATTACTGTGCATCAAAATCTGTTCTTACATAATGTAAGTGGAAAAGTTTGTTTTCCTAGACACTATCTAGAAAACTACAAGTCTGATTTCACTCATTTATTAAATAACATTATTAGAAATGCATTGATTCTTCTGTTCATGAATACATTTGACATGAACACCTAATTAACATGCGCGAATTTCCAATTTTAAAATTTGAAACAGAGTATCCTGAACTTCACAGAATTAAACGTGAACTTACCTTGCTTCAGAAGCTTTACAGTCTTCATGATACAGTCACTTCTAGTATCGAGAGATACAATGAAATGCTTTGGAATGATTTAAATATTGAAAAACTTAACAGTGAGCTCCTGGATTTTCAAAGCAAGTAAGTTGTTTTTTGGTTGAAGTACGTGCAATTTGTATTTCTAGCTGTGTTTTTAATTAGCTCGTGAAAATTTCTCCAAGGAGCTGAAGAATGTTGGTACATCTCGTGCTCAGTGTTGGGCATAAGTGCACTGTGGTGCAATATCCAGCTGGTTTGGGAGTCACTTGAGGTTTGCTGGGGTGTATTGACATGGTGGGCCGTAGCTTATTCAATAAACAAGGTGCACACACCTGTGTCAAGGTGGTTGTGAATATAAATAACTTTCAAAGCTGATTTTATACAGTACCTTCTCAGTGATTTAGTTAGTTTAATCATCTCAGTGATTAATTAGTTTGCATCTAATTAATTGTTAGTCCATGATATTAGATGGAATTTTGAACCTACTGTTTTTACTGTTTTTTTATTTCTGCACATTTGTCTAAATTATAATTTTTATTTCAAGAAGGGTAAATAGCCACACTAAATTCTGAGTTTGAAGCGATAATATTTTCCACGAAAAACGGAGTGAACTCTCTTTTAATCATTAATTTGAAAAAAACCAAACTAACAACTCAACCTCTTTTCAGAAAATAAGAATAGCAAAAATTAATGTTTGTCAAATGTATATACTTCTGCATTTGGACAATATAAGGCTTCATCCATTTCAGCAGAATTTTGGAATCTGCATCATAACATTTTCTGTAGTTAACTATATTTTAAAGGCTGCAGGACTTTTCATTCTTCTTTCTCCAGAACCCTGAAGGAAGCCATTGCACAGCAATAGTTTTCATTTATGTATTTCTCTTTGAACTTCATGTGTGACATTTTTGTTTTTCCTCTCAAGTGTTGAACTATATTTGGAGCAGTGTGACTACCAATAGGCAATAAATGCTTTTTTTTTGTAATAAAAGTCAAACCCAGTACTATCCTTCTTTTGGCAGTTTGCTAACATTATTGCATCAAGCTGTTCTCTTTAAAGGCAGAGAAATTGAAACAACATACAGAAATTGAAACAACTCACAGAAATAGCTAAGGTGGTATGCTGTCTTATAAAAGAAGCAGGAATGCTGGAAGTGCAATTACTGCTTTAGACTAATTATAAAGATATGCATTGTTCTTTAATGTAATTTTGTTTTGCTACCTTTTAAAAATAATAATATAATAGACAACTTAAAATAATGAAAAGTTAAAAAAAATAACTGTACGTAAAAATAAATCCAAATAGAAACAGACAAGAAGGAGGAATATTTAGGGAGCATTATAGAAGTATATAATAATAGCTGGAGAGAAGTTTCCCTTTATATTTTACTGTGATACTGTGTATAGCGAATGTCCAGTAAATTTAGGACAGAAATGTAAACCTGATCAATGGAGTAGTTTTTTAACATAATGTGCAGCTCATGGAACTTGCTTTTAGAAGATGTTATTGAGACTAAGACAAAGGAAAAAGTTATTTGAATTTTTTAAAAGGTTACCATTTTCATTGCCAAGCTGATAGATCCCATTTCCAATAGCCATCCCTAGACAAGTTTATTAGATGTTACTTGCTAAGCCTCAGGATAGAAGTAGCCAGGAACTGCACCTTAAAGCCTTCTTGATACAAGACAGAGTATAATTTTTCCATTCTACAATGCTTTTCTCCAACATATTTAATGCTATCTACTGTTAGATTCAAGAGAAAAGACTATAGCAGTTATTCTAGTGCCATGACAGTATGCATATGTTCATCTGCCTCTTACCAGCAAGCAATGAAGAATTTGCACATGTTCCAGCATCGTGTGACAGATCTGTCTGATTCTGAGCTGTGAAAAATGGCGAATTTTTTAATGGAATTTGTCATTATGGGCAGGTTTTATGCAGCTTTTAGTTTCTGGAATTGAGCTGCAAGAGAACTGCTGTCAGTCTTTGGTCCATAGCTTTGGCAGATGAAAATTGGCATGACTGGTTTAGAAGTGAGAGGACTATTCACAGTACAAGAGGTTCTTCATTTTAAATTTGTTTTCATCTTAAACTGTGCATAAAGGAAAGTTTTGAATATCTTTCATACAAACCAGGTATGAATTAAGACTTGTTTGATTGAAACAGAAGTTTTTTTTTCTCTGAAAAAGAATAGTTTTAGTTTAGGATGTACTTATTTTGCTGGGAAAATATATGTTATTTAATCATTTTACCTCTTTACAAGATGAGGTGTGTTTTCAAATTTTACAGAAACAATGACACTGCAGGAACTTAATTTCAGGTATGGGTTTGCACATGAAAGTAACTTCCTTTAATTCAAACTGGAATAGAAACCAAACCATTTGAGTGCAATTTGTGCTTTCTTTAGCAGCATTTCATGCCTGCAGTCACAAATGACCACCTATATATGATATTACCAGCTTGCAGCTGGACTTTTATTTGCAGTCTACTGGCCAATTCATTGAAAAATTACAAGATATTGTACTGTTAAGAGAGGATGGTGATTATTGAGAATAATATTTATAATTATTAAGAATAATTATTATTATGAATAATATTTCTTCTTTCCTTTTGTGCTTTTTAAAGAGTCCGAAAGTTACCGAAAGCATTGAAGGAATGGCAAGCTTTTCAAGACCTAAAAAAAAAAATTGATGACTTCACTGAGAGCTGTCCTTTGCTTGAAATGATGAAAAACAAAGTATGTTCAGCATAATAATTTGGAGATAAGAGTCACTTGAGAAACTGTATTGAAGGCCATGTTATATGACTACAAGATGCTTTCCATAATTCTTTTTTATAGATAAAAGCAGCTGTATTTATAGCAAAAAATCTAGTTAGGCTTAGTTATAGAAAAATAAACCAAAAGACTTTGTAATGTGATTAGAATAGCTACTAATACTTTCAGTGGGATGGAAGTCAAGACTTTCCTATTTGTTTAATAGCTGCAGTGCAAAATATGTGATCATTCTAGACCTAAAATTAATACAATTTTAAAAAATCCCATCCCTATGGACTTTTCTAGGCAATGTTGTCAAGACACTGGGAAAAAATTGCAGAAGTAACTGGGCATCACTTTGATGTTGACTCTGAAAATTTCACTTTAAAAAACGTAATGGCTGCCCCATTATTAAAACAAAAAGAAGATATCGAGGTATATGTACTTTTCTGTTTTGTTTTGTTTAGGTGGGTTTTTTTGTTTTTTTTTTTTGTTTTGGTTTTTTTTTTTTTTTTGGTAATTATTAACTTGTGATTTGGTGCTTTTGAAATCCTGTTTCTAGTCAGCTTCGTAACATTAAAAAAAAATTGGTATAGTTGAAGAATTCCTTTGAAAAAGTGGAGTTTGGTAGTTGGTGTTGACACTGATGGTTAGTTTATTTCCCTTTTATTCTGGAGAAGATTTAAATATGTAGATGGTATTACACTAATCATTCCATAGGAGGTCTTCTGTTGTTTTAAGAGTAGTGTGATTATGTTATGCTTCTTATTTAGGGTCTGCCTACTTATATATTTTTTTCTTCCCTTTAAATGTCTAACCAGAGAGAAAAAAACAGTTGATGTAAGACTGATCCTGTTAAGTGCTAAAAATCCTTGGAACACAGTAGAAGTGGAGGATATGGGATTAAAGAAGAATGAGGTTGTTTTGTATTTCAAAAGTGATCCTTCACAAGAGCATGGATAGATGAGAAGGCAAATGAAGTGTGCACAAAGCTGTAAAGTCATTGTCTCCTCCATTTTGGGGACAGAAGTTTTCTAGCAAGTGCCTTAGCTTCATGCTTGTTAGCTTTTGCAAGAACAAAGCATAGCTAAAACTAAAGAAGTAAAAACCCCAACAGTTTCTAACTTCAGTTCCATGGTCATTTAGCTAAATCTGTATTATTTCCAGAGTAGTGACCACTTTAGTCTTGTTCCACAAATGAGCATTTTTAAGGCAAAACCATGCAATCAAACCTGTGCTGTACCCAATTCTTGGACAAGAATTTCAGCCTTGCAAAAGGTTCGGAGTTCCCCCTTACACTTCAGGAAACACTTTAAACCTGCAATAGAATTTTGGGATCCGGTCTGAGTGTTTGATCCTTTTCTCTCTGATGCAATTACCAACTTTATGACAATCCTGTTCTTACTGTCTTCAAGAAGTAGCAGACAGGCACGTTGTCAGTCTACACTCTGTTCTCGGAATATTTATTGGTTTTGATTGGCAGTGTTTATTTTCTTTAAACCCTTCTGTCAGTTTATTTGATTTCAAATATTAATACGTACAGAGAGACAAATTCTTCCTGCAGATCCACTGATTCAGTGAATTTTATGTGTGTAAGATGGTAGTAGTGGTGAAGATGGAGTATAGCCCATTAAATGTACCTATTACAAGTAGTACTAGAATATAATCTTGTTTGAAATATAATAACTTTGAGGTGTTTCAATGTATATTTTCATTAGTCTGAATTTACACTGAGATCTGGATCAAACCAATACATTTTAATAGCCTTTATAAGTGTGCTTTATAATAGCATTAGATGACTGTAATTTTCTATTTTAATTTTACACAGGATATCTGCATCAGTGCTGTCAAAGAAAAGGATATTGAAGCAAAATTGAAGCACATCATCAGTGAATGGAGCACTCACACTTTCAGTTTTGGCCACTTCAAAGCTCGAGGAGAACTTCTTCTGAAAGGATCAGATATATCAGAGAAAATAGCTTTGGTGGAAGATAGCCTCATGATGCTGGGGTCACTGATGAGCAACAGGTACAAAACTTAATAAATGTACATATTGTATAAATCTAATCAACCCCCAGGCTAAACAATTATCATCTTAGGTTCTTCTTCCCTTTAACTCATGTTCATGCAGGTATAATGCACCATTTAAAACCACTATACAACAATGGGTTCAGAAGCTGACCAATACTGCTGAGATAATTGAAAACTGGATTACTGTACAGAACCTCTGGATTTACCTTGAAGCTGTGTTTGTTGGTGGTGACATTGCAAAACAACTACCTCAGGTATATTGATGTATGATAATAATATGTTATACCAGGAGATTAGCCACCGCACAAGGTTTATTTGCATTTAACTCATATAAGATTTGTGGGCTGTGCGTGGGCAGTTCAGAGAAGCTTTGCCAAACTAGGATCTGTCTGGTTAAATTGCTTAGAACTTGGTGAAACCTACAGGAACACAATTGTTTATAATTCAAGTTTAAATGTTCCTGTCAGTGTGCAATATTAGTGAATTAGCACAGGGCTCAGAACTACTTAATGGCACGAAACTGATTTATTGCTTTTGCCGTATGTGCAAATATACCTTTCTTCCTGTGTGCACATGTTTATAGGCTATTAGCAGTAATAATGGAATGACAGATTTTGAATTTGAATTCTTTACTTGCTAGGACTCAGTTTAATGAAATTCCACAGAGAGATGCTGCCAGGCTTGGGAGCTGTGCGTGTGCTAATCTGTGTGAACCATTGCAGCCTCTTCAAAAGCCAGTGATGACCTTCCAAGGTAGCAGCTGCACAAGAGCTAAGGAGTGATCTGAACAGGAGAGAAATAGCAGAAAAAAAAATCATCCTTTTGTTGTGCCTCCTAATGAGGGGTTTTCATAGAGTTCTAACAGACCACAGTTCAGTCTTGCTGGATCAAATGGTGTAACTAAACAAAGCCATTATTATTGGGAAATTATTAGGTATGAATTTATTTCAGGATATATATTTTATAATTAAAGCTTACAATATCACAAATTAAGATTAATTTTGTAATCTAAATAAAACTTTCTCAATTGTTGTTTAAACAACAATTTATTTTTTTTTTGTTCATGAGATATATTTATGTTGTTAGGGCTCATCAGAGAATCAATAAACAGCTTATGCAGATGAACAAATGCTACTAAAGCTACTTCTTCCAAGGATGATAGATACATGAACCAATATTCTGGAAAAAAACAAACGTAGTGACTGTCTTTGATGAAGGAGGAGAAGGAGCAGCTTGGTGGAGGAGTAATGAGGAGTGGGTTTAATTGCAATTTCTGGATGAATACTGCAACAAGTAACTGTTAGCATCTGGAAATTAACAAGAAGATGAATAATGTTCAGTCAATGTGAATTTGTTAGGAGCAAAACATGTTGGACAAATCTAATTTACTTTTAGGGTGGGAAAGGAGCTTTGTGGATAGATGAAAAACAGTAGTTGCCATGTATTTGGATAGGTTTTTGCCATTGTCTCTGATAGCACTACCCAAAAAGGTGTTTTAGCTTGCTGGTGTGCAAAATAAAGAAGGGTGGAATGCATAAACATCAATAACCAATAACTAAAATATTGTAACTGGTTTTGGCAGAAGAAACATACTGACAAATTTGAGAGAGCATAGAAGAGGGTGGTAAGAATGAGGAACTATCCGGGAAGGAAGAGGCACAAAAGATTCAACAAACTAGACTTGTTTGACTTGAAGAAAGGAAAAACTGAAGCAAGAAAGTGATAAGGTTTTTTTTAAAATATTAGGGCTGTTCTCAACAGGAAGGAAAAACCCTTGTTCTCAGTGTCTGATTTAGCTTAGATATTAGAAAAGAGTCACCAATATCAAAAATTGCCTGGAGAGGCTTCTAAATCTCCATCATTGAGCATTACTAAACACAAGACAGAGAGATATTTTGGGTATGCTCCTGCCTTGTGACAGACAAATTGCTTTGGATCTTCTTTTGAGATCTCTTCTAGCTCTTAGACAATTTATGATTCCATTAACATTTCATTTGTTGTAGGTGAAGAAAGAGTTTTTAATGTCAATATAGCCAATATATTTTTATGCATATATGTCAATATGCATAAAAATATTTTTCAGCTTCCAGTCTGAGAATTTGTCTCCACCTACAACACTTGTAATGTACCAGTGGGGCAGCTTCAGACTGTGTATACTGGTTTTGTTCATCAAGTGATGCTACTAGCAGCTTACATGACATTGTGTTCCTGTTAGCATTCCTGTTAGGAAGGCTATAATTTCTGAGAAAGCTGCTTTTTTGAGTTTTCTCATGTGTGTTGGAATCCTTTTATGTGGAAAATTTTGGTGCCCAACATGAAGTAAGACATTTCCAGAGCTGTTCCCATTGTACTCTTTCTCTTGCAATTTGAACTCTGGTCAGTAATAAGCATGGCTATAAATATTCATACATAAGTTGTCCAAAGAAGACTTGATGAGCAAGGGAGATATTAAATTGTTACCTTGTCTGATAGAATTATTTAATTTTTAGAATATGAAAAATATGAGGAAAGGCTAATGTATTTATCATGTACTTCAGGAAGCCAGAAGATTTCAGAACATTGATAAATCGTGGCAGAGAATTATGCAGAGAGCACATGAAACATCAAACATTGTGCAGTGCTGTGTTGGAGATGAGACTTTGGCACAGCTGCTACCACATTTGCTGGAACAGTTGGAAATCTGTCAGAAATCACTGACTGGCTATTTGGAAAAAAAGCGGTTAATATTTCCAAGATTTTTTTTTGTATCTGACCCTGCTCTTCTGGAAATCCTTGGTCAAGCATCTGATTCCCACACTATTCAGGTACAAGTAATAAAGCAATAGTGGTCTTATGGTTGATATCACTAAGTGAAGACTGTGGCGGATTTTGTTGTTTATTTGAGAGAATTTCTTTCACTTATGGAAAGATTTACAGAGTATTCTAAGACAGCATTTAAAGACAAACTAAGAATGCCATATCAGCTCAGTTTATGGAGGCTTTTTTTCTGATTCTATTGTAGGCACATTTATTAAGTCTGTTTGACAATGTTAACCGAGTGGGATTTCATGAAAAAAACTACGACCAGATTTTATTGTTTGAATCTCAAGAAGGAGAACAGGTCAATATTATTGAACCAGTTTTAGCTCAGGTAATGAAAGTATATATTACAGTTTTTCATGACTTGATTTAAAGTAGATTTATGTTTTAGAGGCCGACAGTATTGCATCATGTTATTATTTTACTTGCTGAATGAAAACCTCCCAATGTGAAGAGCAAGAGCAAAGAGTAGCAGGGACAGAACATTTGTGCCAGTTTGTAACGATTGCTTTACCTGTTTTCTCAGCAGCACTGCTGTGAAGTGCCAAATCCATCACATATCTCTAGAAGGGCAGTGGAGCAGAAAGAGGAAAGGAAGCTTTCAAAGATTAGAGAATAACAAATACGGAAATGGGAGTACGAAGGACTGGGAAAAAAGTCACGTAGAGCTCTTGCTTCTTGTGAATTATTCATAAAATAATTCTCTGAAAGTACTTTCTTGTTTATTTCAGGGCAATGTGGAATTCTGGTTAGGTCAGCTGCTGAATGGGATTAGGAAAACAATCCACACCATCATTAGACAGGCGTCAATGGCCATTAATGATTCAGAATTTAAGATGTATGACTTTCAGGCAATGTTTCCTGCACAAATAGGGCTTCTGGGAATTCAAATTATCTGGACCAGAGATGCAGAGAAGGCACTGAACAGTACCAAAACAGACAAAAAGGTAGTATTTAATGAGTCTTTGGGGATTTATTAAAAACATTGTTTGTAACAGTACATACTGTGAAAAGTTAAAAGTAACATGTAGGAAAAAGCACAAAGTGCTAGTTAATTACTCGGAATAACAAATAAACTATCAGGAAAACAGAATAATAAAAAATGTGTTAAGGAGTCACACCTCCTCATTATTCCCCCAGCATGTGCTTTAGAATTGCTCCTAATCCTGTGATTTTCTCTGTTGTTTTGTTAGGGCAATCATCTTAAGAGACAGTTTCTTAGTTCAGGAATATGGGGAATTTTATGTTACATTCACAAAATCAAATTTGGAGAGAAATAAGAGCTCCTGAACTTTGGGGAAGTAACTGTGTTTTGTGGACATTGGTCTACTGTATCCAAATATATTACATCCTTCAGCTGATGAGCTCTTTTTTTAGGGAAGGGGAAGAATAGAATCTGTTCCAGGAGGTGTTAGTTTAATCTCAAACACATGGATAAGATGTTATTAACAACCAAGGTGTCATTCCTAATAATGAATCTATGAATGAACAAGGAGAGGATATGAAATAAAGGGTTGCAAACCACCATTAATCAGGAATATACAGTGAGATTGAACAAAGAACGAGTAACAGCATCCTACCATAAAAGTAAATGCAGGGCAGATTCCATGCTGTACTTTGATACTGTGTGAAAGTAAGGGCTTAGACTATGGAGAAAACCATGTACTGCTACATTTTTTTGCATTGTTCAAAGTTTAAAAAGACCATAAACTTGCTTTTAGTTCACTCTAGTTTGTAGAATAACTAGGTATAAAGATTCTTTTGCATAACAAGAAAACAACTTTTGTAGTTTTTTGGGCTGAACTGTATGTGTGTTTTTGGGGGGTGTGAAGGTTATTTAATTCTCTGTCAGTTTTAACAGTATTTTCAGCAATTTTCTTTTCAGAAAACTGGGTGAGTTTTTGGCTCTGCATATATTTACAGAAAGCTGGTGTGATTCTTCTGTCACACATTTGGAATGGGGTATAAATGAGCTGCTCTTTCTTAAATTTCAGTGCTTTTTGTTGTGTACATCACTGGCAGAGGCTTATGCTATTTGTGTAAGTCAATATTGTATAGTCAGTATTTGTGGAACTTTGTAACAGATCTGGTACTATAAATTAAATTATTATTTTAGTGTCAGCATCTAAAATTATAGCATGTTTCCCCCTTCCTCTGCTTAAAGGACATGACAGATCTTCAGGTTGAGCTGATATATACTACCTAAAATCATTGACTGATGGTTTTGAATATATGCAGGGATGCAGTCAGCTGAAATTGTAATGTATAGTAAAAGGAGCGAGAGTCTTGGAATAAAATCTTACAGTGTGACCTGTTCATCAAGGTATAACCTTATTGTACTCTGTTGGGAAAGAACGCATGCATGGAAGGCAGCCTCCAAATCCAAATTTAGGATTCCAAGCCTAATAAATACAAAGCAGAATATGGACATTATAACCCTGGATATTTTCAAGTTTAAAAAAAATAAAATTCTAGGTATTGGAAGAACAAATGGTGTTTGTATTAATATGATCATTCTTGTGGAAAGGTAATGCACACAACAAATCAGAAGTTCTTGGAACTGTTAAATGATTTGATTGACATGGCGACACACAATCTGACAAGAATGGAGCGGACAAAATATGAAACTTTAATCACCATTCATGTGCACCAGAAGGATATCTTTGATGATTTGGTAAGTTTTGGAAAACCATCAAGGGATTTCTGTATGGAAGGTCTTGCACATATAAAAAAATTATAAGGAAATCTTAGAATCTGTTCTCTTTGAGTATCTCTGACATTACTGATGTGATAGAGCATATCAGATTTAGTTTGATTTAATATGGATGTGATACTGCAAGAAGGGTGAATTTTTATATAGGTGTGTTCATAGGTTTAGACTTCAGTTTTTTTAAATGGTTGTTTATACTCATCATGCACAAATTCACTGTGAGCAAAAGAGTTTAACTTTTAAAATTAAACTGTCCTCTCAATTTGAACATTTGATGCATTATTTGATTGAAATGTAAATGTAAAAAAGACCCTTTAGTATTCCTGTGAGTGTTGTGATTTCTGATCCAGCCTATGTGTTGATGTGAGGTAATAGTTATTCAAAGATAAAAGCAGTGAATCTTCATATATTTGAAGAGGATAGTGACAATAAATATAACGGATATTTCAGTTTTTTTGATAATTGAGTTTTGTCAGGTTTCTTTTAGATAAGTATGTTGAATAATGAAAGCATACTTATAAAAATGGAAGTAAATTACTTCCAAAGGGCTTGAATAATTCAAAGGTCAATAATTCAATACTGATTGCTTAATTTGTGCATATATTTTAGGAAGATAAAAATTAAGTGCATGTGTAAAGAAAATAGGAAACAATAAAGAAAAGTACTGAAATCTAGAGGGAAAACTAAGTTTTATAGTTGGCTTCTAAGATAAGCATGGGGTTTTATCCTCTGCCTGTGATTTTAAATTTATCTTCATAATTATTTTTTTAATTAATTTAAAGTCATATTATAATAAAATTATGGAAAAATTGTTTAAATCTGTAGGTCCTGTATATGAAATAAAAAGTCAGGAGCAAGTCCACAAGTGGGGAAAGGGTTCTTAAATGGTATATGTAATAATAGCCTTCTCTCTTAAAATATTCTATTCTGTTCTATTCTATTCTATTCTATTCTATTCTATTCTATTCTATTCTATTCTCTGCTAAACACATCCTTTAGTGATTGAGATAAAGGAGAGAGAAGTGGCTGAGATTCCAGAACCTCCTCATCACATTACACTGTGTTTGCAAGGTCAATAACCAGGGCAACATTTTCTCTAAGAGGCCAGTGGTTTTGAGATCTAGTGTCAATAATAATGAATCTATTAATTACCACAAATCTAAATATGTGTGTAGCAAGTTCATACTGAAAAATACAACCCAAATAAATAAGCACTCAGTTGTCTACACAACATATTCAAATGCTGTGCACAATTTAGTATTTCTGTGAGTAATGGTGCAGTTACCATGTAGGACAACCAGTATTGTTCATTTTTTATGTTTTCCATGACTGTTTTTCAATATCTCTGTAAGGCACAATTCATAATCTCTGTGCCCAAATCAGAGGAAAATCAAAGTTGACAGAAAGTTCGGAGCATGTCATAGACAGGTTTGAAAAGATAATTCCAGATGTCTTGACTCCTGACAGAGTCTGTGCTCATTCTTCAAGGTCATGAATTTACATTAAGTAGACTTCTTTTTTTCTGTATGGAATTTAAGATTAATTTGTTACTGATTCATTTCTGTATTAATGATTTTTCTTTTCCATAATAGGTCCGTATGAACATTAAATCTCCATCTGATTTTGAATGGCAAAAGCAGTCTCGATTTTATTTTCTTGAAGACTTGGATAAATGCATTATCAAAATCACTGATGTAGAGTTCACCTACTGCAATGAATACTTGGGCTGTACAGACAGGCTTGTTATAACTCCCTTAACTGACAGGTATTTGTAAAAGTAATGAAGTGCATAGTATAGGAGTTAAGATTTATTAATACTTCCTTTGACTTAATTCTTTTAATTTTCATGAGGCAGAATTACTTAGGTTGCCCTACAATGCTGCAATATCGCTGGTGAACAGCAGAGGCCAGTGGTTATATATTCAGCTATTGAAAGCAGGTTGAATTTGAATGTTTGCTTGAGCTACCTGTGATGTGATGGGTGTTGAAAATCTTGTTCTCAAAATAAATATGTCTGAACACCATGCACATCACCAGCCTAAACAGAGTCAATCTAAACACCAATATATTACTGCTTTCAATAAGCAAGTAGTTGCATGACAGTTTGGAATTCCAGCAAGTGATTAATTTGAAATCAACCTATAGGAAAAAGCAGTAACTCAGGACACAGTATTGCATAACTAGTGCCAGTATGGTTTTAAGCAAGGCCTATGGAGAATTGCAGGAATACAAATACAGGAAAACTCTGAGGGCAATCACAAGGAGAAGATTTTATTGCTGGAGTGTTTGTTATACAGCACAGTATAAACTTCATTAAATGCCTATTTTCCTATAGTGCTTGATTGGTCAATCAAGCCAGGCAAGAAGCAGATGTATTTGCTATGCCAGAGGTTGTTCTTTTATATCTGGATACAAATGACAAAATTATTGTCAAAATTATTATGCAGTCATTTATAGAATTATAGAATGGTTTGGATTGGAAGGGGCTTTAAAGATCATCTAGTTCCAACCCCCTTGCCTTGGACTGGGACATTTTCCACTAGATCAGTTTGCTCAATGCCCCGTCTTGAGTTTATGTTGGAATTGGCTTTGCATTCTTTGTGCTACTAGATTTTATTTATTCATGAAAACAGATTTTTGCCTATTTCTGATCAAAAATTATTCCCTCTGAGCTATTTAAGTGAGCCAAAACTTTGCATGTGGATACCTGGCTTTTAATAAGTAACACACATCTCCCAGACTCTATCTTATGCACCCTACTGTTCCTATGTTAGACAGAAATTTGTTTGCAGCAGTACACATGCAGTTGATTAGTGGCTACGGCAGCACTAACACCCTGAAAATATTTTTACCCACCAGGAGAGCCAGTATCAAGAAAATGTAGTCATTCAAAATTTGTTCACAGAATTAAAAGGTAGCCAGGGAAGTGGTTATGGCACCAAGCCTGCCAGAGTTCAAAAGGTGTTTGGACGAAGCTTTCAGGCACGTGGTGTGGTTTTTGGGTTTGTCCTGTGCAGAGCCAGGAACTGGACTGGAACTGGACATGGGATATGTTATGATTCTACAAGATGCTGTGTCACACAAGATTGAAAATTAGCACAGGGTGACATGATTGAAGAAAACAAGCCTTTTAAATGAGTTTAAACTATAATAATAATAATAACAGCAACAACAGAAAGGATGGGCACATCTCTCTTTGGGCAAACCTGGAAAAGCCAAACAAACCTGCAGGGATTGGAGGCTACCCGCTGTTACATATTGAAAGAGTATTTGAAGCAGAAATGTTTCCTAATGTTAGCATGGGAAACATGTGCCTAAGCAATGTTGCACAACAACAGATTTTATTCCCCTTGTGGGCTTTTTCCATTTTAATATTTATAATACTGCTGCGTGGAATTGTCTGATCTTCTGAAAATTTTCAGGTAATGATGTCTTTGTTCCATCAATCAGCTTGGAGTCAAGTCCTGTTTAGCTAATGATTTCATGTTCAGAGAGCTTCCCTAAGCATGTGGCAAATACACACAGCTGGTAGTACATTGCATTAAGATAATGGCACTGAAACTGAATGCTCCTACACGTCATGTCTGACACAGTCCATGTCATGGCATACACCAAAAATTAAGTGAAAGGTCTGCATAGAAATTGTGCTATGTATTCAGTTTGTCCTTACCTCAGTTTGTCCTTACCTCAGTTTTCAGTAGCAGAATTGTTCAGAGTGGTATTTTTTATGTGTTAAATGTCAGCCTGTTAACGGAGTAATAAGGTGATGAAGCATTTTTACTGCTATTGTATTAGAATGAGTATTCTGTTGTTTCTTAAGTCATAATAGGTGCTATCATTTTGGATTTTTTCCAGTGCCCATTTTATCTCCCCACATAAAGCTATTGAATTTCGCAGTGCTAAAATGTGTTTGCTGTGATTTTGGGGCGTTGGAGGTTAGAACAAGAGGCTTCCTTACACCCTTCAGTAACCTCCCCACCATCTGGGAAGGCTGAGACTTAAACTTGAGGATCTCAACCCAGGATGGAGGCTGAAGCAGAAGATGGTTGTAGGACTCATGGATTCCTCCTTTTTCTCCATTGCCCATTGCAATCTCTACTCTCATCCATTGCCGTCCTGGAACTCAAAGACCTCATATGGCTGGCAGCACTGCTGTGGTTTGGCATGCTGCTGTGGAAATGTCAAGAACAGGAGGTGCTTCCAGCCTCTGTGCCTCCCTACTGCCAGATCAGAGAGCCCATCATGAGTACTCTGGAGACACAGAGGGAGGGGGAAAAGGCATAGATCCAGTGGCTCTGGGTGCTGCAGAATGAGGCTGCAATGGAGGAAGGGTGTATGATAGTCTGAGAAAATCACAATACTACGGTATTTTGGTGTTCAGCACTTAGAATTGGCCTGTGGATTTCCTGGGCTGTTGCAGTCATGGCTGTGCTGGATGAGTGGTCTGCCTTTTCTGCAGGTGGAGAAAAGCTGGTCCTGGTAACTCAGCTTCACAGTGTGCAAGGGGGTGACTGAGGACTCACCACAGGGAAATACATTTCTGCCCCCTTCCCCAGCTCTGGATAATACTTCTGTTGTGGCTGCATTGATGGACTTAAAGTAGTTAATGGTAGGAAAAGATTCACAGATCTGTTTTTTCTGTCTTTAGGTGTTACATCACTCTGGCACAGGCCCTGGGCATGAGTATGGGTGGTGCACCAGCAGGACCTGCTGGGACAGGGAAAACAGAGACAACTAAAGACATGGGCAAATGCCTGGGAAAGTATGTTGTTGTTTTCAATTGTTCAGACCAAATGGACTACAGAGGACTCGGTCGTATCTATAAAGGTAAGAAAATACCTGCTTTATTCTTTTTAGAGTTGTAAGTTTTTGCCCCTTCAGTGTAGTGAGTTAGCAATTATTTGGAGAGCACTTTCACCTCTGTTTCCTCTTCTTTCCAGGCACTCATCAACTTGACCAGATATTTGATTTTATTTGATTTTTCCTCTCTTTCTTCCTGCATGTTTTTCAGTACTTTTTTGTTTGAATATTCTTCAATGGTGTTTCCCGTCTATGTCTTCTTTTAATTTTCCCCTTTTAATCCTTCCTACTGTTTGAGATTTTTTTAATGCTTTATCCTACCCCTCCAATGTGGAGAGGATTTATATTTATTATTTGCTATTTTTGTGTCAAACAAGACAATCAAATGTGAAGCTTAATGATGTTGTGCAAGGCAGGAAAATATGCAAAGTGTTGCAGTGTCTTATTTAACTACAGGACTCTTTTGAAACCAGGAAAATTACACAGTGGTCAAACTCTGATAAATATTCATGATTAGCAAAATTTTGAATTTAGTTTTGCAAACAGTGATCAGTGATTCCAAATGTGTAGATTTCATTATAATGGTCTGTTTTATTGTATATAGCTGCATTTATATATGTACTGACAGACCACAGAACGCCACTATTTTCTGTGAGTTGTGGGCTTTTAACTATAACACAATGCATCATAAACAAAATTTTCACTGTTGTGATATCTCCTGAAGACTAAAATATAACCTGGGGATAATATTTAGTTTCAATTAAGAAGGCAGTGAAACTGGCTGTGATTTTTTAAGCAGAGGAACATTTCTGAGCTAGAAATGGAACCACCTATGCATGTGAATACCTTAAGTTAAGGTCACAAGTTTCTCAAAGAACCTCTTGTAACCCCCACAGATTTGGGTCAAATTTTACTTGCACATCATTTATCATCTGTGCAGGCCTTTAATGTCACAGGTTTATTTTGCTCATTGTTATTAGACAGAAGAGTCCTGAGATATCTGAGTATGCTCATAATGCCAAACACAGTCATCTACTGTACCTGCAATCATCAGTCTGTAAGGGAGATGTCAGCCTTTGTTTCTCCTTGCAGTGGGTTTTTTTGGTCTTTGATGTCACCAAATTGTTGTTTTCTTCTGCTGTGCTCCTTCTGTGAGAATATTTGTATCTCATTATGTAAGCACCTCTTTTCCTGACTCCATGTTGATTTCCCTTCTTAGTACTAAACTGTTTGTGACTCCTGTCAGTTCAGACACCTAGTTTTGTGTCCTTGCTTTTTTTCTGTCTTCTTATCTTGAGCACTTTGGTAACTTATCCTTTCCCATTTCAGATTGAGGCAGTAGTGACCATTGCAACTTGTTGTTCTTTCTTTTATTAAAACTGGACCTATGTTTCTGTGCCTAAAAGCACAAGTTGTGTTTTAGGGCTCAGATTTCTTTTTTCTGTTGTTTTTCTATAAGCTGACCATTTTCCATGTAGTATTGACATCATATGCTTCAGAAGCAAAGTAATACTGTGTAATGTGTCCTTCTCTGGCTGCCTCATTTAATGGCATGCTGGTGTTCAATATGAGCTAGGAAAAAATATTTATAGAACTCATCTAATTGCTGCTCAAGTAACCGTGATGCCTGTGACTGCTTACTTCAGTAAATTTGCAAGTGGGATCATAGCTTGCTTCTCTGAGAATTTGCCTGAGAATTAGGTAATAGATTCAGCTGAATAGAACCTGAATAGGATGGTATTTTTCAGCAATGATATGGCTGTTGTGTGTCTGGGAGTAAAAGTAAGGTTCTGTTCTTACACAAGTCATTGATGCTTTTGTTTGTGAAGGGACATTTGAAGTCAGTTGTTTTGGACTTAGTGTCGCTGCTTGGAAGGGTGTGGCTTGCAATCACCTTTTTTATGTCTTTAAAATATCTGCAATTTCTTGAAGAGTGGATACACTGAAGTTAGGGAAGGAAATGAGCGCTTTTTGATTTAATATAAAGGGCAAAGTGAGTTCAGATAAATATTCTTTACTGCACATGAGGTCTTCAGTGGAAAAAAAGGATAGTTCTTCTCAGCTGTAAAGGCACTTTCATGCAGACTGATAAGAAATTTCTCATTAACACACTACCTATTTCAGTGCTCACAATGGGAAACTTTTCAGAATTCCACGTCTGTGATAGGCTTGGTGGTCCATCACCAGCATTTCCACACCCAAACTTTTCACTTTATCTAGTGCCGTAGGTCAAGTCCTAAGATATTAGCAGGTTTAGCAGTGGGGAGAAAAGAGGCAGGGAGAGGGGGTGGTGTCCTGTCTGCAGGCCTATTTCCAGGCTTCTTCTGTAAAGACAAGAAGTTTCATCTTCAGAAAAAAGAACTAGAAAAAGATAAGATAACTAATATGGCATATATTGTATACTATAAAATTATGATTTGAAGCTCTTCTGGTTGGGTCAGAGCTGAGGTTTGGTCTTTCTGTTTCCCTGTTTCTATCTGCTTTGTTTTTCTATGTGACTCAAGAAATTCATAGGCAGATGATCTAGTTGATATATTCAAGGCCTAGACTTTGATCTGTGATGGTTTTGTTTTTCAAATTTGAACCAAAATGTAGATTCAGATACAACTTGTCACCTGAACTGGACCAGAGGTAACCTGAGAAAGTACCAGGGATGCAAATGGGTAGATGAATTTTCAAGGTTTCCCATATATCAAATTCAGTGTTGAAATTGCCCGTGAATAGCAAACCAGGGATACTTGATCACTGTTCCTGAAAAGGGTTGGTGGATACCCTTCAGAAAACTTTTTGTCTGTGGTTGCCTGCGGATGGGTATAAAATTGTGTTCACTGTGGTTCTGTTTTCTATATCTACAGTCAAGCAATTCCAGTCTTACCTGAAGTAACTTTTTGTAATTTGGTATTTAATGCAATATTTAACATAAGATTGTGTATTTCTCTTAATTCAGAAGGTGAATAGACAAGTCTGGCACTCTGTAAATTCTTTCAGGACCAATGATTACTCTTTAGTTTGCTGCCTCTGGGTTGCATTTTGGCTGATAGAGCTTTGTTTCAGTGACATTTCCATTGAATTATATCACTATAGCTCTACTCCTATGTAAAATCTGGAGAAAAAATGTGGAAAAATGCGTGGAAGGACACATGGCTCTGCATTGCAGATATACATTTTATAGTCTGGGGGGCTAATAGCTATTCTGTGAGATTCTTTCATCATTTGAGACCAGGTTTGTAGGATGTCTGTACTGACTGGGGAAGGGGCATTGCCATATTTTTTAGATATAATTAAAGATCTCTTTAGTCCTGTCATTTATTTTCTGCTTTTACTCCATTTCTGTATTTGATAACCATCATATGTTCAGCATGGGGACAGAATTTAATTCACAATATGGCAAAATTACATTGTCTCTGAGCTGTTTTGCAGCTGAGAGATTACTTGCTGTGCCTTTGCTTGTGTGTGTGTTTTTAGCATAGATGTGTATTTTCTTTCCTTTTTCAACACCACCAGAATGAAATAATTTTGCAGGAACTGAGTTTATTCAAAGCTGTGGGATATTGGCTTTGTCTGAGAATGAGGTTTCCTAACTCCATGCAGCAGGTGGCATTACAAAACAAGTGATTTTTTTTTTCCTTTCCCAAAGAAAAAACGATTTGGTCAGAACTGAACCTCACCATTCTATACAGAAATTACTTTCAAAACCCTTTAAGATACAGACAGTAAGTGTAAGAGACAATATTATACAGAACTAAGTTTCTTAGTTAAAAACTATCCAGCTTTAGAGATCTTCCGTGTTGCATCCCAAAGCGTAGATATTTATGTTTAATAAACTAAGCAGAAAAAACCCACTATTTTGGGTTTCTTTTTAGGATGGATCCTAGGAGTCATATAACACGTTACAGAAGGGGACAAATGAATTTGAGAAATCTCTGCAATAAGTTTTTGGGTTTTTTTTGTTTGTTTTTTTTTTTTTTTGGTTTTTTTTTGTTTTTTTTTTTTTTTTTTTATCAGGGAGCAGCAAGAATGGGGGAGCTCCATGAGAGAAGATGAGCCAGGAGCTCAGGATGGTCAGCACAGAGGCAGGGGCAGGGACTTCACTCAGCAGGGCACAGTCCCACAGTGCCTAAGCAGGGCAGGCTGTTGGCAGCTTGTTCCCATCCGCAGTCCAGTGACATCAGATAATGTGAAATGACCAGCTGGATTCAGGATTTGTCTGGGAAGTTTATTCAGAACCAGCAGGAGGCAGGACTGGGAGTAACACTGTGGAGCTGTGGGCTCCTTCAGAAAGTTCATTCAGCAATTCAGGATAAGAGGAGATAGGACTGTGCACACAGTGCAGTTCTGACCTGCCTGAGCTACAAGGGAACTCCTGGACTGGAAGACAGAGTTTGGATAGAAGCCTCAGGAAGGGCTGCTGAGGGCATACAGGGCCCAGATATTCCTCACAAAAGGAGAGGAACATCAGTTAAAGGACTTGGTGCCACACCATTGAAGTAAAGGAACATACTTTTTTTGTTTTCAAAGACAGTAGGATTGAGTATTTAATGTTTTAAATTTGGTAACTTTTGATAGAATTACTTCAATCTTTGTATCATTATGTCATTGTGGTATTTGTATATATTCCACTTGCTTGTAATTTTTTTTTACTAAGTCTATGTAACTTTTCATCCTCTTCAGATTCTTTTCCTTTGGAGTATCTTTTTTTCGTTATAATATAATAGAAATTAATCAGAAGCAGTTTAGGGAAAGGTTGCATATGGAATTGGGATAATTTTCATGGGAGATCTGCAGTATTGCCCTGACTGAATAAAACCTTAAGAAGCCAATTTTGGTTGTACTATCACTGATTTTGACCTGGTTTGACTCCTCTAGTTCTTTTTTTCCAAAATTACATGGGTAAAAAAGACCAATTGATGCAACATTATTAAAAGAGTTGGTTAATGGGCATGAAAAAACATAAAAAATTAATGTCAGAAAAGAAACATAAAAGTGGTATTAAGGGCATTTGAAAGAATATCTTAAAGGGCAAGAGAAGGTCAGACAAGGAAAAGCAGAGGAAAGGGAAGTAGCATATTATGAGAAGAACAGGCTGAGCAAAGGCAAGAGAAGGAAAAAAATCAAAAGAAAACAAGAAAAAGTGAAAGAATATGTCTTCATAATATTGTTGTTGATTTTTGAATACTTTCTCTTGAACTAGCTAAAGCTCTTAAGGAATTAACTTTACACAAAAACCACCCATAGATTTATTTTACCAGCGCTATAAGCATTGCCATATAAAGCATGGGGATTCAGGGGAGCTCTGGGCATGGTTATTCAACCTTGCAAACACAAATGCCTTTTCTTGGACATGTGCTCTATTTCTGCGTTTAGTGCTGCCTTCAAACTGCTTAAGCCAAGCTGAGCTCCATCACTCAGTGGAGTGAATTAAGCTCCACTTCTGAACATTTCTAGGTATGGACCCAGGCAATCTGAAGTATTAGTTCTGTGTGGTCTTTGGGAAGGGAGGGATGGCATCCATGAAACTCCTGCATAGACTTACTAGCCTTTGTCTCTTGTGAAAGGGGTGTGGAAGAGCAGGGGATTATGTAGCTTTCCCTCTACTGCTCTGGAAGGCAGCCATTGTAGGCTCTCCTATTTCAATCCTGTTAGCATGATAGAGAAGAAGGAGTACTTGACTCTTCCAAAAGCCATTAATTTCATGACGTTTGTGGGTACTACTGTCTGTCTAGAACTCCCTGGCCTGTTCCAAGTAACAATTCCAATTTAACTGTGTAACATCAGATTCTTTCTTCTCTCTTGAACAGTAGGATGCTAATCCCCAGTAATTTTTTACCTATGAATTAATTGTTATAAAATGCTACAATTCTTCTGTCAGAAATGTAGTGGTCTCTATTTGGTTTTGTGCTTTTCATTTAGGTAGGTGTTTCTCAAGCTCATCTTTGACAACTTCATCCCCTGCATAGATGAGTTTCCATGCTATATTTATACTACTATAGTACTAGTTACCATGCTACTAGTTTCCATGCACATTTATGCTACTATATGGTACTATATACAGTATTAATTAACACTTTCTGCCTAACGGTTGCTGTAGAAGTCTAGGATTCTTTGTAAAGAAGTCTATGTATCTTTCCATCAAGGGATGATACTTTTCCTGAGTGTCATTAACGCACAGCCCAACTTATTTTGAGTTTTTACTTCTCATTTTATTCAGTGTTCATGTTCTCTGCTCTTCTCATGTTACACTAAGTTGTATAGAACATGTTCTATTTTGTATATAAATTACTCTTGTTTGATCTGCTATTTTAACTGGATATTTCTCTTTTTGCTTTTCTTAGGTTTAGCTCAGTCGGGTGCGTGGGGTTGCTTTGATGAATTTAACCGCATTGAACTTCCAGTTTTATCAGTGGCAGCTCAGCAGATATATATTGTCCTTCAGTGTAAGAAAAAAAAGAAACTGAGGTTCACTTTCACTGATGGTGATGTCGTTGACATGGACAGAGAATTTGGTATATTTCTGACTATGGTATGTCTGTAAATACATGTAAATGACATCATTGTGAAAAATCTTTTCTGTTCCAATTCCTATTGAAACTTCCCTGTTGAAGCATTGGAACTGTCTGTTAGAAAATAGTTAATGAATCTTGAACAATAATTTGGTAAAATAATTATGATATAATTTTCTCTTGTCCATATTTTTAACTGGATCTTAGGACTTGAGGTATGCATTTATCGTTAACTATGTATTTTAAGGACTTTTTTAGTTGAATATTTGACAGATTGAGATTAAACTTAACACCCTCATATTTTTAGTCAAAGTCTGTCAAAATGAAACAGAATTGACCACTGCAAGGACTACTCTAGCTGGTCTGGTCAGTATTTTACCACCTGGGAAGAAGTTTTGACCTCAATCCTAGAAGACAGCATGCAGGAAAGCACCCTCACTCTGGTTCACTGGCCTCCTGAAGATTTATCTTTGGTGTCTGTGGACTGCTTCTAGCAGTGCAGGAGGCAAAGCAGCAGGAAAATATAAGAATGCCTTAAAATCATCTTTGTATCTCTCCCTCCATAGCTACCTACATACCCACTCAAAATGGAAGCCTTTGTCTTATTTTAAGGGGTTCTATCTTTAAAAAAGTGTTAATGTTATCTCTGTAATTTGAAAAAGAGTGCAAATAAGTGCCATACAAAGGCCAGGGGGAAGACAGTTTGGAAAGAGCTGAAAGAGATGAAAGAAGTTATCACTGCACAGCTAGTGACTACAGTTGTCACAACTGAGCCATGCAGTACTCATATGAATGACTTAGACATCTTCAGAGAAAGGTCAGATCCATTAGTTTAAATTATACTCAGTAATGGCTTGCACTGCTTGAGTGGCTTTGCGCTGAAATTGTCTGGGAATGCTCACAGGGGACAGTAATCTCCAGCACTGGTACACTGTCATGACTCTGAGGAAGTAACCATTTAAAAGAGCTGCAGCAAGATCTGTAGGTGGCTGTCTGTCTATATCTTTTGGTCTTGGACATCTCCAAATAGCCTGTGATACCCCATACTTCATCAGCTGCAGTACTGAGGCAACTGTGCACTGCTGACGTGTCATTGCAACATGCTCAAGTTTTCCTTCGTAATTTCGCATGTGCTCCTGTGTTTGCTGAATAGTTAACAGGAAAGATAAAACTTCCTACCTTGCCACCATTATATATTGTTTGGGTTTATAAATTGTATTTTCAGAACCCCGGCTATGCAGGACGACAGGAACTTCCCGAAAATCTGAAGATTCAGTTTCGCACGGTTGCCATGATGGTGCCTGACCGTAGGATTATTATGCGAGTCAAGCTGGCAAGTGCTGGTTTCCGAGACAACCAAATCCTCAGTCAAAAATTCTATACACTCTACAAACTCTGTGAAGAGCAGTTATCTAAACAGGTAAAATAAATATTTGTCCAACTGTAAGCTGTCACTGGAAGGATATGGAGACAATATACTTTCATAGAATATGTAATTATTTTTACACTCATGAGCATATACATTTTTTAGGGTTTTCGGTTTCAAGTTCCAGAAACAGTGTCTGAAATGATCATGTTGTTTTTATTTTTCACAGTGAATTGAGTAGTATGGGAAGTTTGATTTGTGATTCTTAAACAGAGTGCAGTTACTGGAGAAGTTATGAGGAACAGTGTATTTTGCTGTGCTGAACTTGCAGAGGGCACATTTTTCAATGTCTTCACTTATGAAAGTCAGGTTTATATCAGAGGCAGTGTAAGAATTGTAAATAACTACAGAGCACCTACAAGGCTCTATCTTGCTGAGTGCTACTAGAAAGAGAATACTGCTGTTCCGTTTGGGATGGGGTGTTTAAAAGTAGAAGAAAATTTGGTTCTTTCCTTTCGAATGCCCTGTACTGGCTTTTGAATGCCCTGTCCACTGGAGAGTCTAAATGAGAAATCATATGAACAGTAGATAAATTGTGGCTCAAATGCCTGCTTTGGTTGGATAGTGATGCTAATCACTGTGCTAATTGACTATACTGTACTTCTATATCCTACTATACTATAATATACTACTATATTAGACTACTATAATTTTAGTTCTATATCACATATTTATTAGTGCCTGGTCTTTGTAAAACTAAGTTTTCGTATTGCCTCAATTTGTGTGGTCATTTTTTGTCCAGGACATGATTCTTTCCTTCAATGTGAAAAAGCCACGTAAGCAGGCATCAGAAATTTGACCTTCTACCTCTGCAAAAGTGCTTTGCTTGTTTTGTGTTGTCACAGATGCTGGAACTAGTTAACCCTTGGCCAGTGTACTTAAAAGTGCACACGCCCAAACAACACCTAACTGTACAAAACTTAACTATCTTAAGGGTGTACAATATTTTATACACTATCATTACTGCATTTGCACAGAGAGAGCAGAGTTTCTCTGTGCAGTTTGGTCATTTCTTCAGCAGAAATTGCCGTCTGGAGCCTCAGAGATAAGGAGATTCTCCATTTATCATGTTAATCAACATACTGAAGCATATAAGTAACTCTTATCAGTTGGCTTAGGGATCATAGGAACCACCTGGAGGACTCTGTGGAACTGTCTGAGATTCCCACTGGGAAAACTCCTGTGCCAGTTTTGTTCAAATGCTTTGTTGTGGAGGCAGGTATCTCAATCACCTTGTCTCAGATCAGTCCTTTGCCTCAGATATGGTAATGCTAGCAAGGGAGGTCCTTGATATTTATGAAAATTAATGACCAAGTGCTCTGGGTGTGCACATAGGCCCAGCTCTTACACTTGGCTACATCACAATTTCACGTCTGCATCTTATGCTTATATCTTCTTATAACTTAAATTCCATAGTTCTTGCTAAGTCAGCCATGATGTCTCTGGGGAATAGTCTTCCATGCATATTTACAATTTCTTCAGAATCACCTAACATTTCTACAGTATCCATCAGAGAAGCCTGGTATAGTGATCTTTCTTCTAACCATTTATATAATGTATCATATCATGGATCACCATACTTGGTAGCATGCGCCAGGAAGCATGGCTTTCTGCAAGCCCACAGTATATGCTAGTTTGTCCTGCCTGTGCCTGTGAGCAGCCCTTTGGACAGTCCTGGTCTTGTCTAAGTCCATTCTATATGTCATAAAATCAGAGAAAAATGGATCTTTTTCTCTGGGACTTCTGGAGGTGAACAGGTGCTTTACCTCTTCTTGAAGTGAGATCTGCTAGAGCAGGTGGCTCAGCACCTTGTCTAAATGAGCTCTGAATATCTCCAAGGATAGACAAACACTGCACAGCCTCTTTGGTCAAGCTGTTGAAATGTCTGACCGTCTTGTCTAGTCACCATTTCTAGTCACCATTCAACATATCAGAGAGAGTGTTGAAATCTCCTGGAATGGCTCTGCCCTGCTGTGTTGCCCTTCCAGCAGATATTGAGGTGTGTCAAGCCCCCAGTGAGGATCAGGGCTTGCAAAGAATAGGCTGATTCCAGTTGTTGAAAGAAAGATTAATCGGTTTCTTCCTCAGGATATTTACAGCAGACATCTGATGTTGCTGAGCCACAATGTTGTTGAGGCCTCCAATTCTAACACAAATTCTCTCAACTGGCTCATTAGCCATCCTAAGGGAAAGTGTTCCCACTCTTTTATTTTAAAGGGCAATTTCCCATCTCTCCATCCTGTCTCAGCCTTCCTAAAGAATCTGTATTCATCCATTGTACCTACGTCCCCACATTTCCTAGTTTGACTGTACACTGTTTGCTCTGCACACAAGCTGTAATTTTTACATTTTGTTGTCATGTTGTGTGCCTTGGCAAACAGGCACTTCAAATTAGCACCTCCTTCTACTGTGAGAACTTCTGTCGCAAAACTGTTGTCTTCACCTCTCCTTATCTGTACACATGCACTTGAGAAGGGTCACTTTCCACACTGTTCCACCATCCTTGATGTTATAGGTAAAAATTGATCCAGCCAATTTAATAAAAATAAAAATGAAATTTATTCATGACCGATATACAGTCCTGTCAGCCAACAATCAAAGACAGCACTGACCCCGGGATCGAAACTGGGTGAACTCAGATCCGGCCTCTACCGCACCGAATCCCCCTCTGTTCACAAATGCCACTTGGCAGAGTCCATTCTTATACCTTTTTCTTGCCCGTGGCAGAGTCCCTTTGTTTTCCTCAGGGTTCTTCATATTTCTGTTGCCTCTATTCTCAATCTTTTGCTGGACAAAACCTCGTCTGGGAACTGATGTGTATCCACTCCTCAGTTCCCGGAATCCCACATTCCGGTGTGTGTCCCTGATGGTCCCATCTACCTGAGATGAACATCTCCATGGGCCATCATTGCTGGGTGTTCTCTTGTTCATACCAGTGAGAACGCCCATCTCCTGTGCAGGCTAGGTCTACTTTGTATGTTAACGACACACCTCCTCCTCGGCTGCCAGTTGCGGTTTTTGTCACCCTGTGAAGCAATCCCCTTTTCCCTTGCTAGTGTGATTTCAAGGTTTTATATTTTTTATATATATATATACATGTATATTCTATCAGCATGAGTTACCATAATATACATAACGTGACATCTCTTGTCCACCACAGTCTGGATCTTCTGCTTCTCACTTGGGTCCACCACTTCTGTCCTTGAATGTGTGTTGATATTGTAGTAGTAATGAAATAATTTGAAACACTTGCTGAAGTTCCTTGTGAAGTTTGTTGTAGGTTGGGAAATACATCTAATGCAATATGTGATTATATAGAGAGATCTAATGAGTTCATCAGATTAGATATGGGAGTCTCATGAACTGAACATATTTCTGAGAGTACAGTGGGATGTAAATTGCTTCTGTGTAGTCAGAAAGCTAAAATTATAAAGCACAGACAGTCTTTCTTAGAGGCATATTCAATTAGACATTAGAAAGAAATTCTTGACTCTAAAGGGTAGTGAGATACTGGAACAGGTTGCTTGGAGAGTTTCTGGACTCCCCATCTCTGGAAGTGTTCCAGGCCAGGTTGGATGGGATTCTGAGTAACCTAGTGGAAGGTGTTCCTGCCCATGGCAGGGGGTTTGGAACTAGATAATCTTTAGGGTCACTTCCAGCTCAAACCATTCTGTGACCCTATAATTTGTATTAATCTTTCTTTCCTAGTGGAACTTATTTATTCAAATTATTAACGGTAAATTTGAAATTTCAAGTTAAGTAATGCTGGATTTTCCAGGTAGTTGACTGGAAAGATCAGGCTCACATAAAGAACGAGTGTAATAGGAAATGGCAGAACATTGCCTGCTTTCAGGAAATGCAGTACATCAACAAAAGGAAATAAAGCAAGCAAGCATTCACCAGCTGAACTTACCCCGCAGAAAATCTAAAAGGAGTGTGCTGGAAGAAACACATGAAGTCCTCCAGACATTTTACACATACAAATGCAGAATCTGTAGAAAGAGCAACTCTGACTCACAAGTAGCCAAAGGCACCCTGACTGACTGTCATCTCCTTCAGTAAAGAAAAACAATAAACAGTAAAGTAAAAGAATAGTCCTTAGCAAATGTAGGAAGCCCAAGGTGTACACAAGCCTGTGAAAGAGTTATTCTGACAGAGCTCCAAAGGTGAATTTCTTGGCTTTGTTACGGGACTTCTTTCCTAGAACCTCCTTCCACAAGGCCTCATGCAGCTTAAGGAAAAACAGAAACTGAAAAGAAAAACCTAACAAAGCTAGAAAGCAAATGAGGTGATAATCCCTTTTTGAGAATCATCTTGTTAAGGTGCTTTCATATGGAGCAAACCACTGATATCCCTTTTTTCTACATGGAGCAAGCTCTGCTTCTAGTGATGAGACTTTTTGTATTTTATATCTTTAATTCTTTTTTTCAAGAGCATCAGCTATACCACTGCAGCCCATTTTGCTCAGGCACAATCTTTAAAGATTGCTGTTAAAAGATGTAGCAAAGAAATAACTCATAATCCACATTTGCCAATAAATCCTAGCTCTTCTGTGCCATTCCCAAAAAATAAAGCAGTTGTAAAACTAGAAAGCATATTAAGGTAAATAAAGATGGTCACCTTGAACCACCCATCATGTAGGCCAGTTGAATCATGTAGGCCAGAATGCATCAGAAGTTCTGTCTTTAAAAGTAATTTAAGCTTATTTTAAATTTTCTGGTGGGTATGGAAATATTTATTCAAATTTAACAAAGTCATCACTTTTATAAAATCACAGACTTTTGTAAGTTGGAAGGGACCTCTAGAAGTCACGTTGTCCAACTTTTTGCTTAGCACTTTACAGCAGGTTGCTAAGGCCTTTTTTGAGTTTTGAATGTCTCCAAGGATGGAGATATTCAGCCTCTCTGGGTACTTTTTATGTTTGGCCACTCTTATTGTGAAGAATCTTTTCATTATGCAAACTGCTGGAATTTCCCCTGTTGAAGATTTTGACATTGCCTCCTTTCCTCTCACATAGTCATCACTTGCTGAACTCATTCCAGTATGTCAGTGATGGTCTTCTAGCATGGGGAAAAAGAAATATATCAGTCCTTGTCATGATTCTGGGAATTTCACTAGGACATGCCATTTACTAAATGATGATGAAGTCAGGTGATGTCTGAGTTCATCAATATCACACTACGTTGTTAATCTTTTTGTGTAAATGTTTCCATCTGCAAATAAGATTTCCTGGCAGTGTGTGGCTGTATATTCATACCTAAATTTTTCAACTGGTAACAACTTGGCACCTGATTGAATAATAGAAAATGAGGCAGGGCAGAGCCTTGAGGAGTCATCTATCTACCTTTCTGGAGGAAAAAGAATTCTTAATTAAATAATTTGCTATTAATGTTTGTCAACGTTCTTAACATTTTCTATTGATTGATAGGTTGCAGTTTCCCAGGCAACCAACGTGATCCAAAGTTTCATTTTTGTTATGGCCACAGTTTTCTCCAAAAGTTAACTTGAATCCCCCTTGCTGTAGTTAAGCAAATTACTTCGTTTCCTTTCTATTCCTCCTGTCTTCCTCTTTGCTGGTATCTTGAAGACTTTAATTGTCACTCATCCTACATATTCACTCTTCCTACTTTTACAGTAGATTTTGTTATACTTTTTCCTGAAACAATATATTTTCTAGTCAACTGATCGTTTGGTGTTTTCCTTTTCAAATTTCTCTTCTGTAGGGTTCATCTCCAAATGTGGAATCCAGCTTTTGGTCACAGTATAGAAATGTCAATTACAATGGAAATATATTTTAAATTGTCCTAAAAAGGATGTTTGTGTTTTTATTGCCCACTAAAATTGCAGATAAGTCATTGGGAAGCCTGTGACATCAATCCAATGTCAGATATTTTTCTACAAAGCTTTGTGCCCCCGGTTTGTTTCTAAACTCAATGAAGAAGGGTTGTTACTCTTTATTAGTGCAGTTGGTTAATACAATCTTTACTATTTTGCACTTGCTTTTATTTAATTGCCTCATGCATACATAAGGTATTGAATTTCCCTTGGTAATTTGAACTCTAGTTGTGATCTAGTTCACCAATTTGGTATCATCTGCAAAACAAATCAATAAGTTCTTTCTTTCTGAAAATTCTGGGATTTGTACAGTGTATTGTTCTAATTTGTCAAGCCTGGGAAATAAGGGTGAGCTCCGTACCACCAGAAAGTACACTTTCTAATATGGACATACATGACTAGAAAATATCTTCAGGATTTGATAACAACAACACAGGAAATCTGTTTGAAATGATGAAGAGCTGCAATTTTAATATTATTGAGAAGTTCTATAATATTAATTTATTTAGTGAATTTAATTTTCAGTCCTCTCTTCTTTTTTGTTTTGATCTATTTGATCTTTATAGTTCCAATTTTGTTTGTGCTTTATTTCAAGGTTCACTATGACTTTGGGCTTAGAAATATCCTGTCTGTTTTAAGAACACTTGGAGCAGTGAAAAGATCTAATCCCCAAGAGCTAGAGAAAACTGCTGTGATGAGAGTTCTGCGGGACATGAACCTCTCCAAACTGGTACTATAACACTGATGACTTTGCCCAACAGATTATTTTGTTTGCATTTTAAGGGTCTTTATTATGCACTTTGAAAAGCTATTTTTCTTCACCAGTTGGATACATTATTTTGCAGTTTTTAATATGATTTATAAGTGAGTTGAGAATCAGAATGCAGTTACTGTGTGAGCACAATTTGTCTTTTAAAGAGAGGAAAACACATCATAAGCTTAAACTGAAAAAATCTTTGGAAATACCATGAGATCCTAGGGGATCTACCTGGTCCTCTAATTGCCTCTTGTTTTTAATTCTATTTACCCTAAGGAGAGAAAGGAAGAATACTTTGTATTAACTCTTAATAATGTTACCAAAGATCTTTCTTAATCCAGAATTTCCATTTATACATTTCTTGGGAGTTTGTTGCCTCTTCCGAACATCATAGGAATTGCATTAAGTGAGGTAATTGGAAGCAGCTAATACCTACTTGTGTAGTGTAGCATCTTTCGATAATACTGTTTAAAGTATTCATCTTTCTTTTTATTGCTGTAATTAAAAGGTTATAGCATGTCTAGACTCTGTGTATTTACCTTGGGAGCCACTTTTGTGATGGAACCAATGACTCTGTTTCTGATGTTAATCTCTTTAGCGCATTGGTACACGCGTTCAAACCTATAGCAACACTTCAGTGATTTACAGGAGGAAAAATCATAACAATTCTAAGGCAAAATATGATTGGAATAAACCTTGCTGGCTTATATAACAAATAAAGAAATATATGTGTATGTATACATTGAAGAAAACTGTATTAAGTTCTTGACATTTTTATCAGCCTAAAGTATTTAATTTAGAAATTGCTACTTGTGATTTCATTGTATGAAACTTGCTTCATAAAACTGATGGATAATTATAATATTTGCTTTGGAAGAGATAAGATTTTTTTGCTGCCATCTTTTAAATAGCTTATCTTGAAGATTGTTTACAACTATAATAATAATTTCAATAAATAAATAATGTGTTTCCCCCTACTTTATCCTTGACAGGTGGATGAAGATGAACCTTTATTTATGAGTCTCATTAATGACCTATTCCCTGGAATTACTCTGGATAAATCTGGGTATCCTGAACTACAGTCAGCCATCCAAAAACAGACAGAGGAAGCAGGGCTTATTAATCATCCACCATGGATACTTAAACTTATTCAGCTGTACGAAACCCAACGAGTCCGACATGGTTAGCATGCTAGATGAAGCTTTGAGACTGCATTATAGTTGAGACTACATTATATTATCTGCCACTAGAATGCAGATTAATTTCATTAAATATGTTTTAAAAAATTAACAGATGTAATTTTTAAAGCCTATGTGGGTATTTTGCTTAGGAAGCTGTTATGACCTTTATTTTAGTGTGCAATCCTTTGTTATATTACATTTTTATGGGGAGTATGAGTGTGGTCTTATGTGATTGAAATTTCTATAGAACAAGTTAAAATATATTCATTCAAATCCAGAAACAGCAATTTTGTTCAGTGTTCTGAAAACCATTCAGAGTTCAGTCATGAAGCTTGAGTTTAATGTTACTGTGAGATTATAATGCTGAGAAGACTACCAAAAGTAATTTCTCAGACCTTTGTTTTGATAGATTCTACCATGCATGTGATGTAATTCCAAGTGTTTTCTTTGTGATCGATTCTTGCCATTTAAACTGAGAGGTAATAAGCTTTCCTCCTGCAGGATCAGGGGAGTTAGACAAGATGGACTCTAGAGGTCCCTTCCAATTTCAACTATTCTTTGATTCTATAAAAATGAATTTTTACAGTGAAGAAAAAGCCATTGAGTAAAGTTTATCCTGTCCTAGGAAGGGTATCGTAGACAGTAGTAAATCCAGGTTTACAATTCATAGCTCAGTGGGAAAAAAAATACCCCTACTTTAAAATATTCCCCATACCCTTAACCTCTAGCTAATGATTTTTTAGTATAATAAGGGGAAAATATTGAGGAAATGTAACTAAAGAGCAAAGATTTATAAAGATATCATCCTTCTTATTCTCTCTTTTCTTGTCATAGTAAAAGAATAGTCAGCTTAAACTAATGAAATAAATGAAAGTAAATACTCGTTAACATACCACAGTCTGAGCCCTTAATGTCTCAAACTTTTAATTCAGATTATTGGTTAGACTAAAGAGCTGGTTAGTGCTGTGCAGACTTACTAATTTACATCCAGGTTTCTGGATGCAGTATTTCATAACAGCTATTTCTATATAGGAACCATGGAAGTTTTAATGTTATTAGTTATTAATAAATGTTTCTCTTTTTACAAGAAGCTGTTTGATCTCTGAGACACTACAGCTCCAATATTCCTGAAAAATCTTCAGGATCCACCATGACATCCTGTTTAGATGCGTCTTCTCTCCACAAATCCCTACTATTCCCTGGTGGTGCAGCTCCAATTGTCCGAACACTTGAATGCTCAAGCCAAAAGTTTTTTGACTTTATATAACAAAAGTTACTGCACTGAAGGAAAAAGATTATCTTTTCCTGACTTCCACTTGTCCTACTCATGAACTTGAATTCATGGAGAAGTCACCATAGAATTTAAAATAATGAGGAGAAATATGGCCATATGTGCACATGAAGTGCTTTTATAAACCACACACACAAACACACACACACAGAGATTCAGTGCATGGATCCTGAAATCTGTTTGGCATAACAATTTTGGTTGAAATATCACTGAAACCAGCAAAAAACCATTTGGTTAACATTGAAGAGTTTGTATTAGATTTCCCCATATGTAACATACGGCACGAGTAGTGATTTTCTGAGTCCTCAGCATGTTTCAGGGAACATCCAGTTCCCTTTAGTTTTAGAGGAAATGTCACACAATTTGCATGTGTCTGGGTTAGATTTTTTTATTTGGGTTTGTGGCTGTACCATACTTTTGTTGAAGAAGTTTTCAAAGCCAACTAAGGGATATGGTGTCCAGCTGCCTTTAGGGCTAATAGGTGTTATCTAGGTCCTTTAAATGACTTTGGAAGTCTCAATTTGAATGTCCCATCTGATTTTGAACAGATTCTGGGCCTATTGAATGAAAACATAACTAAAGTAGATCAACAGCAGGCTCAATTTATTGTTGAAGACACAATTTATTTTTCTTAGATAACATGCATACACTGATGAATTAAGTGTGGTTGCTCTTAATAGGTTTTATGAAGGAAAGATCTATTAAATCCCAACATGGGTGGATGCAGGTACATATTTTTGATACTTTTGCATCAGAAAGATGCACTTGATTTTGTATATCACTGAAGTTACTTATTCTCATTAAATACATTTAGAAATTTCTGGATTTTTTTGCCACCATTCATGTCAATATCATTGCATGAGAACATCAAAAGGCGGTTGTGTTATCCCAGTAGAAAAAAGAAAATAATTGCCTGAGGGAGGATACAGACCCACATAGGCTTGCCTGTCATAATAGAGAGACATTTATAGAGGCCTTTAAATAATAGTTTCAAATTCTGTTTCAATCAACATTAAGTGGAGTGAGAAACATCCTTTTGTATTGGCTTTTGATAAAAATAAAACAAGGATCGTTGATGCAATGAACCATTAAATGGTAGCATGACACATTGACATTTCATTTTAAACTATGTTTATATTATTTTAAGGTATGATGACTCTAGGTCCAACTGGGGCAGGAAAGACAAAATGCATTCATATTTTGATGAAAGCAATGACAGTTTGTGGTGCTCCTCATAAAGAGATGAGAATGAACCCAAAGGCAATCACAGCTTCCCAGATGTTCGGTACCCTTGATGTTGCTACAAATGACTGGACAGATGGTATTTTCTCTACATTATGGAGAAAAACTTTAAAGGCAAAGAAGGTAATGGATATTGTATCATGACAGACATTTAACACTGTTTTCATAAGGTGTCATTACCTGTCATTTATCTGAAAGGTCTTCCATTATAAAATGCAGTGGGAATATGCCGTGTTAATTTTGCTTTGTGTCTGATGAGCTCAACGTGCACAAGAGTCAGAATTGTATACATATCCCATACAGCACTAGGCTTCCCAAGCATTTGAGGTTCCAGAATTAATTTAGAAAAGTTTTTAAGTGGTTTTCTTCCTTCTGTAAGTAGTCCAAACACAAAAGAAGTCCAAACACAAACAAGGTATGTTCATGTTTTGATGTGAGGACAGAAAAGTAAATTTTCTCCTGTCTGGTTTCAAGTCACTGCCACTTTATTTCACTAGTTGTATCAGAATGTAAGGCTTTGGTAAGAAACTGATGTAGACATTTTTCCAAACCTGCAGATCATGTTTCATGAAATTATAATTACACTCACATCTAGTGAACAGCCACCCAGTTTTGGCTTGGCAAATGGGACACCTTATATGAAATATTTGGGTAACATCCCACAAGGACTGACTTTGTGCCTGTGTCTTTGACTGCATTTAATGGGAAATGTTTTCATCCATCTTGATGGATGCTGGGTAGGTTGATGTACTTTTGTAGAAGAAAGGCACAACTTTCTGCTCAGTACAGCACAAATTAATTTTCATTGCTGTTTCTTAATATCCTTTTTAGTGTGACACAAGATAACAAAAGAAGAATTAAAATCACTGAGAAAATTACAAAAATTACATTTTTATATTGCTTTTTCGTTGAGCACCAAATGTCACAATTGACATTATTTATATCTAAGAGTACATTTTCTGATATTACATGAATGTGTATTTTTGGTCAATGTAGGTAGAGTTGAATGAGTGTATCTCTCCTTTTTTTTTTTTAAGGGTGAGCATATCTGGATAGTTTTGGATGGACCTGTTGATGCAATATGGATTGAAAATCTGAACTCTGTTCTGGATGATAATAAGACCCTTACTTTGGCCAATGGAGATCGCATTCCGATGTCCCCCAATTGCAAAATTATTTTTGAGCCTCACAACATTGACAATGCTTCCCCTGCAACAGTTTCTCGTAATGGGATGGTCTTCATGAGTTCTTCAGTCTTAGACTGGAAGCCTATTTTAAGGGCTTGGCTGCAGACACTGCCAGTCACATACTCCAATGTCCTATGGAATTGCTTTAATGCTGTATTTCAGGTACTTCATTAACTACTTTGGTAAAAAAAATGCTTTTTTTTTTTTAATGAAGCATTGCTTCTTCCCAAGTGCTCTTTCAATTATCTACATTTCTTTTTTTATGTAATAAACTCAAGATGAAGGGTTAGAAAAGGAGAGAAAATTATCTCTATCATTAATAAATGACTGAAGCTACAACAGATGAATAATCTCAACATTTTGTTTTGTCTCCATACAATAGTTGGCAATGAATTGTGAAACCTGTGATTATTTTATATTGCATGTTGGCAAAACAGATACTCTCTTTGCTTGTAATTTTAATATTGCAATTTTAATTATTGTTAGGATACACAAAGGAAGTGGGTAAAATTCTTATTTTGTTTTAAATATAAAGAAGTAAATTCAGAAAGAAATTGAGCTAGAAAGAAATTGTTGTGCTCTGGCGCAACAGGAATGCATTTGATCCATTATTATTTTTAAAATGACATTCTATAATTCAAATTAACCCAGAATAGTTCTGTGCTCGGAAGCTCTGAGTATAGTTCTGAAGTTCTGACTATAGTTGTCTCTTCTGATTTTATTATCCATGTTTCTGTTCCAATGGAAATTTTTGAAACTGCATCACTTTGATACATTGTTTGACTAAATTGTGTTCAATCAGTAGATCCAAAGCAAGAATACTAAATGTTTTCCCCCCTCTGTTTGGCCTTACCTTACTGAATCATTAGAAAGGTTCCAGCAATATTATGGATGGTTGCACTCAATAGTGGGTATAAAAGCATAATCTCAGTAGTATACTTCCATCATATTGAAATATTTATTTTTGCTTTTGGGTGTTTTTAAAGAAATTGGATGTTTTTAAAGAAATAGTTTTGTCTTTGCAACCTTTCAGTGTTGTTATCTTCTGATTTCCTCAGTATCTGTAAAATAAAAGCAACTTCCAACTTACCTTGGTTTTCCATCAGCTTGCTCCTGCCTGTTTACTCATGTAATTGGTGTTGGATTTCACAGGGGTTTCCTCCTGTAATATTTTTCATTGCCCTTGCATTTTAAAAATGCAGTTTCTAATGAACTTTGAGTGACATTTCAGAAAGCTTTTTACAGATCATGGTAAAAGCAATGATTGATATAGGATTAGAATGCCCTGAATGTTAACAAATGTCTTCTAATGTTCTACTTTTCATTTCAGAGCACATTTACTTTAAAACTAATGTTTAACAAGCTATTAGTTTTGTTCTTCCTCCAAAACATAATGATATGGCATAGTATTTACTGCAGCAGCAAGAGAAACAATTCTGATAATGAGTTTTAAAATATGCTTCCAAAGTAATGTATATGTGGGTCAACTTACTGCTTCTTTGCCACAATTCTATTTATATTTTATGCTACAAGTAGCTCTGAAAACATAACAACAACACTTAAAATGCCCAAGCCTGAAGCAATAGCAATAAAGTCCAGAAAAATATGTATTTTATTAGATTAAGAAATGAAAATGCAGTGAAATATGAAGTTAGTTCAGTGCTGAAGGCTGCATTTACAGCTATCAAAATGTAAATGAAAGCTGTCATGCTGGCAGTTTTCTTTCACTTTTAATGTGCTGTCTTTGCTTCTCAAATAATAGAGGCAATAAAAGTGATTTTACAGATGAGAGCAACACTACTTTTGTGTTCACATGGCTCTTTTTATAGTTATTATTTTCTGCCACATTAAAAAAAGGATGAAATGAAAAAAGAAAATTTTTGAAATAAGATTCATCAACAGTGGTAGTCAAACCCCAGATATAGACCTTGGTGGATTTAATGCTAATATTAAGAAAACCATGGATATAAATATCTTACAAAGATCTGATTTTTCAAAGAACATGATGATCAGAGAATAGATGGAAATATAGTAACCAAGGAGACTCAGTCTTAAGCAGACATATAGAGACTTTCTGAATTTTATCTAAACTCAACTAAAATAGATGTAAAATAGATGTAAGACAAAAGCTATAATAATTCCAATTTTCTTACAAAACACTCTTGTTATTTATGCCAATCAAAATAGTTTTTGTCACTGAAAGTCTTTATGTTGGATAAAGTAATTTTCAATAAAGGTGCAGCAGGTAGCAGTAAAGGAGGAGGAAAAAGCAGAGAGTAATACTTGTGAATCAGTGGAAAGAATGTATTTATTCTTCTAATGTATATTATACAGCACTATAAGTCACCATTTTTATGCATTTAAAAATACAAATCAAAATACAAAAGAAAAAATTCCAAAACCAAAATCAAACCCCTAAACACAACCTTATTTAAATTTATGATGATCTTTGAATACTTTCTATTTCCACAGGATTTTGTTTAGAACAGTAATTGAGGGGTTGGACTTTCTCCCTCCCTTTCCCAATTCTTTCTTCTCAGCAACATTTCCTACTTTGCAGTAAACTCTCATCCCTATAAAAAGTCTCTCTTAAATTTAGAATCTCCACTGCCAATTCCTGGTCTGTGAATTATGCTGCTACCTGTAAGCAATAGAATTGCTTAGGCAATGGAAGTAATTATCTGAGACAGTTTCAAAGAACTGAAATAATTAAAATAGTTACCTTAGTGGTGTTATTGAGATTGTCTCCAAAATGTGAAGCTGAAACCAGTGATGGATGTTAAGTGAATAACATAAGTTTCAGCATGTCCAGGTATTGTTTAAATGAAAAAAAAAAATGTAGTAGCAACTTAATTTCCAGAAGTGACTAATTTTCTTCCTCCACATTAAATCTCACACTAGTTCAATTTGTGTAAAGGCTGCTACTGTGCCTGGAGCATAGAGCTGAACATATAATCCAAAGATTTTCTTACCTTTAATATTTAAATGCTGATGTTAAAATTAATATTACAAGTATTAATAACTTTCTATTACTGAATTGTTCTTTTGCTTGTCTAAACCCTTTGAATATGTTACCAACTTCTTGCCTGAAGAGTGTTCTGTAGTCCTGTGAGTTCTATAGTGATTGTACTTTGTGCAAAAGGACCATTCTTTAATTCGAACTTTTAGCATCTGACTTTGTTTTTCAGCCTCCTTGTAAGGGATAGCAAATTGCTGATCCAAATTCTTAAAAACTTATGTGTATTTGTCATGACCCAACTCATTTTCTGAGTCCCCCTGTCCAAAAAATTTATGCAAATTTCTGTGTTAATCCTGAACCCTTTTTTCAGCAATGTATTCTTTTAAAAATCATAGTAGTAATAAAATACTAATATATATGGAACTGATTTTTTTTCCCCATAAACTCAAAGAAAAATAAAACATTAAAAAACCCTTCATAAACTACAGAAATCTCATTGGAATCATAAGTACCATAAAACTAGTTCTGGTGAAAATTGGGCTCTTGATAGTACAGAATACTTTGACGCATGAAATATCTTTATTCTGTGTGTTTCAAATCAATTATTAAACAATTTACAGTGCCCTATGAGACATCTGGTCTATTTTACAGATGAAGGAGCTGAATCTCAGTGAGATTTAGCTCCAGATTGTAAAAGTCTTCGATTTGAATTTCCCACAGTGGACACTCCCCTGTGGCTCCCATAACACCCTCAGTTACACAGCTGAGCACCTGGTGTATCACTGGGGATGGACCAGGCATTTTTGAGGGAAAGCCACAAAAAGGCAGCACACAGAGGTGGAGGCACTTGTGCTAGTCAGCAGGAAATAACAAAAGAAGCAACCTGATACAGTGGGTGGCATCTCTGCCCATAGTGGGATGAAGGAAGTAGATGACCTCTAAGGTTCCTTGCAACTCTACCTATTCCATAATTCTGTGTATGCCCACACTCAGATTGTCTTCTTAGACCATTTATCTATAAACCCTACTCTAGATTAAGGTGCCTAAATGAATTTTTGTTGTGTGTGTGTTACCTGGTATTCTAGTGGGATGGAACTCAGGAGGATGGCTAAAAATATTGATTCATTCTCTGTGGCAATAAATATCAGCATAGGGCACTTGGAGAACTTCAGTGGCAAAAATTAAACTGAGAAGTGAAACAAAGCTGGTGAGCATGTGGGTAAACAACTCAGTGATTTTTTAAAAAGTATTTAAGTAAATTGTTTATGTCTCTGGGCAGTTGAATGTTTTCTTTGTCTTAGCTTTCTCCCTGACAGGACATGACATCTATAAATGGAATTCCTCCAAAATTACTATCTCCCATAGTATCCCTGTTATACTTTCACTTCCCAGAATTAGTGGGTGGTGTTGATTTCCAAAGATTAAGAGGGCAAATAGAACCCCAGGGCGAATATTATATTACAGACTGTTGAATGAAGGTGGAAGTAGGTTATAATTTACATCAGTCTGTACTATTGGATGGCAATTAATATTTTAAAATTTTGCATTGCAAATCAGAGAGGACTTTACATCAGTTTGAAACTTTGCTCAAGGTGTTGTAAAACACTTACAAAGACAAACACGCTAGCCAACACTATGAAGAAACCTGAGGAAAGTCCAACTTCCATTAAAATCAATTCAAAAATTCTTTTCGGATCTTGATGGGATTCTACAGGAAAATGACAGTATTGATTTCAAGAGGGACTGGTACAGTGTGATGCAGTCAGAACAGATATGACAGATAGAAATTTATAGTGGCAAGCTTGTGCATTATATATATATGTATCATCAGTGCTTTTTCTTCCTACTACAAAAATATCAGTGGTAGATTGAAATCTCTAGTGGAGAGCACAAAGGCAGGCAGATCCCTGAAGTAAGTGAACAGCATTCTTCAAATTGCACTTCAGGAAATTACTCCATGGAGCTCATATGAGTAGCTCTGCTGACTCTGGTACATCAAAGTTATTTTTCTAATATGCTATTGTTAGAAAAAAAAAAATCCTGGACAAAGTCTGAATATTTATAAGCCCAGAAATGGGGAAAGTTGTTGTTTGAAAATAAAGTTTAGAATATATTTGAAAATAAGGAATTGACCTCATCTAAAAATAAATCATGCCATTGAAACTGGTAAAGAGAATCTTTAAATAATGTTTTTTTTCTTCGCAGGATGTGATGGATTTTATTTTCTCTGCTGTGACACCAAAAATGTCAATTTTAGAATGTATGTACATCAAGCAAGCTATTGACCTCCTACAGGTAGATATGGCATCTGTTTTTCTCTCTCTGATTCTGTGATTTGTTCTGGGAGGGCAGTAGTTCTATATTGCATCCACTTTGCAGGGTTTGCTGTCTGGCCGAGATGAGAGGCAGCTCAGTGAGGAACATATTGCTCGCTTGTTTGTTTTCGCTGTGATGTGGTCAGCTGGAGCCCTCCTGGAGCCAGATGACAAGCTGAAAATGGAGCTGTTCCTACGGAAGCACTCTGCAATGAAAGAGCTTCCAGCTGTGAACGGAGAGGAAACCATGTTTGAATTTGTTATCAATGCCTGTGGACAGTGGGAGCACTGGTCAAAGAAGGTTTGTATGCTGCAACACGCTAAGCTTTCTTAATGGGTACACAAGATGTATTTAGTAAGAGACATTTTATTTCCAGCCCTACATAACTTGGTTAGGAAGATTAACTCTACCAAATTCTCAAGAGCTTCTTTTTTGAATGATATTTTTCTTTTCCCCATAAATATCTTCAGCAAAGAACAGAAATGTGCATTTGAAATAGATTTGGAAGTGAAGCAGAAGTGATCCTAACTCTGTATACTGTCTATCACCCTACTCTTTATGAAATTCTAGCAAGGAAAAGCTTTTATCAGGCACTGGAGGAATGAAAATATCCTGCTAGTCTAACACCATTTTATAAAAGCATGACAAGATACTGATTGATTACGAAAGGATACTTGGCTTTCAGGAAGAAAAGTTTTGCTGATGTAAATTTTATAAAGTACATTTGATTTTGTGTTCTGATTCAAAGTGATTGTGTGGGCAGGTAAAAATTCTCAAACTTTTTGCATGTCTTCCTTATGCAGGTCCCTGAATATATTTATCCTAAAGATTCGGTACCAGAATATACTTCCATTCTAGTTCCAAACATAGACAGTGTCCGAACAGACTTTCTAATGCACACTATCATGAGTCAAAGAAAAGCTGTTTTGCTAATTGGGGAACAAGGAACAGCAAAAACTGTTATGATTAAGGTAAGTGGAACAGAAAAACACATGTAATATATTAGTAAAATAATATTGCAATAGTTGATATTGGCACAAATGTTAAGCTGAAGTTAAGGATAGTTTCATTTTTCTTCAGGGTCCATACTAGCATTCCTACTGAGGCATTTTGCCAGTACTCACATGGACTACAAGCAAATACCCCCAAGTCTCTACACTTTAGTATAAAGGTTTCTTTTAAACTTTCTTTTAACAGTGGCCACAAGGTCAGATGATAGACCTTCTTTTCCTATGCTTTCTTTTCTTTTGAGTAGTCTAATGGAAAATTTCACTATGAAAATGTTGATTCTTGGAGGATCTTTTATTTTCCTGTGCTTTGTCAGTGGTGCCATATCTGAACTGATCTTTTGTACACCCTTGTTGCACAGCCTTTCTTCAAAAGTCAAACAGAGGAGAGAAAAATAACTTCATTCTTTAGTAAGGGTGGTTTTCAGAGGGTAAATTTACTGTTTGTTATCTGCTCTCTCAATTTCTTCACTGAAAATGACATGTTCTTTTTCTAGAAGGAAATAATAGGATTGCCATTAAATTATCAAATACATGCTTTCTGTATTATAAAATGGTGCAGGTTAATCATATGACACAAAAAATTTAATAACTTAATATAGAAAAGTCAATGATCAAAAGACTGAACAAACCCAGATGTCATGCCAAACTTGGCATCCCTTATTTAAAGAGATGGAAGCACAACATTTTTCAGCAGGGTTTCTGTGTTTGTCAGGGGAAAGTGTGGATTCTTTGATCAATGAGAGGTAGCTAAATAAAACTGATCTACTGTTGGGACAGCTGAATTGGTTATACAGGCATCTGTACCTTCACTGGAGGGTTTGCAGAGGTCTTGAAATGGAAAATAGCTGAAAAACACCAGCCTAAATTGACCTTTGGCTTTCTTAAAATCTGGAGCCATTTTGTGTGCCCCAGCCATGTGCTCTCTGAGCCCTGACAGAGAGTGAGTTGTACCTGTGCCAGCAGCCATTAATGCTATTTTTTCAGCATAGCTGCCGATGCCAACAGGCATGCCGGTGTAATGCCAGCTTCTGTTCCTGGCAGCAGCTGAGAACTATTTTAGCAGAGTGAAGAGGCGGGGTCTGGGTGGTGGTCTTGATATTCCACATCCTGGATTTTGTCCAGATACTGGCAACCTCCAGCCTTCAGATGCCATTCCTGTCCCTAAAAATAATTGAAACTGATTCTTGGGAGTTGCTTACGCTGAGTCTATGCTATAGAGCAGAGTAGCAGATATTTGATCTCATGTAAGGTCAGGAGCGAGTGCTAACTACCTTCACAACTGTTTCCCTTCTGCTTTCATCTTCTGTAGAATTTTGTTTTACTACACCTTGTGGAAATTGCTGGATATAAACAGTTAAGTGAATGAAAAAGTAAAAAGAGGCTTAATATAGAACACTTCAGGTAGTAATCTGAATTAATCTGAATAATCTTTGGTGTTGAGTAAAGCATCAGTATGAATCAAAATGAAGAACCTTGAAATGGAACATTAATTTAAGACCTTTATTCTCTGTACTATTAATTCACAAATTGCAAAAAAATATTTAAAACTAATATTAAACTGGTAAAGGACAGTTGAAAATTCTCTGATATTTTAACTAATGAAAATAATGGTACTCAATACCCTCTTCTTTTTCAAAGACAATTCTCATTTCTGTGCTGTGCAATATTACTGTTACCATGCAAACATTCTGAAATGCCATAATGATAAAACACAAATGTGTTTTTTAAATGGTTGAGAATTCATAGTTGCAGTTTGTTGGCCTAAGCCTGCTGCAAAACCCTTACCCAGCTGCTAATTGCCTCCCCTCCTCAACAGCACAGAAACTGAGGTAAAGACAGGGAGATCCTCAACTCACCAGATACCGCTATGGGAAAAACATTTGACTTGGGGAACGCTTTTGAAATTTATTTCTAATTAAAAATATAATTGAATGGTGAAAAACAAATACTGAAAACACCCTCTTCTCACTCCTCTCTTCTTCTCAGGCTCATCTTTAGTCCTTCATCCCTGACTCCTCTACCTCCTCCGTGGCCAGCAGTACAGGGGTATGAGAAATGGGAGCTGTGGTCAATCCATAACAGCTCCTCTCTCCCTCTTCTTCCTCATCCATGTTGCTCCCTCCTCCTACATCGACACAGTCCTTACCAGGGCTGCAGTTCTTCATGAACTGTTCCACCATGGGCTCTTCATGGTGTTACAAATCCTGCCAGCAAACCTGCTACAGCCTGGGCTTCTCTTTCTATGGGTCTGCAGGTCCTGCCAGGAACTCCAGCATGGGCTTCCCATGGGGACACACCCTCCTCTGGGCATCCAGCTGCTCCAGTGTGAGGTCCTCCATGGGCTGTAGGTCGATCTCTGTTCCACTGTGAACCTCCATGGAATGCAGGGGGACAATGTGCTTCACCATGGTCTGCACCACAGGCTGCAGGGGAATCTGTGCTGGAGCACCTCCTGCCTTCTCTCTGCTCTCACTTTGGTGTCTGCAGGCCTGACTTTCTCACAGCTTTTGCACTTATCTCTCAACTGCCAGGTAGCATTTTGCCCTTCCTGACACAGGCTGAGTGTCTCCAGTGGGTCTGCTGGAGGTGGCTGGAATTGGCTGTGTCTGGCATGGGAAAAGCCCTGTCCTCCTCTTGCCAGGGGCTGCCCCACAGCCCTGCTGCCAGCACCTGGGCACCCTCACCTGGCACATGAGCTTTGTGCAAAATGCTGGAGTCCTGAGGAGAGGTCTGAGCACTGACCTGCACCAACCCCCCAGCTGTGAAGAGTCCAAAGACAGGACTGTTGCATATACACTACACATGTGGGTTGTCATTTATGTGAGGTCTGAAAAAAACTCTTTCTGGAGGGCAACTTTTCTTAAACTGCTGTCACTGTATCAACAAAATTAACAACATTCATCAAAATATTTTGTGGGGATCTAGCTGTATCTTCTTTTCTGTTGTCACACAGAGTGTATGTCTCACTGGAGTTCTTAGAGCACTTCTTCAACAAGGATATACATTTATTTTTCTGAGGTACCAAAATGGGAACATTTCTAGTCAACCCTCTTACACAGAGAAGAATTTAAATGATATTCAACTTCATCATCATTGCAGAAGAATCAAATCTTTAAAAAGAATTTATGTTGGAAATTATGGAATTTTTGTGGCTATTTCCAAACTCCAGGACTTCTCCTGAGGAAAATATTTCCTATGCTCTCTCTGGCGCTCTCTCTCTCTCTCTCTCTCTCTCTCTCTCTCTATATATATATATATATATGTATATATATATATCCCTTGGTGTGACTATAGGGTTACATATTTTTATTATAAAACCTCAGTAATATGAAAAGTGGAACTTTGTTACTTTGGGGCATCCTCAGCAGCTGGGGGAATTGTACATATTCATAAAATTCAAGGATTAGTTTCTTCATTAAGAGAAGATAGCTATCAGTAAATATGATGTAGCTGGGTTTGATTTTACACTGCCATTCCTTTACACTGCTTTTGTTTTTAAGAGTTTTGGCTTTGTAGTGTACGTATAAAAATGGATTTGGTTTTTCCCTTGTTCCTTGCAGTCTGCTGTAATAGATCATCACTAACAGCTTAAATGTTGAAAATGTAGAAATGTAGCTTAAATGTAGAAAAACCCTAACAATTGCTAATGCAAACTTTATTTGCATCTTGAATTGGCATGCATCTACTTGTTGTAATACTTAGTGAAGTCTATTAAGAACTTATAAATTTTAATACTTAAAAATTTTATGCAAAACATTAACTGACAATTTGTTTGAATTTCAAGTTGCAGATGGTGTATTTATCTTAAATAAACTGTGTTCCTAGACTTTGAAGTTAATAGCAGGACCGAGATTTTTGCAGGGATGCTGAGCATCTGTGTCTCCTTTTGTCTTAATTCACTTGGAGTTACTGATGTGCTTTTAAATGTGGTTTATCTTGCAGAGTTACACAAGCAAGTATGATCCCGATGTTCACTTGACCAAATGCCTAAACTTTTCCTCTGCAACTCTGCCACATATGTTCCAAAGGAGCATAGAAAGTTACATAGGCAAAAGAATGGGCGCTACACACGGTCCTCCAGCAGGGAAGAAAATTACTGTCTTTATTGATGACATCAACATGCCTCTGATTAATGAATGGGGTGATCAGGTAAAAGGAAAATATTGACATGTGGGAGTTGGTGGTCTTACCATTGTTGCTGATGGGAATACTGATCTGTGTGTTGAAAAAATGGGATAGGTTGCAAAAAAGGATAATAATATGGAATAGAACAAGTATGTTTAATAAAAACAATTTCTCCAAGCCAGTTTTTGACATGACTAGTAAGCTGTCAGTCCCAAAAGATCAAGGACAGTGTCAAGCCACTTGGTGCAATCATTGTAGTATTTAAGTCTTTTGGTTTGGTTGCACACAAAGCTAGTAGGTTTTCCAAAGTAGCAGTCCTGGGAACCAGTCTGGGAAAGGAAGCATGCAAATCCAAGAAACACTGAGATTTTTGTTTGATCTGGTCTTGACTTTAAATTGCAGTTACTATTATGTGAAATATAAGCTGGTGGTGAGTCTAAAGAACAAGACTTAAGAAGAAACTGGGGTTTTTGAGCCTTGAGTAAAGAAAGCTCATAGGAGATGTTATTGCTTTCTGGAACTGCCTGAATGAAAGGAGGTTGTAGTGAGGTCAGTGTTGACAGGACAAGGGGAAATGGCTTCAAGTTATACTAGGGGAAGTTTAGATAGGACATTAGGGAAAAATTTCTTCACCAAAATGGTTGTTGAGCCTGGAACAGATTGCCCAGGGAAGTGGTGGAGTCACCATCCCTGGAGGTATTTAAGAGAGGTGTAGATTTGCACCTGGGGACATGGCTTAGTGGTGGATTTGGCAGTACCAGTTTAATGGTTGGACTCAATAATAAAAAGGTTCTTTCCAACCTAAACCATTCAATGATCACAGTTGACATTAAAGACTAGCAAGCTGTCTTGAGGTATTGAAAAAATGCTTATAGACCTATACTCTGAAAATATGATAGTAATATAAAAAAAATTCTGCTGAGAAAAAGCAATTTCCTTGCTTCCAGTGTAGCTCTGTACTCAGTGGCTCTGTGCAAGTGGATGTGTGACTACACATTGTGCTAAATTAACCATTCTTTGTCCCTGTCTAAGTGCCTGTGTCAATCTGAAGATATAGTCTGAACTGAAATGTCTTTTCTTAAGTTGAAATTATGCAAATTCAGTTGAATGTCTGACTTCATGACCACAACTACTTAGTGCATGAAGCTTACATGCAGCCAATGCACTGTGTCTGAGTGCTTGGTTGACACATTGCATGTTGACAACCTTGAAACGCTTAACTCCTCCATTCCTTTTTTTTTTGTTTCTGGCTATATTTAGATCACCAATGAGATTGTAAGACAGCTGATGGAACAGAAAGGTTTCTACAGTTTGGAGAAGCCGGGGGAATTCACAAATGTAGTTGACATCCAGTTTGTAGCTGCTATGATTCACCCTGGGGGAGGTCGGAACGACATCCCACAGCGCCTGAAACGCCAGTTCACCATCTTCAACTGCACACTGCCTTCCACTTCCTCTATTGATAAGATATTTCAAACAATAGCTGAGGGCTATTTCTGTGAACAACGACATTTTCCTGCAGAAGTATGTAAACTGGCTTCAGCATTAGTGTCTACAAGTCGAAAGGTTTGGCAAATGACAAAAGCAAAGGTAAAATTACATCTATTAAGCCCTTGAAATATCTTTTGTACGATTGTGTGTGTTTGTAGTTCATATTGTGAAGCTGTGACCTGTGGGTGTAACTGCTGGCTGATGCCTCTGTTCTGAATTGGATGCTCTGAGCACCAAGTTACAGATAAAAATCCTAATCACATGCAGTGTCTTTTGTAGCTGATATAAGCATCACATTATATACATATAACATAGTAGACATAGCTGATAGGAAGATTGAGAGATCTTCCAGCTGAGAAAATGTTGAGAACACAAGGAACCAGAAATTAAAAATTAGATAGGGACATTCTGTAAAGCTGTTTGGGATTGTGAGAAACTTTAAAGATCTGAATTTTAGGAAAGAATTCAAATTTGGCAGAGAGGGAATCAGTTAGAAACAAATAAAATCTGGTATTTATTAACTTATAAATATTAATTTTTTCCATTTCAAACAGACTGTTACAAACATTTGACTGCAATTCCTGGGCAAATTTTGCTTTGAAAGAGATAGAAAACATTAGGTATAGAATGAAATTTGAAAAGAACAAAACTACAGCTTAAAAATGTGTGTCAAAGTTGTTCTTCTTCTGAGAAAAGTAAAGGAGAGTGGGATTTGTTAAATTCCTGTCCAGAAAAGGTTGGTCAGAATTTCGCAAACAACTCACTGTAGACCTATACTTGGTTTACACAGGGAAATAGAGGAACTTCGAGTGAAACTATTGACTCGTCACTGTTCACCAATATATTCAACAGAACTGGTGTTTATTACTTCTAATTAACTTCCTTTCCTAGAGAAAATGTAGCTTTTTGCTAGGTTATAAATATTTTCCCAAATAATGTTTTCTCAAATTTTGCCCTTCCCTTCCCTTCCCTTCCCTTCCCTTCCCTTCCCTTCCCTTCCCCTCATGAACCTTTCCCCAGATATTCTTGGAAAGGACCAAAGAGAATAGCAGACATGATCTGGAAGAAGGGGCAGGAGCAACACCACAGGATAGGCAATATCGACATTTTTACTGTGGTCTTCAGTGCCATCATTAACTTAACTGTCTTGGCTATCCTTCAGTGCACGTTCCTGGGACTCGAGAGATTAAAAGAAACTCAGATGAGATCAATGTGAAATTAAAAAGCTGGTTGTTGCTACTGTTGTTTCTTCATTTTATGGTTGCCTCTTAAATGCCAAGCATTTATTTCTGCTTTAACATAAGACTGAAGAACATATCTACATTCACTTTCGCTTAATAATAAGTAGAAAATATTTTCATTTAGCAGTTATTTGAATATAGCTCATGACATTATTTTGTAGATGTTACCAACTCCAGCTAAATTTCATTACATCTTCAATTTACGAGACCTCAGTCGTATTTGGCAAGGAATACTTACAGTTACTTCTGATGTCTGCCAGAGCATCAGTGTTTTGGTAGCCTTATTCCAACATGAGTGCAGACGTGTTATTGCAGACAGGTTCATCAGCCAAGGTGATAAAGACTGGTTTGAAGACATGATGAGGAAGGTAAGCAAATAGTATTTTAGTATTTGCCACAGAAAGAGGCCAATGACATATTTCATTACTAATGCAATCCTTAATGTATTGTTGTAGATTGTTTCTGAGGAACATGGTCAAGATATGTTTGGAGATAAATGCACGGAATTATACTTTGTGGATTTCTTGCGTGATGTCCCGGAGACTACTGGAGATGAGCCTGATGATGCAGAGTTGAAGGCTCCTAAAATTTATGAGCCTATCCCATCTTTGGATTACTTGGCTGAAAGATTACGGATGTTCATGCAACAGTACAATGAAACTGTCAGAGGATCAAAGATGGATTTAGTATTTTTCAAGGTATTAACACTTGTAATTGTATTAATACAGAAAGTGCCTGGTCTTTTGCACTTAGTGATGCATGGATCTTGTATGTTTCTATCACATTATTTTGGAGATAGCTCAGGACATCTAGGTGGTTTATACAGTGCACATGGTGAATGTAGTCTTGCTTTCCTGAAAGTCACCTCCTTGTCAAAGTCTTGATGCACAGTGCTTTCTTCAACTTTAGTTAGAGTGGTTTGATAGAATAACTACACCAGTTGAATAAGAAATGCATACAGTGCACTTGTATTTTACTTTTGTCAGTCTATTTAGAGATCTTGTATATAGGTCAGCTGAAAGGTTGGAGGAGTCCTTTCTTCTTTTCCTTCTGTCGCCTAAGGGGCATGCCCTGAGCCCTGCTGACAACAAACTGTGCATGTGACATTGCTTCATACAAGCTTGATACAAGGACATTTCTCTTGGGCTGGCCCTGCTGCAGACTGAAGTCAGGGGGAAATCTCCTGTTGATTTTGATGAGTACAGGACTGAGTTTTTGACATAGGCTCCAGAGAAGCCATCTGGCTGTTGGGAAGCTGTTGCTTGGTGACACTCTTCTAGTTGATTATATAATGCATCATTTTTCATCTCTTCATCCCCTTTTCTCTCAATACACAGGATGCAATCATCCATTTGATTAAAATATCACGGATCATTCGTACTCCACAAGGAAATGCATTGTTGGTAGGTGTGGGTGGATCTGGAAAGCAGAGTCTGACCAGACTAGCAGCATACATTGCTGGACACGAGAGCTTCCAGATTACTTTAACAAGGTAACACAATGCGGTGGACATGGACATTTGCTCCTTAATTTGCCATAGAAATGAACTCCTCACAATCAGGTCAAAGAAATGCAAACCACTAAAACATTTTATCCCTCATTGTAAATGACATTTCTGGTCTTATATAGCCAAACTGCATTATGGCAATTTCTGTTAATGACTTAATATTTTGTAATGCTGGAATTCTGTAATTTAAAAAAATGTGAAGTGAAAAGGAGTAGCTACTGCCTTCCTTCTTTGTCTCTTTTGACATAGGGTTTACATACATAGGGCTGAGCAATAAAGACCAGCCAAGTGTATTCTCCTTTGCAAACTATTAAAAATGCTGAGAAGTATTCTTTAGAGAGACATATCAGGTCTATGAATAATCTTATGAGGCTTCTGATGAAAGGAGAGATAAAGAAAGACATATCACAATCTTTTCCTCTATCCCAGAAGCAGAAGAAAGGAACACTGAGAACACGAAACAGGAGGGAAAGAAAAAACCCAAAGTGATAGAACAGGATCCCTAGATTTCCAAGATTAATAAGACAAATATTAATAATGGCAATGAATATGGAGGGAGGAAGCATGAAATTAGCAGTGAAGAGTGGATGCTGGGTCATGTTTTGTCTCTAAGTATCATTTCCCATAACTGGTGTTAGATTATTGAACCAGATACACTGCTATTCTGACTCAGTAGGGAAATTCTTATGTTCCTATCAGAATACCACAAATCACTTTAATAACTGTAGCCGACACATACAAACTGAAGAGCTGGATTGTTTCTCAAGCTCTGAAGTGCTTGCTTTATGAGTATTTATAGAGCAGAAATAAGATGGAGCTAAAAGAGAACTGGAACACTTCCTGTGCGGCATATTTAATATGTGAAGAATGGGTCATGTGTGTATTGCACAAATTGCTTATGACTTTGAAGAGATTCTTGGAAATAAGAGACTGGTTACAAAGAAAAGAGGTTTCTAATTTCAGCTTTAGGTGGTTTGGGACAAAATCTGCCATTTTATTAACATTATTTTATGTCGTTTTATATTGCACAATCTGAAATGTGTAGTTTGTGTGGAACTTATCTGAATCTTACCTACTGTGTGCACCAGCTATAAGACACATAACAACAGACTCAGTCATGGTCTCCATTTGCAGAAGAACTGATCAGCCCAAGAGATAATGTTCAAACCTAATTTCTGAGGCTTGATTTTTGTTAAACCATATAACACAATAAACCCCTCAATTTCATTCTCTTTTGTCTCTTAATGATTTCCTTTAATCTGCTCTCAGTATCTTCAGAAGATAATCCAGCTGTATTTACATAATGGTTACAGGTATCAAAACCTACTTGACAACTTAATCCAGCTGTATTAACCTATTTCTAATAAAGAATTTACGTCTGCAAACCATGGGGATACAAAACAGCATCATAAGTGCCTTAGATATAGCATTGCTCTCACCATACTTTTCCCCAGCACATTATTTTGTTGACTTCACCTCATTTCACATGATTTATATTACTGATCATTCACTTTGGGAAAATGTTTATGAAAAAGAAACCTAAAAAATGTAACCAGGAGCTATGGTATTAAGTTCTTATCTAGGTTTTTTTTTTTTCTTACCTCAAGGAAGCTGATCCAGATTATATATATCTCCTAAGGTGATCTGTAATTCTTGTTCTCTCTTTCCCTAACCCTTTTCTATTCCAGAACATATGCCACCAACAACCTTTTGGATGACCTGAAAATTTTGTACTGCGCTGCCGGTCAAAAAGGAAAGGGTGTTGTCTTCATATTCACAGACAATGAAGTGAGAGATGAATCTTTTCTTGAGTACATGAACAATGTTTTGGCTTCCGGTGAAGTCTCAAATCTTTTTGCACGGGATGAAATAGGTGAAATCACACAAGACCTGATTCCAGCAATGAAGAAGGAGTACCCAAGGCTTAGTCCCACTGGTGAAAATCTTTACAATTACTTTCTTGCTCGAGTTCGGAACAACCTGCATGTGGTTCTTTGTTTTTCTCCTGTTGGGGAAAAATTCAGAACTCGTGCACTCAAATTTCCAGGTCTGATTTCAGGCTGTACCATAGACTGGTTCCAGCATTGGCCTAAAGATGCTCTTGTAGCAGTTGCACAGCATTTTCTAGCTTCTTACCATATTGAGTGTACAGATGAAGTGAAACAGAGTGTTGTTAACACCATGGGAACAATACAAGATATAGTAGCTGAAAAATGTGTTGAATACTTTGAGCGATATAGAAGACGGACTTTTGTTACACCAAAATCTTTCCTGTCCTTCATTGGAGGTTACAAAACTATTTACAAAGAGAAGTTTGCCAGTCTTGGAAGTTTGTCTGAACGCATGAGAACAGGTACTGTAAAAGCTTCTTGATTTTTGTTCCTTTCCATGTTTTTAAAAGGGTGAGAAGAATCTGAATAAAAGGATATAAAAGCATGGATTTTGATTGTGAGCTTGCATTTATTTGGAAGCAGACTCAAATATTTTCAGCTGTATTGTGTGTGATTACAAAATGTGGAGAGGTTTTGTTTCCATGAACTTCGTGAATGTGCAGATTAAAGAGAAGTTTTGGAAATAGTATTAGTTAGCAGGTAAAAAACTTGAAACTCCTAATTTGACATGTATGTATGCTGAGGAACTAATGAGATCCTAGTTTTCACATTAGCATGCCATGAGTAAATCTGAGAAAAGGCAATTAAGTGCTCATATTCAGTCCCTCTGAGTAATTTTTAAAGAAATAGGCATATGCCAAAGGTACAATTTTAAAAACATTGCTCTGCACATGGTCATACATGGTAAACAACTAAAGAGTCTCTTAAACTGAATGCTATTAGGAAATGAATGTGAACGTAAGTTGCAGACTTGCCCTATGCGCACATAAGTCCGAAAGGTAAAGGGTGGCTGGCTGTCTGGAAGAGCAAATGTGGGCTTTTTTGAGCTAGAAAGATATATATGATGAATTTACATTTAGAGACATGCATTTATATATGAGGATGTTTATACTTAAAAATTTTTCTCATAATTTGTCCAAATTTTTGGAGCATTGTATTGCTCAATAATCAGTAGGGTTTTTTTACCCCCAGCTCATCTGGATATTCCTGTAATGTTGAATTTAGAAGTTCAGCCTACTCTCCTTGTGTCTTCGCTTTCATTGCCAGGTTCCTTTGTTTTGTACAGAGTACAGCCTGGTACTTTTCATGTTCTCATGGATTTCAGAAATTTCACACAGAATTCCTAAGACTGTCGTTTCCATGCTAACATTTTTGAGCATGTGTGTTTAATATGTAGTCTCCTTCTCACGTATAAGAATATAAATAAGTGATCAAATGGCAGATTCTGAAGGCTTTTATGCATTAAAAAAAAATCCCCTGCTTAATTTTGGTGTTCAACAAATGGGATCACTCATTGGTGTTCCTCAATATGAATCTGAGCGACTTATTTTAAATATTCACCTTGCTTCTCTGAGGTTACTTTCTCCATAGGTCTTCCTGTTGCTAAAATGGAATTCATCCACCACAGGTCTTGCAAAACTGATGGAAGCTGAGGTTTCTGTAAATCAGCTCTCCAAAGAGTTGGTTATGAAGGAAAAAGATTTGGCTATAGCTTCAAAAAAAGCTGATGAAGTTTTATTGGAAGTTACTATGAAAGCCCATGATGCAGAAAAAGTTAAAATGCAGGTGCAAACAGTAAAAGACAAGGCTCAGGCTATTGTGGATGACATTGCCATTGATAAAGCAGCAGCAGAAGAGAAGCTTGAAGCTGCAAGACCTGCACTGGAAGAAGCCAAGGCAGCCCTGCAGGTCAGAAGCAAATATATTCTGCGCATGCATGTAGTTAATGATTATTATGTGCAATAATATGACTTGTGCTTCTAACTTGGGAGGATACAGGGGATTGAAAGAATGGCACTAACCTGCAAATCCTTGTAGAAAAAAACCTGAAAACTGAAGGAGGGAAGAGGTAAGATGGTCAGTACTCTACTCTCAGTTAATAAAGCAGTCATAGAGTGGGACTACCTTTAAAGACTTACTGCAGTAGTGCTTCTGAGGGACCTGTAAAACTGCAGCAATTGCATTGCAAGTACAGTCCTCCCAAAAGAACATCATTCTTTGCAATCAAGCAATTGCTTAAATAAATGATCTATTTTCTTCTATTTCCTTCTATAATTTTTCAGACAATAAAACCTTCTGACATTGCAACTGTTCGCAAACTGGGTAAACCTCCTCACCTGATAATGCGGATCATGGACTGCGTACTGCTTTTATTCCAAAGGAAAATAGACTCAGTGACACAGGATCACGAGCACCCAGGTGTAAAGCCATCATGGACTGAGGCTCAGAAGCTAATGAATCATTCAGGATTTCTTAGCATGTTGCTTACTTTTCAGAAGGTAAGTAATTAATAGGGGCACTACTGTAACCATGATATTTTATGAAAAAACCTTTGCTAGGATTTTTCCCTCCTGGGAAGCTGAGGAGCCTCAGGAGAGAAATGTAAATAATAACTATCTGCTGCTGTGGAATGCAACAGGTACATCTTCCACTGGTCCATGTGGATTGTTTTCAATTGATGACCAATCACATCGACCTGTGTCAAGGCTGTGAGCAGTCACAAGATTTTGTTATGCATTCTATTCTTGTTCTTTCTAGCCTTCTGATTAATCTTCTCTCTCTATTCTTTTAGCATAGTTTTAATGCAATATTTTAATATAATAGATATCATAATATAATAAACCAGCCTTCTGAAAACATGGAGTCAGAACTCGCGTCTCCACACATGGGGCACCAAACACAACACACTACTGCTTCAAAAACCATCTTCGGAGTTCACATGCAAGTGTCTTCTACTATCAAAGGAAGTATGAAACAGTTTTGTCCATCTATAGTTGTAGATACTTTGTGACCATTCTTTTTCATTTTCATGGTTCATAATCTCAGTAATTTTTCTCCTGGGCCATGCAGTGGATTCTAGCAGACAGAAGTGTCCCAAGCACTAGATCAAATCTTGAGAAGCTGAGTGCTCTTATTCAGGCAGTTCCTGCTTCTGAGTAGGAATTTGTCTTAAAAGGACCCACTCTTGGCTTTTTAATGGCTCACCTTCTCCAGTGCTACCAGGCCTGTTTGCCTGTAAGGCACTTGACAATTCTGTCTCTAATTTGCTATGGAGCTAGCAGGAAATAAGAAAAAAAAAATGAGCAGGAAAGGTAATGAGATGATTAGGGAACTTTTTGGGGTTCTTTCATGAGAAAAATAGTGAAATGAAGAATAATATTATCAACTGTAAGAAAAATAAAATTGAACAGGTTTTTAGTTCTATCCGGACAGAAACTTGTGCAAGGTTCACTGAACTGTGAGACAAAGGAAAATTCTCTATAGGGAAGAGAAGAAAGATGTCACAGGTAGCTGGACCAGAAAAAGACCTAGGGTAGAATATGAAATGGCAGAATCGTAGCCCAGCTTTATAATCCAGGAGACCAAGCAGATTTCAACAAAACCTGGCTTTCCTGCAATGTTGAAGAACATACTTTCATTTGTTCTCTAATGTTTTAATCTGCTTAGCTGAGCATTTTGCTGATGCCTTTTCTAAGCTGCTGGAGTGTTTTTGTTGTGAAGATCATTCTCACTATCCCCAGGAGCCATTTCTCCCAGAGAGCCACATTGTGGAACCTTGCACTGCCTCTCTAGACAGTTTTTTCCTGGGGCTGTCAGTCTGGTCACTTTTCCAAGTGCTATCTCCACTAAACAGAAAGAGGAAATTAGTTTTAAGATAGCAAGGACTAATTACGCCCTCCTTACTCAACTTTCTGTCTAATGAGACTTACAGAGTTTTGGCACTTATTAATAGTGCATGTACTCCTGCTGGTAGTTGGCAGCACATTTAACTCAGAGGAGTCAGAACAACTTCTGTGGGACTGAGTTCTTGCAGGAAGTGATACTGATGAAGGTGGGGTAGGATACTGGATTATTTCAATCACTGGTGAAGTCCTTCACATGCTGTCTATTTCTCATTTTGAGTATCTAGGACAAGAAAGCTCATTGTGTCTCACTAGACTACACAGTTTAATTGTTTGTGAGATTTTTGTTCTTTCCTAATATTTTTAGGCAATGAAAATTAGTGGATGAAGAAGTTCATTGAGTTCAAAATTAATTACTTAAAAGGAAAAGCATGGCATTTTCCAAAATTTGAGCAGAGATTTAGGCCACTGATGATTGATCTTTGCTTCACCTTTGCCAGCTTGTTAGCTCATTATTTTGAGTAGGAGAATAAAAAAGTCTAAATTTTTTTCCAGCACTATTTTACATTTTAGCAAATAATCACAGTGAAAACATCATCATTGCTGATCTTGGGAGTAATATAGTGAATGTCCTTTTTATTAGAGTAGCTAAGGATCAGATAAGTACAAGGCAGTCCTTTCTGCTGTGCAGAAAAACAAGAAAAGGGTAAATTGCTTGACAGTATCAATGGTGGATGATTTTTAGATGCATTAAAATAAAGGCATTAATACATTGCCAAAAAAAAGGGAAGATTCTTAACATATCTATTGTTAAGCAGTCATTTTTGGCCTGTATAAGCTCTTCTACTTTCTACCTTGCTCGAGGAGATGAATTCCATTTTCTTCTGACACTTACATAATTATAGATTAACCACCATCATCAAAGATCGAGCGTTTCATATTCTCAGCAGATTGTGAAAGGGGAAAAAAATGCTGGGATTAGAATAACAGCTGAAAGACATTTCTTTCACAGTTAAGCAAAAGGGTTAGCTTCAGTGAAGTGAAGACAGTGCCTTGCATTTTCACCCTTTTCCTTCTGAAACCTGCATGTTTGGTTCCTTTAGCTGTGTTCACACCAGTGCCTGTCTGATGCCATGGTGAGATTGTTTATGGAACTAGACTCGAAGAAAATTAATCAGTAGTTTTCTGACTTATATTTCTGTCATAACAGTTTCCAAATTAGATCACTGAGTGTTGGTGAGGGTATTAAAGTTGGGGCAAAGACATCTGGTTGAGGGGGAAAGAGAAGAAGGTGCAGTGTTGTAGCAGCAATAACTTAGAACAGCTTAATTTGTCACGGAGTTACGAGCTCTAGGAGCATCTGTAAAGCTTATGTGTCAAATAGGGATATTAAATGCCAACTCAAGTCAATCTGTTGCAGTAGAAGTAGGAGTTATTTTCACGGGTACACAAAAACTACTAATCTGTCCTTTATAAGAGTGAAAGGCAACAGCGTTGCTTTGTTGATTTATTCTGTAATAAGCGATACCCCATGGTTTTAAAAAGAGAAATGTTTCTGTGAAGCAGACCTTATTCAAAAACCCATTTTAAAAAAATAATTTTTCCTGTTCATTGACTAGGACTCAATTACAGAAGAAACTGTGGAGCTTTTAGAGCCTTATTTGGATATGGAGGATTATAATCTTGAGACTGCTAAAAAAGTGTGTGGAAATGTAGCAGGTCTTTGCTCATGGACACAAGCAATGGCTTACTTCTATGGTATTAATAAAGAAGTTCTTCCTCTTAAGGTATTTCATATTGATAATTTTATTTTTTTGAGAGATTAATATAGTCAAGTGGAAAAAAATGTCATGTTATTTTGACTAAAAAAGAGATTCTTGTTTTTTCACACCTGGTTGTTAAGTCAAGCACGCAGAGGTTTAATATGTCCTGGCAACTTTTTCCCCTTACACACAACTACCCTGTGGTACAGCTTTAACTTGTGTGAACACAGTAAGCATTCAGTTGGTTCTTTCTAGAGTCTGTCTAGCTGTGCATGGGAGATAGTGATACCTTCTCTGCCCTCAGCCAGGCAGTATGCCTTCAACAAAACCCCTCAGTCCTTCTGGCCTGGGAAGGAATCTACTCATTGTGGTCATGATAGAATCTGGGAGAGGAGAGGAGAGAAGAGATCAGTCTTGGCACAGACACATTCTTTAAGGAATTTAGCTGGAATTCATCTCCCTAAAAAAAATCTTGGAGTTTCAAACTACTATGTGCAAGTGCACATGTGCAATAAAGAAAGTAGTTGTGTGGTGTAGAATTCTGTTGAAACATTGAACTGAAGTAGGAAGTGATCAGCTACTGTTGTGTGAATTCCTACAGCTAGCTTTATTGTCTTGGAAATGTTCCATTTGTGAGCACATTGAAAATAAGGGTCTTTGCATATTTATATAATAATTTATAGTCATTGCTCCTACAGTGAGTTTTATGGTTCTTTTCTGAAGAAATACATCCAATCCGTTATGCTTCCACTGCACTCATGTTTGGTTTCTTATTGAATAAGCCACTGTATCAATGGTACAGTCAAAACTCTGCATAATCTTTTAGTATACCTAGACAGATCTGATTCAAATGTGTTAAAAGCATATTTTTTTTATTCAAGTAACTCAAGAGAATGCTGTATTTTCGTGATATATAACTAGCTATTTCCTTTTCAAATAATGGGATGTTCACTAATGAAAACAGAATTTGAAATGTTACCATTGAGAGCTATAAAAGGGAGCAAGACCTGGGGGAAATAGTGGCTTTATATGCAAATGCAGCCCTGAAAGCTGGAAATGTGCTCTTGTAGTTTTTATTTGAATAGATATAATTTAGGATTACATATAAATTTAGCTTTGTGTTCATTCTTGTCACACTGAAGCTGAAAAAAAATGAAACATACATATCTTGACAAAGTGGTGCCTATTGTCAGGTATAGCAACAGCCAAAAATATTTAAAAAACTGAAGATGACAGAGGCAGGGAGGAAGGGTGTAAAGTATGCAGGAGATATTGCAGGAAGCAGTGTAGTGATGCTAAGAAAATAATTGAAAATAAGTGTACAATTAAACTGCATAAAGTACTAGCCCAGGCTAATCCATCCAGTGCTAAAAGCAGGTTTACTGAATGAATTAATCAAGCTGCTTTATCCTAACTGCTGTTCCAAGATATAAATCCCCTTAAACACCTTCAAAATAGATTCAATATATTTTTAAATTGCATCCTAAGTGAGACTCATTACCTCATTTATCTTAACTATGACAACCTGTGAAAACTAATTGATAGTGACTTATATTTTAGTGTGCAAAATTATTTATTTTTATATATAGATATATATATTTTAGTGTGCAAAACCTTATATTTTATAGCTTATATGTTTAGTGTGCAAAAATCACCTAATTCCTAGGAATGGATATTGGCATTCTTTAGATAAGTGACCTGCAGACCAAGGGTCATTAGTTAGACTTTCCTGTAAACCAGCTTGCTGCATTAACCTGAGAATTTTGAAACACCATCTGCTCCTTATCCATTATTTGAAGAATATAAGAGCAGAATGGAGAAGCCCTGACTTTTGCTGTGATACCGTTAACCTCCAATTAAAATACTGTGTATAGGAGTATAATTTCCATAGGGATGTCTGCAGTGACTTTAATTAAGTTCTCCTTAGGCTGTTATAGTGATCAAGGGAAGTTTGTTTACAGTTTATAAATTCTGTTTGATATTGAGGATTCTCGCTGTCACACTCAATTTTAAGTATGAGACTTTATTGCCTTTTCTACTTTCATTTGTTTCCATGCTGAACTAAAAAACCACAGCAAGCAATGAAAGGAAATCTTGCGCCTGAAGAAGAGGTAATAGTCAAGGAGTGTTGATATTTGATAGTTGTCCCTTTAAATAAGTGTGTCCTTGACGAGGTGATGCCCGCTGGGCAGGAAAACAAGCATGCAAGTCTGGATTCAAGGCCCACAATAACTGTAGAAGGAAAGCATATACTTTAGAGGGGTGAAGGGAAGGATTAGGTCACCTAACGAAACAGAGTGAGGTCAGGACATGTAACTGAACAGAAAATATGAAATGTCTTTCCCTAGCTAGTACAGACAGTGAAAAGCAGATAAAAGGCATGATTTCTGGGCCTTTCAAAGGTTATTTTAGTCCCAAAGAATGGTCACTGATAGCAAAGAAAGTGAGGCCAAGATTTTATTAATGTCACTCTTGCATGGATCTGTTTGCATGTGTCCATAGGTATATATGTATGTGCAGGTATATATCTATTTTTTAAAATTTGTATTGGTGAGGTGAAAACACTGTTTTTGGAATGTCTGCAGAACTTGTGTATGCCTTTGCCTTTTTTACAATCTTTCCGTAAGTAATGGTGGATACAAGTGTATCATGATATTGAGTCTCTGAGAAAGTTGATCCAAAGCCAATGAAGTGTCTATAGGAAAAATTTGCAGTAATCTGGGACAGGAGTAGTTTTGAGACTGCATGTCCATGAAAAGTCTTCAGTCAGATGCCATGTGCACAGAATGGGACTGAAGCAAAAGGCAAACATGAGTGACAGTCCAAGAAGCCTTCTGGCCTAGTCCAGTAGCGTAAGTGCTCAATGGACTGTAAGAACAGTGGGCTTTGAAAGCTAAATTCCTTAACAAGAGAAGTGCTAGGAAAGCTCCAAATCATCCTTACCTGTAGAGAACTTTATAGTTTTGGATGCTATTTTTTTTTTCCTAATGGGATTCTCCTAGTAAGATTTCCTCAATTTACTGAGCAGCAGTTGCTCTTCAGAGTGATTTGGGGTTGATCTGGGCATTCCATTCAAGATCAGGAACAGCATTAAATGCTGTGAGGCTTCCTTCTGTTGGAGAAGTCATTTTTGTTCAACTGCTTCCTTGGATCAGGGTCAGATATACTTGGTACTTTGCAAAACTGAGTTTGCAATGGATCAGCAAGAAACTTAGCGTCTATATCAATACTAATAAATTAAGCAGTACTAGTGAATTTTTCTAGGCACTGGAAAGTGATAATTTACACTGGTAAATTTTTAGAATGATCCCTAGTGTGATTTGGTCTTTGTTAAACAGCATTAGTCTCTGGGCACCTTTCAGGTTCTAGCCTGGTCCAAGAGTGATTCCCACAAGGCTGCCAACATGTAGTCTAAGTGTTTTAGAGGGTGAGAGAGCTTAATGTGATTTTTTTTTATGCTGATCAACCTCAATGCCAGAGAAAGGTTCTGGGTATGTTTCATTTAAGAGTATGGCTGTGACTGTAATTATGTTTATTTGTTCTAGTTTTGTGTGGAATACAAAAATGTTAAGAGGGGCAGGATCATCTCACCACCTGCTATGAAGTCCTCTCTGAGGGCAGCGTGGAAGAAGGCAAAACAGCTGCTAAAGTCTTTAGGCTGTGGCCCTTGTTGGCACAGGCGCTGTCTGTACCTGCCCCACACAGGCAGATGCAGAGGGCAGGCAGCAGAACTGGCTGGAGCAGGAGCTGGGGGGATTGTCTGTCTGATTCCCCACAATGCCAACGACAAGGAAAGGCTGAAGCTGCTGCTCTCACACGAGCCCAGGCATATTCCAGGGTAGCACCACTTCTCCAGGAGCACAGATCAGAGTGTGGACCTCTTGTCTTAAATCCTCATGATTCATCTGCATAAAATCCATTTATTCAGGCTTTCACACTGCATCTAACTGGAACAAATTGTGTATCCTTGCTCTGCTGTGTGATGCAGAGGGATGAAATGAAGGGTGTGAAGCTTGTTCACAGAGCAATGCCACTAATATTAGAAAGGCTACAGTGGTTCTTAGTGGTTGGGAAGCATGTTTCCTTCCTGCCTAATATTGGCTGGAAATGTTTGTATGGAGCTGACTGCAGCTGTAATAGTCTTCTTGTGCAGAAGATTCTCTTTGGCAGCAGAACTTGCCTCCTGCTCTCATGGCAGAGCTCTATACAGGAGGCTGCCAGCAACCTGACACTTGTTATGAATAAAAAGATACCTATTTTTGTTTAAGGGTACAGAGCTAAAAACATGTGGGACCAGTTGCTGTTAAATTAGCTTAATTGTTAAAGAGTTCTTTAATTGCCCGTTAATGGTTGGTGATTGTCCTCCCGGGTGCTTGCCCCGGAGCTACACCTGGACACGGCAGCCCAGGAGAATAGGAGTGGCCTGAGACCACGTATGCAGATGAGAAATGCACCGCTCCAAAATTTTCCCATTTTCTAGGAAAACCCCTAAAAACAACGAACCAATATAGAATTAGGGGACCCTAGGTGATGTCTAAGGATGGGCGTGAAGTCCAGTGCCTGCTTGGATCCTTTTTGCTTCACACCCTGACCTCAAAGGATGTTCACTAAGGAGAGGACCCGGAGCGTTGGACTGAAAAGCAGGAATCTGCGGATCTCCCGTGAGGACGCAGTCCCCAGCTCTGCCTGCAGACCAGCGGACAGAGCTGCATCACCCTCCTCCTCCGTGCCACTCTTGGGGACAGCGGCGGCATGGGCGCGACCCGTCGATTTCTCCCCACCTGAGCTGAATCTCTTTAATAAAGGCATTGAAAAGGAGAAAGATCTCCTGCCCTATTTATGTCAACACTGATGTCAATACAAAAGCTGTGTTTGTACCCATGAGATTTTGAAAACTTGAGTTTCAGGGAAAAAAACAAAACAGGGAGAAAGCAAATAGTGATGATTTCAAAGGGTCATCTGAACCAAGTAGTCTTTCTGCCTTTGGGAATCACATAGGTTGGTCTTCCTGATATTTTAGCTGTCAGTCTCATGCAACCAACCATTGTCCATCACATATGATAAAGTAGCATATAAATCAAACTAATATTATAATGTCTTAGACTTTGTTATGATTACCCTGAAAATGGCTGAGAACTCTGATTAAATTGTCTGTAAAATAGTTTCTTATTATAGGTCATCTTCCAGAAAATCTGTAAAATCTTGTGTAAATAATTTTAGGAATTCTTTTCATGTTAGAATACTATATACTTTTTTTATTCATCTGAAATATGTTTTTGATGTCCCTACATCTTCAAAGCTGATAGTCTTTTAAGAGTTGTAAGAATGGGGAAGTTTGTTTCATCAATCTTTTGCACTTTTCTGGGTAGTTTGTTGCTGCACAGGAACCTGCTTTTCATATTTACAAGGCATCATTGCTCATATGTGTTGGGAATTCACATGCTCATCCTTTTCCATTGAAGTTCACATTCTGCTGTGATAAATGTCAAGGTGTTATATGAATCCACACAGCCAGGTGTAAGTTCTCTGTTGTTCCAGCTGTTCTGCCAAGGCTGTTATTCATAACCCTCCAAGGATCTTGTTTCCTGTGTAACCTCAGTATTTCTCAACTGGGACAGAAACAATATGTCATAATACTGTTTGACTCCCATTTTTAGCCCTCAGATAATTTAAGGATACATGGATGCTCTGCATTAGGAAAGGTGGTGGGAAGAGGTAGAAGAGGGCTGGTGCAGGGCTCCTTTTGGATCTCAATAAGAAAGGCCTGACAACAGATGGCTAAATGAGACATCTGCTATAATAACATAGAATAATAACAGGAGTTTAAGATAGTTTGAATGGCCAAAAGAGAAAGTTTTCTCTTCATGGACAGGATCTGCTCTGCACAGGATACCATGGGCAAAACTATCCTGGCTCTCTCTGATACTGCATGAATAGGGGGTGTCCAGCATTTGAAGAGATGTACAGTTTACTCACTGTTTGTCTTTTTTTTTGTTTGTTTGTTTTTTTGTTTTCTTTTTTAAAGGCAGTTGTCTTATTAAGCCAGTTGTTGTCAGGCCTTTCTTATTCAGATTCAGAAGGAATCCTGCACTATTTCTCTCTCTCTTTCATACTTCACTCTTTCCCCTGATGCAGGGGGGGACAGTAATACTATGTTGCCTCCTAAAAACTTCTTTGCTGTTGGAACTTTGCCCAGTGGTCCAAGATTCACTAAAACATACCAGCAGTTGATCTGAAATCTGCTTATCTGGGTTTAATCAAGACTCACTAATTGAGCAGTGCTTATTTCTAGACAATGCTCTTTAATGTGTTTTTTGACAAACAGTGAGGTAAAAATATTTTGGCATTCTTGCATGATGGAAATTTTATGGACAGCCATTTTACTGGTTCGTCTGGATTCTGAAATATTTTTTTATCTTTAGGATCTGTCAACACAGCAGGTGGCTACATCAGAAATTTTACTGACAGTGCTATTCTCTAGCATATACTTTCTGCATGTACATAGATTGCTAATATGCATGGACAGAGATACACGTGATTTACCTGTATCCAATACACATGTATGCAACACACATGTATGCAACACACATGTACATAGATATTAGTAACCTACTTCATTGATTAGTACATACATACTTCTCTAATTCCCTGCTCACAAACCACTCATTTGAAATAGACCAGACTCCAGCCCATGGTTATGCTATTAACTAAGAGTTATCCCTTAAGAGAGATGCCTTCTACTGCTGCTCTTCTGGTGTGATGCAATGCAAGTGTCAAATTTCATATTTGTAATAAAACAGGTTTTACAGACTCTTGGTTTCCATCTTCATAACTCTTAAAGAAGAAAAAAAACAGAAATAAGATACATGATATTTAAACAAGCTTTTTTAAATATTCAGAGTAAATGAAAGCAACCTTTATCTCTAAGTGTGAATTTCATAAGAAATTTGTCAGGCTCTAATCCTTTGCAAATGTATATGGAAATACTTTCTGAATTCACAGAATATTTCTTCAACCCTGTTAGGAATATAAAAGTTAAGAGGCCACATTTAAATAACTGGTAAGTCATCATGCAAATTTATAGAGAGACATGAAAAAAGTCTCTAGAGTTTTACTTTCCAGAGGAGCAAAAAATACATTTGTTATATTTTTATTGTAGAGGTAATTGATGGAAAAAGAGAGCAGAAGAGTAGTGCATGTTATAATTTTTTTTATTTTATAATTATTGAAGACAGTATTAAATTTCTTTTGCACTGAGAATATATTACAAGAGGCATATATATAAGGCATCCCATTGTATATGTTGCCTCATGTGTCTAGTATACAGCTATTTCAAGTGGATTGTGATTTAAAACCATTGGTCATTGTGTGATCAATAGAATATTCTGAAAATATTATTAAAACATCTTAAGATTGCCTGGAATAACTTTAATGCTATGTTTCTGTTCCAGAAGTAAAAAGAAAGAATAAAACTTCTTTTATCTTAAAACTTGTATTATTTTTAAAAGTACCCAACACAGCACAGTATGTGCCATTAAATGAATGTCATTTGCTTCTGCCAAAACAATAGGTATTAACTACACTTTACTTTTAAATATCTGTAGGCAAATTTAGCTTTGCAGGAAGGAAGACTTGCAGCTGCCCAGATGGAGCTGAATAGTGCACAAAATCAGCTGGATGAGAAGCAAGCGGAGCTGGATGAAGTACAAGCCATGTATGACGCTGCTGTGAAAGAGAAGCAGGCCTTGCTTGATGATGCTGAGGCATGCAGAAGGAAGATGAACAACGCCTCAGCTCTGATTGAAGGATTAGGGGGAGAAAAGGTATTAGCACACATGTGCAGGTTTCCAGCACAAAGTAGGTGTGCAGTTTTGAGAATGCTCTGTAATGATCGTAGCAGTGCTCAGGAAACTCAAGGCGTGGTGACATCTTGATAACCCATGACACTTTTTTTAGTTATATGTATGGTTGTTTGCCTTGATGTTAATGTCCCTAAAAAAGCGAAGCAATTTCTTGTGTTAAATCTTATGCATGAAGATTTATAACATATGATTCATATGAGGATAAAGTTCAGATTTAAAGCCAAGGAGCCAAATTCCTTTTAGCTTTTTTAAGAAGAGGAATTAGGCTTAACCTAAATAATTGCCCTAAAATATTTATAAGAAGGATTACTCTCTTTTTTCTTACCAAGTATACAAGAATACAAATTTGAAGCTTGACTAATTTCCTGAATTATAATTGAAGCTTAGGTTTCTGCTGGAGCCTTTTACAGAATTATGGGCTAATTGTTATCCTCTGCACTGTGCTTGAAATTTACCTTTCCTATGTAGATCTTTCTGGCTCCAGCCTGAAGATTTTCAGAGGAAGCAGGATACTCTTTTTTTCCTCTCTTCTTATTTGCTTTGTTAATTCCTTCATTGATTTCACACAAAGTCAAAATTGATGAGAGTTCTGACTTCAACCATTGTGTCCTGTGAGCCCAGCACCTCAGAATTTCTTTGCATTGCTGCCCCTCAAATTACATCAGTCAAAAATCTTAGATGCTTTGTCATATTTTTTTCAGTGAATTTCTAAATTTAAGAGCAACACAAAAATAGGAAATTATAGTGCCTTATTGTGCGTTTTACGAAGCTTGGTGCTATGAGATTTTGTAAGAGCTGTTATTCCACTCTACTTTTGAAAATTCAGACAAAAAAAATAATTAAAGACTCTGTATGGCATTTGGAGGATTAGGTGAAACGGACACTGGGTTAAATTTATGTTTTTTAAATTTGAAGCATGGAGGTCCTAGCTGAGATTGAATGCAGAGTGATTGTAAGGGAACAGAAATCTGGAAAGAAATTAATAAGCAAAATATTAGTTAATTATTTTAATTTTTTTAGCACACAAAAAATAATGCTTATAAAATTGTAGCATCATGGAATAATTGAGATTGGAAGGGACCTCTGGAGACCATCTAATGCAAAGCACACATCCCTCATTCCCCTCTACTCAAGACTCAGTGCATTTTTTGGTTGGGTTTTGGATATCTTCCAGGATTCCACCAATTCCCTTGGCAACCTATTTCAGTTTTTGACCACTCTCACTGAAATAAAGGGATTATTTGTGTGTTGATTTTAAATATCTTATATTTCAATTTGTGTCCATTGCCCCTTGCCATTTCACAAAGTACCAGTGAAAAGAGTGGCAGAATCTTCCTCTTTACACCTTCCCATCATGTATTTGTGCACATCAATCAAGTACATGTGTACAAATTCCTCCTGCACTCTCTGTGTTCAAGTCTAAACAATCTCAGACAAGGTTGCCCCCAAATTTTAGATCCCTGATCAGTTCTTTATCTGCAAGTCTGAGGTTAAGCAAACTGCCTGTCCCTCATTAAATCCTCACTCGACTATGATGAGAACTTTTGCCAATGGCTTCCTTAAAACCTCAAGGATTGCTTGTGTCTTTCTGTGTTGTCCCTTCAGACACTGGGTTGTTGAAGTTCCCCATGTAGACCAAGACCTGTGGATCAAAGGTTTCTTCCCCTCATCTAGTTCTTGTTAATCGTGTTGTCTGTGGCAGACACATACGTCTCCTGTGCTGATCTTCCCTCTGATGCTAACCCATAGGCTCCCAACTGGCATATTGTCCATCCTCGCGTCTCCCATGCTGAACACATGCATTCCACTGCTCTCTCACATGAAAGAAAACCCCTCTTCTCACCTTCCCAACCTGTCCTTCCTAACAAGCCCATAGAGAGCTGATGCAGCTCTCCAGTTGTGGATGTCTTTCCACCACGTTCCCATGACCCCCATCATATCATGACGCTGCAGCCACATGCAGAGTCCTCTTTTTTTCTCCATGCTGTGCACATTCATGTAGAAACACTTCAGAGAGGTGCTCAACTGTGATAATTCATGTCCTATATGCTGTATGAAGGCTGTCCCCACCATTCTGTGTGGTGAACACTCTGTTTTTGTGGGTACCCTTAAGATGGTCCTCCATTAATCCTGTTTTGTTGATTACAAGGTCCCTACAGTTTATCTCACTCCACACATTTTGTTTGACAGCCCCATCCTCCACTTCTTCACGTGACTATTGGTCCTCCTCTGCCTGACACTTCATTCCTCCTTTAAAGCTCTTCTTACCAGTTAGACCAGCTTGTTCGCAAAGATGCTTTTTCTCCACTTGGTCAGGTGGTTGCCAAACTTCACTTCCAAGCAAACTTCTTCTTCTGAAAAGAATTATTTAAAGCAAAAGATACTCGTGTTCTGAAGAAAAATTATTTAACAGAAAGAGATAAGTTTTTAAGTTAGATGTTTGTGTTAGTTTTGTGTCTGCTTAAGCTAACTTCCTTTAATATTTTACATACAGCTTCGTTGGACAGCAAGCAGCAAAAACTTTCAAAATCAAATTATTAATTTGGTGGGGAATGTTCTTCTGGCCACTGGATTTCTCTCTTATTCTGGACCTTTCAATCAGGAGTACAGGAATTTGCTACTCCAACTGTGGAAGAAAGAGATGGACAATAGCAAGATTCCATACAGTAAAGTAAGTGTTCATGTTTTTTCTGACCTTATTCTTTGCCTTGCTGAGAAATTATATGCAGAGCATTTTGTTCCAGAAAAGTACATAATTGGAAGATTATATACAGGCTGTCACATTCAATCAAATTTTTAATAAATAAAAAATCTGAACAGTTGACAACTGAGCTTCTAAACCAATATGTTTTAAATTCCTCTTTATACTGTCAGGCATTTCACAATTGGTATATAGGACACTGCTCTGGCAAATCTGAGAGAGAAATGCTGTCTGAGATCAGCTGCCCTGGGAGAAATAGCATAATATAGGAAACAAAGTAAAATTTATCAGCTTAGAATCCACTTATCTTTTCATAAGAGGAAACATCACCTTTGCACTTCCGTGTATTATCAGTACACACCCTCCTGTCATACCCTCTGCTGCATACCCACAACATTTAATTTTGTTTAATTTGAAGTGTCTTGTAAAAAGCATTTTGCAAGGCTTACTGCAGTGTTAGCTTTTAAATCCATGCACCTCTGTCACCACTGAAGCTGTTCCAGTGAGGCTGACATTGCAGAATCTCCTTCCCTGGCCTGTGTCTGTGCAGGCAGAGGTGGCCTAAAATGCAGTGGAGCTACAGTCCCATATTCAGTTTCTGTTTCTTGCCACTTCATATTCTACCTTTATTAAGGTAAGCTGTCTGCATGCTGAGACTATGAGTCAGGGCAGGATACCTTGCATGAATCTTGTCCTTTACTTTTACCATTATCTGCCTCAGGAGTGCCAGGCCTGGCAGATGTTCTGGTGCAGAGGCTTTGCTTATGGCCAACAGCAGCCTTGCTCCTATTCCATGACTTTTAGGAGGTCTGTCTAATTATCTTCCATGTGCCTGGAAGACATATTCATAGTGAAGGCAGAATTTAGGCCATAGTAATCAAAGCTGTCTTTCTGAGTTGTCTTTCACTTGGTTTTGTGAGTACCTGTGTACATTTTCTTCAGCAGTAAAGGCTGCAGAAATAGTTCAGGGACTCTCTCTTCCTCTCAGCACAGGAGTTGAGGCATTAACATCAAACATTTCCTGTTCTCAGCTGTCAAAGATTTTGACAAAGCAGTTGCTGCTGAAAAATGCTGTGAGCTACTGAGCAATCTATGTACATCTGTATAATTGTGAAAGAGTTAAAGGCAGATCTGCATCTTCTTTTCAATGTTTTTGGGATTTAGCACTTAAATCCTCTGTTAAGGAGAACTCTTTTCCATGAGGGGTTTGTTCACTTCATAGAAGTTATTTGTGAATATCTTTTTTATTATTTTTATTGTTAGGTTAGCATAATTCTTGCAATGCTGATTATCCTTGACTTGAGGGAGAGAAACTTGCAATCCAGCCCAACTGACGCTCTGACTTAAAAGATGAGTGACTCTGACCAACCCAGTAAAGCTCTCTGAAAGCTGCTGATGATAAAAAATATGTAAGGTCAAGATGGATTTATTAATAAAGTACTAGGAGCGGTGCAGTTTCAGACAAGATTCTTAACCGGTGTGTCATGGGAGTTATCCTACATACACTCATCCCAGGGAGGCTCTTTCCCAAGTTCAGTGTACAAAATGTTCTTAAAAGCTACTTACTTTGGGGAGTACCTGTCAAGATTCTCACCATTTAAGGATAAGAAACTGGATATATAATGTCCTTAAAAAGCAATACATAAGGAACTAAAGTTCTGCTTTCATGAGGGTATTCTGACCACATTACTATTTGGCTGCAGAATATTTTCTTATGGTTTCTATGTTGCTCCCCCCTTCCCCCTGCAATATGTCTCAGTTAGATGGATACCATAGTTAATGAGTTTCAAAATGAATTTACCATTCTTTTTAGAGTTCCCATTAATGACAGAATTATGATTTCCATCATAGTGTATTGAAGAGAGTTTTGATTTTTCCCAGGGAATTAAGTACTCACAAAAGGCAGCATATGGGCCTTTCTTGATACTTCACACCAGAAAGCAGCTTTGCAGTTCAAGCACAAGGCTTGACATCTGCTTTACTTGTCACAGACTAACTGACCGTGGGCGTCTGAGTCATTTAGGCATAACAATTTACAAAGATCTGTTTAAAATTAGCCACTTATCTGTTTAGTTAGGCACTTAAATTAGCTGAGTTTCAGAGTTGCAGGGTGACTGATACTTCTTGCTGTAGGTAAGAAAAAGTTCAAAGCTGTTTAGATCCTACTCATCTGCTTAAGGAGCTAAATATGTTTTAGGTTCCAATTGCTGAAAAATTTGCCTATTAAATGCTTTTCTGTCCTTTGCACAAATGGAAACTTGATTCCTAAAATTTCTCTGTCTTCTGAGGATGGTTTGTGTTGCTTCATCATGAGTCTTCAATAATTTTAGAAGTAAAAAAACCAAAGGAGTAAAGAAGCTTTGGCGTCTTGCAACCAGTGGAATCATTAGGTCTCATGATTGTATCATAATTCTCACAGTATTTGAAGTTTTGCTTTAGACTTCAGATGCCGAATTATGTGATTTTCACAAGATTTACAGGCCTTTACTTTCTTTCTTTCTTTCTTTCATGGCTGTATTTCAAACATGTCTTTAGATAAAGCCTACAAGTAGGAATTGTTGAATGAAAAATGTAAGGAGCAAATTAAAAAATACCTTCACTCAATCCTTACTAAGATGCTTTTCTAAATTGGAGATTTTGGTTTGCTATTTTCGCACTTTTTTCTTCACATATACTTTTTTGAGAGGCCAATCACTTTTCAGAGTGAATAAAATAAAGCAAGTTAGCTGACAAGTGCAGATCAGACTTAAGGAGAATGTGCAAACTGTGAAGGGTTTTAGCTTAGCAGCAATAACCTTTCATGATTTTTCATGGTTACTGATCCATAGCACATCTCCATATTCTTCTCTTAGTCTCCCGCAGCCAATCTGTACTTGGAAGGCACTTTCCAGCAGGTGGAAGGTCTTGTGAGCAAGATGACAATTCCACTTGAACTGGCAGGAAAAGTATTTGCTATTAAAAATGGCAAAAAATCAGTTTGTCATTAGATATTGAACTGGCTTCACAGTTTTTCTGACACTCTCTGATGGACATCAAAGCCTCAACAGAATTCACTTTCATTACTGCTTAACTGCAGTGATTGAGCCACTGAACTTTAAAGAAAAGAAACAGTAAGCAATAACTACCAAATACACTCTACCATGCATGCTGATCAGAATAAGAAGGAAAACCATCCAGCAGATGTTTTAGTATAGCTCCTCTAACTGGCACTAATTTTGTATTTACATGTTTTCTACTGGTGCTGATTTTGTAATTGCATATTTTCTATTAGAACTTGAATCTTACTGGCATGCTTGTTGACAATGCTACAGTGGGTGAATGGAACCTCCAGGGTCTTCCAAATGATGACCTTTCAATTCAAAATGGCATTATTGTCACAAAAGCATCTAGATATCCTTTGCTGATTGATCCACAAGGTCAAGGAAAGATCTGGATCAAAAATAAGGAAAAAAATAATGGACTGCAGGTAAATAGTTAATTTACAATACTTTAAAATGTGTGTGTCGTTTGTGTCATCATGCTTTGGCCATGTGAGCTTAAATGTGATGTTTATTGGTGTAGAGCTATGCAGAAACTAAAACAAGACTGACACAGAACTTGTACCCTATATCAGGGTATCAATAAAAGGGCAAAATAGCTCTCACTGATATGTTATGGCATATCGATTTTTATGATGAATTTTTTAATTGCTTGCCATAGTGAAAGAGAAACAAAGAGGGAAGTAAAAGGTTGTATCTCATTCTCAACCTTCCTGGAGACTTGTATCTCCTGCTCTGAATCTGAGTTCTCCCCAGTAAGTCCGGGGGAACAGAGTTATGTCAAGATCATAAATATGCAAGTGTTTAAATTATGGCTTACACCTGGGATATTGTAATTTGTTATGGTCTTGTTAGTGTTAGGCTGTTGGTCACGCAGACACTAGCTTTATCCCTCAGCTGAATCTGAAATAAAAATGTAGGGAATGCTGTTTTGGTGTATACACATATTCCTACATTATAACAAACAGAAAGCACAGAGTGGTGGAACAGAGTATTAATTTTTAAATAATATACTGGTTTAATTCTGTGTAATGTGCCTCTAGATATTTTAATTATACTTTTTTCAAAGAGCTTTCCTTGCAAGACAAGGATTTCTTTTAAAAACATGTCTATCCTAAATTTATTTCCAGGTTAAAAAAACACCTGAAAAACATGACTTAAGAGATGCCTGCAAAGGCTATTCAATTACCATCTTAAAGAATTATGTTAAATATATTAAATTTGAATAAATGAAACGGAGTCTTTTTGACTTTTAGCAATTTTAAGACTGGTGGAACTGAATTGGAAATGGAACATCTGATGTCAAATCAGGCCTCCTATATAACACTGGTTCCCTTTCTGAATTCCATAAACATTTCCCTACTTCTCATTAGTGTTCTAAGTATTAGTGTTCTAATCTATTTATATTTTGGCGATAAACACAATAAAGATATCACAATTATTAGATAGATATGCAGATAAAAAAGTAAATAAGTGGCAATAAAGAAATCTGATCATCTATCCTCCTGAGTTTAAAGCAAAACTTCCATTCATGTCAGCAGAGGCAAATTCTGGTCCCTAAAATGTATCCATTCGTATAGATATCCCAGGATGAGTACAATTTTTTAAAGCTTCAATAGATTTTACGCTGTTTTCTGTGTGCTTTCAAATGCATACTTTGCTGTGACTCAATCTTCCTAGGTTACAGCTATGAACCACAAGTCCTTCAGAAGTCATATAGAAGATTCCTTGTCCCTTGGCCGACCTCTGTTAATTGAAGACATTGGAGAGGAACTTGATCCTGCTCTAGATAACATCTTGGAAAAAAATTTCATCAAATCTGGTTCAGCATACAAAGTAAGATGAATTGTAGACATGAAATTAAAACCCAACAGGACAGATGTTGAGATGTTGGGTATGGGGTAGTCTGAATACTGACATGATTTGTACCTTTAAAACAGAAAATGAGGAGTGAATTCATGGGGTAGTTTGAGGGGCTTTTTTACCCTTAATCAGAAAGTTTAAAAAGTGTAAATGAAAACATTTAAAAAAAGAGTTCATAGATGTCTTTTCATCAGATAAAATAACAGTTTCTCTGAATTCAGCTTCCAGAAATTGAGAAATGCTTTTTATTTTCAGGTGAAAGTAGGTGACAAGGAGGTAGATCTAACGAAGGGGTTTACCCTCTATATGACAACAAAGGTGGCTAATCCTGTTTATACTCCAGAAATTAGTGCAAGAACAACTGTAATTGACTTTACTGTTACTATGAAAGGGCTGGAAGATCAGCTCCTTGGCCGTGTCATCCTCACAGAAAAGCAGGTATGGAATCTTGCAGTATTTGACTAGAGGGAAGGCTTGTTCAGTATCTGCACCCGGAGTGCATACATATTCAATGGTTTGGCTGAAATCAAATGCAAGAACAAAAATGTGAATGAAAGTTTAAAGGTTCTGCATTCACTGAAACACAATGTGGAGCTGTTTCTTAGTTGCATGGAGGAACCTAAACATTTATTTTAAGATCTGGCCTTGGAAAGAGAAGAAAGAAAATTATTCATTAAAAATACATCACAGGCATGCACATGACATACATAAAACAACTTTATTCCTTCATATATGGAAAGGGCTTCTTGTTCAGTCAGAAATCTCCTGTATTTCTAAATTCCTTTTTAAACTTAATTTGAATTACATGAAAAAATGCTTATGAACTTGAACTACTTTTGCCAGCCAGGCTCTAGTGTGCAAGGAGATAAAAGATTCTTAAGGAGCCCTGAACACTGACTTGACTCTGTTCTTACTAAAATTTGCATTGATTATGTGGAAGTTAATATAAGGAAGAAAATCCTCTCTCAGGTGAGAGAAAAAACCTGAGGTTTGCATTAGCAGAGCTGCTGCTTTCAGTAAGTAGCTTAGGTAGGCTGCTAATGTGAGAAGAGTTGCCTATATAAAGGAATTAATTCTTCCTTTGACTTCCCCAAAGCATGTTCTAACCAGCGTTCTTTAGTGGTGCTGTCATTTTCTCCAGCCAACACCCTTCAACTTTGCTCAAAATGAGCCTTCACTGAAGTAAGGACTGGTTTTTAAGGTGCCCTTCCTTCAGCCTGACAGTCACAGAGGCTGGAAAGTCATTGTAATGCACAAACTTCCTGTGAATTGTTCCATGGAAAACAGAAAGACTGTAACAGGAGGTACTGGGGAAAAATAGGGTAGGACAAATTCTTTAGGTGCAGAACTTTTAATCTTTGCTCCAGTAGATGTAGGTTTCTGTAAGCAAAATTGAACAGCATCAGCAGGAGTGAATGGGAGTATCCTGACTAACCTCTGAAGAGGTCTAAATCAAGATAGAAGTAATAGAAGTGAAATAGGTTTCTCATGACCTACATATAAAAATCCTCTTCCCACAAGATACCCTTGCTCTGTATTGTTTTTTGATTTTTTTTTTCTTGGACAGAGCTGTTAGAGAATTCGTACTGAATGTATGTAGCAACACCTAGACTGCATTGTGTCAAAAATAGAGACACTGAAAAATATTCCTCCAGTGCTGTACAGCAGCTGAAGAGAGTTGCAAGGGAACCTGGTTAATATTGGCACTACTTGCTGCACAGGGATATGGTTGCGGCTGACCAACTTTTATTAAACTTCTTTCGTCAGACATGAAGACATCATGGTTGTTGTCTCTTCTGTCTCAGTAAGAGGTGAACGTGGTGGTGTAGATAGTCAGAGCCAATGGGATTCTGAAAAAATTAGTTCAAAGAAAAGACACACATGAACAGAGCTTCTGAAGAACAGGTTTTCTATTACAAAGAGACAACTTTATGATCGCTGAGCTAAAGTAATAGATTAAAGGAACCAAGACGTTCTTAAAGATTGCTCTAATGATCAATGAAATATAATCAAAGAAGTGTTTATTCTTCTCAGCTTTATAGGTTGATCTTGTAAATATAGAAAAAAAAATCAGCATATTTTTGTACTTTGATAATGGAGTTGCTGCCACTATATGTGTTCAGAACAACTATTATTTATGTTACAAGTATGGTTGTGAAGTTCTCTTGCAAACAAAAACTTGCCCCTGGTATATTTGCTAATTTTCTGAAAGATACCTTTTACAGGCTTATAAATAGTATGGGTAAAGTGGAATTCCACATCCTTATGTGGAATTTAAGCATGTAGTTAAGTGTATTTTTGAGTGTTTTGTGGAATTATTCCTTTTGTGTAATTCTAATTTTTTTTTTTTTTGCATTAATGGTATAGAAAGAGGAGCAAATGTAGAAAGCTGAATTACTGATGTCTAAGCCATTCCCCTCTTTGGGATGCAGCCACTTGTAGCTTCCACAGCTATACTCCATAGCCCTAGAACATATTTCAAACAGGTTTCCAAGCAAGAAATTTGTAAAAATAAAGAAATTTGTCACTTCTTTGAAATACAGGATAACCTCTCCTTTACTATATAACTCTGTACATCTCCTTCTTCTGTAGCTTGACATGTTGACAAAAATTAAAATAAATTGAAGCCATAGGTGTATATAGACTATTATTAACAGTCCTTTTCTTATAGGAAGGTTGACTAGATTGATTAAATAAAGACAGCCAGCAAAAGTATCCCTGAGCTGTGCAGACTGTGCTGTATAGATGCCTCATTTCACTTGGCATTGTGTTGACTTGTCTGCCTTTTTCCCTTGTCATTGTCTGTCTTGTAGAAAGGGCAAAAAAATCCATATGACATAGATAATAATTGTAACATTTCCTGTTTTATAAGCAGTAGAGGATTGTATCTTCCAAAGTCACAGAATGGTAGAAATTAGAAATGGAAAAGGTCATCCAGTCAATTTTGCTCACAATGTAAAATCCAGCCATACAAAGCATCTTTCAGACCTTTATCTGATTTAATTTTAAGTACTCGATGTAATGTGGCTTTTATCACTTGCCATTGGAAACTATCTTTTGTGGTTTGTGTGCCTTATTATGAGGAAGTTTTTCCTGGTAATTCTGATGTGTTTTCATTCTCCAGCATTTATGTTTCATTAATCAAATAAATACAGGATACATATAAATTAATTTACTATATATATTCATCGTACATATAAATTATTTCAGTACAGAAATATTTAGTAATATTTCAGTATTTTATGGAAAAGAAAACAAAGTCCCCACTCTGACATGCATGAAATCATGTTTTCTGTGTTTTTATAAGGAATCTTTCTTTTAACTGATGTTAAATATTCTATGGCAAATTTCTTGAATATAGGAACTGGAAGCAGAAAGAATCAAACTGATGGAACAAGTGACATCCAACAAGAGGAAAATGCAGGAGCTTGAAGATAATCTGCTCTGCCGTCTAACCAGTACAGAAGGCTCTTTGGTTGAAGATGAGTCTCTGATAGAAGTCTTAAGGATCACTAAAACAACAGCAGAAGAGGTGAACTTTGAATGTGCTGCAGATACATTTTGTGATTGCAATTTAAAGATAGTATATATAAAGATGTATGTATATATTTTCATTCCTGTTTTATTTTTTTCCATTCAGAGCCACTATATAATAAATAAATAGTAGAAACACTAATTTGTAATTCATAAAAAATTGCAATATTTAACTGTGACCTGGATACTGTTTATATTCCAGGCATATTTTGCAGGTGTAAATTTGGATCATTTCCCATTTTGACAGGACTGGAACGCATGAAGACACAATATCTGTGTTGAAACACTGGCAGAGGGAGGCAAATCTTAACTAAAAATATTATTGTGGTCTTAATCAAGACCTTTTCTTCTTGCTTATGTAGTATGAGTCACAAATAATACAACTTAATCTTCATGATCTTTTCCATTAATTTTAAGGTCAGTGAAAAATTAAACACAGCAATGGAGACAGAGGTGAAAATCAATACTGCACGTGAAGAGTATCGACCTGTGGCAGGTCGAGGTAGCATCCTTTATTTCCTCATTGTGGAGATGAGTTTGGTTAATGTCATGTACCAAACATCTTTAGGGCAGTTCCTTGGCATTTTTGACCTATCAGTGGAAAGATCTCGTAAATCTCAAATTCCAGCAAAAAGGGTGGTTTATATAATCGAGCATCTCACCTACGAAGTCTTCAAGTACACAGTTCGAGGGCTGTATGAAAATCACAGGTTCCTGTTCACATTGCTTCTGGCACTGAAGATTGACTTGCAGGCCAAGAAAATTTCACACACCGAGTTTGAGACACTGATCAAAGGTAATTTCTCTAAAAATGTTTCCTGTTTGCATCTGTCTGTGTACTGCCAAATTCAGATTTTGCAGTACTTGCATTAACAATGTGTTATATCTGTGGATCTACTTGTTTTTAAGTTATGAATGAAAGCATATATTGTCCAAGAAGGAATTGAGAGACAAATTTTCCAAAACAAGAGCAATATACATTATTTGTTATCAAAATAATGCTTAGATGAGGATTATTTTAACCGTTTTACATTGCAAAATGGGGAAAAATAAGTCCATTACTTGTTAGAGAACTTATAGCCTCTACTGTCTGCCTCTTTTTCAAGTTGCCACATATCTGTGTCTGTGAGGTTGTAGACAATGAGCAAAAGCTCTCTTGATGGCTGATGAACAGGCATGTGAATGCTGTACCAGGCTTAAGTATCAGCACTTAAAAATTGGAAGTCTGTTACGTGTTGTAAAACACTTTTATATTGCATTGCATTGTGTCACCACTGTATGTCACTACTCAGACACAATGACGAAGAAAAACTTGAGTAAGGTTTATAAAATTTGATGGGGGTTGACCTCACTGAGGTCTCCAAGATAAATGCAATCTGGTACAAAAACAAGTACAGTCAGGTACTTGGCATCCAAATATCTCAGTTTGTTTGGCAAACACTGAGTGACTGTTCAGCTGTGGCTCAGCTGTGCTGGGTGTGCAGATGGGCATGAGGCTTGAGTGGTGGTTGATCTAAGAGGCTGCTGACGTTGCAGTCCTGGAAATGAATGCACCATGTGCTTTCTTATTCTTTAGCATAGATGAAAGGAGGTTGTACTAACCATTGTACGTCTGCTCTGAAGAACTGAGTTTGATGATCCTTTTAGGTGGTCACATTTTATTTCATCTCTACAAATAGAGTAGAAGCAGCACAAAAATTAGTGGGATATCAGCTTTGGGAGGAGCTGAGACCACTTTTCAATTAGGTCATTGTTAGGTGTTTCCTCCATGCAAATGTTACATCTCCATATCCTGGTTTACATAAAATGTTACTCCCTGAATTATATAAAAGCAGCATTTTTTATTACTTGTCATTTTTCTGTTTAACAGTGTTTGTTTTCCTCTATAATACTTTTCACTTTGCAGGAGGTGCCAGCTTGGATATGAATTCTGTGGAACAAAAACCAAAAAAGTGGATCCTTGACACGACATGGCTCAATCTTGTGCAGTTATCTAGCTTGTACCCTTTCAATCAACTTCTGGTGCAAATTGTTAAGAATGAGAAGTCTTGGAAAGCCTGGTTTGATGAAGAAGCTCCTGAAAAATCTGTTATTCCTGATGGTTATGACAGCTTACTGGATCAATTCCATAAACTACTCCTTGTCCGTAGCTGGTGCCCGGATCACACCATTGCCCAAGTAAGATACATTTTTGTACAGTGGTTATGCCATGTGACATCTCCTGAAGAACTGCTAGTTCCAAACTTACATTCTCTGAATTTCTTGTTACCATAACATTTGTTGCAGAGTGAGCTATTTTGAAAAATCAGATATTGAAATGCTCAATAAAAAATATGTGTGAAAACAGTAATTTATTTAATTGCAATGAACTAAGAAGTGTAACATGAAGCAAATTGTGTTGGAGCTGCAGGAATACCATTGTTTTGGTGTGGAGCTTTCACAGTCAAGTCATGCAACCTGTAAAGAAGTTGCATTCCTCTGGTGAATCAAAAGATAAATCCCTGTTCTTTTTCACAGAAACAGTGGGAAAAGAGCAATTAACTTTTATGACAGGTGCACTAAAACAGCAGATAAACTGTTTACTTACCCTCTCTACTGAGGAAGTTATAATTAAGGCTGCCTTGTGGCAAATGTCATAAAAGAAACTGCAGTAGACTAGCAGTTTCTCCACAGTTTGTGATATTTTGATTTTTCTTCTCTATGTAGGTGTAAAAGAGATGTATGAGCCTATGAGTACCCTCTTTTCACTTTTTTTTTTTTTTTTTTTTTTTTTTTTTTTTTTTTTTTTTTTTTTTTTTTTTTTTCCCTTTCTGTACTGGAAAGTGGTAGTTTTTCTTTCCTGCCTATCTCAACTTTACATTTTACATGCTGTGATAACATCTGTGTTGTATTTAGGGGACACCATATTTTCATGGACCTCTTTTTCAACAAGGCTATCTCCACTCTTTTTTGTTTTCTACTCTTCACTCAGTAAAGTAGGAGAGAAGTATGGGAGCTCCAACTGCCATAATTTAAACTGAGCAAAATAATAAAGCTGCTACTGCTTATTTATCAACTTACTATCTATCAACAATTATTTATCAACTAATTTATCTAATTTAACTAATTTATCTAATTTAACTAATTTGTTATTGTCTTGCACAAATATCTCTGAAAAATAATGTCTATGAACAATGGTTGTAAAAAGAGGTCATTATTTTAATTTTTGAGGGAGGGGATCTCTTTTGTTACTCTTTTTTAATCTCTTCTTTCCCTACTGTGTTTTCCCAAGTATTAGAAATTTTGCCTGTCTAGGACAAAAGTTACACTTAACAGTGGGTGATTGAGGGTTTTTCTTTTCCTACAATTGACATCTTCTTCAGTCCACCTTGTTCCTCAGTGCTTCTCTTCATCATGCATGCCTCAGAATCTGTGAGAGTCAATACATAGCTAGGAAATCACCTCAGTCAAAAAAGAATTTCATGCACTAAGGTAGCTTTAGAAGTTCTTTTAGAAAATGTCTGTGAAAATAAAAAAAAAATAGAGGCATAAAGGTTTGACCTTTAAGGATCAAGTCTGAGTTTATATTTTGTAGAAATAGATATTCAGCCTAAGAGACTTGAATTGGATAACCACTGGACAGGAGAATTTGTTTGAAGTTCCAATAAATATATGGAGATTGTAACTGGGTCAGATGAAAGATCTGCCTAATCGACTATGCTGTAGAGAGTGTCAACAATACATACTTAGAGGAACTAAAAACAGAACTGGTATAGAGAAACTCTTTTATTTGGCTATCCACCAAGTTTTAACAGGCAGTAATTTAGGGGCAATATCTGGGATGTCCTCAGAGCTGACACTGGATCTATTCTGCATGGATTTTATTTTCCCCAGTTCTTAAAAAAAACCCATTAAGCATTTTCTAGCAACAGTGTTCACAGGATGGCTGTTGTGTGAGCAGAATTCTTTCTGGTCTGTGTTTGAAGTTTGCTATCTGAGAAATTCAGTGGTTGCCTCCTGTGGACAAAAGTTGAAAAATTAAAGTTTAGACAGTCATTGTCTTCCAATGTAGATTTCGGTAAATTCCACATTACTAATTAATGCTAAACTTTAAAAGGTGAAGATAGATATATTTTTCTGGTGACTTTTTTTTTCCAGGCTCGGCACTACATAGCAGAATCTCTTGGAGGGAAATATGCAGAAGGATTTATTCTTGAAATGGAAGCAATGTGGACAGAAAGTGGCTGTCGAACACCTTTGACGTGCCTTTTATCAGTGGGGTCTGACCCCACTGAAAATATAGAACGTCTTGCAAAATCAAAGGTATCCTCTTAAACTGAGTTTGCTAAAGCTGATAAAGAAATTTTTAACTCTTCTCTGCACTAGAATATATTCATACTTAGTGTTCTCTGGAAGTTAATTTTTGACCAGTAGCCAAAATGCATTTACTAGGAAACTAAAATGTTGCAGTCCTGCTTTTTGCAGTTGTTTGATTCCAATGAGACCTCTGCCTTTATCCAGCAAACTATGATAGCCCACTTTGTAGAAAATGTAGTAACCTCTGAGAACAAAACAACATTTGTGGTTTAAATTGTATTACATTCACTGCAGGACAGTAATGATGATTACAAGAAGATACAGAAAGAAAATCATAATTATGGTGACAAGAGGAATTAATTTTGACACCCTAGCATTCAATCTGTGCACTTGATGGAGACATTCAACATTTCCTACAGAACAGCATCATTCTGTGCTCTGTTTTATGGTTCACAATGTAGTAGCATATAAAATTTTCCCAAGAAGAAGTTATTTACTTTAGATCTCCATAAATTTTCCTCCTCGTTAGAATGCATCTTCATTTAATGGTGCAGGATTTTAGAATACGCTGAGTAAGACATGCAAAAGTGGGAGGATCCACAAATCTCTTCAGCTTATTAATCAGGAAGTGGAAATGCTAATTCCATTTGAAAATCAAGAATGATTTGTCTGTATTAGAATTGCTTAAATTATGACTAACTTTCACTTAGTGTTTAAATTTAGGAGTCTTAAATCTGAAGTCATTAATTTGATCCTTGTTTGCTGTCAGACCAAGAGGATATTGCGGTCTTACTATGTTTCCATGCTTTCAGGAAATGTGTATAGAATAAATAGAAAGTGAGGTTGTGAAAGAGCTGAAGGGGTTGCCTTGTTTATTCACACATGGTTTATGAGCAAGGCAACATCAGCTGGGCTGCCACAACATGAAGTTCAACTCGTGTCACCTGTAAATGTGAAGTCAACCACACTGTTTAACTGTAAGGCTCTATTCCAACCTCTTGAAGTAAAGACCTAACCACACAGCATATAGAAACTTTTCTAGTTTACAAAAGCCATCCTAATGTCACAAACCAAAATGCAAACACAGATATTTTAAAAATAAAAATGTGTATAACAATGTGGAGCATTGTTATACAAATGTGTATAACTTGAGGAGCATTTCAGCAATTCTTTAGCTTTTGAAAAGCTTATCTAGAAATACTTTAATTTTCAGAAACATTTTCAAGGGAGCTTTGTGTTTATTTTGCTAGTATGTTGACAAATTGTGCTTAGTTTCTTTCTTTCTTTGGGATTTCTCTGCCTCAGTCTTTAATATAGGTTAGTTTTACCAGTGACCTGATCTTGAAGGAGGGGGTGGTGGTGCTGGGTTTTTTTCTTCTTAATGATAACAAACTTGGGCCTCTTTTTTCAATGATTTCCCTTTTACAGTCATGATTTGTAGTCTTAAAATGGTTTTCCAGTTCTAATGGTGTCTCTAAGTATGATATTATCAGTATAAATCAGCTATCTGCTGTTGGTAATGTTCAAACTTGTGCCCAGAATTTATTTTTCACTCTAAAATTTAGCTGTTCATGTGGCTCTCTCCCAAAGAAATGAGAACGGTGTCTGTGGTTATTGAGCTGTGTAATCTTGTTTATAAACCAAACAAGCTCCATCAAAATAGTTGCATTTATGCCCCCTTTACTTTCACTTTAGGATGGTGTGAAAATTCAGCTTTCAGGATTAAAATGAAGTTTCTTATGCCAGCACTTTGACTTTATTAAAATCAAATTTTTTTTTTGAACTGTAGAGATCGTTTCTTCTTTTAGGGAATGATGCACAGAACCTTCAACAGAACTGTCAGGGCCACTATAGTGACTAAAATGCCAGAATTTTCATCTGGATCGTGATGTATTAAGATGACATGGATATGCTGACATGACTCACTATTGAAAGAAACATTCTCTATGCAGACATTTGATAGAGTTCTTTCAGAAGGAGTAAAATGAGGACAATTCATAGTGAAAAATATTTTTTTCCTTCTCTCGATGTTTCTATAACCTTTAATGATTCTACATTTCAGAGGCAACATTGCTGAGAAGAGCAAATTATGAGTAGGTGCTTTGTCAGGGAATAATGTATCTGCTGAATATTTATGCACTCTTGTGCAGGGGTATTCATAGTCTGACTTACAGGAGTGCTAGCTGTACTCAGATGCATCTCAGAAAAGGTAAAATTTTTTGGTTCCCTGGCACATAGCCAGCTTCACAGGCTGTTCAGCTTTGCTTCTTTTAGTTACAGTTTCAGGTTTCACCGACCTGAGAGCAGGATTTAACTGCTTTCTTATCTTTGGCATTCTCATGTCCTTAAATCTTGCCAGGATATGGGGGATCATATACAGCAGCTGTATTTATACTGTTCTGTAAAATCAGGTCAGGGCCCATTCTCTGACCCTGAGGCCAAATGACCCAGCACAGTTTGTGTCCATATGCTTAACCTTCTTCTCCTGCAAAAGGAGGGCAGCCTCCTCCCCGCTGTTTAGGAGTGGATGTCTCAGGTTTCCTGGGGTCAGGATGACCCCGAGAGTCTCTTTTTCCCAGCCCAATGGTCAAAGAAGGAGTCAGAATTCCTTGGCTCTGGTTTTCAAGGTTGTTTATTTTCTCTTATGTAATACATTCTTTTCCTGACCCACAGAGGTCTGTCTAGCAGGTCTGTCCAAGGCACACTGCCCGCCCTTGGGCTGGTGTCAACATTTTATACTAAAAACTACGTGTACTTTATTTATTATTATTTTCCAATACCTATCACCTATGTTAGACTGTCTACTTCTACCCTAAACCAATCCAAAAGTGCCAGCATCACACAGAAAAAGGAGGTTAGGTAGAAGAAGGAAGAAGGACAAGACAACACCCAAATCTCTCCATCTTGCCTCCTAGATCCCTACCCAAAATTCCACTTTTCACCCTGTGATAAATTCATTATAATTCTACTTAAACTTTTGTGACTTGTAACCCTTCATACAAGGTTGCTAATTTGCTCCATGGGTTAAAATCAAAAACCCAAGTGTCTTTGGCTTCCTGCCAAGATCTCTGAGCCCCGCCCCTGCCAGGAGCTCAAGCCATCCAGGGCACCCAGAGGGGTATCCTGGGTTCCAACAGAAGTCTTCCTTCCTTTTTGTTTCACAGTAAGAGATTCTGAGTAGCTGTACAGGTCAAGACTAACCTTTGTAGCTCTCAGCCAGCTGAAGATAGGCCCAGACTGAAATTGTAGCTCATCGCTCACTGCATGAGGGATACTCAGCTGTAGGTCTTGACTGTGAAACTCTCCATGAAACAAAATCCTTTCATCAATTCTTTCACCCTCAGCATGTATGCAGAGTAATATGTTTAACTGGGTATGGTAGTTCTGGTTTTGCCTGGAAGGAGCCAGACAGCAAACCTGAGCCAGACTTAAAAAGAACAAGATTAGCAAGAACAATAAGCAAGAGAGGATCTGCCTGCACATTACTGACAGACTTGTGTGGTCCTGATCTCAGCCTTATCTTTTTCAGATCCCTTTTTCAGAGAGCTTTTATCCTCTGGTTTTCTGAACAACTGCCTTTATTTTCCCATACCTTCTGGAGAAGATGCCATAAAATTCCAGAATTTTATGTTTGCATATATAAGCTTTCTCTCTTCTGAATCTAAATCTGCTCTAGATCTGCTTGAGCTAGTAAGATCACTAAACTGGAATCCTCTGAATCAGTGGCTCACAGCTGCCATTTAACAATACAGGATGTTTCCTGAGTGATGCTTTAATGTGAACCAATCTTTCCTGTCCTACCTGCTTCATCAACAGTTCTCTTTTAAATGAAATATATTCAGACAGTAAAAAGTCATCAGAATTGCTGGGTTCACACTGTGGGTTAATAATTATCTGAAGCCGTAATATCTGCTCATCTCAAGATAGTACATTATAGGAAAAAGAATGGTCAGGCTGTATTTATGTCTTGCTTTAGTTGAAAAAGTGGTAAAAAAACTGAAAAAAAATGTTTTACATGTCTTATCCCATAGATATTGTTATACCAGCAAAAAAAATATGATTTCCAGTGGGTGTAGTTTTCTTCCAACAGGTGGAAGACAAGAGGAACTTGAAGGGTTTTGCTTTTTTTTTTTTTTTTTTTTTTTTTGTTTTCTTTAATTTGTTTTAATATAAGCAGTCTCCATTGATATTAATGGCTTTCTTTGTGGCAGAATGTCACTACACATGGATCTACAGAAGCAATATATTACATGTATAGTTCTAAGGAACTACATGTAAAATAAAGTTTCTTTTTTACCTTTAGAACATTCCATGTCGTGCCATTTCAATGGGTCAGGGCCAGGAAGTCCATGCAAGGCACCTGTTAAATCAGTGCATGCAGGATGGAGGCTGGCTCCTTCTACAGAACTGCCACCTTGGCTTGGAATTTCTTAATGAATTAATGGACACCATCACAACGAAAGAGTCTGTGAATGAAGATTTCAGAACCTGGATCACTACCGAGGCTCACCCAGAGTTTCCTATTAATCTTTTACAGTCCTCTATAAAATTTACCAACGAACCTCCTCAAGGTAGGAATGACTTCCCTTCCCATTGGAGAGATCACTGCTGGTCCAGGAAGGTAGGGCCAAAAGTAATGTTGGCTTCACTGTGCAGCTACTTGAAGCTGCCAGTCTTGGACATCACTGACCTATGATCCTGTGCATCCCCTGGTCTTCTGGGCCTCCATGTACTTCCTTACAGCCACGATCTTTCTCCACTTCCAGGATGTTTCCACATATTCAGATGTTTCTCTCATGCTTTCTGAGCCTCTAAGCCCCCAGCTTTCCTAACCTAAGTAGTCTACGTACAGAAGCACAATATGAGCTCTTAACTGGCATTAACTTCTGCATTAATAGAGGTGCAAGAAAGACATGGATGGAATGAGTCCAGTGATAACCCACAAAGATGCTGAAGGAATTGGAGAATATGCTATGTGAGGAGAGGCCAGGATGATTGTTAAACCTTGAGGAGAGAAGGAGTAACTTATTAATGCCTACAGATAAATAAATATACCCTTTATATATATATATATATATTTATATATATATATATATATATATATGTAAATATGTTGCCACTGGTTTCAGTTTATAATGTCAGTAGGAGCTAAGAATTTTTATCCAAGGTCCTATTTAAAGCTTCAAACATTTAAACCTCTTATTTCGGTATTTAGCTTTCTCTGAACATTAGTAAGATATTTGTTACAGAATGTTTGATGTTGTGAAACACATCCTGTTTCAGCATTTATACTCCATCTCAAGAGCAGGCAGTCAGTCTGTTGATAAAAATTTCTTACTTCTTTCTCTTCTCCTCTCACCGCCTCTAATTCAGAGCTCAGCATCTTTTTATTGCACAGTGGCCCCCTCCTATCATTCTAATGGCAACAACCTATAGCTCCAAGAGGCTATTTTAGAACTCAAGTTATAGCAAATTTGCAACTTGCATTTAGCAGCTGAAAAAAGCCCAGTGTAAAAACTTAAGTCGGGATGAAATACAGACAGTTTTAGTTTCTTAAGACTGTCCTGTCATATTGGTAGCACAGTACAATAAGACACTTTTTAAAAAAAATTTGGAACCCTGTTATGATGCCCATTCGATATTTTGAAAAGCTATTTGTTTGAATATTGTTCTACAGGATCTTTGTGAAGTATGAACAAAAGCAAAAGTACTTTTATTGTGTCATACGAAGTTGGATGACTTTGACTATCTTTTCACTGCACTTAAAATCTGCCCTTCTAGACTTGTGTGAAGCTGATCACGTGGAAAGTATCATAAGAGGGACCTGATGTCAGTAACTCATGCTTGGGTTGTCTGCCCAAGGCAAAAGATGCTTGAGTAGCACTGCCTGAAAACATCTGGGAGCAGTCAAGCTTCTGTGTTCCATGGCAGCTGAGACTGTATCAGTATCAACTGCCTAAAGCCGTTCCTGGGATATGAAATGTCAGTGCTCAAACAAACCTCCCCGAGTATTAATATTTTCACTATGTATTCAGGTTCTCTTCTTGTCACCTTGATGCCTGTTGGCCAGTTTTTCTACAGAATTTTGAGATTTTTCTAGGAATCAAATCTAAATAAAATTATCTTAAATAAAACTAAAATCTCTTATTATAAGTAAATAGCAAAACAAACTCTTGGATACCCAACTGCTATATTTCATATGATGATAGGTGTCTTTTTTATTGCCATATAGTTGCTGAATAATTATGTTTCTATTTCAGTTGTTTATGGGATCATTTAGAATATGATTACATAATTTAAATCCTTCCAGACTCTTGAAATTAATTTTTTGTGTTATCTATCTAAAACAAAATGTTATTGAAGTTTGCCTGCTATGACCAGCTGAACAGATAATTGATTCTAAGACATAATTTGAAGGTATAAGTAAGATGCTACTGCAAATTGTAGAGAATAGAGAATTGTGCTTAACAGAGGTTGGACTTGTGGATTCCATGCATTTTTTTGCTAATGTATTACATTTTTATATTTGCCTTCTAGGTGTGAAAGCTGGCTTAAAACGAACATACTCAGCTGTTACTCAGGATCTGCTGGGAGCGAGCAAAATGCCACAGTGGAAACCATTGCTATATGCTGTAGCATTTCTTCACACAACTGTTCAGGTTTAAAAATGTATTTCTTCTCTTCTGTCATAAAGCCATGTTTCATTTATTAATGAACCTTGTTATTAAATGAGAAACATTTTTAAAGGGAACTGCTGTGTTGGCAAATGAACACAAATAAATAAGAAAGAGAACAACACATCTTTATTACTGCAGCTGTGTTAGAACTTACAATTTTGCTCATGTTGGTCCTGTACCTCCAACAGGGATGATATTTCAGAGGAAAAAAAAGGACAATCAAGCAATTATCAATTAGAGTACTCTTCTATTAAAGTCCTCATCAATGACTGTGTGATCTGTCTTTCAACTAACTGGGCTTTTACTAATATTTTAACACATAAAAGCATATTAAAAAATTTACAATTTGTAGTTTGGAAAGCCATAGTCTCAAAGTGCTGCATCCACAATGAGAAGGTGTGAGAGGGTAAATATATATCCTTTATGCTCTGAAACCTGTAGGAGGAAATGAAAGTAGGTTTTGGGTCTTGACTTTCAGGACTTCCATTAAACAAAGTGCTTTATGGATTAACCACAATTTTTCATCATCCTATCAATAGATTTTGCAGTACTCTTAGTTTATATTTGGAGCCTGACTAATTTAGCTCTGTGGCATCCATGCATTGATATATTGTTGTCCACTGGAAGCCTGTGTTAAAAAATAAAAATTTGCAGTTACCAGATATTACCCTAACCCTACCTATGTACTGCCAGCTGAGTCTGTAGATGATTCACTATAAAGGAGTTATTCCTACTTGCATCTGCACCATGCAGACACAGCAGGGATAGGAATATAAGTGAAAGGAATATATCTAATCCATAGGAAGACCCCACACAATGATTATGGCTGATGATTTTGAACACCTTTGCCTCAAACAGTAGCTTAATTTTTGAAATTCAAAAGCTATGGTTCCAGACTCAGAGATTTAAAAAATACTTTAAAAAGAGGATATTTTTCTTTGTGAAAATGTTAATATTCCTGGTTTTTGTTTGTACAAATTTAGCTACTAGATAATCAATCAAATGTTTGGCCTTGCCTGTGTTAAATGCATTTTTTTTTAAGTTGGTGAAATAGAGTTCCAGCTGGACTACTGCATTCTTAACATATTTCATGTATTCTTCTGCACTTAAGCTTTCTTCACAATTAATATCAATCAGTGTTTTACCTTTAATTCTAACTATTCTACAGGAAAGAAGAAAGTTTGGCCCGTTGGGCTGGAATATTCCTTACGAATTTAATCAGGCAGACTTCGCAGCCAGCGTGCAGTTCCTTCAGAACCACTTGAACGATGTGGGCATCAAGCAGGGAGTGAACTGGAGCTGTGTTCGCTACATGCTCGGAGAAGTGCAGTATGGTGGCCGCGTGACCGATGACCTCGACAAGGCACTGCTGAATACGTACACAAGAGTCTGGTTTGGAGAGCACATGTTCAGTGAAAAATTTTGTTTCTACAAAGGCTACGTTATACCAAAAGGGAATACTGTGGAAGACTATCTCCAGTACATAGAGCAGTTGCCAGTGATTGATACACCAGAGGTAAAATATTTTAATATATTAAAGGGAGTTTTTGTGAGATTAATAACTTAATGAGGTATTTTTTTCCAGAATCGACTATGCATAGGTCAAGATTAGCAGGCAGACCATTATAGTGGATATTCAGTGTAGATCTGCTGACCCGGAAGAGGTAGAGAAGGCCTTCTTCAAACAATTGGAAAAAGTCTCATATTCACAGGCCCCCTTATGGAGGATTTTAGCAACCCTAATTATCTTCTGGAAGGTTGATACAGCAAGGTTCAAGTATCAATGTGTATAAAACCCTGTTGGAATGCTTAAAGATGGAGCTGGAGCCTTTTTGATTATATCTAATGAAAGGAAAAGAGGCAATACACATAAACAACAGGAAATTCCATCTGAGAGCAAGAGAACAATTTTTTAAGTGGAGGTGGTCAAACACTGGAAGAATTTGACCAGAGATATTGTGTAGTCTTGTCTTTGTAGACATTGAAATCCCAACTGGACACTGTCCTGGTCATCCTGCTCTATCTGCCCCCGCTAGAGAAGATGATTTCGATTAGATGACCCTCAGAGGTCCCTTCCAAACCAAACTATTTTGTGGTTTCACAATTCTGTATGGGATTGAGCAGACATGCAATCTGAGAAATAATGAAAGTAAAAAAGCCCTATGGTCTCATTTTGCAAGTTATAATTGGGAGTTTATTCCATTTTGATAACAGAAAGATGTGGATGTCATCAATGCCATGAATTGATGGGTTAGGGTGCAGGATAGCTCCTGGGTGTAACCAGTTTTACATGACCCAATGTGTGCATATCACAGTGGTCACAGGGACTGGAGGATGGTGACTTTCTGCTCCCTCCAGTACAGGCACACATGATGAAGTTAGTTAAAACTGAAACAGAAGAGAATGCTCTGGAAAATTGAAACAGAGGTGGATGGTCTGGATTTCTGTCTCATTTCTATTAAGTTGATAAATGCCATTGGAAATAAGTTCTATTAAAATTAAATTAACTGAGTGGAACAGAAAAAAACTGGTTTTCACTTACTGATAATGTTCTGGCTCAGAGGGTGAGAAGTTTCCAAGGTCATAAAATAAGCTTGGAAAGTTCTGAATCTCTGGAGATAGTGAAACCAGAATGCAAAGGTATTAGTGCCAGCAATGAGGTACCTTTTCCAGGTGAGAGTAAATGCAGACATGATAATGCATCACTGGGATCCATTTGAGCCCAGCTCATGATGTTGTTCCTATCAGTGTATGAACCTTGGCTCTACCAGATTTCAGGTTCTGCTTTCATGGATCTGCTCTTTTAAGCACTTGAGAACATATCTCACAATGCTGCAATGTATTTTTAAAGTGTTTTGATGCCTGTAAAAAAATCTGTATGTATGATTTGAGGCAGGGGAATTTTACCTTTGGCTTTTATGTAAATAGAAGCAAGTCCAGGAATGCAAACATCTTTTTGTTCTTCACATTTTCACTCATTAGGAAGAAAGGTGTGACTTTCTTATGTCATTTTAAAATCTGTCAAAATTGCTCATGAAAACCTTTAACCTTTAATCTCCCAATCTTCTTTGTTTCACAAAAGATACTGTGCTAGTCAAAACAGTGTATCCTTGATTCATTCCTTTTCCATTTTTAGTTAAGAAAGATGGACTTGGACTGCTTGCAGTGTCCTTGCTCCTTTGATGAAATTTCATCCTCTGACTAGAATGAACACTGTCTTCTGAGAAGGGCAATTGAACTCGGTGTGTTGGGTTAGGATGGAAAGGTTTCAGTAGCAGGGGGCTAAGGAGTGGCTTCTGTGAGATGCTGGCAGAAGCTTCCCCCATGTGCAGCAGGGCCAATGTCAGACAGCTCCAAGACAGACCCACTGCTGGGATAATGTATTTATGAAGGATAAAAAGCTGCACGTGAATCTTCAGTCAGAGAGAGGAGTGAGAATATGTGAGAGGAACAGCTCTGCAGACACCAAGATCAGTGAAGAAGGAGGGGCAGGAGGTGCTCCAGGTGTCGGAGTAGAGATTCCCCTGCAGCCCATAGAGGACCCCACTCTGGAGCAGGTGGATGCCTGAAGGAGGCTGTGACCCTGTGGGAAGTCCATGCTGGAACAGGTTCCTGCAAGATCTGTGACCTCATGAGGAGAGGAGTCCATGATGGAGCAGATTTTCTGGCCAAGGTTATGACCCCACAGGTGATCCATGCTGAAGCAGGCTGTTCCTGGAGGTCTGCACCCTGGGCAAGGGACCCACACTGGAGTAGTTCACTGGAGCAGCCCAGTGGATAAGTTTGTGGAGGACTCTTATGCTGGAGCAGGGGTAGAGTGGGAGGTGTTCTGCACCTAAGGAGGAAGTAGTTTGAGACAGTGTGTGACAAACTGACCACAAATCCTGTTCCCTGTTCCTTGCCTCTTCGTGCTCCGGTGGGAGGAAGTAGAGAATTTGGGAATGAAGTTAAGTCTAGGAAGAAGGGACAGGTGGAGGGAAGGTGTCTTTATGATTTGGTTTTATTTCTCATGATCCTACTCTCATTTGATTGGCAATAAGTTAAATTATTTCCCCAGGTCAAGTCTGTTTTGCCTGTGATGATAACTGGAGATTGATCTCTCCCTGTTCTTATCTCAGACCATGGACTTTTTGTTGTGACTTTTCTCCCCTGTCCAGTTGAGGAGGGGATGGTAAAGGAGTAATTTCAGAGGAGTGTAGAGCTTTAGCAATTGGTGTTGAGGATTCATAGGGCTGGAAAACCCTGAAAGACAGAATCCAACATTCTCTTTTTAAACAACATTCCCAGAGATTTTGGATCAAAAAGAATGAGAGATTTGCAGCCTTGATTAACATACAGGACATTCACAAAACTGGTCCACCCACTGGTTTCTTTCTTCTTTCTTCTTCATACATCACTTGCATGAAACCATAGGACCAGAGCTGTCTCCCATGTCTCCCTGTCTTTGTTGTTATTGCTCCAATGTTTGAGTTAGCCCTTGGACTATGGCTCCACTCACAGATATAGCAAATATTCTTCATGGTGCCAACTTGGGCTATAATATCACCACAAAATCTGCTAGAGCAAAACCAAGAAAATAAGCCCTCACTGTGCAAGAGCAAAAGCAGAAAAGAATTTACCTTCACATGTGTGTTTCCTTCCACATAGAATATGAATGTAATGAAGTACATTGCTATTTTTGCCTTTTACAGCTCTAAACATTCAGTTTGAGTAAACGACTACTTGGAAAACATTAAGTCCTATCTGGAATCTACCTGCCCGCTATTATAGTCGCACCCTCACTCAAATGTGGTATTAGGTCTGTACTTTGTTCTGTTGTAAGGATAAGATTCCTGAGTGGTGTAAATCAGTGAAGCTTTGCTGGCTTTGGCAATGGTGCAGCCACTTATATCCCTTGTCCCTGAGTTTCTAGATTTACAAGTATAACAATATTAAATGGCCCTTTTAATTCTCTCCTCAGAGTATGTAAATACTGGTTTCTAGAAGTGCCTTCTTGCAATATACTGACTCTAATGTAAAATATGAAAACTGAATTATGTGAAAAAAGTGAAAAATGCGAAACAGAAGATTGCTTGCCTTTTGTGCTCAGTTTGAGGGCAAGCCTTCCTCATTGAAGGATCAGTGGTTCAAAGTTTGTAAGAAATATGTAATGTCTATAATTAAATGAGAGCTGGTGAAAGAAGTCACAGTGCATACAATTCCTCCTGGAGAAGGGTTGCAATTGTCAATCTGACAATTATAGACTTACTGATATTTCAGTAGAAGTTTCTGAAAAAGCTATTATCATTCAGACAAAGGGCAACTTTGCAGTAATTCTGTGCTAGCTGTATCTTAAATAAAATAATTCAATTTCAGGAGAAGGAGAAGTAAGGAGGGGGAAGCTTCAACCAAAAATAGCTAAACCATAAAATATCCTACATATATCACCATCTTTGGGTACTTCAGATGTGGGCATTATTTTATTCACCATGCTACGTGCCTTATAAGGCTAAGAGTCTGAGTAAAACAAAACATGTTAGAAATGTTGACTGGTCAGATAATTAGGGGCATCTACTTGAGCTGGTAGAACAGCAATAGACCCACAGAGACAAAGAACTAATGCTAAGAGCTCAGTGTCCATAAATGACATTTCCAACATTGAAGCAAAGGAAAGGGATCTGTTCTCACCCCCTTGATACCATTCCACAGCATGATCCATGTGAAGATAATGCGATCAGTTAAAAAACCCTCCACTGACATGAATGAAAACACTATTGCATGTGCAGCCTGTGTTAATGTTTTAGCTAAATTTGGGTTTGGTCCTTGACCATTTAAATGGAAGAACTTCCGGTGGCCTGTTGACATCTATTGTTTTATGTAGCTTAGAATTTTCTTCCTTGTTTATGAATTTTCATGCATTCTTTTTTTCCCCCTAATTTTTATACCTTTTACTTTAAGGTGTTTGGACTTCACCCTAATGCAGATATAACTTACCAGACCAACCTGGCTAATGAGACATTCAGTACCATAGTGAGCATCCAGCCCAAGGACAGCAGTACCAGAGGAGGAGAAACCCGAGAAGCAGTGGTGCAGCGGCTTGCTGATGAGATGCTAGAGAAGTTACCTCCAGATTATAACCCTCATGAGGTATGTGCTACTTTATAAAGCACATGTTTTGTGTATGCATGTATATACATTCTTGTTTTATAAGTTTTATTGTGTTTCTTAAATTTAACTGGCATATGTTTTAAAAAGAATTTAAAATTATGCATAGGGTTTGTAAGTCTGTTTTGCTTTATTATCTAACATATTCCTACATCAGAAAGACATATTTCAAATGCCACAGTCCACTCAATCAGTCGCCTTAACTCAGAAGACCCATTAAAGGCTTCAGAAAGTTCTTGCTTTCCTTAGTAGCTTACAGAAGTAGCTTGATGACTTTCTGAGGGTCTGGTGACCCTATAGTGGTTACAGCATTAAATTTACCTACTCCCATTATGACAGCACCATGATGAAGAGTGAATTTTATCACTGACCTTTTCATGCTCTAGATTTTTTTGGGTCTGAGCCATAAGAAGATCTTTGTTAATATTTTCTTGCATTTTTTATTAACATCCCTATTAAATGGAAAAATCCATCACAGAGACTCTTGCATCAGTTTATAAGTAGGTTCTCCTGTCTTGCCAAGGGTTTCATGAACAGTAAATGTTAAAACCCCCTCATTTCCATGATTTTGTGCTTTACAATTCTGTTTTTCATTGATAGTGTTTTTTTTCCCCCCCTTGTTGTAGTTCAAGCTGGTAAAATGCTCAGTATGAATTACAACTTGCTATGCATGCTATATTTTCTTCTCTGGCCAGCCTAGAATGTCCACCTAAGTAACAACTAATCATCTTGGGAACCCGGCAGCATTTCCTGTCTTCCCTTCTACTATTAATCTCAGATTGAATATGTCTTGGATAAATAGCCATTTTTGTATTGTCATAATTCAACTTGGAACTTCTTTTTTCATTCCCCTGTTGTCAAGCTACTTAGGATCTGCAACATTTTTTGGTGACACATTTTGCCACAAAATGGTTTTCCTACCATCTTGTTATTTTTCAATCCATTCCTGCTTGCATCTCCCCTTTTTCTCACCTTCTCATTGAGTGAGTCTTAATGACAGTATATGCGTAATTTTTTGTAGAATTTGATTAAGAAGAATCAGTTTTAAGAGTCAGTTTTCTAGTTTTCATATTATTATTTAATAGTGAATAAATATTAGAAATAGAAATAAATAGAAATAGAAAATAAAATTAAATATAGTAAGTGCAATAATAATTCATAACTTAATAAATGTAATCATTAAGTTACATTTAATGTTGTATCTACAACTATCATTTACACCTTAAATTGTTCTCAGTCCTCTTCCCTTATGTTTCCAATCAGAGTAAAACTTTTTTATGGAACTAGATTCTTCTAGTTTCATTCAGCTCCTTTATTTTTTTTTTTTCAATTTACAGTAGCAGTAAAACACTGAATGCCTGGATACCATGTATGCTTTTGCCATATTTGCAATATGGGTACTGAGCTAAGTTTTTACAATATTCTTGCTAAATCCTCCAAAGGACTATTTCTTCATTCCCTTGTTAAGCTGACAACTTTTTTCCTCCTGAAGCATTTGTAATGCTTAGAAAACATCAATAGTACGTACTTCACATTACATTGTAACCAGAGGGTAGTCTCAGGTTTTAGCCTGGGAAATCTGTGCAGTATCTTTTGGTCATGTAAAATGCACGCACACTTGTTTAATCCAAATTTCACTTTGGATTAAACTTTTTCTCTGGCATTTCTTCTGTTTAATCTTAGGCTCATTCACTTTCTTTCCTTCCTTGGTTTATTCACTGAGGTTATGCACACAAACCACATGTGGGGGATGCCTCCCCATTTGAGTCACTTCATCAAATCTTAGCTTTGGAGACTACCAGTTTTGGAGCCAGGGACTGTAATTAAGGGCAAAGGGTCTGAAATGGTTATTTCGGATGTTCAGTCCTTCACTCTTGACTTGTCTCTCTCTATTTTACTGCTACATTTGTATTTGTATATAATACATACTGTTTCATGTGTCTGTATTAAAAAAAAATCACCACTAATTGTTTTCAGTGCTCGTTCACTCTCATCATCAAGCAGTATGACAAACTATTATCTTTTGTCATGATCTGCCAATCATACACAAGGGTATTATTTTTTAATAAGCAATCATCATTGCAATGATGCTCAGAATTAACATTACTTTGCTCGAGTACTCTTTCTCTTACATCTTCTATGAACTTCAAAGGAAACTTATTTTGCTTTAATTGGCTTGATAGCTGTCCTGTTATGATTCAGCCAAGGAGATTTGAGCTTGTACAGAGGATGTGCTGTTGGATCTACTTTTTTCTTCTGTATTTCTTATAGATGCATTCTGAGTTCAGTAAGTGTAGATACCATCTCTTTCTGTGGATGTCTAGTTTTCTAAAGCTCTGTGCATCTTCATCTGTGAATTACACTTCACTTTGATTAATCATACCTCTCTATTTACGTGCCTTTTTTTCAGTCTGCACTACTGATGGATGGCATGGTATTTTTCCACTGAAACATTCAAAAATTACGCTTAGTTTCCATAGCATTCCTTTGCTCAGACCTTCTAGAGAATATCCTCTGTTCATTTTCCAAGAGCTTTTCATTGCTAATAATGTATTCCTCTGTATATCTCCTTGGCTGTCTCAGCTGCACTACAACGTCTACAGATTTTAATTCTGTGGTGTTATGAGATTTGGCATTGTTTCTTCTGGACCCTGATTTTTCAGTGAATTTGCACTTTGTCTCTTCCTCTGCATTTTAGAACTTATCTCATTCTCTACATCTTAGAACTTGATTTGGTCTTTCCAAATTCTTTCCTTGTTGTAGGGGAATTTCTCTTTTCTGCCATTAGTGCCCAGTTCCACATCTTATGTGTTGCTTATGTGCCAGAAGTGTGGCCACATCTGCACAATAAGCAAAAAAATCTATATCAAATCTGTATCTCATTTGAACTGTCACTCATTTATTCTGGAACCTTTTAGAAAGCATGGATATAGCTGGAGTGAGCTGTAAAGAAAGATAAATTTTTAAATGCAAGTTTGCATAAGCTGAAAAAAGCCCCAAACCCAAATCACTAAAATACAGAAAAAGAAAAAGAATATCTTGCTCAATAACATATAACAAAGAATTTCATCAATCAGAGCAGAAAAGAAGGGAGAGTTTAGGTATTCTCTGAGGAAAGAAGCAATAGTTTGGCAGAAGCTACAATATGGCAAATGAAATTATGCTTGCAAGTATAAGGAGTGAAATGGATTATGTAATTACTTCCTGCGATGTCTGAGAAAAAAAAAAAAAGAGAAATTAGATGGATTCTGTTATTTGTCAATTTAAGTCAACATTTGGTCATTCAGGACGTTGTTACATACTAAACAATTTAATAAATCTGAAACAAATAAAACAAATATCCTAAATTGTAAAAGACTGAGGGAATGTGTCTAGAAAAAGAGTTTGTATGCATTTTCCTTATTGGAAAAGATCAGTAAAAAGAGAAACATTCATTAGTCCTACCAGTACAGCTTGGGTTTGCTTTTAGAATAATATTGTGCTCCAGTAATGCCATGATGTGTTAGTTAGTCTTTGAAAACCTAGGTACAAGGATACTATCAGTGGAGAAAAGGAGCAAAATTTTTTGGAAACAATGAAGGTAATTAAAAGCAAATTCTCTTCAGGGAAAGTGGCAGGTGCCTTTGCTACCTTTGATCGTTTCTTGTGGCTCCCTTTAGAAAATGTGGAGTGAATTTTCAGAGAGCTACAACCCCATCAGACTGGGTTAGGGACAGATGGTACCAACAGCAATTATTTGCTGACATTCAGAGCTCCAGATTGTATTTTCTCTTGATACATTGTGAATCCAGAGAAATTTCAGGCTGCCACAGAGAGGCCTTCATTTCTCAATTATAAGCCTTCAGCAATGACTTCAGTCTCAACAGCTTTCAAAACAGGGCAACCATTTTACCCCATGATATATGCTGCTTCTTTTGTTTTTGTGTTCTTGCAATGTTTCTCATCAGTCAAGTAACTTACCCAAAAGAGTAGAAACAAAATTAATCACCTTTGCATGCTTTCTCAACCTGTGGTTTGACACAGGTGGTGGAAAAGCAAAATAAACCTTCCTCCTGACCTGAAACTGTCCTCATTTTTCTCTGAGTAAGAATTCTGCTTTCATGAACCTTTTTGTTTCTGGGTCTCGCCTTGCAGGTTACAGGGAGATTAGTGGTAAAATGATTAGGTCCAGTCAGTCCATGAGAGTGAAGACAGGTGCAAGAATAAATGTCAGCCTGTCACACAGAGAAGTTTACAATGAAAATGATCCTTGCATCTTGAAAAACAGCTTTCTAGGGAATAGCAAGTAGCAGCAGTTTTTTTCCTTAAATATTTTCTGTAGTATTGATTTAGCTGTAATTCCTCTAAGGCTATGGCTGCATTAGCGAGTGCTGCATGGAAATAGGAATTTGTCTGAGAACCCCAGCCCTTCATTAGATGTTTTGCTGGGGAATTTGCCTTGGTCTGTCTCTAGTCTGGACCTGCAGGCTGACCCGATTAGTAATTGAAGTACCTTAGAGTCCTGAAGCACACCTTTTGTGTTAGTGTAATTTGAAGCTAAAACCTTTGTGTGCCTGAAATCTAGTGTTCAGTACAGGGTTTTTGCTAAAAAAAAAAAAAAAAAAATCAGGGTCTGTACAGAAACACGGACATAGATGATTCTGTAATGTGTCTCTGGTTTGCTTATCAACACTGCCAGATATGGTGGTCATCCAGCTCTAGAGCTTCTTCTATTTTCTATGTATTTTAATCTCTTCTTCCTAATGTGCAGCAAGGAAGGGGTCCTTGACATCCCTTGAAAAGAGCTTTGGCTTATCCATCTACAGAGTGATGGACTTCCCATTTCTGCTGACAGGGAATGTAGCAAGTAACTAAGTCTGATTAAAAAAAATAGCATTTACTGAAAACCATAGGCAGTCACTACTACAGTAACTTGATCAATGATCATGGCATGAATTCAGCAACCACTTTTCTACTGATAGGCCTATAAAGTATGTGCTGACAAAGAAACTGGTGACCTGAGGAGAGTTAAGAAATATGCGTAAAGGAATCTGACACAGTAGAGATATGCATTGCAAAATCATGTAGACAAAGCTATTAAGATTATGATTTTAGTAACTCCTTTCTTAAATCACATTGTTTTATGTTGGATGAGAACTGTTTGCATAATGAAAAGGGGATGTTCTAAGTGGGCTTTATGGAATTAGTATATTAATCTCAGAAAAGCTATTTTGGTTAATGAGTTCAGTCTTTTGAGTTTGTTTTTTTCTGGGAGTCGGTATCCATATCTTTATGTCATAATACATACAGCCCTGGTTGTAAGTTATCTGATTGCTTGATAAGAAGAATTCTAATACAAAGCTAGTTAATCATACTTCAGTGCTTGTATTCTAAATGAATCTTAGCAACAGTACTTCCAAGAAATGCACTGTGTTGTACTCAGTAAATCTCACCATAGATCAGGATTGATTTGTATACAATAAAATGAGAAGTATGGAACTTTTTTTTTTCCAGTTTTGATATCTGGTTATGCTTGGTGCTGCAGACTGAGTGTTCTGAGCATATCGAGGTCGGATTAGCAAATTTCTGCTTTCTTGGTTGCTTCCATAATTCAAAACATTATAGGTATTTTTGTAGGTACATGAAAGTAAAGAAGAAGATTGTGTTCTGAGAATTCACTAGTTAAATTGTACAGTTATCAGTGCAGTAATATTTTAGAATCTTTATTTTATGTCCTCTTTGTAGAGTCATAAATATTAATATTTTGGAAAATAACCCCTTTAATAACATCTTCCATACAATTTTTCCTCAAATGGGAGAATTCTTCCTCTAAATGATCCCCAAAAGGAACATATGCTCTGTAGACTAGAAATAAAAAGTGTGTTTCTTATTTAAAGGATCAAATGCATACGCTATATACTGTACAATTTCTTTCTTATTGGTGGCATGCACTACACTTCTAAGAATTCTGAAAAAAATAAATCAAATGTTTTTACTTTTTGTCAAGAAGCAAAATTACCAATTCCTGTGAATTTTTCAGAAAGCAGACTTTTCCTTGAATTTTTTGTGAAATAATCAGAATACTTCATTGTGTGATTAACCAAAAAACTTTATTGCCTCAGCTCCAGTGTATGATAGCTGATTTAAGTATTTTTTTCTCTTTCACAGACAGGATGCATTAACTCAGTCTGTAAAATGTACTGTCACACTGCAAAGCATTAGCATAATTGGCTGGCACCTAGTTCTTGGACATTCTGTCTGACAAATCCATGGGTCCTTGTGATTAAAATATGATGTATAACCTTGCTGATAGCTGTCTCCCAAGGAGGATAGCATAAAGAGATGAGAAAGAGTATTTTATTGGGCTCTGAGTTGAAATTTAAGATTTGGAAATTGCCAAAGCATTTGTGTATCTATACTAGTGTTTATAGCTACTTATCTGCTGTATGATATTCATCTTGCAGAAATGTGCTATTCATGGTAATAATTAAATCTTTAGTAATGTTTATTATTTATTTAAAATGTACAGTATACATAACATTGTACATAATGAGATATATGAGCCATTGGCTTTCTAAAAGTGGGGAACAACTCTTGAAAGTTTGAAAAATCAGGAGTTCTGGTACTGTGTGGGCTATAGGCACCATGATTTTTGCAGGTGCCATTAAAGTCTCACTCATGTGCTGTAGTATACAGTGAACTTTGATATACATGGAACCTGCAGTGCATGTCTGAAGCACATTCCATGCGCATCATATGCAAAAGTGAGACAGGGAATGCTATTGGTACTTTCATTACAACATGGCCTTAACCAGCACAGGCAACTGATTCCATTTTGAAAACATTCTCTGTTGAATTTGAGAGAAACTGTTACCCTTGAAAACTAAAAAGGCCAAAGGCTTCTACTTGCAAAATGGTGCACATAATGGTGTAACAGATTTCTGTGGCATCTGTATTATTTCTGGCAGTCTTGCCTCTCTAGTAATGTAACCATGAGCATCTTGTCTTATGAACAAGTCACATCCTACTGAAAGTAGCAGCTTTTACATATCATTGTTCTTGTTAAGTGGAACTCCATGTGTTACATTATTTCAGCAAGGAAAGGTGATAAAGTTCACCCAGCACAATTTGGAAATACAAAGAAGTTACCATCATACAGTGCTTTTGTATAGCATGTGGGGTTTTTTATTTTAAGATCTAAGACCTGCACCCTAACAAGGACAGAGGAACTGCTGTGTCCCTTCAAAAAGAGGGAACTTTCCCTTCTTAGAATGATGGAGGAGCTCATTCTGGTAAGCTAATGAGTCACAGTGTGCTAAATCTTACAGTTGGCACAGGACTTGAATGGCCATCTGTTACTGAAATGTTTCTTTTCTGAAAATGTTTTTGCTTTCAAAAATTATTGCATGGCAAACTGGAGATTAGATTTTATAATCATTGCACTATTCTTTTTTTTAGGTGAAAGCACAACTTCAAAAGATGGGAGCTTTTCAGCCCATAAACATATTTCTCCGTCAAGAAATTGACCGGATGCAACTTGTTATATCCAGAGTTCGAACTACACTGACTGATCTCAAATTGGCTATTGATGGTAAGCTGCAATATCAAACATTTTAATTAAGGAGCAATATATATTACTAGCGGTTGCTTATACCATATAAGTAAATAAATAATTCTCCTTGTTTCCTTCCTTTCTCTTTTGTTCCCTCCCTCACACAGTTTTTCTCTTTTTCTCTGTCTTTGTCATATGACCACTAATTCTAGCCCTTAAAATCTCCTGATTGCATCTCTAAGGACACTCCACCTAAATTTATTCTGCATGCATCTTCTCCAGCATTGCAGTTTGTGTCCCTCAGCACTACTTCACTTCTGTGATTCTCTCTAGAATTCTACAGAGCTCAGAGGAGCAGAATTGCATGGAAAAGTCCATGGGCCATGTACCAGAGTTATTTAAGAAATTAAGCTGAGACATAATGATATAGAACAAGGTGGAAGGGTTGCTGCTAAGTAGTTGAGAGACAGGGAACTCAGGAGGCAAGGTGAAAAGGACTCTAATTTAAGGTGAAATTTGACACATTTGTGAAACTGGTTATACCAAATGGCATGTCTCTAAATGGAAGCTGAAGTGAGTGGCAGTGTCAATCAAAAGAGAGAGAGAGAGACAGTTCTTCATTTAGGCTTCACAGGAGGCAGGAAACAGCACTCTGTATCTCTCAGAGACAGAAGTATTTGGCTGAAAATGAGCAGTGGTGAATGAAGTTAAAAAAACCCCCAAGAGTAGAGGCAACTAGAAGCAGATGGAAAATTTGATCAGAAAAAGAGTGAGGAAAAAGAAGGGATTATGATGTTGCCATCTGCTTTTTGTTTTCACTTCCTGTTTTGCTTCCTCTTTTGCAAGAGTTGAAATACCGAGGAAGGAAAGTGTACTGTTGCTCAGCCAAGCTTCTTGAATTAACAAATTAAAAGCATGCAGGAATGGGTAGATTCCACTGGTTAAGCTCTCACCCAAGTCTGCTGTTCTCTAGCAGAGAGACAGAAATTATCTGACAGAGCAAACTCTCCTCACAGGGAGCAGGTCAGAATGCCTTAGAATTAGTCCCTTCTGACATAGCTGATGGCATTACTGTAATCTGTTTTACTGGTATTCTGACAATGTCTTTCATGAGGGGGCATTATTTTTTAATTTGTATTTTTATTACATAAGGATCAAAAGGGATTTCTTTTTTCCTATCATTTGTATGATACACTAAGAAAACAAGACATGTTTCAGAAACCTCATGCCTATAATCTGAATTTAGGAAAGATGTGCCCAAGGCTAATAATCTTTCATATCCTGTAATAACATATGTAAAGATCAAGTTGGAAGAAACAATTGTGCTTTCTTCCTGAGCTGAAAGTTCCCTTTTCTATGTGAATAGAGTCCCTTTTCAAGTATATAAAAGGAATATTTTCCATCCAAGAAAGTGTTAATCTTTCCTTGATTGTGAAAGATATATTTAAATTCTCCATATGTATAATATTCTGCAGAGGGGTGGATGAGTAACATTTATGAGTAATTTATTTGCACTTCACATTCAGTTCCACAGTGGGCACAGTCCTCTGCCAGATGTTTAATCAAGTTAATGCTGTAACTTTTATGCAATTTTCTACAACATAATTTCTTATGGACAGGCAAGTTAAATATAGTGAAAAATTGCTCTGAAAACAAAATTGGATGTATAGTTAACAATAACAATTAATGGCTTCTGGCATGTTCATGCTATATCAAGTGCATGTGGTAGACTGTTAATTAGGGGATGGAAAGAACTTAGGCACTCTATCTCAGCAAAAGGGAAAACCCCAAGCTGTCTCATACTAGATTCTCTATCAAAACTAGTCAACTGCAATCTCAAGTCATCTGAGGTGCTTCATTTTCTTTACAACGAGGTAAACTGGTGCCTGCTCAAACGGGTCATGTCATTTTTGACATCTGCCCTGCTCACATATCTGGCTCTGGCTTCATGAACATATTAAGGTCCAGCACTCACTTTAAGCAGACCTAAAATTTCGAATAAATTTGGTGTCTAAGAATATAGCGTGTCTTTAGGTTGTGAAAGGAAGTCTGAATATCTCATTCTGCAGTTTGGATGTGAATTGATGGACCTTGTTATTTTGATGTTGCTCGCCAAGGTAACGTAAAGCCCCCCTCAGGGGCTCTTGAGGTAATTTGAGGTAATGTAAAGCCCTCCTCAGGGAGAGCCCATGTAAAGCTGAACATGAGGGATGTAGAAGGAATTTGCAGACACAGTTTTGTCCTTCTGTCCAGAGGGCAGATTAAGCAGTTCAGCTTTTGGGAGGGGTGAGGATGCTCAGCATGTGTCCAACATGTTTGTTGGCAAATATGACCCAGAAGCTTGCGTCTCCACCAATAAACTTTGCTGCCCAGAGGGACACTTTTTCTGGATCAAATTGTAGTAATTAGATTGTAGCTGCATTTTGTACTCTCACTTATGTCCCAACCATTACTTCTGCTTTAATTACTTATTGATTGCCCAGAGTTTATTTCACAGTTGGCATAATACAGAGCTTCACCATAAATCAGAACACAGCAGTGATGGTTGTCCTCTCGAGTGCCCTAAATGGAAGCCATGTTTCAAACAGAGAAATCTTTTCAGAGACAAGGAGAAGACATGGGGTTTGCACCAAAAATGCCACATCTTAATGGGTTATGCACAGCAGATCTTGAGCCCCTATCAGAAGAAGAGCATTCTTTGTAGGGCATTATTCAAGCTGTAGAGTTCTTGTGTACTTACTTCTTGCCTCTGGTAGTGTAGAGAGCTCTGGCACAGAATACTAATCCCTCACTCTTTATTGTAAAGTGGATACTTCAAGCCCCTCTCCTACTAGTGAAGATAGTGTCTCTAAATGCAATAAAATCTAATTACCCATCCGGTTATTCCTAGCCTTTCAGAGTTTGTTTGAGTTTGCCTGAATGTGGCCTGTCTGTGAAATTTTGTGGGGTTGTCTCTATTTATCCATGCACTGAATAAGAGTAGTAAGCATTTTGATGTCTTCCCTTGGTGAGGAAAGTGAGAAGAGAGATTCTGTGGGAGTGTTTTCCATGAATGAAGTGGAGCATACTTGTAGTAGCACTGAAAGTGGGTTTTGAATCTTTGACAATGGAAATAAGCACAGCTTTTAGTTTTATTTTAATCCTTATTCTTTTTGGCCTGGTTAACATTGTGTTTAAGAGCTTCTTGTGAAACAAAAAAAAAAAAATGCTTACTCATTACTTATATCTAGGTTCTACTTTGGTCATAAAACTGCATCCGCTTGGTTCTGGTTTCTGGTACCTTACAGCTTTGTGTTTTCACACAAATCCTTGGGAATTGCCTACATTGCCTACTTCATGAACAAGTGCAGAACATCTGAGAAACCTTGGATTTTTTATCTTTTCATGTTATATATGTGCCCCATGATCACAGAACTCCCACTGCTATTTGTATAGTATTTGCAGAGTTAGGAGAGAGAAGTCCTTTCCTGATAACACATTTCCTGAAAATGCAGCAGTTCCATGACAATGTAGTTCTACACATGTTCTAGGAGTTGTGTAGGATTTTTATGTCATCTACACAAGCTCATGAGTGAAGCCCAAGATAAAGATTCACTACTTTTTTCCAACTCAGAATACCATGTGGTTTAAAGTCCCATTTGTATCATGATGCTGAAAGGAATTTCAGTTCATTGTATGTAGCACCTTATAAGAGGGATATAAATTAAGTCCAAAAGAGTCAAAAGAGGTAGCTGGTAATTTATTTTAACCTACATGGTGAAAAAGTGAAGCTCAGGAAACTAGTCTTGCCAGAGTGCACAGGAAAGGTAATTTCCCATGAAAGGAAGAGTTATAGAGTCATTCTCCCTGTCTGGCTAGTTCTAGTTTGGATCGTAATGGTATAAGACTGCTAACGCTAACACAGTTTTAGTTTGGCTTGCTGACAATGGTAATAGAATTTTGAACTGAAAGATCTTGGGCTATTACCTTACCAAGTTGTACTGTGTGTATGTATATGTGTTTGTGTGAGGCTCGCGGGGATTCATCACTTTTGGAAGAGGATTTTATTTGAAAATAATTAAGAGCACTCAGTAAAGACATTAATGGAATGTAACAAGGGGGAGATCATTTGAGGAGCTAAGGGGATGAGTCTAATATGTCTTGTGGTGTAGTTACTCTTGGCTCATCAGCTCTCATCCATTATTTAATTCTCATCCTGATAAGAATGCCAGAATGCCTCCTGTTGTCTTTCACAGTGTGGCACATCATTTCTGAACTTCTTAATAGGTGTTACATATGCTTGCCATGATGCTGGCCAGGACAACTGCTTGTCAACAACGCACATTAAGGACAAACTGCAGAATAGAGTTTATCTGCTTGTTGTATTGCTCTAGCTCAGGGTAGTGATTTGTATTACTTTTTTTGTAGAGGTCTGTTTGGATTTTCATCTTCAAATTATTGCTTTAAACTTAAACTTTAAAGAGAAAGCAGAGCAGAGGCAAAGGTTAGATGCTGCTGGAGAGAATACCAGTCTACAAATAAAACGTGGAGAGAGTGTTGTGCATTGCAGGTCTTGGCTGCCTGTTTTACCCTTCCTGTTCTAGAGCTGGAGCAAAAGAAAGTGACAAACTTTTGAGGGGCCTTAGGATTAAAACAGCATGGTGGAGTTAAATGACCTTCTGAGAACTTCCTGGGAATTACCTCCAAATGCTTAAGTGAAGAAAGTGAAAAAGAGGAAAATACCCAAAGAACTGCCTGAAGCAAAGAAGTCAACTTCTATCAGCACAGCAGTGGTGGTCACAGAGCTGGCAGAACCATACTAAATCTTGCAAAAAAAAAAAATAGTTTTAGGTATAGGAAAACATACATTTGCTTTTATGCCTTGTGCCTTTGGGTAGAAAAATTTAAAAAGCTTTGGAGAAAACACAGGCAAGTGTTAGCTGTTGTCATAAGGCAGAAGGAGAGGAAAACTTAGGAAGTTATAAACAAGTTGGTATTTTCTTTTCAACATGTTCAGTGAAGAAGAGGGAATTGGAGCCTGGTGGTGGAGGTAAGGTGTGACTGCTTCAAGAGCAAAGCAGTTGTTTGGGAGGTGGAGTAGGGATGAAAGGCTGAAAAGGTCAGCTTCTGGAGCTGGGAACTGGGGCAGTCAATAATGGATTGATGCTTTCAATGAGCTTTTTTCTCTATGTACTCTTCAGGCTAGCTTAACAGATGCAGTGTCTAGCAAGTATTATCCTCCAGGGCTAGTCTCCAATTTTATTATAATGATATCAACTATTGGCAAATTGTACTTGATGGAGAAAGTAGCCTTTTCTCATTTCATTTATATCCTATGTAATTATTCTTGTTATTTTTGATTTACATCTGTGCCTCTGGGAAGAGAATCAGTCAGTGGACCAAGGCTTTTTTTGGTTCATGCTGGAATTTAAGATCCTTCCTTTGTTCCTAACTTTAGCTACTCATTTAAATGTGCTATGCAAGTTTCCTAGTCCAGACAGACACTTTCATAAATTCAAAACAGATCCAAATTTTACAAATTCCACAGTATTCAGATTCAGTTTGTTGGAGGTACGGTAGTGAAAAAGGTCAACTCCAAGAAATAATACAAACTCTTCATGTAGCCTATGCAAAGCATTGTATCTGTTGAATGATTCACCCTAAAAACAGATCACTTTACAAAACCAGACTATTTACTTTAATCATCAATAAAAACTAGTTATCCTCAGAACTGAGAAGTTTTATTTGGGTCATTTACCACTCAGCAAGAGGATAGATTTAGATGTGGTTTAGAAGGGAGATGGTATAAATGTAGGACAATCAAAAAGGAGAATCCTAATTTCCAAACTGCACATATTGTGCAGTGTGGTTATAGTAGATATTATTTTTAAAGTATGGAAATGCCTTCTCTTCTTTAACTCACCTGACCTTTCATCAGTCATTTTTGGATGGCCTTTATTCCATTCAAGAAAGGGAATACCATGGAGTAACCCCCAAAATAACCAAGTTATAAACAGTTGGCATGTCTGATTCATAGAACATTCGAGCCTGTCATGTTAAGTTCATAGGACATTCAGTCTCTTCATATAGTACAGTGCTCTGGGGTTCTCAGAAGTTAAATATGAGAAGCCTATGACATTGTACTCATTGCCTACTCATTCAATTTATCAAAGATAGTTTTTCAAACACCTTTATCACTTTTGTCCAGAAAGATGGCATGATTTTTTTCCTATGGTACTGATTTTATTTCTGACAATTATTTTATTTTGTTAATTATTTTTATCAGACTATTTTGGCTGCAGGAATGCATCCCAACACCCACAGATACCATTTAGTGCTGAAATTCAAGCACTGGATGCCTATGCCAGAGATGACACCCACTCACTAGGAATATTTATGCAGATATACGGGCACGGCCTGAGCTGTGAACATACCTCATCCTCAAGAACACTCTGGCTTACATTCTCAACAGCTGCTCTGAGTCATAGCAGGCAGACATCCTAAGGGATTTCACAATGCCTCAGGGCAGAAACTGGTTGTATCTCCCTATTTGAAAAGCTCCAGCCTGCCCAAAAGAATTGAGAAAGAAACCAGTAAGTTAAATGTATCAGCCTGAAAACAAGAAATAAGCAGAGATGAAAGAGTTCTTTCTTTCTCAGTGCAATGGTAGTGATCCCCAGGGCTAAACCAGGATGCTCCTCACTTACTTTGTGCCCTCTTTTTGTGCCCTGTATGGTTGCTCTGAAGTTGAAACCAACATGCATTGCAAGACTTTTCCCCCTACCTTTATCTGTCTCTGAAAGGTGATTAAAGTGTATGGTGTAATATTACGTTTTCTAAGCAAAGTGGAGAAGACATAGAGTGCCTTCTTTCTTAAATGTTGGTTCTCTTAGAATGTTGGTTATATATTAGAGAAGATTAATAACCAAAGAGAAGGCTTATTATTTATGTTATAAAAGTCTCTTAGCTACCCCAGAATGTGATTAGGAGCCTGACTGCAAAGCAATTGCAGAGAATGCAGTATAGGTGGTATTTTTACAATTTGGTAAAAGTTAACGATTTTCTCAAATAATTTGTTGCACAAAAAGAAGTGCTTTCTATATAAATAGAAACAGATCACTCATTACCTGCTAGAAGAAATCAAGGCCTATTTGCCATTTATATATTGTAGAATGCACTAAATTTGCACACACTGCTGTAAGGACTGTTTAGGTTATAATGCTGTATTCTTCAATATTAAGCTGGTGTTTGGTTTCTGGATACTCTTTTCCTTCCCCTCAACTGAAGCCCTGTCAATCTCAGTGGAAGGAAGGGATTTGAAATGCTTTATTTTTACAGGCCACATTTCCTTCTGGGTATGTTTGCATGGACCATTGCAGTTTTTCTTTGCAGTCGCTTCCTTTTCCTTTACATGTTCTGTGGTGGAAGCCACTTAATTCTGTTTGGTATCTCCTGTTGTCCTTGTGGGAATTACAGCAGCTATGTGTGTGTAATGATACACTGAACTTTGGTTTTATATGAATATTTAATGAAAGTTGGGGTACCAGACCAGTTTCTGTAAGAGAATAATAGAACCAGTTTCTGGAACAGAGAAGTCACTCTGAGGCATGGCTGTGTTCCAGATCTCAGTACTATTGAGAGAACACAAGGTGTAGGAACTTCTAGCACATGGAAGGGTGAGTGTCACTGAAAAATCACTGTCTTAGTAAATGCCAACATTTTAGTGGAGGGAACAGCACTATGCGTGGAATACGTGAGTACGCACTGCCAAAAAAACCCAAAAATCTTGCCTTTAGCTTTATTCTACCTCCTGCTTTCCTATTGAGAATCTTGATAATGGAATGTAAAGTTGTCATTAGTAATAGTGAATTTCATGAATATAATCACTGCCAGTACATGCTTAGGATATAGATGAGTTACACAGTGTATCTCTATCATTGGTCATGCATGTAGGATCCATTAAAATTTATAAAACAGTTTTCAATGATTAATCACATTCTAGACACACTGTGAATATAATGAATATAAATAATGCGTACGAGTGAGAAGAAGTTGTTTAAGAAACATATCTTTGTTTCTGATCAAAACAACAGAAGAAATATCATTTATCTTATCGCCTTTAGCTTTGAATCAAGTCTTATAATTTTGAACAAATTAACTGCAAACTGATAAGACTGCAGCGCTACAGGTGTGCAATTAAGGCACAACAAAAGAGGGTTTATTAGAGTTTGAATGTCATTTGGAAATTTTAATTGCCTTTGCAAGCTAGGGGAAAGTTCAGTCTGAACATTTTACTTATCTTCCAGGAACCATAATTATGTCAGAAGAATTGCAAGATGCTTTAGATAATATTTACGATGCTAGAATTCCAAAACTGTGGTTTAAGATTTCCTGGGAGTCAACTACTTTAGGATTTTGGTTTACTGAGCTTCTTGAGCGAAACCAGCAGTTCAGCAGCTGGCTGCAGGATGGCCGTCCAAACCAGTTCTGGATGACAGGATTCTTTAATCCACAGGTAAGATTACCACATTGCCCTTCATGACTTCTGAGTAACAGTTAAATTAGACCTTGGGAGAATTTCAAGTTGACTTAACATAGACTATGTGAAGTATAATCTATATTAATTTTTTAGCATAAATATTGAATAAAACGTCTTTGGTATCTACTGAAGAAATTTTTGCTAGAACAAAATAATGCTCCTGGAATAATGAAATGCATCTTTTAGCTGCTTTAATTATAATGAGAAAATTGTGTAAGTACATGCTTTCGCACTTCAACTTAATCTTCCCTTTTTTACCTCTTCTGCTACAGTAATCGGGTTTTTATTTATTGCATGAAACAAAACAAGATAAGTACATTTATTGCATGAAACAGAACAAGATAAGTTCCAGAACTTTGACATAGGAAGAAGAGATTTGGACTTGGTTCTAAATCCTTGCAAATCAGTTCCTTGAAATGTAAGGTTTGTTATTCATACCACCCCAGAATTGTGCCAGACATGGTCTGCAGAGACATACAAAAAATACAGCCTCTCATCTGCACCATCTAAAATAAAAACCTGGCACAAAATGAAATACAAAAAAAGGAACAGCTGAGAGCAGCGTTAAAAGAAGTAAAGTATACATACCTAGATGATGTGTAGTTTCTTTGCAGAGCTATCCACATTCATTAAAGCTTTTTATGATTCACAGATGTTTGTGGGAAGTGTGAGTTGTGGTAATGAGTCATTGTGAGAGTATCCAGCCAACAGGTTTCTATGAAGCCTTAGGAAAGAGCTATTTTAAAGATCTATTTTAATCTCAGTACTTGTTAGCTATGCAAAAGCTAGCTTAAACAGCTGCCTAGAATAGAGAAAACAACAGTGGCAAATATTCTCTAGGACTACTGCTGGGAAATATCCATCTATCATCTAACCTGTGTGTGTCAGCTGTCTGCTGGTACAACTTTATAGCATGGAAGGGGGCTCACAGAACCCTGAGCAAAGAGTTCTCAAGTAGGAGGGAAAGGAGTAGGACTTCTAATAAAATGATTATGCTTCCACACTTGGTTTGCTAACAACACGCTGATAGCAGCATTCTAAAATACTTCAAAGTAACTTTTGCAGTGATCAGGCTGGATGCAACCCTGACAGCCTTTTGGCTTTGTTGGTGTTTGCTTTTGCAGCACAGATGAGCAAAAGCTGATAGAAATTTTGTACTGGACATTTCAGCTGGCTTTTTTGTGCTCTGGGGTTGTGTCGGTTCTGAAATTTTGCCAGCCCAAATTTGGCAGCCTACCTTTTTTTGGATCAAAATAGCTGGATTTCTGAAAAGAGCTGCCAAATAATCAGTGTAAAATGTCCCCAAACAAATTGTGATTTAATAGACCATAGTAAATGAGAAAGCCTCTAGAAATACAAAAATTACACACTTCATAACCCCTAGTTCTTAAAGTCCCTAAATACATTGTGTGCAGAGATTAAAAAATTTATTTGTGCTGACAATCACAAGCTTAAGAATCAGATGGTTATTGTAGTCACCATTTTCTGTAACCTAGGCTGTGGGAGTAGCTCATTCTAAAAGCAATTCACCTGAGCAAAGACTAATTTTCTATTTAATTAACTATTATTTTGTTAATAGTCATACATCTGTGTTTAAAATCAGTATTCCACGTGTTCAGAAAATTGATTTTTGTCTTCTCAAACAAGCTGAGGTGATGAGGTGTTAGTGCTGCAGTTCTAGTGGCTTGTTTGTAATACCTGAGAAGTTGTCAGAAAAATCCTTTCATTTGTGAGATGAAATGCAGCTCCTAAGTCATTTGCCTACTTGCATATATCTCACTGTTAGCTTCACAGTCAATGGATAAATGCCACAGATAACACAAGGCAATAAAATAGATTTATAGCACTGGGAAAATGAGGCATTCTGGCAATAAAAAATAATATAGGATCAGACTCTGCCTTCTCTTGGACTGTTTATACACTAGGATAAATTCAGTAATTTCACAGAAGTTAATCTTTATTTTTAGTGATACAAATGAGGGCTGGCTCAGACTTCTGTGTAAAAGAAACCTGATTCCCCATGTGTGTCTGCACTGGGCCAAGATAACTGGGGTGAAAAATGCAAGAAATGCCATGAATTTTCTTCCCTCCTGGAAGTTAATCTGAGGTTACTGGATTTTTTTTCATCAAAAACTTGACATTAGGCATTTCTCATTTCTACCTCCCAATTTCCATTTAGTGGCTGACACTGTTTTATTGTTTCCTTGTTTGCATCTCTGTATCCAGTTCCTGTCACTTGTCCTATATATAGATTTTAAGCACTGCGAGGCAAAGTTGTCTTTCTGGTTGTGCAGTACTCAGCATAATGACACCTCAACCTACTTCTGTGACCCTTAGATGCCAAAGTAATGTGAATATTAATCAGAATATGAAGTAGAATTCCTCCATTTCTCAGTGTCCACTTAGTTCTAGCAAACCTGCCATAAACTGCTCAGTATTTGCAAAGTGACAAACAAGGAATCTCCAAAGTAAGGTAAAGGAGAGAATGTGATTCTGAGAGCAATAGACTTAACTGATTTTCATGGTTTTTTGTCATAGCTTCCATGTGTGTCTGCTTTCCCTCACTAGAAGGTTCAGAGTTAGTTTGCATGAGTTGTTAAAATGCAAAGGGACAAAGCTTTTCAGTGAGCTGGACAAGGAGAAATTCAGGAAAAGGCAAACACACATATACAAAAAAATACCAATACCCTAACCAATATTATCAGAAACTGAAACAACTAATGTCACGGCAACTTGTGCATTATGTCTCTGACAGGATTTTGGGGTGAGCCAGAGCCTCAGTTGTAGAGTGGCACCTCAAGCCACTTGATTCTGTCTTGCTCTTTATTGTGCCATTCACCCAGCTGGGCCTCCAGCTCACAGCTGCAATCTTCAAATGCCATCTAGGATTCACTCAAATGAGCAGATAAGCATCAAAAGTCCCACTGCAGAAAGTGTATAGGTCCTACCGTCTCTAGGAATAATCTGCTATCTAAACCTTATCCCTGAAGACAACTCACAGCTTGGAGCTTACTTTTATTCCAGTGTTTCCATGGTGCCTTTGAACTGATTCCCTTAATACAGTCATGGTTCTGTCCTCTTCAGGCTCTTCTTTCTTTAATATTTCAGTTTATCTGAGCTCCAGTAGCCCTCTGGGGCTTTACAGCAGTGAGCACTTCATGTATTTTAAACTATTGGTTTTATCATGTTTCTACAAATTAAAATTCTACAAATTACTGCCACGATTCTGTTTTCATTTAATGGCATTTCTGATAGAAGAACTTGGCCTTTAATCCTGTCTCCCTCAGCTATACACTGGAGTTCTCAACTACTTCCAGCGCAATTACTGTTATCTGTGCTATCACAAAGCCTCTTTAAAACACTTGTCCTGGGGTCTCTGGTGTTATATTAATGAGGAGCAACCAGTGTGAGTTAACAGAAACATCTGGGTTCCTGAAAGTCCTCTCACATTCTCATAACTTGAAGGGTATTGCATGGCTACCAAGTGCTCGGAGCACTCTAGTCCTGTCAGCCAGAGAGTGGCCCCTGTGTTCACTAGACAATTTGCTGATTTTCCCATATCTCACTTAATTCCATTCATTTGGCCCTAATGGTAGTTCACCAGAGCGTCCTGCTCTGTGAATATTGAAGAAAAAAAACTTTTTCAATTCCCTCATTCAATTCCCCCCTTCCCATCCTGATTTCTTCCTTGCTGTGCTGTTGGCTCAGTGATTCCCACCTTTGTGTGTTGCTCATGTGGCTCTCTATCTCCCCGTCTCTGTCTCCAGATGCTTTAGTTCCCTGCTCTGAAATATGTCAAGAAACTTACTCTTTCTTAGGTGTCCTTTTCATTGCCCTTGCATATTCAATTTTGTGTTTTATTTGTTCACCTCCTCACTACACAAGTGGATTTCCTCAAGGTAAAATAATATGTACATCTGCAGCATGACCACTGGAACAGCAAATGAGTCTGCCCTCCCATCTCTAAGGACTAAGGGACTTCCCACATACTGAACTGTGCTTTCCCATGGACAGCTGTATCAGGGAAGCTAACCAGCATATTCAGCCTGGCTTGTCTTTTGATAGCTTATACCAATGTCATGAGATTGTAGCTCTCTAGAACAGAGAGTTAGTTTTATTCTGTGCTGCTGGAGTGCTCTGGGTTTACCTCACTGTTGTCTAAAACACTATGTTATTGTAGTATATAAAGGCTTCACTGAGCAAAGTGTCAGAGGCATTTCAGTATTTAATGGCATGATTTCACCTGGTACTTCCTTTATGTTCTGTAAAATGCTTATTTGTTGACTGAAAAGCATTTCTGACAATGTTAGCATAAGAAAAGATGAATAATATAGTCAGTGTTAGAGAAATTAGAAATCACCTGTGTTTGGAATCTCTCAAAACACATTAATCTGGCAGCCTAATATACCTCTCTCCATCTGATTGGTTGTAGAAAAAGGCATGAGAGGTGAGGTATACAGATACTTCTGATATGTTGAACAAGCCAACTTGGGGGCTGCTTAGCACCAACATGTGCACACCAATTATGTATGGAGGTTTGGTACTGGATTTACACTACCAAATTTAGTTTATATGAACATGAAATTCTGTGGGATGAGCTTTAATACAGCTGGTGTCACATAGGAAAAAGAAAAAGTTGTAAATGGTTTAAATTCAAGGCTTTTATAAAAATCCTCTACGTCTGCCATATTCCTGCATGTCTCCTTAGGGATTCCTAACAGCCATGAGGCAAGAGACAACTCGCATGAATTTAGCCAAAGGATGGGAACTGGACAGTGTTGTTTTATACAGTGAAGTGACCAAGATGATGAAAGAAGATGTTGTTGGCCCTCCTCCTGCTGACATTGGTGGGGTTTACATACACGGCCTGTTCCTCGAAGGGGCTGGCTGGGACCGCAGGAACAGCAAGCTGATCGAGTCAGCACCAAAGGTGAGGATCGAGTGAGTGTAGCAGGCTGTGGCATATTGCATGTGCTCTTGGAAAACCAGGAAGAATGCTGAGTGCCTGCAGCAGTGGTTTCACAACAGGTTTTAAGAGGGTAGCCAACACTAGCGGTGCTGGGAAGAGGACAGACTCTACCTGCTAAAAGTGAACAAAAAGACTTCTGGCAGAAAATGAATTTAGGATACATAGCACTACAGCAGACCAGATGCTGGGCTTCTTGGCTTCAGGGGCCCTAGCAGCACAGTTATGTTTGAATAAAATAGTGCCACCCAGTCTTCTTTTGACTGACCAAGGGGGACCTTATCAAAGCTTCCAAAGCCCTGGGCTAGGTTTGATATGGAGGTCATTGTTTGGTTGACTAGAAATCCCTAGTGTTTGTATTTTAATATGAGGCAGAGTATTAGTTTTGGGCTTGTGGTCACTTATCCATGCGTAGAGTTACATTTTACTGATGTGACTAAGCAGATTTAAAATCTGGCTATGGAGTAATGATTAGATACTGTAGTCACAGTCCAGGGAAAGTTGTCATTGTTTGCACTGGTACATTTTTCCAAGCCAGTTCTAACTGTCCTGGAATTGGAATTGAGGAAATTCCTGTCCATAGGTAAAATACTTCGGTGTCTGACTGAGAGAAAATTTTCCAAACCAAACCTTGCCAGCTGTAACTTCTGTTGCCTGGTTTGTCAAAAGACTCCTTCACACATGGAGTTTACTCAAGTGCTCTGGAGTGTTCAGCAGGGCTCCATGTTGCTCTTGGATGTTGGTCCATTTTATCCCCTGACAATGAATACTTTGTCTTGGTGGAAGACCTGAGGTGATCTAGTTTGGATAAACACCCAAGAAGTGCCTTGGATGTTAGAAGCTCCACTGTCAGCAGTGCATAGGTAACAGGGAGGGTTGCAGCTTGGTTTTTGTAGCTCTAGACCTGACATGCAGGAAAAAGGTGGGGAAAGAATGCGAAACACCAATGAAAGGGGCAAAGGAAGGAAAAAAGACAATGGTTGCTGTTCCTCCTAGAACCACCCTGACATTTTTCCATCTATCTCTGCAGCATGCAGGTTTCCATGTTCCTACTTTTCTGCTTTCCTTGCAACAGGCTTCCTGATGGCTGTTGTCCCTGTGCTGCCATGGGCTTAAACTTAGTGTCAACATGGTAGTGAGTGTAGGACTTGTACTGTCACGTGTACCTCTGCTGAGGTGCTTTTGCTGAAGGCCATCACTGAATCTAGTTCTAGTGTTTAGAATTCAGATGCCCTGTCCTGCTTCTGTAATGCTGAACCCTGTGCATCTTTTAACTTTCTCAGGTGCTGTTCACGAGCCTTCCCGTAGTCCACGTGTACGCTGTTAGCACGGCAGCACCGAGCGACGCACGGAAGCACCATGGAAATGTGTACTGCTGTCCTGTCTACAGAAAGCCTCGGAGAACAGACGTGACATACATCTTCTCTTTGCATCTGAAAACAGTGCAGAACCCTGATCACTGGACTTTGAGGGGCGTTGCACTGCTCTGCAGTTTGAAGTAAGGACGGACAGCTATGGACCAAAGAACCGTCAAGCAGGATTAAGCTGCAGCCAGTAGCTGCATTGTGGTGGCTACCTTCTCACAGCAGGGTGGGAATTGGCAGGTGATACATAGAGATTAGGTTAGTTGCACATAAATCAGCTTACTCTGTTCGCAGCAAAAATACTACATGTATTTACCCTGGGAATATCAGAGGGAAAACAGTTGCAGGTGTATTTGCCAACTCTTATAAAGCAAGTGAGAATATAATCAAATAACTTGCTCATAATGGAAGCACTGCATAAAAAAGTGATTATGATAGTGACAAATGCTCTGACATCTTATGTTGGTCTTTTGTAGATGTTATCTTTCTTTTTAAAACAATAATGTTTCATAATATAATATAATTATTTTAAATTCAACTTTGTAGTTAAAATCTCATCACCCATAGCATTATTAAAGCTGTAATGACAAGATAATTAAATGCATGCTAAAGTTTTATGTTTATCTGCATATATTTCAATATACAGTTCCTTTGATTTTGCATTTCTAAACTTGCTGGGTGGTTTTACTAATGGCTGCAACCATTTTGTTGAACAGTCACTTTTTAATGCAAACAATCATAGAAAGAAGTGTTTACCTTTGCACAAGTGCCTTTTGCACCTATTAACTCGTTTCAAAACCTATATCCACTTGTAAGGAAGGTGTGCACACTTCCCATTTACTAGCCGGAAGAAAAATTTTAAAGTTTTCTCAGGATAAACACATCTGAATACTATTTTTGCTCTATTAATACTCATTCCATTTGCATTAGTGCCTGAATCCTGCAAACTCAGACCTCTTAACTGCTTGTTGTTCTGTATTTTGCATCGGTTTAGTTTAAAAAAAGAAGACAACACAGTCCATACTTCACCTGGAATGGCTGAAGTACTTTTGTGTTAACCACCACTGCGGTCTACCCTGCAACTGAAGGATGAGTGATACTACCTTTAATAGACAGATAGCTATTGACAGAAAATATGTTTGGCTTCTTTCACTAGCACAAATTCAAAGCAAAAGAAATTGTTGTTGGATGTTATGAAAGAAGGACTTGCAGTCAGGACTTTGCTGATATTTTTTTTTCTCCTTGTAAACACTTTTAATTTTTGTAGAGCAAGTGTCTGAGAAAGTAGTTCATCGCTTGGCATAGCCAGTTTTACTCTGTAGTTAGCAACTGCAAGGTTTATTCCACGAGGAAGTTTGATATTCACACTCACACCCACAACGAAGTACAGAGTGCCAGTTTTCTTCTTGGAAAACAGAGCAGACAGGGACAGGGTCCCTTTTTTCCATTTAGCTAAGGGCAACAGTGCCGGCAAGATTATCTTTTCAAGTGAAACCAAGTGTTCCAAAAAAATACACCAGACCTCCCTCCAGTGCAGCTGTACATCAACCAATTTCATTGAGAATTTTTTTTTCTGAGAAGGCTGAAGGATTTGGCTTCATAATCATTGATCTTGGAAATTATGAAAAAGCTGTGGGAGACTTCAAGCAGCAAAGGTCTGTGCTGTTCCACAGAATCTGAGGCTGCAAACCATAGTGATTTCCCCATCCCCTACCTGTATTTAACTTTATTGGAGTAATTTAACCTTCATCTCTTGGTACATGTAAGTCAGGTCAGAAACAGTGATAGTAATTTAAAGTGAAAAATTTAATACTTAAAATATTTTGCACACCTGAGGAACTCACTACTTGCTATGAAACAAACAAACATCCTCTGACCAATGCTAGAAGTAAACATTAAAAAATAGATGTTTGATAGAGCTTCTATCTGGTGCTACATTATATGCTCCACGGAAACTGGAAACATGGAAACCTCTTTTCTTTGTAATGCAAAATGAGAAAATTAAATGCTATATGAAGAAAATCTATAGGCAATGATGTTCTATCACATAGTGTTCTGCTGTATAAAAATGCAAAGAAATAGCTTATTTGAACATCAAAATTTTCATTTCAATAACTAAACCCTGTTTATCAGTTTAGAAAAATGCCAACCCTTGCAGAACAGAATGCAGGCCATATGACTGAAGAATCAGAAAAATCATACAGTATTTCACTGAAGATATGTAGAGTTTTATACAGAACTGAAGAACATAAAGTGACTTTGCTCCAAAAAGGCTTCTTATCACTAGTAAAGAACACAAAACAAAACCGTCAGTATATCCTACAAGAAAAATGCTCCTTCCTTTTTGCATGTGATTATAGTAGAGCAGAGATGAACAATTTACTATTTACAGAAATGTGTTCCCTTCCCCATCTCCTTCTCTTTCTCTATGCTGCCCTTCCACTCAGTGGAGTTGCTGCTCCCAATCTGACAACATTAATTTGATTTGAAATGTCACTGATACAGTAAAACATTGACCTTCCCCAACCAGTGCTCCCTAGTTACTATTACTAAAGCTGTTTCACTTCAAGTGGGATGTACACCAATCTAAATGAAAGAACTGGCAGGCAGAATACTTGAAATCAAACTAATTATATTTGAATGATAGATTAACAATTAGCTGGAAGTCTTCAAACAATGTATATAGATAACCAAGTTATGCTCTTCTTTTAAAATGAACCCGAGATATTAAATACAATCATACAGCTTTTGGCAATATTGTACAAGTTTCACACAGATAGTAATGACTAACATTGCTTTAGATAAGTGCTTTGAAGGCAACTCCATTTAAGAATGAAGAGAGCAATACAGTCCTGCACCCCATGTCAGCGTAGCAGTCATATTTACAAACATATCTGATGTCAGGGCACTGGCTCCTGAGAGTTGCAAATAAACAGCATTCCATAGTCCAAAGGGTGTCTGTCTCATAATCCCTGAGGCTGTGACTGGTCAATAATGATGATGATAGGAAAAAAAGAATTGGGTTATGGATTGGCCCTGTACATCTGTGACTTTGTAGAATAGATTTTAATTGCAGTGAAGCTCGGAAAAAAACACAGAGAGTGGGAAAAAAAACAATTCCCTTGTCTGGTCAGTTATATTCATAAACCCTATGATCCTCTGTAAAGAATAGTAGTTTTCTAAAAAATCTCAAGGAAACTGTAGTTATAATATTCTAACTTTTCTCTCAATTTATCCAGAACCTATGCACTCATCTTATTCCACTTTTACTGCTTCATATCATTGCCTTTCTCACAATCTCCTCTTTCCAAAACATGAATACTATACCCCCTTCCTTTTTCCTCCTGCTATTCCATATTTAATGTGTCTTCTTGTTTATTCTTCATTAATGCACAAAACATATTGCTTACTTACAACAAACCTTCCTATTCCAGAAGTCTGGAAATAACCTGTAGTCATTTCAGGAGTTTCTCTTTTCTACTAAGAAAAACCACAATTTACTCAAAACCTATGGTTCCTACCACATTTTTTCATACCATGGGTAAAGCAGGAATTTGCTTTTTCTGCGAGGATCCTTAAGTGATAATATTTGTACAGCTAAATGACATTTTTCATAGTTCTTCCTTTTGGTAATATGAAGTAATAGCTTTGTTATTGTTTTCTAATTAGATGAGTTGGTGTAACATAATGGAAATAAATTTTGTACTGTTGTGCATGAAACGATGAGAGTGATTAGGCTGTAAAGTGACTGCTAAATCAATCTTGGAAACGCAGCAGATTCCCATCTCCCTTTGACACTGTGAGTTCCATTTGGGTTAACGATGGCTATCGGCACACGCCGAGACAGAGGGGGAGCCCCTTCATTCAGTTTGCATGGCTTGACTTTTGTCAGGAAGACAACACTACAGACATCTATGTGGATGGCAGAACAACACCAACACGGTTTGTGATATAACACAAATTCACACATTTTTCTAAAGCTGAGTGAGTACATACTGTGTTCTCTCTTGCTCAGTGAGGACAGTATGGGGTGTGTGCTCATTGACTCCTTATACTGATTGCTTTAAGTCTAGCAAAGGGACGTCATCATCACCTCCTCCTCCTCCTTCTTTTCTTTCCTGCTTAAGGACAACTTCTGGGATAGTCACCCCTATTTCAGTTGACTGAGAAGCACCTTTTGCTGCACTATTCTTGTCTTTCTTTACCTTAGTGATCACTTCTGTGTAAGAGATTTCTTCAGTGAAGGGCTCTGCTGCTGGGAGCTCAGAGGCGATGTGTACACTGGCTTCCTGGATTCCCTCCTGACCTTCTGCTCCTGTTCGTTCTTTACTTTTTTTATGGATCTTGAATGTCTCCTTTGTTGGAGCAGCTTGTGAAATGGTTTTCTTGATCCTTATCCCAGATTGTCTCAGTCTCTCTCCTGACTGCCTGATCCTCTCTCTCCTCTCAGGGGTTACTATCCTAGTTTGAAGCCTGTTTACCTTCTTGCCAAAATTTTGCCTTGTCTTTTGGATATTTTCCCTTGAAAATGCCTTTTTGATGTCATCAATGCGCCTCATGCCTGATTTCTTGAACTTGGTTGCTTTGCTTTCTTCGATATAATATTCTTCATCAGAAGACAGATCATCAGGTGGGAAGAAATCATCCTCTATAGTTTCACCTGCTGTCATCTCTTTGATAACAGACAGAGATGAAGGACACTCGGTTTCCTCCTGTGAATTAAAGCAGAGAGTCATGTTCCAGCAAGTGTGTTTCAAAAAGATGGTAGTTCAAAGTTTTTGGGGTTTTTTTTGGTTGGCTTGCAGTTAATTAGTACTAACTGAAATATAATACTGTAACAAAGTAAGATAGGCTTGTACCATCATACCTAATCTATTCAGAACACAAATGGCAAAAGAAATCTGTGCCAAGTTCTCTAAAGAGATTATATTCCTGATTAAAGATTTCTTTTCACTGAGGTTCTACCTGAAATTAATTAATGTAATGGTCCTATGAGTCCTGGCCTCTATTGGTTTTCAGACCAAACTTGTCTAGGTTTCGGTTGGTTTTTTTGTTTTTTTTTTTTTTTTTGGAGCTTATCTGTGTCTCTGGATTGGACCTAGATCCATTATTCCTCACCAATAAAAGCAGACACTGTAGACAAAAAGGCTCTTGGGGTGTGTCAGCTGTACACTGTCCAAGCAAATGCCTCAATGATATGAGTAGCTTCAGTCTACTACTATTACAAAGACAATTGTGCATTTTTGACTGTTTGAAACTTAGCAAACACTGCTGTTGCTGCCCAGAAGAGGATGAACCTCAACATATTAACTTACATGTGCTAGCTGCACAAGGGGACAAATCAGTAAAGCAGGGAGATGTTATTTGGTAAACCCAGTAACACACAATTCATTCAGCACCTACACCATCACTGAGGTGAACGTGATTTGTTCCATCTGGAAATGTATGATATTCCTGATATTCCTGAGCAAGCACCTCTATCTCCTGTGGTGAATTTGGTGGCCTGTTTGAGCATGCATAATTATATATTTATATGACACCTCTAATGTGTATCAGCAGCATATTTGGAAATTATGACTATCCTAGATATCTTAGCCCTAGGAATTCATGCAGCCTCTCAAAAAAAAAAAAAAAAAAAAAAAAATTGCTAGAGGCTCAAAGCTCAAATACATGAAAGACTTCCAAAAACTGTCCACAGTAAACAAAAAAAATTATCAAGAATGAGCTAGTGGTTAAGGACATCTGAGAAAAAAACAAGGGAAAAAAGTTTATGGCAATGAAGAATTTATCTGAACAAGGATAATCTCCTAAGAAAGCTGTTTCCCTAATCTGCATGGACAGTACAAATTTGTGTCTCAGTGTCAGTGAGTTACTTCTATCTAGAAGTGCAGTGCATGCAGAGCAATAAAACTAACTTGTAGGAGGGGTATGAGATAGAGAATGCCACCCCCTTCTTCCCTACCAGCTTTTTACATGCACATGCCTGTGCTCTTCTCCCAGGAAGAGCAGCCCTTTGGGGTGCAAACAGCTGTCTGTACAACAGCTGTATGACACTTTTCTAAGCTGTTTCTTATTAGTACTAACTACTTCAGCTGATTTCTGGGGCATGGCAGTGTCAGGACCCTACCCTTAGTATTATCATCCTAATAGAGACAATAGGAGAGATACTGAAGGTGTGAACCCATGAATAGCAAGTAAGGCTAAGTGAATATTTTGCTGTGAACTTCTTTCTGGCCAAAAAGATGTCTGTCATTTTTCACAGTGACTCATTAGTAGTGAGTCATGTTATTTTACATAAAATAACATACATTGTGCTATTTGACAGATAAAGCCCACTTAAGAGTCTCTCATCATGCCTTGGCTTCAATAAAAAGCCTCAACTAAAATAGTTGTTAATACTTAGAAAAAATAGGGACAAATTATGTTACATTGATTACAGCAGAATGTTGTTCAACTCATCTGTCAAAATCAGCAGGAACAAAACTACAATGCTTTGCTAACAATCTTCATTAATGTGCAAATTAACATTAATTATATAAAGACTTCTACACATAAACATAATCTCTTTTTTCCTGAAAATTAACTAAAAACACAGCTGGATAGTAATTCCTTAAAATGTTTTTAAATTATACCCCACTCCTTCAGCTGAAATGGTAACAAAACTATTTCCAGAATGAATATTCTGAAATTTCAGTACAAACAGAGATGAATACAATATGGGGAGAGGAACACTTCATATGAAGATTACTTTTTAAAAAGAAGGAAGGCAGAGACACTATTTTCTCTGCAATATTTGTCTTCTTTTGGAAGAAGAATTTGTCTGTACTTTTTGTCAATTGCCAGATTTTTATTGTGTTTACTTTTAGTCTGTTAGCTACAGAAGGGAGCACTTTATCTTTCCTACTCCCGTTAGAATCAAAAGTTATAAACAAGAACATGCGAGATGAAGATCTTGTAGATGAGACACAGAATCTAGAGCTGCATGCAGATATTGAGAAACATTTTCATTCTCCTACAGACTCTCAGCATGAACTTTGCCAAATCTTTGATTTTGATTTTCTTCTTTTCCTTGGTCTCTGCACACATCTTGCAGAACCAAATGTAGCAAGGCAAAACATTAGTGTGAGATTCTATCTCCTTTCAAGATTTCTGGATGTTACCGAAGTGGAAAGTATTAGTGAGCCTGTCTAGCATGTTAGGAAGGTTTTGGAATACAAATTCAGTGATTTAGGCTCAGTAGGTGAGCTTTTTCCTCTACTTCATTTCTCTCTCTCCTACTCCTAACTCATTTCTTCTTATCACTAGATATCTGTGGGGCAGAGAGAAGAGAGGAGCTCATCCTTCCTAAGGCAGGAACAAGAAGCTTTAGTACCAAGTGAGAAACAGACAGAGTCAAAGCATATAGCTACCAGCTCCTTTATAAGCTCACTAAAACCAAAAGACCAAACACCTACTGATTTCAGCAGCACAGAACAAAGTCCTAAATTGGGTGAGAGCGTTCTCCTTGTCTATAAATCAGATGGGACTGGGAATAGCAGGACTGGGCAGTCCAATCTTTGGGGAGGGTGAGAAGGGAGTTGAGCCATTGATACTGCTGCTTTCAAGCTTTTTGTTAAAAATCTGCTTAAGGATTTTGCTAGGGAAAACTTGCACCCATCACCACCACTCATGGGAATTAAGGGAGGGTCTAGAGTGAGGGAAGAAGATTATTTCATAGTAAAATATACCAAGCAATCAATTATTTTTAACATGATTTCTTGAGGAAATTGGCATGCAGTCATAGGAGCTGCCTGTAATTTAATACACAGGACATGTTCTCTGCTTGCCTCATCTACTGGCAAACACCAAAAACATGCACAGGCCAGAAAACAAATTAGTGGAAACTGAGCATTCCCCTTCCTTTTCATCACTGCTCCTAGAAGGACCACCTGCATAGGGTGCTCACACTGGTCCTGGTGTGTTTGCTGGCCATAATTACTCATTGGACATAATCTCCTGAAAAGTTATCCACCACTCAACACACTGGAAACAGACTTAGACCTTTCAAAGAGAGCAATATTTTTTCCTTCTCTTCCAAGTAAAAAGTTGGTAAATTTGTCATGTAAGTGTTTGATTTGGAAGTTGTCTTTGATTTGTAGAAGTGTAACACACATACTGATATTATGCATCTCCCACCTTCTCACACTTACATGGCCCCTCCATTAACACAGAAACATTCAAATTTTCTGCCAATTTGAGAATGGAGCTGGGTTCTAACACAAAGAAATAAGTGCTCTTCTGCAAAGCTGGCTGTGTTTGAGTCATTCTGTCTGTCCCCTCCTAAGCTGACATCTGCTCCGAGCAATCACGTCATAGCTCAGGTACTTTGCTTGTAGAGCTGAACGTTGTCAGGGGACAAGGGGGCTGAGAAGAGGGGTTGTGTCTTAGGAATGGGTGTAGGAGGAGGGAGGGGAGAAAGAAGTCAGATTAGATGGTGTGTTGAAACTGGAAATGTTTTGGAGAAATGCTTGCGTCTGGAAGGACATGAAGCCCAAAAGGAGAAAGACTTCAGGTTTTGTCGTAGCAAAGGAGGGACTGAAAGCACTGGTTGAATGGTAAGGGAAAATCCTGGAGACCTTTGCAGTTGTAGTTGCAGGTAGTTACATCCACTGTTTAAGGAAAAACTTTAACAGACAAAACTTAGAGGTATAACATCATAGCAGAACAACTGCACAATTCAGGAGTGGCTGGTAAAGCCCCTGGCATGGCAAGTTTGCTAAGAAAGCATCTGAAAGCTGAATTTTTTTTTCCTATTTTTTGAGTGTTTAACTTCTCAAATATGCCTAGCCAAAGAATTTTGAGTTCTTAAGGGCCTGGCTGAATATAAAGTAAACATATAAGTAACCCTTAGCTTTGATGAAGAAGGCCAGCATGGCATTGAAACCTAAGAAAGTCTGACTCCATCACTGACATTTTCACCTCCTGCTCTCATTTCAATTTCATTCACAATAAGAAAATTTTCAGGGAGACATAGCCTGTGTCTTTCAAACCCTCTTCTTGCTCTTCAAGCTTTCCATCAGCTGCCAAAATTCTGGCTGCTCAGCACTCATGGGAGGGAGCAGTGGCCACTTTGCAGGCACTGCAGGCATCTTCCAACCACAAGGAAGGGATCAAAGCAGTCACATTTTTTCCCATAGGCTATAGTAAAGCATTTATGAGGGAAAGCTAATGCTCCTGCTCCTCAACCACGCAAAGGGAAACGTGCTGATTTTTCCACCATGCTGAAACCTTAAAACCAGTAGGTAAATAATCTTAAATGTGGCAATGCCTCTAATCAACCCTATGAGACTCTCAAGGTGGCGATGCTCAGATAATTGAAGCACACAGGGGAAAAGAGGCTGTTTCAGAATGAGCCTGCTTGATAACCCTGCCTGCAGTCAGGCTCACCTCTTCTCTGGGAAGAGAAAGGGACAAATGGCAGAGCAAATTGTTCAGCAATGTCTCAGGTATTTTGCAGCCGTGGTGTCCTGGCAAAGATCAGGTTGGCTCTAAAAGCAGCCTTCACTTACTGCTGCACTAGGGAGCCAAAGGGGGCTGCTGGAAGAATGTCATGCCTTCAGCACGGACTGCCAGGCTGGGAAAAGAAAAAAGGGTTGTTGAAAAGATTCCCTCACAAACTTTACCAGCTAAATTTCCACTCTTTGGGAGCACAGATGGGATCAATAATTAATAGCAGCAGGACTTTTATTTTCCTTAAGAAGATGTGTGTTTTTCATTTAGAGTTCACTTGATTTGCTAAGCAAAGCAGTGACATAATGTCACTGTAAAACAATACTTAGGCTTTACTTAAGTACATGAATGTTTTAAATGATAATTTCAGTAACAATTTTATGTCATTTGAAAAGAAAAAAGTAATGGAATATGAGGGCATTTTAATTAATGTAGCTAATTCAAGAGCTTTACATTCCTTGTCCTTTCGTGGTTTTTTTGTATATGCATTCAAAGCTTTGTATTTCAATACTCGGACTGGGCTTCCAAAATTGGCAGAGAGGAAAAAAGGTAATGCACTGTATTACATGTAAATATTTGCAAGAAATGCTATAAACTGTTTTGTGTTCGCTTCCTAAATAGCTTCAAAATGTAACTCTAAACAGCTTTAATAAAGGCAACAATTATCAGCTCTCAACTATTACCTAATTTCAATCAACACTTTAGCAGAACAAAGCTTTTTAAAATTAAAAAAACCTCAGAAAATCAGAATGACTAAATAAATATTTCATTTTTATATATCTAAAATAACATATGTGTGTATGTATATATTTATGTATTGTATATATAAAATCAACTCAAAATGGTCTTAAAGAAACTGCTCACAGCGTAACTAGGGAGGAGAGACTGATGAAACTCCATAACTTGGAGTCATTGTGTTGCACAGGGAAAAGGTCACAGCAAATGATCTTTCAGCCTTGGGGTGCATGACAAGGAAAGTGCAGGTGATGATTAACACAAGCACAGATGGGACTGTCTGTGATCACCTGACAGTTCTGAAGCAGAGCACGAAGCAGCAAAATGGTCAAAGGCTACCCAGTGCCTGCTGCTGTGTCTATGACAACTGGTGATGCAAATGATGGGCAGCTTATGGGCAGGAAATGGCACTGCCACAATGTTTTAAACAAATCTTAGAAATTTGCATGTTGGATGAATCATTTGTTATTCACACTGGTAGCCAAGGTAAATCATTAAAACACCTCCTTGAAATTGTGCTCTAAATCAACATGAAACCATTGATGAATAACCAATTACAAATCATTCCGTACTTTTACTCATATTCTAACAGTCAAGAGTGAAGCTTTATAAAACTCAAGTGATCCCCTCATTTCTTCTGCAAATATGTCATTTCAGAATCTCTGACAGCAGGCCAAAAAACTGCTCAGATGAAAGAGAAACAGGATTATTTTAAAAGGCCACCTAAGAAATTTTATCAGGTAAACACTTGAGCATATAAGACTTTATGGCTAAGTGCTGTTGCTGCATTTAGAATTATTTTTACACAATGGAAAACCAGTCTGGAACAGTTAACTCCCCTCATTTCTCTTTTGTGAAGCCTAATACACATCCCTTTTATTTAAATTCTGACAGAAATTCATTAATTCAACCACCAGCATACAATGACTACAAAGGAACTCAGCTCATTTTCCCATTATCATTGTCTGTGGCTTGCAGCAGTCAATGAGCAGCCAGTTCCCAGATACACCACATCAGTGGAGAAGCCCTTGGCTCCAGGCTACCACATGGTGCATGAAAAGGACGACTGCAGCTTCAGGGGAAAACAAAAACTTCGTACTTTCTCTGTTCTGCTACTGCATTATGGAACTAGACCAGGGAATAGCTGTGCAGATCAGTTTGCAGGCTTGCAATCAAATTGGTGAAATCCCTAATTACTAAGTTTTCTGGAAGCCCCTTGCAAGTGAAGGGGAAAAAGCATCACAAGGTGTGATGGGACAGAAAAGAAATATTTGACAATGTTTTGATTCATTAATTCATCACACAGTGACTGTTCCTACAGGCCAGCTAGACCAAGGAAGAGTTCTCAAGTACAAGTGAGAACTCCATATGAACTCATTTCTGGACAACATTTTAACTATATGGAGAGAGCAGATACTTATTAAGTAGGAACTGTATCCAGAAGTAGATGTCTACAACAGGTTGGGAGAATCAGGTTCCGCACACTTCCCTCTACTTACTTGAAAAGGAATATACAGGCCAAATGTACAAACATCTGTGGTGCTGATGTCTAGTTAATGCCTGGCAAGACGGGTCCTGTCCCAGATCCTAACTTCCAGTTTGTGACTTCACATATTCCTCATCTCCCTTCCTGTGCTGTTTTGATTAACCTTTTTTCCTGCACTAAAGGGACTAATTGCAAGGTTTGGCTATCTTCAGTAGTGTTGAGAACATGAATCCCAGCTGCATGTCCCTAAACAAGTCCATTCCCAAATCTGTGCCTCAGAAATGAAGGGTTTTGCTGAGCAGCTGGATTTGATGATCTCAAGAGGAATTTTCCAGCCTCAGTGATTCTGTGATTCCATTCTCAGATACGCATGTGCCCACAGCAGCCAGCCACAGCTCCTGGTGACAATTCCGAGCAGCCTCTAGGACCATGGAGAAGAGACACGACACAGGAGGCTCATGCTGTAACTGCACTCCTCTGCTGACTTGTAGGGCAGCCCCAAGGGAAGCCCTGAACAGCTGCATCCAGCGCAAATGTACACTAAGATCAGCTGTTTCCACCACTCAGTGCTAATAGGTGGAGAAAAATCAGTGGCAGCTCTGTGAAGAGGACAGCCTGTCCCCTTGGGAGGATCAACCCAAAGGGGCAGGTCTGGGGGCACCAGATCCAGTGGTGTTGAGTCCAGCTTGTATGGACAAAGTCCTGTGATATACGCAAACCATTTCATTTTAGGAACACAAAAGTAGACCAGTATCTGGTTTTTTAATATTTTTTAAACTTTTTATGTCTCCTCATTCCTTGAAAACATGTCACTAGAAACACAGTTTTTCTTTAGCTGGTTGATAGCTTCTCCATTAGTGGCTGCTGCACAGCACGGGACCAGCCCTGCACTTTGAACTGGAGCACTGGACTCAACAATGCAAACAAAGGGCTCTCATGACACTCTCTGACACAATAATTGGGTTTATTTTATTCTCTGTTTTCTCAGCAAAGGCAATTAAATATCCCAGCTGTAAAAATATTTATAAGGTTTCTGCCACAAGACTCCAACAAAGGCCCTGTGTCGCTGGGCTGCTGAGGCCAGTGTTCTGCTGTCAGAGGTAGTCAGTCAATTCACACTATTTTTTTTCCCATTAATTTTCAGGCTGCACTTTAATACCAATTTGGGTTTGCTCTCTTCCCATAAGTTTTAGAAAGGCAGTTTTGTCCAGACCCTGTTGTCTTCAGGACTGAAGACATCCATTTATGGTTTCAGATCAGAACTAAAAGTACAGGAATTGGCACCATGTTCACTAAAATTAACATTATTCCAGCTGTAAAAGTAATTTGGTTTCTTGTCTATATTTCTTTCTATGAACTGACAGCTTCTAATGTTGAACACATTTTTTCAGTATCACACCTTCTTGTATCAAGATTTTCAAGGAAGATATTACACAGTTGACAAAGACAGAAACACACCTCCAAAAACCCATGGCTAGCTTCACTTCACATTTCAACACAATGCACTGCCACCTGTTGTTTTTTCCAGATTATCTGTTATGAGGTAAGACACCAGGTACACAAATATGAGAAAGGACAAGACCTCCTATGTTTCTGCAAAACAGAAAAATGATCAAATATGAGTCACCTAGCACAGTCTGCTCTGGGCGAACTATTTAACTCCATTCTACTAAGGATTTTGTTCTGCAGGGACATTTTTGAGACTGCCATTCTTATGCCCAAATGGTACCAAATTAATGGCAATCTCCTGAGCTCCTGACACCCTGATTTCTACCGCCACTTCAGATGAAGTTGCTTCCACCTCACGTATCCAGATTATTATCCCCATCTTGATCTCACCATTCTTACTGTCCTAGTCATTATAACCACAGAATGTCAGTGGGCAAGACACGACACATACATTTTAGCTTATTATTTATGCATAATATCAGAGGCATGCACAAGGCTGCTTCTGTGAGCCTCTCTCGGTGTGTGCAGTGGAGCAAACACAGGGCAAACAAATCAATTGTAACCCTACTGTGTAGGTCAGTCAAGCCATAATCTTGGTTTATGACACGTTCACTAATTTTAAATGTCAGACAGCAGTGAGTAAAACAAATGCATCTGCATTCCTAACTTCATAGGAAGCAGTTACTCATTTATGTTGCTTATGTGAAGTAATAATAGACACAAAGCCCAGTAAAAGTAACATGGACTTTCTGGTGCCTGTACACTTCCATTTAAATAGGGACTTGCAGGACATGCAGAAAAGCAAATGAAACAAGTTCATTCAGGGTAAAAAAAAAAATAAATATATCTATATTCCTTTAATTTCTGAATAATTTAGTCAGAATGATTTAAACTGTTAAATGCTCTTTGACTTCAGAGAAATGATAGCTCTTACAGCTGGTGATTCAGACTAACCTGAACAGAAATGAGCAATGACCTGTACAACCTACAACATCCTTTTTATTCCCTACTATAGTCTCAGGGCACATAGCACTCCAGGGTCAAAGACTTCACTAGAAAGTCTGAAGTAACCTGGCATTTTTAATCATGCAGTCAGCCTAGGGAGGAGAGCTGCCTGCTACCACATCTTTTCCTCAACCACATGGCCTTCTAAAAATGAATGCTCTCTATTCCCTAATCATCCTGCTCAAGGATGATCACTTTGTCTTTTTTTAATGTGAGGATATTGCTAACTCCTTTCATCATTGCTGAGATCTCTTGGGACAATCTCCTTCAGCCAATGATCCTTTTCAACCTGCCTACTCCCTCCATCAATGATAAGATCAAAGCTACCCACTTGAAAGGAAATCTTTAGTATTTAATTGGTGTCTCCTTTTTCCTCATGTGCTGATGTTCTGGCAAAAGTTAAAGTTAAAACCCACACGTGCTTGCTGGTGTAAAGATTCCATGCCAGCAACACACAGGTCATTGGTCCCATCACAATGTTCCAAATAGTTCATCAGAAAAAAAACACCTCTCTACAGCAGAGCCATCAGTCAGAGCCACAGAGTAAACAACTTGGTTACAGCCATTTGTAACATATAGCACAGGGAGCACACTGGTTCCGCAGCTATTCACAGACTCCCACTCATCCCAGCCAAGCTCCTGTCATTCGGGTCTTGGCACTGCAGCAGAGTCCCTGCCCTGGTGCAAATCAGCAGTGTGAAAATCACTGCACTTGAGTGAAAGAGGCCTTCCAAAGTGCACCTGTGCCTTGAAGTCACAATGCACTCTTGTCTACCTAGACTGTTCCAGGTTTCAGGCAGTTATCCCTCTCCAGAAAAGTGTTACATGGTGGATCCTAGAGGGATCCACATATATGCCTCTCCTCTGTGCAACTGGGAAAAGGTTCTTCAATCTACCTTACAAAAGGGATGGAAATTAAGGAGAGAGTCACTCATATTCTCACTGACAGTTCTAAATCACTATAGGAAGAGGAAAGCACAAAGGCAGGAAAAAATGCTGTTTCCCTTCCTGAAAAGTGCCACCTAAGAATTAAACATACAGTGCAGATGATTCTTGTCCAGCAAAACCAGCGGAAAGATCATAAACTCCTACTGAAGGTGGTTCTTAGAGAAAGCACACATTGGGAGAGCCACCTTTTGTATGAAATATCTGAAAATATCAACAGCTGTTCTTTGCACCTGCATGTAAATCCATTTTGACCAACTTTTACTATATTTTTAATAAACAACAGCTCATGCCCTGCTAGCAGACAAATTTACATTGTGTAATGAATACTGTTTTAAGAAAAAATATTTTCAAAGCATTGATTCTGCTGCAGTCATTATGGTAAAGGCCCATCAATGAAATGGCATTATGTCATTAACCAGGGGAGTCACAGAGATGTATTACCTTTAGCTAGGAAATGATTTGCAAGCAAAAAGTGAAAGTGCCTGTTTTCTATTCCGTGATGATGATGCAGCTTGCAATAATGGTAATAATAGGACAGATTTGGCCTGTACTTTCTACTGAACAACCACAGTAAGTCATTGAGTCAGAAAATCTGGGAGGCACAATTTGGCTGTATATGGTACTAACATAACATTAAAGAGGTAATATTCCCTACCTTCAGCCTTTTCTCTTTTTTTCAGCTATTTTTTCCCAGTAGTGGAAAATGAACTATTTAAGAAAGCTAGGTTATGAAGAATTTGTCAGCTGTTCACTGTAGTGAATAAACTCAGTGAAACACACAGCTCCATTCATTGCAAATGATGTCATTTATGTACAAACAGATGTAAGATCAGAGTGTAAAACTGAGTGATGGGGGTGCATTGTATTAGTCATGAGGGGTGGAATTCAAGAATGCCTAATAGAAATACAACTCATTTGAGAGATGCTTTAGTGACTTGCTGGTAAAACAGGAGCAGCTATGCTTCTGGGAAAATATCAAACACTCCTACTTTCTACTGACCTGGGAAGCTGGGAAGTTCCAGCAAAGGCAGGATCAGACCAAATGTGTTTCCCAGCACTCATTGACAAGACCCCAGAACTGTCTGCACTGTTTGTACAGATGCAAGTGCGACCATGCTGTTTCATGAATCTTCTCTTCAAATACAATTATTTTAATATACAATGAACATCCTAGAATAAGGTCAGTGAAAGAAACTATATGATTTCCTCGTGACTGAAAGAACACTGCTATTTTAAACTATTTCCAAGGCAGACCATGCAAGGGAGTATTTGTTGTCATGAAGGGTTTGTGGGTCTGAGCCTTAGTTTGTACATACACTGCTATAGACTGAGACAATGAAATAAGTCCCAAATTGTCAGCAGTATGAGGGCCTGGGCAATGCTGCAAGTTAAACAAGCCATGTTTTGAAATTAGTGTTAGAAGAAAGTCTGCATTTCAGGAAGCCTGAAAACATTTTTTCTATTTGCACTTCTACCTAATACGGTGAAAAAAATAACAGAGATGAATGTCAGGCATGGTTTGTATGACAAGATTTACAGGGCCTGCCTCATATTACCCTTCGGAGAGGCAGCAAACAGTCCTTGCTGATCTGCAGTTAATCTTACAGGACTGGCTCAGAAACCTACCCACACTAATAATAGACCCTGTGTGCTGCTGCCAGTAGGTTCACGCTGAAAGGCATTGGGGAGCACAGATCAGTGTTAAAGAAAGCAGAAAATAACTCCTATGTTGGACAGACCGCACCTTTCGCTTCGTTAACCAACACCTCCCAGAAGTCACCAAGGAGGTGGGAAAGCCTCAGTACCACAAGAAATTAGTTTCATGGTTACCTGATAGATCACGACCCGGAATTTGTTTTTTCTCAGCATCTCCTGCTGTTTTGCTTCCACCTTCCGCACGCTGGTGCTCTGCCTCTCCACGCGCGCCCGCACCTCCTTCATGGTGGAGCTGACTTTGCTGGTTTTTTGCAGTAACTTGTTCACCGTGAAGCCTGTATTGCCATGAGCCTGGGCAAGCTTTAACATGTCAATCTGAATGGTCTTGATGGCATTTTCCATCTCCCTGTGCTTCTCCTCTATCCTTTTCTGGCTCGCCTGCACGCTGTCAACTATGTTGGCCACTTTGTCCAGGACTGTCACAATTGTGTAAGCCGCATCTTGCTCTTCCTCCTCCTCGATGACACTGGAGAGACGATTTTGGTGTGTTTTGTCAGCCTCCGAGGTGAATTCGCGGCGGTCCATTCTGCCTGCCTTCAGCCAGGTTGGAGGGAGGCGAAGTCTCGGTGATCCTGCCAGAACGATTCTGGCGCTGCTGCAGGGAGCCAGGGCGACAGCTGGCTCCGGCGATGCTCAAAGTAGGGCGTGAAACGCCGCTCCTGGAGCTTGGTCAAATACTTCTGACTACAAAATATCCACACATGATTGCTCAGATACTTTCAGCAACATGAAACCCCTAAAATTAGGAAGCAATATCTGGAAAGGAACATACGTTTAAAGGGTCATGCTTCTGTACTGATGAAGTTATTAGTGTTAATCCAGGAAAGTTAAGTAACTTGCTAATTAAGCAGGAAAGCAAACTTGCATATTTTTAAAGATCTACTTTTGTTTTCATGTTACTGGAGTGCTTTCCTCTGAGGGAATTCAAAAAGCGGTCAGGAAAATTAGCACGGCTGTTTCTTTTCCAGCAAAACAACTTCAGGTCTTCCGCTTGCTGCAATTACCCCATGGGGTAGCAAATAAACACACTAAACCAGAGGCAATATAGTGAAAACGTTGTATTGTGACATGCTTTTCCAGTTCAAAATGTCGAAAGCATTTTTTTTTTTTTATTGAACAAATTATTAAATCCTACATGCAAAATTCTGAAAGCCTACACTACATGTTAAAACAGCTGAACACATCCTATTCACACTTTATCTTGGGATCTTTCAAACGACAACTAACAGTCTATTAATATAACTATGACCAGCAGACTAATTTGGATGGACTTCTTTAGCTCTTGAAAATACTCTATACAAGAGCACTAGTAATTCATTCACTTTTATTTTTTTTTATTTTGATCACAAACACTATACAACTGTATTGTAGGTGTTAAAACATGTATTTTCTTTAAAAAAGTTGAAGAAGTATTAAAACAGTTTTAACAGTGATAAAGTAGGCTTTATTCCAATTATTTGTGTTCAATTATTCAACACCAATTTTTACAATACCTAAATCGACTAAGACCTACTTCTTTTGGACCTGTGCCATCTGTTCTAGCAGGTAACTTCCCAAATTATGAAATTTATAATTTTCGTCTTTAAAAATAAATTGCTGGAATTATTTCTGAAGATGGCAGTGCTTAGACCCAGCCCACACATTTTATAAATATGTTACAACTACACACAGCACACAGCTTCACAGTTCATGCGATAGGCAGTGTCTAAAAAATCAGTTACTAACTTCCAAAAACATTTAAATATCTACCGTATTTAAACACAGTGTTTTCTAGTTCCTCATAAGAAAAGTAAGCTGTAAACATTTTTACCTTTAGTTCATGCCTTGTTTGTTAGGTAATGTGGAATTATTTTGTTGGTTTGTTGGGTTTTTTTTTAAGTCTACAACCATTGTTGGAATAAATCTGTGTTCCCAAAAATATTACATTCCATGGATAAAGCACAAGTCTATTATATAACCATGTGACACAGATACAGAAAATGAACTACTGTATTCAAAAACATAAAAGTAAAGATACTAAAGCAGTCCATAGCTGTTAGAGCTGATGCTTTCAGAATACAGACCAACATTGTGACACTAAAAATGTTCAAAAATAAGGCCTCTGAAATAAATATTTCCATTCTTTAAAAAAAGATATAATAAAAATGTACATCACATGGTCAATGTAGGTATAAAAAGCACTAAGTTAAACCATTCTGGATGATGTATCTGAAGTAAAATGGCCTAGGTTTTGCTTCTGCCGACGTCCTCTATTATTTTTGGGGCATTTTCTGTTAAAAAAAGAGAGAGAAATAGGAAAGGAGGGCTGATTTTATAAATGTCACCTATAATTAAGCCTAACAATCATGCATTGACTTAATTTTCTGTATTTAACAATAGTAAGGAGTCTATGATTTCTGCTGACAAGGGAACTCCTGCTGTTCAGTACTGGGCTGTGACCAGAGAATGTCTGTAGGACCCCAGATCATGCAGAAGGGGAGCCCTGCTTGACCTTGAGACTGAAACCAGCAAGGTGCTATATCCTTCAGGCTTGATCCAGCAAACACGTTCCATAGGGAATGACTGCATTAGCTTTACTTTAAACATATTTCATATTTAAACCCAGTGGAAGGCGAGACTGGATCAATCAGCCTTTTGAAGTGCTGGACCTCCAGGTGCCTTGCTGCTCACTGCAGCCCATGAGACAGAGCCCACCCAGGTCTCTCTGTGGGGTGACTCTGTGGGGTCCCTTTCTTGGGGCCAGACACACAACTAAAAGAATTCACAAAAGCCAGCAATCCTGAACGGAATGGCACTCACTCAGCCCAGGCAATGAATGATGGAGCAGCCCTGCTGGGATGCAGCAAGACGTGAGAGACTGAGAGCTGGGGAATGGTCATATAGAGGCTGAAAGGGGAGCTGAACCATAGCCTTCCACACCACTGCTTTGGCCAGCAGGATGTTGAGTGAAAAAGGGAATGACATCAATTGCATGAGCCAAGTAACTCTTTTACATGTGCAGGTGGTGTTTTATATGTGTGCTGGTGTCTGTTAGGTTGAACTTCACAAGGGACACAGAGAAAAAGGACTGTATTGTTCATTCACGGGGTGTCCCTCTACATCACTGAGATTTGGAAGCCTTAAACTAATGCAGTAGCAGAAAGTTTTATGGCCCAGTGTAAGTGGAGTTGAAAAAGTGAAGGACAACTTGAGGAGGAAAAGTCCTTAAATACTTCATGCACCTATAAGTTATCCTTTATCTATCTCAGAGACCTCAGTGTTTTGTTTGGTTCAAGTCCTAGAACTGAATGCCTTGTCATCAAAAGGAACCCATGGCTCTCATCTGAGTTTTTACATAGAGTGAGAACTTGAGACAACCTAGAAACCTGAAATCTGTGCTTGTGTGTCTTTAAGTTTCACAAAACAGGTTCTTAAGTTGAGTGTCTAATAATGGGACTAAGTTGCACACTAATTTTCAGAAAGTGTAAATGGTGTGAGGGGTACTTCTTTCTCTGGGTAACACCATTTACAGTGGTACCACAGGGAACAGCATCTTGTCAGCCTCTCTGGTTTCACTGGGTGGTAGCTGGGGATCATAAGTTCCACAAAATTCGGCAACATCTCAGTAAATCCAGTGAAAGCCTAACACAGTAGCTTAACTCTTGGATTTGTTTTTACGGCTGATCTGTTCTGCTGAAAAGTCCTTAAATACTTCATGCACCTATAAGTTATCCTTTATCTATCTCAGAGACCTCAGTGTTTTGTTTGGTTCAAGTCCTAGAACTGAATGCCTTGTCATCAAAAGGAACCCATGGCTCTCATCTGAGTTTTTACATAGAGTGAGAACTTGAGACAACCTAGAAACCTGAAATCTGTGCTTGTGTGTCTTTAAGTTTCACAAAACAGGTTCTTAAGTTGAGTGTCTAATAATGGGACTAAGTTGCACACTAATTTTCAGAAAGTGTAAATGGTGTGAGGGGTACTTCTTTCTCTGGGTAACACCATTTACAGTGGTACCACAGGGAACAGCATCTTGTCAGCCTCTCTGGTTTCACTGGGTGGTAGCTGGGGATCATAAGTTCCACAAAATTCGGCAACATCTCAGTAAATCCAGTGAAAGCCTAACACAGTAGCTTAACTCTTGGATTTGTTTTACGGCTGATCTGTTCTGCTGTACGTTTGGTCTGGAGATTCAGAGTGGTTACTGGTGGTTTCTGAAGTCAAACAAATCTGTCTTTTGTGACCAAAGAAACAAAGGGGCAGAGAGGATGTTACATAAGCATCCTGCTTCAGTCATTAGGTAGTTGGGTATTAAGCAAATAAAATGTTGGACTTCATATAATTAAATACAGAAAATGTATATCCATACAATGTGTGAATTTTCAGTGTTTTTGTCTTTACCTACCTGGTTATGCACATGACAATTGCAACTATAATGGCAATCTGTACAGCTCCAATTATTGCTGCAATAAGGACATGCGTAAGCTTTTGTCTACTTGGGACAACGTAAAGAATACTAAAGTCTGTCTTTTCACAGTGCTGTCCAGTATATCCTGATTCACACCTGAAAAAGAAAAGGAATATTTAATGGAATCTGTAATTTGACAGCACCCCAGTCATTTTGCAGATGAAATGAGAAATCCAAGGTGACTCCAGCTGAGAAAAAGCTGATGAGAAGGTGCATGTGTGATAGTGCTTGGGTTCGGGAATGGTTTGGATCTGTGTGGCAAGAGAAGAGATAGACCAAGTAGATATGCTCTGCTTTTTCTGGATAAGGTTACTAGTGGCCCTCTGAAAACACACCAGTATGGGGAAGACCCTGATTTGTCAAAAGAAGTATGTGGGCTGTTATTATATTGGTACAATATTTAGGAAGAGTGTAGCAACTGGGTGGAACAAGTAGACACTTGGAAGACAAGTAGACAAGGCTAAATTAAATGCAAGGATCAGCTCATGAAACAGAGAGTGCACAACTCATTCAGCTCCATTGTCAATATGGGACAGAAGTAACAAAGAGGAAGGGGAACCTTGAAATATGGATTGAAAATCCACCTTGAAAAAAGAAGACCCCTTTTCAAACTGCAATCTAGAGAAGTGGAATTATGCAAAATCTACTGGACAAGACCAGCACCAAACCCCCTCCTGCCTTGTGGCTGAGCCAGAATTTGATGGAGGTCAGCTTAGAAAACTCAATGGCTCACAACTGTTCCAGTGAGAGTTCAAGGAAGAATCCAAAATAATTTGCATGGGGTGGGGGAGAAATAGCTGGAAGCAGAAGAGAAGCAGCTCCCTAAATGGTAACTTGCCTGAACAAAGCAGCAATTAGCTCAATGAGAAGCTCCACAGTGGCTGTTCCTGAGCAGTGATGTGTTCCAGCAATGCAAGATGTGCCAGTGCAAACACACTCTGAAACAATTCATGTCTCAAGGCAAAACAGGCTCAGGCACAAGAAAAGGCAAGAGCCACCCAAAGCACTGAGATGAAGTCTGCAGGGTCAAAGGCCACCACATAGAACCCTGAGCAAGTTCCTAGTACAGCTGTCCTTTAGACTGACACAAATGCATCACTATGGTCAACTGAACCATACAATTGGCCTCCAGCTCTACAGCTGCAGAAGAAACACTGCCACGCAGGCAGAGCAACAGTCCTTTTGTAAACTGGATCTGACAAGTCTGAATGCAACACAAAATCAGACTCATCCATTCAAAAGCTTTGTGCTAGGGTAGGAATTAATTCTGTTTGGAGCAACAAAATAGTTACACCAAAGACCTTTTTACAAATGCTAATGCGACTCCTAATCCCCCTCTGCATGCAGGGATAATAGTTGGGGTTTACATGTTCATAATCTTGTGACTCTACTTTCTCCAGCCATGAGCTGCTGTGTAAGGAGTTTTGGTTCAGGCATGAACCAAATTCCAGTAAGACATGTTAAAGAAAACACTCCATGTGGTAGAACTGTGCCCAGTGGTAGCCAGGAAGGGAATAAAGAGAACTCTGTATAAGCATATGAGAAGAATGAGGACAGTGAACACACTGGTAATCATGCAAGAAAACACAGAAAGGAAGAGGTCTCCTTGTTAGTCAAGAGGACTTAAATCTTATGGTTCCTTTGCTTTTGTTTTCATTAAAGAAAGCAGCAGATGAAATATTATCAACGTGAAAATTGCTTTAATGCAGAGGAGACAAAACAAGGCAGAGAGGATGCACAAGGAATTCAAAGATGTTTCCTCACAAACAATGAAATGACAAGAAATTATTTTTCAGAAATACTGAATGCAGATTCAGGAGGAAAAGTGCTTGCATTAAGAATTACATAATGGCAGGGGGAAGTAGTAGTCACTAGTTTTCTATCTTAAACTAGTAGAACAGATTTTAAAACATTCTGCTGCATAAATGCATTACAAGATAATATAGCATTAGTATAATAGCAAGATCAATAGAGGTCAGCAAGGATTTATCAAAATAAGCTGATTAGTCAATTAATTGATTTAGCATAAAGAAGTTTAGATTTCTTTTTAAAGGGCTGCACTGTGTGTCCTTGATGCAGCCAGCCATAAGGACAGGGCAGAACTGCACTGCACAAGGGGGGCAGCAGGAGACAGACCTGATCCCATCTGTGCAAAGGCTGCCTAACTCTACACTGTGCTACTGACTGCTACAAAACCTTCCTCCCACCTGCCTGCTGGCAGTCCTGGAGGGCTGCTGCACAATAAGCAAGGAGATTCACTGTCCTCAGTGAAAGCAGAACTCAGAATTTGCTCTGCACAAGTATTTTCTGCAGTTTTTTAGGTCATCAGACACCTCACATACATCGCTACCAGCAAATGAGGACCAAATTAAACAATGTATATGCTAGATGTCTATGAGAACTGAAAGCATTTGAAAATAGCAATTTGCCCTTAGCAATCATCATTTTATTTTCCTTGCTGGAGAAAGAGAATTTTTTTCTCTGTTAGAAGTACATGATTACTATGGCAGATTGATGTCTGTTATAAACTATTTGTTTCCTTAATAACTCTGCTCCAGTACAAAACATGCATAAAGCATGAGACCATCAGTATTTTAATAGCCAAGAAAAATCCAAAGGAGGTCTGATACTCAGGGTCAGGAACTGATAGTCACAAATTCTGGGCTGGACACACATGAGGTTTGTTGTGCTAGGCTCAGTACTGAGATACTATTCAGAATATTTAAATACATAGCTGAAGTTAGCAACAGCAAATGTAGCTATAAAATAGAATTTAAAAGGATGGTACATTAATTAAATCCATCAAAACATTGCCTTTTTTTTTTCTAAATCATTACTTACTAGTGTATTAATAAATATTTAAATGATTGAATTTTTGCTGAAACATAAATTGATAAACTATTACAAGATTAGCACCTTCCAGAAAAAAATTCTGAGAAAATAAAAATCAGTTAATTCAAACAGGAATGTTTCCCTTGAAGTACTGCTGCTTTAAACATTTTGAGGACAAATACATTATAAATTGTGTTAAATACAGTTCTAGACCAAAAGAATACTGTAATCATATAGTGTTGCCTGATGCCCATCAAGATGATGGTGGGGATGCACCCAGTTTCCCAAAAGAAGCAAAGCCATGTTGAGTTCTCTTGATTCCAGACAAAAAGAAAACTGAAACAGTCCTATTGGAAAGCTGAAAATAAAGGAGAAAGGCTCTTGCATGGTAAAATAAATAATAGAAGCTTTCAAGTGCCTAAGTTGACAACAATACTGGCTCTGCCATTTTGGGGCTTCCTGCTCTCTGATCTGTCTGGAAACCCTTAAATCTTGCCAGTGCAAAAAACACCTAAATATCATCAATCTATATGGATCAAGGGAGAAAATATGAAAGCGTCCAATGGATTTACAGCTGGAGTTTCAAAAGCAAAGGAAAGTAAAGAGTTATGGCAGTTTCAGCCACATTAATCTGAAAGTACAAGCTCGCAAGATAAAAGCTCAGAAGTGAAACCTCCTAACAAGTAGGGCACTGTATCTTATTGCAAAGTGGCCTTTTGCTATAAACAACATTTATAAAATAACAATAACAATAAAAATAGTAATAACAATAAAACAACAACAACAATAATAATAATATTTTGGAGGACAAAAAAGATGCAGAATTTGATTGGTGAAATGTAAAGGAAAAATATTATGTGGGAGCTAAGGAACATTCATGTATTCTAGAAAACATTGAAGGTCTTAATACTGAGTGTTCTGAGTTGCTAGTGTACACTGTAGACAAAAGCTGTGGGCTAAAGAATATTTTGCAATTTTTTATTCTCTAGATGAAGCCTATCACTGTGAAAAAGGGCAATAAATGTTAAAAATAAGGTATTGATTCTCTAGAGAGGGTTTATGACAGGTACAATAAAATGTGCTGATAGTGTAAGAACAGGCTGAGGGGTCAGTGGGGAAAGAACAGTCATAGAGAGAAGCCATGCAAGGCAAAGGCCTTTTTAATGTGTTTCTGTTTTGTTTGCTTTTTTAGCTCTGGATATGATTTAGCAGCTGAAAATAAGAAGAGAACTCTGAGGCTACAGTCCTCAGAGGGATTCAGGTTCTGATGTACCTGAGTGACCGAGCCTCTTCTCTGAGCACTATCTCCCTCCTGACTGGAGCAGCTGGTGCTGCCCACAGCACAGGGATACTCCTGTGCCACTGCTTAGATATCACAAAGTGACACATGCCGTCATTATGTCTAGAGAGCATTTTGATTAAGGTTTGCAGTGATTTCAATCAGATTTTGGAAGGACTTACCGGCAGGAAGCCTTCTGAGTGGAATAAATGAACTCACATTTTCCATGTATACAGTAACCATTGAAGCTTTCTGAACAAGGTATATGGTTTCCAATGTAAATGTCTTCTCTTTGATCACTGGCATCTTGAAAAGAAATATACATAAACAATTATACATGGGTCTATGATGTTAATTTCAAGCTCTCAACCAAGAATAGCATATCCTTAAAAACTTGCAGTGATTAAAGGAATAGAGAATAATAAAGCAGAGGCTTAAGGGGGAAGTTTCAGAGGCACCTACAGAGATTTGCTAGAAGGTACTGCACTGGAAAATGATCCTCAGAGACATCTAAATATGCTTTTTATACCAGGTTTCTCAAAAAGGAGAAAAGTGTTCATGACAGAAACAAACAGAAGCAGGAAGATCAGCAGAAGCTTTGTCAGTGGCACTGGGGCAAAGAGCTAATACACAGATACAGAGAGCTCTCTCCCATGTGTAAACAGATAAAAAAGAACTCTCTAAAAAGGATTAGAAAGATGTTGAAGCACATTTTATGATTACTGGGTAGAAAAGCACTTGGTACAGCCCAGATCTGATTGATACCACTGGTGGTTTAAGTTGAAATCTAACACACTTCAATAGCAGTCTTCCCCAGAGAAACTTTTTTTTTTTTTTTTTTTTTAATGGAGAGAGAACTTAAAAATATTGAAATGTGTTTAGAATACCCATTCCTTTGGGAGGCGTGCTGGTTTTGGCTGGGATGGAGTTAACCTCCTTCACAGCAGCTGATGGAGTGCTGTGGCTTCGGTTTCTGGCTGAAATAATAGTGGTAACACAACACTGTTTTGGCTGTTGCTGAATGGAGCTCACACAGCATCAAGACTTCCTCTGCTTCTCACTCTGCTTCTCCCCTCAGCAAGAAGACTGGGCAAGCCTGGGAGGGGACACAGCCAGGACAGCTGACCCAAACTGGCCAGAGGAATATCCCACAGCAATGACATCATGCTCAGCAATAAAAATTATAGCTTTGGTATTTCCAAAGTGGCAGTTGCTCAGAGATTGGCTGGCCATCAGTCTGCTGATGGGATATTGTGAGTGACAGCTTCTGCATCTCTTGTTTATTTTTCCACTTTTTCTTCACCCCTTCGCTTCTAAAACTGCCTTTAGCTTCACCAGTGAGTTTTTCTCATGTGTGCTTTCCTGTTTCTTTCTTCCATCGTCCTGAGGGAAACTGGAATAGAGCAAGCAGCTAGTGGGCACCTAGTTGTTGTCCAGCTCAGCCCAGCACAGGAAGGCAGTCCCTTCTTCCTCAACATCTGTCATGCTTCTGTTGTGTTACCAAAACTGTCCAAAGCTGTGTTCATTTTCAACCATTTTTCCCCCAAAATTTTTTGGTAAAGAAGTCCTAAACACAGAAGTTGGTATTTCATAATGAACAGGGATCTTCAGATATGAGGGTAATTATAGAATTGTGTTCATTTCCATGGCAATAGACTATAGCTTCACAAATAAAAGGCTATAAAGCAAAAGGCAGTGTGAAGAAGAAATCTCTTCTACAATTGCAGGTATTTGAAATTAAATCAGCAAGAAAGAGAATGTATTTTTACAAGACAAAAAGGGAGATATGCTGCTGGTTTAGGTTTTTTCTGAAATGTCTGGAATGTATTTTAATTTGGTTCTGGAGAAAAAAAACCAACCCTGTATTAGAGGTTTTAGATATAAGGAAGCCTGTTAATTCAAGCTGTTTTGAAGATAGAGAGGAATTGACACAAGGGAAGAATGTTGACTAATACTGACAGTGTGTCTACCACTGCACTGATGGAATAGATTATGTGGTGACATGTCTGAGAGGAGAAAAGTAGGGATGCCTCATCCCCAAACAATCATCTCCCTCCTTTACCAAGAATTTAGTTACTGTCATATCTGGTCCCAATCAAGCCTTGTAATGAGCCACAGACAATTATGTTAGTATGTTCAGAGAGCTGCACCATATCTGGTTTTGATACATGTACACAGTGTGAGGCCCAGTGGAAAACTGATAGGTGCACCCCCCGAAAAGAGGCCAGCCAGCCACACACAGGTCAGAGGCAAAACTTACATTAAGCAAGAGGGTGTTAAATGCAGGAGGTGATTCCTAGTGTAAAATAGACATTAACCTCCCTTTTGACAGGAATCCATTTTTAATCAAAGATGCCTGCTAGACTGCTTCAGACCTTCAAAGTGAAAGATGTAACTGGTGTAGGAGCCTTGAAAGAATGACTGGATATAGGAGTTCAAAAACTTCACCAGAAGGAAGAGTCATACATAAAAACTGAAACCCTGATGCTCATCTTGGTACAGCAAAACCACCAAGCCAGCTCAATCTGGGAAGAGAGTCCTTTCTGATGGAACTTTAGGTAGCCACTTGCACTGCAGGAGAAGACCGTCCCAGTTCTAGAGACTAAAAGATCTTATCCATTCAGAGAACAGGGATTAACTCACAGGAACTGAAAGCAAAAGCAAACAGGTAGGAGTGTGGACTGTTCTCTTATCCTGGATGAAAAAAACAATTCAAAGAAGTTCAATTCAGGCTCTCACTATCTAAAGAGACCTGAGTACAGTATTAAAAATTTCAAAACAGCCTTTTTTCATGAAGCATACTCTTTCCATCCACATCATTTGCTGAATGTGAGACTGCATAAGCCATACACATTAATAGTAATAATTATATACAATAGTTTTTCCACTAACTAGATTTCAAGGGCAATTTACATGCAATGAATAAAAGGCTGTTACCTCTTTGGAATAGGAGCTGAAAGTGGTGTTTCATTATATAACATAATAAGATGTATATTGCATTTGGTGCCTTTTATACCTTCATAATGTAAGTGAAAATTGACATTAAATCACTCCAACTGGTACATCATATGCAGTGAAAATAAGAGAATTTGTGAAAAGAGAATAATATATGAAGCTTTTTGGCACTGAATGACTTTTCAAGAAGAACACAGGGAATGTTGAAAGCCATGTTGGGATGGCTTTACTCAGGGAAGCCATGGGAGTGCAAAACAAGTATAATGACAGAAAAGACTGAAGACCAGAGCTAACAGAGAAGGTACCAACCCTTTGGAACAAAATCTGCATTAAGACCACAACTGAGGAGAAAGAACAGTGAGTTATGTTCATTTGTGATTCCTTCCTGTGCAAAATATAAGTACCCATTTGCAGACTGGATTTTCTTTTCAGGTAAGTTCTCTTTTTTCAGGTAAGTTCTCTTCCTCCCTGGGACCTGAATTAGAGATGTCACCACAAGACTGAAGAGGTTATTACAACCCTCAGATTATTACTCACTCCTGCTCTTTCATGCGGCTACTAATGGTGATGTAGCCACAAAAAGCCTGAGTTCAATCAAACGACGTTTCAGAAGCCCTGGGGACAATGCTTAAAAAATTTGGGAACAGATAGTATTTCCCTTCAATCCCCCCAATAATGAGGGGAAACTTGAAACAAGCAGGTGAGCCCAGGGTGTCAGTACCTTGCTCTGGGACTGGTGTTTCCACCAAAACTTTGGGGTTTTAAATGATGGAAGGGACAAGGTATGCTGGGGCCTGATGGAATCAACCTGTCCTGAAGGGCAAAATGTCTTTTTGGGTGTAAGCTGGGAGGATGGAGAGGCCTTTAAATTAGAACTGATGGGGGAAGGGGATTCCAACACCATTGCAGTAGGTAAGTCACATGGCATCACCTGAGGGTAGCAAGTGCTAGTGGGGACACTTCCACTGCTCCTGGGAGCATGGGGAGCTCAGAAACACATTTGAAATGCTTGAGCACCAACACACAGTATGAGAAACAAACAGGATGAACTAGAAGCACTGGTCAGCTCCCAGAGCTACAATATCACTGGCATTTGCATGAGTTGGTAAAATGAGTCCCACAAGTGGAGTGTTGAGATGGAGGGCTCCAGGCTGTTCAGGCAGGGCAGACAAGTTGGAAGTATCATGTATGCAAGGGAGAGTTGATTGTACAGCACTTACAGTTAGTGCTGATATGGTTGGGAGCCTCTGGGTGAAGGCTAGAGGGATGGAAAACAAAGAAATATGGTAGTGGATGTCTACTACTGAGTGCCCAGCCAGGATGTGAGCACTGATGACTTATTCTATAAGCAATTATGAGAAATCTCGGGATTGCTAGCCCTTGTCCTTATGGGAGATTTTTAACTTCACAGGCATCACCTGGGAATATAATATAGCTGTGATGAGCAGGACTTTCTTGACATTTTCAGGAGATAATAACTTCTTGTCAGAGGTACTCAGTGAGCCAAGGTCTCCTAGGCTTGCTATTTGTGAATAGAGGCTCATGGGGGATGTAATTTTAGGTGTCTGTCTTGGCCATAATGACCATGAAATGTTGAGTTTAGTGGTTGAGCTTTCAGTGCAATGAGAAAAAAGGACACCAGCATTGCTACCCTGGATTTCAGCAGAAAAAAAAACCTTTAAGCTCTTCATGGAGCTCTTTAGCAGAATACCCTGGCAATCTGCTTTGGAGGGGTCCGTGAGTGCTTTGAGGAGTCCATGGTCAAGGTTTCAGAAGTGCCTTTAGAAGCACAGGAGCAGACAATTCCGTGCATTGTAAGTCAAGCAAGTGGGGTAGAAGACCAGCTTGAATGAACAAGGAACTCTTTGTGGAGCTCAAGAGGAAAGATAATTTGTATGGCCACTGGAAGTGAGATCAGGCTTCACAGGAAGAGTACAGTGCTGTGGTTTGTAGACACAAAAGGCCAAAGCTCATTTAGAACTAAATCTGGCCAGTGTTGTGTAAGATAACAAGAAGAGCTTTTCCAAGCATGTTACTAGCAACAGGAGGTCTAAAGAAAGCATTGGAGTGATACTTGATGTATATGATCATCTGACTAGCAGGGATGAAGAAAAAGTTGAGGCATTAAAGGTTATTAAAAGGTAAGGCAGGGTTCATGTGGGTGAAACATTTTCAGTCAATGTGATTCAGCATATTAGTTTACTGAAAATATTTTAAAGCAACCTAACAAATACAAAATCATCCATTTTTCCCAGAAGTCAACAGAAAAGATGAGATCATGGCAGGGAGGCTTGTGCTATGTTATTTCATAGCATATTTCATAACATTCAGGAATGTCCCAGCTTGTTGTCTTCCAGTAAAGTAATTTTCACAGCACTTGGAGGGAGTTCAATCCTGTGGCCACTGCACAGGGTACTGAGCAGCTGGGCATCTTAGAGGAATACAGCAGGCAAAACTTACAAATCGTGCACGTCTTCCCCACCAGCCTTGCAACACGCTGCAAGAGAGAAACTGCTCACAGGTCTGTCTCAGTTAGAGGAATCAGAGCTGTTAGGCAGACTAGAAGGGACTCGCATGCTCTATTTTCTCATCTTGTGAAGCTGTAAGCAAGAAGCACAAAGCCTGCACCGTACCTTTGACTTCTGGCCGATACTGCATGCCATCATCTTTCTTTCCAACTGCATTTGTGTCATCTGTTTCTAGGTGATAAATACATGCATGGTTACTTATTAGGAAAGGATATTTTCCAGACCAGTATGTGTGCATCACTGATCAGCCAGACTAATATTCAAATAACTATTTTAAATTGCAGTAAAGCTGGACACACTCCCACATTGTTCCTCCCACACAACCAGGTTGGTATCACAGCTAGTCCTTAGCCCTGGTGTCCAGACCAACATGGCACACCTCAAGCTTTAGGTTTTGAACTAAAAATTTGTCTGTAGTATGGACCTAGGTTATTTTGGTGACAGTCTGTTTTGGTGCTGGAACTGCCCAAGTGACAGATCTAAATGTAACTCCCAAAAAGTTGGTAGAAATCTGTTATTCCCATGAGAAAGTCCTAAATGCAAGCCCCCAAAACCAAAGTATTATGGGCAGGATTAGCTACAAGGCAGTAGACAGAGGGCTTCAGTGGACAATTCCAAGACTGGAAAAGGAAATTATAGAATCACTTTTGTTGGAAATAAGCATATTTCAAATGCAAATATGGGAAAAAAACCCTTAAGAATAAAGGATCAATGTCTGTGCAATCAGGGCCCAACCTGACTCACACTGGAAGCACATTTTAATGCCCACAGCAACAGGAGGGAAGATTTCCCACACACCCGTGTTCCTTCTGCTCTCCTACCACCCCCTCATGTAAGAACTGTTGGACTATTGCTTAGATTTTCCCAAGAGCTTTTCCTGTCTTTCCAGGTAACAGCAGCCAAAGAAAGGCAATGTAAACACAGCACTATGTGTGTAGTGTGGGGAACCCAAAATTACAGGTGATGAGTTCACTGATAACTGCATCATTGACTTCTGACCAAAAATGGAAAAGGGAAAGTCTACCAAGCCCAGTTATGTCAGAATTTAATTTTTCCAAAAAGCCAAAAGTAGTCCTACCTGAGCAGTGCCCAAGGTGCCTGATGTCAATCTGCTCTTGCCTCAGACATGATGCCTCTCTGACAAAGCATGGATTGTTATAGGAACTTCCATCAGAAGCACATACAGGATTAAAACTGTATCCACTGCAGTCTATGTTACATACACACCTGTTAATTGAAGCATACAGCAAAACAAAATTGACATCCAGCAAACAAAAATTAAGTCATATTAAGTCCTAAGCAAGCACTAGTTTGTGCATCAGTGCCAGGAGGGGAGAGAATGCTGCATGAGGATGCTGAAGAAGTCATTGGCATCTCAGGCTTCCAAGTACAAAGTACAAAATTGTGAATACATGCTTCAGTGTGCTTTTCAGTAGTGTATTAATGTTTCCTGTAGTTTTACTCTGGTATCAATCTCATAGAATACACCTGAAAAGTGTTAACACACAAGTAGGAAGATTTACTACACTAATATACCAGTTTGTAGTAGTTATTCTCCAGTGTGAAGAAAATCAGAAGAATATTCTAACTTTTCCAGTGTCAGGGTCCTTGAGAGGGAAAACAAAAAGGACTCCCATTTCTGTTAGGCAATAGAAAGAGTTCTATTTCAAAGGCTCTATAGACTCAATATGCTTGGTTAATATTGGTTAATATCTTGCTGTGTCATTTCAGAAAGACTTTCATTCATACCTTTGAAAGTTAACAATAGGTCTATTATGTTGCATTTAAAACAGGATTATGCAATCTGAATTATTTCATATTGCATCCCATTAACATTTTGGTTGTTTAGGATGAATCATTTTCCACACAATTTGCAGCTAGGGATTGTAAAATGAAAGTGGGAAAAATGAGGACCTAGCGTGTAGCAATTTCCTAACCACACAGAGGTACGACAGCCAAATACTCAGATAGGACAGTGAGCTGTTCATGTTTAGATACTGCTGTAGCCCCAGCAAGAAGTCCAGAAATTTTATGTGAATATGTGAATGGCACAGGAAAAATGTGCAACTTTGCATGCCTCACACCCACACCCCCTGATTATTTTAATCAATATTCTGCTTTCTAACTGAACTTCTATTTTTGAATTAAAGTTTCTGTGTATGTTCCACATTGCTCTGCAAGTTCACCTCCACCTTTGGGATGGGGAAAATAAGGAGTGTAGCTGTAGAATGAGGGGGAAGACAAGGTTGGCACCATGTCCAGTTCCTAGCCAAGCTCCTCCTGATGTCATGAGTATGAGAAAGCCACTCTGCACCTTCTGAGAAGGTGGCAGTGGGCACAAGACCCTCTCCTTGGCAGAAAGCTCTACAGGGGAACATGGGCTGACTGCTGGAGTGACTATTGGCTTCATCTTTATGTGACTTACTCTTGTAAGTCACAGGAAGGGGGAAAACATCCAAGCAACCAATTTGCCAGGTTTTTTTATGTTCTTTCCCACTGTTGCAGATAAAATTAAACAATTAAACAGACAAATATATGCCTCAAGCTTGTAACAAATTGGCAGCAGAACCAAATTCCATGCTGCAGAAACACTGAAGATGGCCAGCATGCTTTTCTCTCTTTCTCTCCTTCCATGAGAACCTTTTGTTCCTTAATTTAAAAATTCTAATTTTGCAGGTAATTTTCCATGCCTGTGAACTTCAGATTGTTGCTAGACAGAACATCTCTAGTGCAAACAGGGTTTTAAGTGCACCTACTGACAGTGAAAAACTGCCCCAGTAATGAGTCTCTACACATCTTAGGGGCCTACTTCCAAGTACTAATGAAACCTCTAAATATCCACACGACGACCATATGACAATCTTTCTTACTAGAAATGGTAATGGTTGTAAACCTTAGAACCAGGATGGAAATACTATTTTGTTTACCTACTCCCACAAGATGTTAAGACTAATCAGGGGTTTATTAGGGTTTATTACATACAAATAAAAGGCTCGTGGCTCAGCAGTCATGCATATTTATTGACACAAACTAGCAGAGAGCTGGTCCTCATTTGTATGACACTGGCTGTGTGTACACAGATACCTTTGCTCTCCCTTAAATCTGCCTGTAGTCACCATCCAGTGTCTGCAGCATCATGATTATGGTTGGGTTTTGTCATTCCTGGTGACTAATAAGGTGAGTTTTGAAAATATCTTTTTTCCTTCATGGTGACACTACAGACTAAAGTTGAAACTGCTTGAAAACTGCTTATGTTTCCGTGCTTTGCTGTGTTTAGGTTTAACAACTAATATTCAATGCTTACTTTTTCAGAATTGTCAGATGCTTGCTTTAGAGGTGCTTATGAATTCCTGACCCTGATGTTCTGGTCAACAGTCTCAGTCTTATCTCTAACCATCTCATCGAGGTACAGAAATGTCACATGTTGACCCCCTTCACATGTATCTGATTATCCGCCTGGTGCCATTAGCTACTTTGCTACGACCATGATGCCAAGTGGCACTTGCAGCCTTCCCCTGGCACTTGGGCACTTGGCAGAGCTGTCTGACAGGTGGTTTAAGTACACTGTGGCATAATGAACCATTGAACTGGACTGATGCACTTTAAAAAAAAATTGAAACTCTTATTCCAACATAACCCTCTGAAGCCTTTCATAGGGCGGAAGGAGAACGAGTTAAGGAGTGGACATGGCTTGAGTGCAGTGGTCTGAAGGGAAAAGGGTTTTCCACAGATGCAGCAGGGTGGCAGAGGGAGCCAGGAGCACATGTTAGAAACCTGGACTCGTCAGAGAGTCTGCATAGGGGGCAGTGAATTTGTTCTTGCTCATAGACAGTTTTCACTATACCAAAAACACAGACAGGACTGCAGGAAGTGCCAAATAGTGAGATGAGAGCAGTGACATATGGGGAGTGCTGCTCTTGACAGAAAACATGAAAAGAATGTTGTTTTTAACTGCTTGGTGTTTGTGAAGGAAGGTAAAACCATGGGAGAGCAAGTTGCTGCTCTGATGTTTCACATCAAACACTTTGAAACCGGAGCCTAAGTCCCTGTGAGGGGACAGGACCACCACAGACTGAAACAGAAAAGCAGCTCAGGAAAGTATTGGAAGACCTGCCAACAAACCCACTATGAAATACTGAAAATATGTTATATCCTGACGTCAGAGAGCTTCAGAGGGCAGATAATAGCTTGATACTGAGATGACAGGAAATCCAACTGCTTGGTGGAAGCCAGCTTCCCCCCCCCCCACCAGCAAGTTTGGGAGCCAAAGCCAAGAAGAAGTCAAAGCTCAAGGCTACTAAGTAGAGCCCATGGGTCTGAGCCATACCACAGATCACACAAGAAGCACACAAAGTGTGTGAGAAGACACAGCAGACAGTGAGAATGAGCTAAAATCGGTATCTTAAAGGGCAAGAATCTTATCAGAGGCCTTTGCAAGTGGGCGCGCCTGTAAGAGGCATCAAGGACTGTTTTCCTTCACAGCTAAGACTGAGACTGAACACAAAATTGCAGTCCCATATTGCAATCTGTTCCCTGATGTCTCTCTCCTGCTGGGGACAGAGCACAGAGACAGCATAAGGACAACGCAGAGCTGCTCACAAGGGCAGGGCAGGAAAAGCTTGAGATCATGAAGGGGGAGCAGGGACACACGGGAGAAGCACAAGAGGGGCACTCAGGAAGAGAGTGAACCCTAAATGTAAAATTCAGAAGAAAAGATTTAGCCACTTAAGGTAAAGTCACTTAAAGAATTGTGTATTAAGGACATCTTGAATGTGCTTCATGCTTCAAACGAGAAAGAAGTGAAAGACTGCTTCAAATCTCTCTGGAAAATCTTGTTACAACAGACACACTGGAGTAAAAGGAGTTAGAGCCCTACAAACATTTTCTTCACTATAACATTCCTATTGGTTTTAACCAAAAGGATTTAAACAGTTAATGCTCCAAATCGATGTCTTGCTGGAGGAGGTTCCTGCTTAAGGTCCTCAACAGATCATTCTCTCACTTAGCCCAGGAAAGTCAACAGGATATATTCAGATGTTTTCCTGATGTACTAGGGTATACAGAAAAACTACCTGAATTTTGTCACCTGTCATCAGAGAGCTTATGCATTATCATTCATTAACACCATTAGTTAAACAGAAAAGCATTTGAATTTCAAGAAAGGACAAAGTGATATAATTAAACCAAACAGATTTTTTTGGGTGGCTTTAATAAGCAAGAGTGAGGATGTACAACTTATTTTTTAGGGGCTACTAGGTCTAACAAAGTAAACGTGCTTCGTAAAATGAAGTGACAAGCTCAGGCTGTAAGAGCACTTGCTGCTATTAGTAAATTAATTAGATCCCCAGAGATCAGAACACATTTCAAGGCTACCTTTTGTTTTCAGGCTTCAAGGTGTATGTGGTCTGTTGGAAGTTCTGTGTGCTTAAAAACCCTGGCAGGTTCAAAGAAAAGAGAGGGGGGAAAAAAGGAATGGAAAAGCATGACTGACTTGTGGAGCGGGCTTGGCTGCTGGGAGAGACTGGCATTTCCAACAAATGGATGAGGCTGCTGCATTTATGCCCACCTGGGTCTTGCTCACAAATGTATTTTTCTGGCCTGGCCTCACAGGGAGTGCTGCTTGCTATAATTTCCCAGTAGCTGACAACGTGAGCATTCTCAGGTACTCACCAATTCATTGGCACATCTGCTTACAAATGTAAAATGGAAACACTAGAGTAAAACAAAGTGTGTGAAATGCACACAGATGGATAAGGGGATGCTTGATGGAATAAATTTAGGTGAATTGAAATAGCAGGGGCATTGCAATTGCAGTTAAGAATATAACCATGCCAAATGAAGGATTACCTTTCATTTGATGCTTCTTCCCTTGTGTGCAGTTCTTCCCTGATGAAACCTGAACTAAGAAAATCTGGATTTCAAAGTGATTTTTCTACCTATTTGACTAGAGTTGAATCTTCATCAGGTTTTTGGTGTGTTTTTTAAAATCCCTTTATAGCACAAGAGAAGTAGAATTCAATTCTACAAAGCTCCTTTGTGCCTGGCTTTAGCACTCTGTCTTTACTTCGGCCCAGCAATTCAGAGCACCCTTATGGAATACCATAAGCTTCAGCTATTTTCCAGACATCCCTTTTCCTGCATTCCCCTTTTTCATGGCATGGCTCTCTCTGACCACTGGAGAAATTCAGTCTTTACTGCAGTGAGCTTCTCACAGCCTACATGGTGAACTGATGCTTGCTCTCTCAAAAGCAGCCTAACCCTCCCTCCACCCTCAAATAATGGGAACATTCAAAGACTTGGCACACACTGCTGCAAAGATCACTAAAAATATACATTAAAAAAACAGACATGGATTATTACCCATCTAGGATCTATTCAATTTCTTAATAGACAATACAGTGAAAAGGCCATTATGTTATTGCTACCATATCAGAATATCCTGCACCCAGATTTTCATAATTCATAATCCCACAACAGTCTTAAATCCCTTGTTTAGGTTGATTTTCTCTATTGTCTGAATGGTTTGTTTTGCACACAAATACTTAGGATTTTTTTCTTCTGTTGGATCAGAAATCTGTGAGTTGCATTTACACAGGATTTAGACACCCTTCCTTATGAATATCTACATACAATATCATACCCTAAAAAGTTAATTTAAAAAAAAAGTTGGTAAATGAGTGAAAAAGTGGTCAAAAGAGGCAAGTATAAACTTGCATGCCAGATTTCAAACAGGCCAAATCTTTCCCTGGAGGACAAATTATATAGACAAGGCAGAGACTAGGACTTTGAAATATCCACATTGGCATTTCTAAGTGTTAATACTAAGACTTCTGAAATTCTGCTTTGGCCTTTGTGAAAACAGACACTATGTAAATTATAGGAATTTATATATTGCTGAGGTACCTTTGCTTTCCAAAGTAAATCTCATAAAATGTTAATCTCAAAAGGTCTACTTGGGGATCAGCTGTCAATCTTTCTTGAAAATCTACATTATAAGTCAAAACATATCTTTGACAGCACAGTACACTTATTAAAAAAAAAAAGACTGAATGTGCTCAGAATCCCATTTCCATATTTCTTCTCTTAAAAAAAATATGTAAAGCTGAGAACATGATAAATTTGAATTTTTACAGTGAAGCTATTTTCAAAGACCAAAAAAAAAAAAAGATAACAACTCAAGTGGGGCCTTGACAAGATGGAGGAACCTCCAGAGGTCTGAAGATGACAGGACATCTGTCACACGGCCTCAGGACAGATTGTGGGTGGACCAGCAGGGAAGCAGCTCTGCAGAAAAGGCCATGAGGTTCCAGCAGAGCAGCAGGCTGGGGGGCTGCATCACAGGAGGGTCACCAGCAGAGCAAGGAAAGTGACTAAGTGACTCTTGTCCTGCATTCAGCACTCATGAGGTCCCATGTGAGACACTCTGTCCTGCTTTGAGAGCCCTCAGTAACAGCAAATGCTCTGAAGAACTGGAGAGGCTGCGGTGGCGAGATGCTGCGATGGGTAAAGGGATGGAGTGTGGGCTGTTGTGAGAAGGGCTGGGGGCACTGCACCTCTTTAGCCTGGAGAAGGGAAGGCTAAGGAGATGACTGCTGTCACCAACAACCCAAGAGGGGTTATTGAGAAGGTGAGAGTGAGGCTCCTCTCAGAGGTACAGAAAGAGGAGTGAAAGACAGCAGGTGCAAGTCGCAAGGAAAGAAATTGTGATTGAACATGAAGAAATTATTTCAAAGTGAGAGAAGTTCAGCCCTTCAGAAGTTCCGAAGTTCAGATATGCCCAGCTGTGACATCTTTCTTCATGGAGATGGTAAGAGCTCTCCTGGAGAAGTCCTTGATCTTACATGAATGAATTATCCCTGGCTGCAGTGCAGGGCAGGAGCCCAGACCCTCTAGAGGTCCTACTTTTTGATTGTGTACTGATAGGATGATCTGTTTATCCATGAACAGTCACTAGAACTGAAAAGTCCAGTGTGTGCTAAGAAAAAGTCAGGAGCAAACCATGTATGTTTGTGATCTGACCTACAGAATTTTACCCCATCAGCTCTAGATGCCCCAAGCTTTGTGCTGCCACCTCCGTGTCCACTTCTCAACATGGCTGCATTTCTAGTTCAAAATTCCAACAGAAAACACCCAGCCACATTCATACTACCTATGTGTGTGGGCTTCTTGCCACTTTCTCACACAAGAGTATAAGTCTACCAACCTCTTGTGCACACATTTTGCACCACTATGCATAATACGTTGTCTTTTCAACAAAGAGGAGCAAGTTTTTGGCCAGAGAGACATTTGATGGTCAGAGGAGGAAGGCAGACACTGACTGAATGGCGTCAGGCAGCAGCTTTTCCCATTGTACATACAATCTATTTCAGTTTTGGCACTCAACAGGAAGGAAGTACCACCCTACCATCCTGTTCTTTGCATCCTGTTACCTCAGACCTACAGAAAATCACTGTTCAGGCAAATGACATGTTATGCGTTTATGCAATTTAAACTAGTGCATCCACAAGTGGTTGTCTGTGCCCTTGAAAAGATTGATCACAAACTAACAACTCTTTAAAATACTTACAAGTTGTATGAAAAAAGAAGAAAAATATGGAGAAATATATTTCTGTGATGCTTCCTCAACCTGATTACTTTCTGAGTTTAGATAAAGAAATAATGTACTGATTTGAATGTAGCTGAATACAAATTTTCCAAGTGTGCTGTTTATGACAACCCTCTCCTCAGACTTTATTTCTGTGTTCCAACCACTCCACCTAGAATCAACACTGAAATTTTTCATAGAGGTAGTGGAAATTATAAGGTTGTTTATACTTTTGCATTCAGTTTACTGTGCATTGTTACCACTTTTGGTTTAGACAGATAATGTTTCTGTGACGTCAAAAAAAAATGAAGATACAAATCTAAAACCCTGTGCAAAGCCTGATTTCTTCAAACTATGTGTGATCTAGTGCAATAAAAGCATACGTATCGTTTTTGATCAAGAGATAGCCATAATGCTTTAACACCAAGCATGAAAACTAAGAATCTGTAACTTTTTCAAAGGGTAAAATACAATTTAAGAGCAACAAAAAATTAACATCACTAATTTGTAATGTGGTGTGTATTGTAGCTCTGTACTACTGATCTTCTTTAAATTTGCTATTGAAATGCACCAAGATTTGGTAATTACACAGATTCACGGATTAATTTAGGCATAAGAGATGTATAGAAATCACCTAGTCCCAGCCCCTGCTCAAAGTTGGTCCCAAGGCTGTGTCTGATCAGACAAGTTCAGACCATCTCGATGGCTGGAAATTCCAGACATGGTGTTGGAGTGTCCAACCACCCTTGCGGTAGAAGCATTTCTATTATGACAACAAAAAATTTACATTGCTTTGACCTATGTCTATTGCCCCTTACAACTATGCACATCTGAGAAGAAAGGACCTGCTTAGATAATTCTAAGGACCTGCAAGTTCAACTCTAAAAATCAGGAAGTGACCAAGGGTCTTGCTTCTGCTTCTCTGTTGTAAGGATCCCTCTACACTTTTCACTGAAAGCATCAGGTGCCACCACTTTTTGCATAGGGTCGCACAGCTTTCCAGACCCAAAAGACAAACCACATTCTGCAGGGAATAAAATTGTCTTTAGCAGGATTTTTCCATTACTGGGAGAAAATTTGCCTATTCTGTTCTCTAGGCCATTGAGGCTGGCCTCTTGGCAGATCCTGGGATTCCTCATTAATTCCAGTTCACCTCCAACCACTCAACATACGGTGGCATGTGTGGCACCCTTCCCACCAATTCATTAAACATTCTTCCCATAAATTAATTTCCTTATTCATAAATGAGGAATACAGATACTCCTTTGCTTCTCAAGAGCAGTTGGAGCAGAAGGAGCCGGTGTTTGTAAGGTCTCAGATTGCACAGCTTGGAAAAGAGGTTGAAAAAATTCATAACTGTGCCTTTACTGTTTGTATCACAAATATGGCTTGAGATTATCCACTTAATATTAGGGGACAGCTCAGCTAACTCATACGGTTATTATAATGGGGCCAAATTTTCTTTAAATGCTCTATGTTATCACCTGGATCACTCTATTAAGTGTCTTAACACCACAAGGTGCAAGTGAGGGCTGTCCAGACCTAATAAACCTACATCAATAGAACTAAATGTATTTTTCCTCTGTGGTTCAGAAGACATTACCACACTATCCAAAAAATTCCAGTGGACATTCTTATGTCTTAAAAAGAAAAATCAAAACAGAATATTTTCTGAAATTAGGGAGTTTTGTGATTTGCTAGAATTAGGGGTGACAGTGTATGTAATCTAGTGCAAATTTGAATGAAATAATTCTGACTAGTAGTGTTTGTACACAATGAAAGATATTTGTGTTGCCAATAACTTTGTATGTCATGATATAATTTTATGGTGTCCACACTGGAACACAGCAGTAAAGAGAATAAAAAATAGATAGATGTTAAAAGCAATTATAAGGGGCGCTCTACTAAAGTTTCCCAAAAGAAGATTTCAATCCCATCTTGTTTCTGCCAGGTAAATAACTGGTTTGATTTTATGAAAAATTATGCCAATTCCTATATTCTACTTTAGCAAGTTTGTGACTTGCTATGTGGCTTGTCAAAACCAACCTTGTGAAGGCAATCTGTGTTAACAGACCCTGATTTATCTATGGCTAAACAGTGAATATCACTGAAGCCTGTTTTAATGGTTAAAGGCACTGGGAAAAAATTAGATTATATTCAATTCCTGTATAGAATTGAAAAATATTATCCAATAAATTGCAAATAACTTACATGGGAATATTTTCTAGCTTTTGCACATTTTCTACATAAAAAGCCTTGTTTCCCCTTATTTTTTTAATCAGGACCAATTAAAGAAATCTTAGAGGCAAAAGAGCACTCTCTGTCTGTTGTCAAGGAGCAGGAACTGGATTCATTTTATATGAGTAGGATGTAGATAATAAGCTTTCTGCTCCCCTCAGCTTTATCCTAATTTTCTTACAGATACTATATAGCTGCAGAAATTCCAGCTCTACAAGTGCAGAAGGACTAGGCAAGCTTTTACTGAAGTTGAATGCTTCAGGATTTATTTTTCAAAGCCAAAAGCACATCTCAGCGCATATAGCAAACATATATATATATATATATATATATATATATATAATCTATACCATCTTTCCAGTCATAAATGAAACAGACCAAGGCAATATTCCAAAAAATTATTAGTATTACAAAAAACAGCTCTAGTTCATTTGTCTCTCTCCGGGAAAGAGCAAGCTGGCTTCAGTACTATGGCATTTTATGAATTGTGAAGTATCATGCTATTCACGAGCACTATTATCATTTTGCTTTCCCTTGTATTCTACATCTTGAATGTTAGTGCTAAGCTGCTTTACTGCCTGAGATGTCTTCATGCTGGTATCCTGTAATAAAACCTTGTGCAATTAAGACATATTTCAACATTAAATGGATTCCAGCTGGAAGACAAGAAAAGGGAGAGTGATGTTTTCTCTGATTAGTATTTTCAGGCACTGTTATTCTGGGATGCTGTTCCCTCTGTGGATACAAAAATGTACCATCTGCAAGTCTCTCAAACACCTTCATGCACTGTGTCTGCAGCCACAACCCCAGTACCTGCCACCAGCCCGATCCCAGTAAATCTCATTCCATACTGGTGGCCACTGCCAGGACAAAGGCTGTTGGAAAGCAAAACCCCATCAGCAGACAGGACTTCTTTTAAAAACCCCTTAAAGCCTCATGGGGCTGTCTGAAGAAGCCATTTCCTTCATGATATCTCTGCCCTTTCTGAGAGCCCCACAGATCCTGGACAGTTGGGGTGTAATATAACCAAGTGCCCCAAGTGCTGCATCTGCTCCTGCATTATGAATTGTCTTTAAAAGCTTCTTGTTTCTTGATAATTTGTTTTGAAATGTAATTGACAATAATTAATACTTTTCATTAAGTTCTCCCTGGGTGCATCTAAGAGATCAAATGCCACAGCGAGTTTGGAAGATGTGACTGGCTCAAGTCTCCAGTTCAACTTCACCTTTAGGTCCAAGGTTAGCACTGATGGAAATAACTACATATAACACTTTATGAACAAGGAGAACATAGAGAAAAAATATCAGGGTTGAGTAATCAGTATTTATTTTGCATTCCTGTTTGGTTTCTAAGTTGTTTTGTTGGCAGGATAAAACAAATTAAGGCTCTTTGTTTGAAAAATATTAGCTAAAGATTTCCCAGTACAACTCTGTTGTTTTCTCCCACTACTTTGCAACCGCAGATGGTTTGTTCTTTTACAGACACATATCAAACACATTATTACTGGATGGCACTAAAGCTTCAGTTAGTAAGAACAAACATAGTCAAGCATATAATCTTGTACCTTTAACGTTTTTTCCCTTTTGTTCAGTGATATTATTAGGGAAAACATTACATACCCGACATTCTCTGCATCTTCATCACACTCAGCCCTGTATTTGCAAACTCCACATTTTGAGTGTTTTCTCTGAACTTCTGTCCCAGATCCTTCATACTCTGAAAAAAAACAATAACAGAAAGCATGACTTTCAAATTAAGCTCTGTTTCTGCTTACCTAAATCCATTTGCTTTCAGGAATACTGTCAACATAAAGCTGTCGTATTCTGAAGCTATTAACCTTAATAGTGCTCCCTTTTTGAAAGTCAGTCAATTGGAGGTTGGTAGAACTGTACCAGTGATAGAAAAGCATCCCTGAAATCATCATTGCTTCATTGATTGGCTCTTCCTTTATTCTTATTTCAGTCATTTTTATTTATTCCCGCTTCACCAGGCACATAACTGGCATTGACATGTATCCCAGTCACATTTACTCTTAATTGCCACTGATAATGTATAAACTCTGTCCCTTTAGACGTCCTTGAATATTAGGTACTGAGGATTTAAATGCTATTTTCTGTGACAGTTTTAATTACATATATCCTTATGCAAGGTTACTGCTTGCATTTTTTCCCCTTTTTGATTCCTGACTGAGATTTGATTGTGCTCATATGTCAAATATGCTGTGGTATATTTTCCAGACTACTTTGTTTAGCTCCATAGGAATAAAATAAGAAGGTCATCCTAACAAGAATCTGGTAGAAATGCTATGTATCTTAAAAAGTAAAATCAATATTTCAAATATTCTGATCCTAAAAAACATCTACAATAATTTTACTGTTGACATGGACATCAAAAGTCTTCACCAAGTAAGAGAAAATTTACTTCACCACATAAAATAGAAATAAATTATACTCTTACTGTTTCACTACCATTAGCCACTTCTATGTTTGATTTTTAACAAAGTGATGAAGGAGAGGTAGGTATTTGAAAGGAAGGAAAAGAACCACAGAAATCTGCAGAGGGAGTCAAGATCCACTCAAAGTATCAGAATATCGTGGGGGTGCACAGCTGACTGCACCAGGCTGCCGGATGGACGGAGATCAAAGTGATTCCATTCCTTTCCTCACAGCAGCTTTATGTGCTGTAGCAACAGTAAATCAAACACCACCAATGAAACAGCTGAATTTACATTCTTTAAATACAAACAGGAAAAAGAAATCCACAACAGCTCTTCCTAATTTCCCTGGATCTTGGAATCACTCCCTCTGACCTGTGGAGCTGTGTTTCCACAAAGAATAGTGCAGGTGAGACCTGCAAGCTAACTGTCTTCTGTCTAAAGCACGCTGTGCATTTTCCAGGGATTAATACCTATCAAACAAAATTTCTGCTGTAGAAATTCTATCACCACTCTTATCAAGTTGCAGTAGAGGTCATCTGCTTTTATCTTTACAAATGCACATCTTATTTGATTTCTCCTTCTTTCCAGGTGCCACATTCCTATGCCTACATTTGGCATTTTAAAGTGCCCTTTAGTGTCAGATTTCACTTTTCCATGCTAATAAATGATCCCCTACGGTTTGAATAAGTTAAACAAATGGCACTGCTTTCATTCATGGTATTTCCACTTCTTTTTCTGTTCTTACGACCCTTGATGCCCTTTGTCAGCAAGTTGACGCCTTCTGGAGGTATGGGTACAAGAGCTGGACATATTGTTCCAGAAAAGTTGTCATCAAAGCCAAATACCATTCGTGACATTCTTCACTTTAAACATCCAACAACCTTATTACTTTTTGACCATTTTTCTGCACTGACAATCATATTTACTTTATTATCCACTTTGTTCCCCAATGAATACTTTTCAGGGTCAACAGTCTGTAGGAGAGATGTTTTCCTGACATCAAGGAAAAATTACCTAGGTCCTGCACTCACTACAGATAACTGTCCCCAGATATTAAAATCCTTCCTGCTTATGCGTCCTGTTAGCTCAGTGACCTGTTCTCTGTCATCCACACCAAATCAGTGCTGACTGATTCGCTCCCAGGTCACCAGTGGAAGGGGTCATGAGGCCAAGACCAGTCTCTAGAAACACGCTCATTTTCTACCAACTCCTTAACATTTAATGACCTATTGATTGGCAGTATTTTTTCACGTTAGATGTGCACTGTGTGGATGCTGTGCTCTCTAGTTGCTTAGACTTGTATGGGATTACAGATAGCATTTCACCGAGAAAGGTTATGGTTCCATGGTGGTACTCTTAAATAAAATGTTCTGTTGTACAAATGCCTTTCTTGGAAAAATCAGTTTTAAAAATTGTAATTTTTACAATTTCTATTTCACTGCTGTGCTTCTCATAGGTGCCAGAATGAGAGGCTGTTGTCCCCCAGTCATCACATTTATCTTTTCTGAAAATATTTCTATATTATTTAGCATTATTCTACTGAAGAAAAAGAGACAAAAAGTCATCAACAACCTAGAGAATTCTTTACCACCCATTTTTAAAGCTTTCAGGTGCAAACCTGGCAAACCTGCTGGTTACAAAATACTTCTTCAACATGCTTAATATCCTTCTATTGTACCACTAGCATGGAAAATATTTCATCATACCCCATTTACACTATCTGACTTGACTACAAATGCAATCAGAGTGCTTTACTGAGCACTTTTACTGCATTATTTCAATTTTGCAATGGACCAAAAGAAGTAACACATACACAAGCACATGCACCATACACACCCTTCCTCTTCAGCTCAAGTTATGCTCCCTGTGAATGTCCCAACACCTTTTTATTTTCAGAATCATAGCCCACAACTACTTGGTCATTGTTTCTATGTACTATTTGATGTAAAATTCTCTCTCTCCTCCTCCCCTGCCCCTTCCTAAAATTGCTTTCTCTACCTTTTAAAATTACATTTGTTTTTAAAAAATTGCAACTATTGTTTTTTCCTTGATTAGAACTTGCTGGACCTCCTGTATATCAGTCACCAACAATATTCAGAAGCATCTTTCACTAGCTGCATTATGTTTTAGCAGTAACAGTATTAGACACTGCATATAATGTTGTTGTGGTTAAGGAATGGTACACCCCATTCAGTGTCCCTAGCAAGAATCTCCAAATCATGTGCTGCTCTCTGGCTCTGCTCTCCCTTCCCCTTTGCCCCTGTGGTGGGATGGTGTGGTAAATTGGAGGCACAAAAACTAAAACTCACAGGTCGAGGCAAGAATAATTTACTGGAGACAGCAATGAGATAAGAAAACAAACAGTAACAGCAACAATATTAATAACAAAAGTGTACAGAAGACAGAGTGATTCACATACTAAAATGCTCACTGCAGCACCTAAATCGACTGCAGCCATGCTGCCCCTACCAGAAAAGAGCCATTCCTTCTGGGAAAAACTCTCCTTCCCCTGCCCCCAGAGATGATGTGAGGTGGTGTAGAATAACTTCTGGGTCCTGGCCATGCCACTTCCTGGCTGTTGCAAAAATGAACCTTGTCCTGGCTGGAACCAAGACAAGTCTTTCAAGAAAAGACAATACTATTTCCCACCAAAACAGAGTAGATGAATACTGTTTTTCAGCCTGGATTGGTAGCAGACCTGTACACCTGTATCCTGTTAAAATATGTTAACCCATTAATATTTGAGAGCATGTTTCTCTGGTGTAAACATCTTCATATGGCAATATATCCCTTGACACGTTGCCTCTCCCTTCTCTTTTCTCCCCTACATTTGATTGTTCCTACATAGGTTGTAGGCATTAATTTTAATATTCCAATCAATTGGATCTTCCCAGCAGGTTTCAATAATAACAATGAGGTCAAAATATGCTCCCAAATGAGCAATTCAGGCTCCTCTTGTCTATTATGCAAGCTTCTAATATTGTTGTATGGATGACTACAGAATTTCTTCTTTTTGGTTTTGTGGGTATCTTGATTAATTCTGTTCTTGTCATATTAATTTGATGTTGAGTGAAAGCTCATTTTCCCTTTTTTCAGCTTCCTTACATGTTTCAGGGCAGTACCTCATTAATGCTCTGTCCTTCAAAAGAAACTAGGCACAAAGATAGGATGAGTGACTCCCAGTTGTCTCTCTGAGCTCTGCTCCCTAACACTTCTCCTCCAGTCATTTTTCCCCTGCAGAAGATGGCCAGCTACATCTTAGGAGCTGCAGGGCAGGAGCCTGCCAATGGGCAGCTCTAGAGGAATTGGGCAGCAGTAAATTGCTTCCCTCAGTAACTCATTTGTGTGTTTCTGCAATGGTAATGTGGCTGGGTTTCTGCTGAGGGCTTTCAATCAGGCTTAAAGCAAAAGCATCCATCTGTGTCAAGGTGAAGTTTTGTCTGCCCTAAGGCACAACTTGGAAAGGGAGCTATGCTGTAGAGTTGTATTTATCACTGTTCCCAGTGAAGAGGGGGGAGCTGGAACTCCTCAGTAGCAATGTATAGATAGAGTTCCTTGATAGAAGGTCCAGGAAAGCCCCTCTGAAAACCAATTCCTAACTGGTTTGGGATCATAATGATTTTTACTGTATCTTATGGGATCAACTAATCTCAAAAAGATTTCTGACTGACTCATTATGGCTAGCACTGGAAATTCCTCTCAAAATACCACAGTCCCCAGAACTGCACACTAAGGACTGCAATTCACTCCAGAGCTTAGTGACTTATCCTACATTCCATTAACTTTTAGGGCATCTTTAATGACACACTTAGTTAAAAAGGAGATTGCTGCCATAATTTGAAACAAAGCTGCAAACCTGCTCTCTTTGTCTGTAAGTATATATTTAAAGCAAGTGCAACACTACTCTGAGCTCTCCCAAAGTTTTGGCAAGTGATGTCTTGAATTCTCCTGACCACGCTGCTGGATCATATGCAAAAGCAGTGTTTGGCAGCGTGGAAGTCCTGCTCTCTTATCCAACCACCCAACTGGCTTAGAAGCAAAGCCTGGCTCGGTCCAGCAGAGATCCATATGTGGCTGAAAGACAAGTCCTGCTCTCTTATCCAACCACCCAACTGGCTTAGAAGCAAAGCCTGGCCAGCAGAGATCCATACGTGGCTGAAAGATCCTTTCCATGCGCAGTGTGGACCACACACTGCTGCTTCAAGCACGCTTCAGTAAAGACACCAGCCTTTGGAACTGGATTTTGCAAGTACAGGCATTACAGGCTTAACAGGAGGATACTGGCTCTGCTTATGACTGAGTGCCTGGAGGAGGGGAGTTTGAAGATTGCTCCCCTAATCACAATCCAGCCAAGGTGATTGGCTTGTCCAGTGCTTATGGCAACGACAATGTGACACTTAATAAGCAAAGGATGCGAGGATGTGCACTGTAAGACTCCCTACCACCGCTACCCTCGTGAGGCGTTAGGGATTTCACATGCCTGAGAACTGGAACCTCTGCTTTGCTTCTGTGCATATGACACAGTGAATAATGGTAGGAAAAGCTGGCATATTACAAGACTGGATCAGCTTTCACACTGCAGAAACCTCCAGTTAGAGAACTCGAGTACCCACTCACTCCAGCGCCCTGCTTCAAATGCAGCTAACTCCTTTTTCTCCAAAGGAAGACACAACACCTTCAGAGTAAGCACCAGGGAAAATAAGCCTGATTAGATGATGGTAGAAAACAAAGGAGAAGAGAGTCACCAGATGCCAAGGGAGATGTCCCACAATTTCATGAACTCACTGGACACCTTTCTGCAGGTCCAGTGCAGGGTATATGAGATGAATCTGTCCTCATTTGCTGCATATCCTGTGCAAGAAGGAAAAGGAGTCTGTCTTTATGTGCCTCTGGCTCCAGCATCCTTCCAAGCATGCTCCAGCATCCCTGAAAATCCTGCTTAGAATAAGTCTCCACCAACAGAGTGCCTGAACATTTAGGGCCTTTGCCTCTGCCTTTATGAACCTCTGCTGTAAAAGCAGCAATTCTTGCTTTTTTTATTTCATTGTTAATTTTACCTACACAGGATGTGATCTTGACAACAATAAACAGGGCTATTTGAAGCTGAAGTGGTATTCAGTGACAAGCCACGTGATGGAATCTGCTTAAGTCTTAAATCTTAAATCTTTTTAAGTCACACACCATTATAGGAATAGCTAAAAGACGTGATGCTACCCCCTATCCACGGTGCTAATCACCATCAAGTTTCTGCAAGTCATATTAAAATACATTAAAACAAATCAGTGGCACTATTACAAATTAAAATAGAAAATATTCGAGGCTCTAAATTGTGTGTGTTTATTCCACCCTGACTGTGTGACAATTACTGGATAAGTGTTGTCCCCAGTGAGGGGAAGGAACAGATGGCAGCCTGCTAAAAAGCACATACTGTATATCAATTTATTAATTACTAAATGCAATCTGCTAGACGTTCATCACAAGATACTTCAGCTATTAAATTTCAGAGGGATTAGAAATTCAAAACAAATTATTTTAATAATAATTAACTTAGCTATATGTATTGCAAGCATGTTATTTCCTTAGCTTAAAAGCCTGAAATGATTGGGTGCCATCTGTTTAACTACCATTACAACTTTTTTAATATCAAAAGGGCATTTTGCTCAGGTACACAGACAAATACTGTACAAAATGAATTAAAAATTAATGTTATGGGCATAGTAGGGCACTTAGAAATCTCACCCTTGTTGGTTGATTACTAGAGCAGGGAATCTGCTTCTTCCAGGACAGTGATTTGTTTCTGAGAGGTTGGCCTGAAAAGCCTTTACCATTTGTTAGCTCTTTCATGGTGTGTGTTACAAATGCTGATGGCTTTCAACACATTCTTGCAAAGGCCTTACTATATCACAAAGTCAACATCACAGCTGCGAGCTGGCAATCTACTTTTTTATGTGCATGCGATAGCCTCAGAATAATTTTTCGTGCCCCAATCTACACGTTATGGAAATACATCCAGCAGTTCAAATAGTGTTGCAATTCACAGAATGCAATTCGCAGAGATGAACACAAATCTGAGCCTGTACCTTATCCTTCTCCAGTTCTGCCGCAAAGTCTAACAAAATATTGATGAAACAAAGGGCCTAATTTTATGACTGTATTCTTCAGAACAGGGAAATTGCAGAATGATTCATATGAGAATACAGAGAGAAGCCCACGTCTTACATGCAAATTTAAAGGGTCCCACCATCTTTAGCCATGATCCCAACTCTTTAAAGTGTGAGTAAAACTCTTTAAATGCTCTCTGACATTGCCTCCTGTAGGGGTGAAACATAATGGTAAAGCATTGAGATTTTTGAAATTTCTCTCATTTCTGAATTGACAATCATATACTCTTCTTAGAAGTGGCTCAGAATACCCATCGCCACAAGTGACCAACTGCTTGGTTTCATAACTACAATTTTTATTACGCTAATGAAGTTTCAGACTTCTGAAATTAGAAAAATGGGTCGTTTATTACAACTCAATGCTAACAGAGCATAGAAAATTGAAATAGCTCATTCAGAATGTCAGAGGGCAACTAGACAATTGTGTCATCCTTAAAAATTATATTACTTCATCTCATTCAGGCATACTGAAAAAATTCTCCCAGTCTTAATTCTTTTCCTAAAATCTAGTATTTTTGTAACAGTAAAGATGATTTGTGAAGAACCTCAGCCAGCAGTTACATGGTCTTTAGGTGTTTTTTCTTGGAGCATATGATAACTGCTGAGGCAAGATATTGTCTGAAACAATCTTTGAGGAAAAAAACCCCTTTTCTTTTGTTTTTTGGATTTTGTTCTCTTGGATTTTTTTCTTGTTTCTAAATCTACTTTTCTTTCTTTCTTTCTTCTTTTGTTTTTTTTTTTAATGTAGAAATGAATGCATTAACATCACACAGTATGGTAGTAGGAGGGAGAATATGCATGAAGTCAAGTTTCAGAATCATCAATAAGATTGTTCTGCAATGAAATGCAGAAAACGAAAAAGAACAGTGTGAATCAGTAGCACAAATCTTAGCTAAACATGAGGCCAACAGCTAATTTCAGCAGTGGAATCTGTCTCAGGCAGAGCTATAGCAACTGAAGAGTTTCCCAGTACTTTCTTTCAAAGTCAAAAATCCACCAGCAAACAGTGCATCTGCACAGCACTTGCAATGCCTCCTGAATGCACAGGAGCAGCTGTGCTCATCCATTCCGTGTGTGCAAGCATCACTGGTGCATACACAATCACACTAATTGCATGTTTGAGAAACATAGCAAACGCTGATTCTGTGATTAACATCTGGAATCATAGATCCTAGGAAGAAAACACAAGTCTCTAAACTAGTATATGTTTGCTGGCTTGTTGGTTCTGTCTCACTCATCCTTGCATTTTTCCACATCCACTGAAGCTTCCTCGTGCTTCCGAGCAGCAGCTGCACCTAACCCGTAGGGCACAGAGGCTCTCTAGGGAATTAGGTCCCCGTTTGAGCACCGTTATCCAAGAGTATGAGATTAAGCATTCCTTTATTGGGAAAATGAGGAAGGCTGGGCCAGAATGCAGTTCTGCAGCAGACAGTCCCATAGCTGAAATAACCAGAGAGGCAGAAGTGTGGAGGGCACCACGGAGCACCTCTACCCTGCAGGTCACCCCCTGCCTGGGCTCCTATTCTTTCTGTTTGGATTCCAAACAATGCATCTCCATCCTCAATAGGTCCAACAGGCTTCCAGAAGTCTGGTTTTCCTTCTTAATTCCCTTAACTTGTAGTAAGACTTTTCAGGTTTTAATGATTTCACGTAACACTTTTATGACTGACTACCTGAATTATGAAAAAAACCCAAATTCCAGTTACAAAAATATCCTTGAATTTTCAGCCAGGACAGAGTTCAACAACCAAAGCAGCAGTGGATTCCATTCTTTGAAGGATTGCTTTCAGACACAGAAAATGACACAACAGGTTGAAGACTAACCAGCTGTCCCACAGAAGTATGACCCAACACCCAGTTTAGCGAGGAAGGTGCACAAGGACAGAAATAATTCAATGTATCACAAATATCCAATATGTATTAAAAAAAAAAAAAGAGCCAAGCAGGATTTTCAATGTCTCATTGTTTAAATTTCCTTTTCTTTAACCTAAAATTAAGAACTAAGCCCAACTGTTTTAATACTGAACAGAATAAGGAACATTTCATTTGGCCCAAAGGCACTCAGAAGAAACCCCAATAAATGACGGCCTAATGTCACAAAACTGCCGGAGGACAGAGTGGGTACATTGTTCCTTCTTAATTCAATACCCAGGCAGTGCAGAAACTCACCTGGGACCAAGGGAACCAGATTCAATTCTTTCTGCCTGAAGTGAACTGAATCTACATATTCCACTTCCCAAGACAATGCACCAACTACTTCTGCAAGGTATCGAGGGACCACCAAACCTCCTAAGCTGATGGCATTCTATTTTGCATAAATAATTCAAATGCACTGGCATGCTGAGCCCCAGCTAACAAAGCCTTTCCACAGCACGAATCCTTCCTCCCCAACTCTTTGTCCCAGGCTCAGTGAACATTTGGAGTGAGAACAAAAAGAACAGCAATGACAAAGGGAAGCCCATGTGGGTTTGTCTTGCCCCTACAGGTGGATTTGGGCTCAGCCTCCTGCCCCAAATCAAGGAATGAGTATATTTGTACATGCACCTTTCATCTCTTCAGTGAGCAGCCAAGAACATATAGTATGTTCTGGCTACATTTTTCCAAACTGTTCTTGAAGCTACCCAAAGAATCCTGACATCAGTCATCTATCAATCTTCCAGGTCAGCACAGTAACATTTACAAGGGACTTTAACCAGGATTTTTGTATGCAGTTAGAAAATACTGGAAAAAACCCCAAATCCAACTAATCTCAATGGCATTCAAACTTTTCTAAAACTGTTCTAAAAATAAAAGTGAAACATGGACTAAATTACTGTCATCTGTCTCCTACAAGAACTGCATAGCAGTACCAAGGCCAGAAAGCTTGGCTTGCAGGGAGCAGTCCTAGTGGAATAACAGGCTGGTTAACAAAGGGGGAAGGAGAAGCAAACAGAGCTGGGGAAAGAGTGTGAAGCATCAGAAATGTCACCTGTGGAGGTAAGAAGAGGAAGTGTTTGAGCAGAAAATTGTTCCTTCAGACATTGACCCAAAAGGAAACAAAAGTGAGAATGACTCTGTGCTAGCAGCAGCCCAGGAATTTACTGATAGCAGCTTATTTAGGGGAAGGGAATGCCTCCCTTCACCTCCATACAGGAAAAGACAGTGAGCTAGCTCCTGGTTTTTGAAAAGTTAACTGTTGCATTTAGCTACACAGTGGTGTCATAGATGGTTTTCCACAAAAACACATTTTCATGTAGATTTACAAGACTTACAGTACTTCAAAACTCAGTCCCATCACCATGAAATGCAACACCTTCTTAATGTTACCAAAGCCTAAAAGCAAAACAGTTTTTCTGTGTTTGTATATATCTGTATCTCACATTTTCCATTCTATATGTATTCTTGTAAGTAGTATCAAAGATAGAATTAAGATAACTTTTTTTTTAATCATTGAAGAAGAGTAAGATGTGTTGAAAGATGGAAACACTTCTACTATCACCAGCTGTGCTACATCCCTTCTTTGAATATACAGCTTTGAACAAAAAATACTTTAGTAAAATACTTTATATAAATAGATATCATAATGCAATTGTTTTATATTTTAGGCAACAAGCTCAACCAAGCATAAGGTAACAACTTAGATGTTTTAATGTTAAATAAATGCAATGGGAAAATTGCAAAAAATTTATTGTGAATGGTCATTTTCTGGAGAGAAATACAGGTGAAATAGGGATCTAAATATTGCACTGCATTGCTGATAAAAAATGAAAAATTATACAGGTTAAATCTGAAAGAACAATATTGGTGAAATGCAGACTACAACCTATTTCTCCACCACTACTGTTCTGAGATGGTTCACTAACACTGCAACCTTAAAGCTTATTTTAAGTGCCATCATTTTCCCTCAATTCGTGTGGTATACAGTAGCTGTGTGTATATATGTGTTTAAAACTGGCACACATTTGTTTAGAAGAAAGACCAAAACCAAAGACAAGTGGAGTTTGGTACTCACCTCCTTCTCCTGACCCAGAGCCATTATCTGAAAAAGAAATAGAGGGGGAGAGGAAAAAAAAGAAAGCGAATGAAAATGTTGCTCCAGGAGCAGCTGTTTGTTCAGGAACTTGTCATTGTAAAACATTACACAGATGTTACATTTCATGAGCCAGCTGTAAAAACAAATATCCCACATAAGGGATATCCTTTAATACCGTTTGTCCACACTCACTGTGCCCTAGTCTCTCTCTTCCTTGTCAAGATGTTACTCAAGGAACAGCATTATTCAGTACTGAAAACAAATATCTTTCTTAGCCTCTTTACAACTGTTAGAGATTAAAATTTGTTAAACCCGAAAGAAATGAAGAGTACAAAGTCCAATTTTTGGAACGTTATTTTTTCCTTACCCTCTGGCCCTGGCAGTGGTACTTCAAGGAGTACTTCAACACATAAGTCACCTGACTGCAGAAGTACCTCCAGAAGACAACTAGTCATCCAAGTAAGGTTGATTTAAGTCATCTAATGACAAAATTGCTTCTGTCAGTTGAGTCAATCACTTGGTATAAAGATGCTCTTATGGCATTGTTATTTCATTGACATTTGACTGACTGGATTAGCATCTGGTGAGTGACAGCTTTCAACTGGATCCCATTTGCATTAGCAGTTCAAGTGTCAGCAGGACTTGAGCTTCTTCACCACCCCCGGCCAGCTAACTCTACTTCAGAGCACTATGGATCTGTTTAGGGATTTTGCATGTGCATCCCACTGGGCAGGGCTCTGCACAGGCTTCAGCAAGCACAGCAGTAAAGACAAACCCTTAAACACATGAACTGAGTCATAAAACTTCCTGCCTTTCCTGCCCAAAGGAGGAGGAGAGGAGAGAGTGGAATGGCAACTACTGTCAGTGGATTGTCTCCCATTCCTGTTAGGTTAGCTTCTCTGGAAGCTGAGGAGAGGAGAGGAGCAGAGCATACATTCTGCTCATCCCACACCTCTCCTTTCATGCCTGCCTTGGTGATGGAGAAGGCAGCTGAATGTATCTGCTAAAAACTGAAAGAAGGAGGCCAGACAGAGAGAGGAGTGGGAATTTTGCTTCCACACATGAGGTCGTTGTTCACATCAGAGGAAAAACCAAACCCTCTGTTTGCTCAGTTCCCTCCCCTGCTTTTCTTTAAGGAGCTGTATTTCTAAGAATAATTCCCTCTAGTGTGTGGATGAAAGTGTGAAATTCCACGTTACTGGGTCACTTCACACATTAAAAATGATTTCCTGTCACATGGGGTATCAGGAATAGAGATTTGTTTATCTTTTGCCTTAATTTTCCTTTCTTTCCTCTTATGCCACTATTTAGTGTCTAACAGACTGAGCTTATAACCTTACAGAAATTAACACAAAAACCAGAAGGTTCTTTTTTCCATCAACAGTGACCCACTTTACTGACAAAGCAGGCAATCCCATATAAAATGTCCTTGTTGAGTCACTGAGAAATATGCCTTATGGTGCAGTATTGCTTCATTAAGAAATTTGAAGAGCATAATTTACTTATATGAGTTAATATATAGGATTATTTGTGGTGGTGAAATTGTGTCATAAACAGTTTTGAGGGAGAAGAAGCTGACATAAAATATGAGCAAGTTCACCATATGTGATGCATATGAAAGACAAAGGGCAAAATGTCTCCGAGAATGTCGACTTTTTCCATGTTTTTATTCCCAGTTCTCACTCTCTGACTGCTTTCCCCTGACCTGAGAAATGCTGCTCAGCCCAGCATGAGGGGCTCTGGCTAAATCCTGTGTGCATGGGGCAGGGCAGGTACCACACATGGAAAGCACCCTGTAAACCAGAGAGCTGATGCTCACACCACACATCTCTATAGATAATTGGCTTGATATACATGAAGCCCACTTGGCAGGAAATCGCAGCAGCAGGCTAGATTAATTTCTACTTCTCTGGACTTTCAGTTCTCAAAAAGGATTTAAAAAAAAAAAAAAAAGTGTCATCCTCTGTAACACTGTATCATTTTCAACTTTTCCCTGGGAGCTATGCTAGGACTCTCATCTCCAGGGTAACCATGCTAAACTAAGCTGGTGTTCCTGCTTTTTTTTCTTTTCCTGAGCCTTGGCTAGATTTTCCCAGGCAGCTTCTGGTTAAAAGAGTAGTATTTTTTTCCAGCTTACTTGGACAAGCAACCCTGCTCTTTTCAGGCCTTTAATGAATTCAGCGTTTTCAAAAGTTGTCTTCATGCACCAAGATCAGTCAAGAAAGATGCTCAAAGAAGTGAAGATGCTGGGCACAAACAGCATTCCCCCAAACACTGGTCAGTAATTAGAGGAGGAGTGATTGACCTCTATCTTAAAACCACCCTTTTCCAAAAAGGTGGCTTTTCCTTCAAGGTGATCCAGGCCAGGCTGGATGGAGCTCTGAGCAACCTGGTCTAGTGGAAGATATCTTTATCCAGAGCTATGAGGTGAGATCTGGATTATATTTAAAGTCCCTTCCAAACAAAACCATTCCATGGTTCTATAAAAAAATGCTAATACACAAATATACAAGCTTCTGCTGTGAGCTGCTTTAATCCATAAGGAGTTTCTGGATAAAATACACAAAGAAGGACTTGGATGAGACACAGCATCTCAATGCTGTAAGCACTCAGCTACAATCAGAATCTCCTTTTTTGTTCTTTCTGAACAGGAGCCATTTCTGTACTGTGGGTCTGCTTTAGTGCAGAGGCAGAAAAACCTCCCCAAAACCAAAAATGACTGCAGCTTCTCTCATTCAGGAGGGAGAGATGGCTTTTAACTCAAAGTAGCATAAAAATGGAACCCATCTCTCGCCCATTTTAGGGCAACAGCTCCAAACTACTAAGTGCAAACAGGAAGGCAAACAGTCCACTGACAAATTTTAAGCAAGCAGACCCTTCCATAAGCCACTCCTAAAAGAATAATTCCTGTGCTTGTTTCTAGTGCTGCAAATAACTTTACTCTCCTTTTTTTATTTATTTATTTTTTTTTTTTACTTAGAAATCCCAACAGAAAGCAATGGACTGTGGTTTCCAAATGTATACAGAACACTGAGAAACTGCAAGTATAATCAAGTACTACATCATTGTGTGGTTACATTTTCATGTGCATACAATATAAATCTGGCAGCAGTCAAAATCAATATTAAAACCTGTGCATGCAGACCCAAAATTTCATCCATACATTCTCTTTCATTTCTCTAAACAACCATTTTTAATGTCAAAACTTGCATTTTGTTTATTTCTAAAGCATCTATAATTGACTCTTTTTTAAACATTGCTTATTTTAGAATCCTGAAACTCTGACAGCCTTCCGGCAAAGGAAATAAGAAAATACGTTGCAAATCACTTATGTCTGTAAAATTTTAATCAAAATATTACCTGCCAAGAAACAGAATAATGATTTAGTGACTAAATCACTCAGTGTAGCCTGTTCTAATGCTGTAGCTACAGAAGGTATCAATTCCCAGCAAATGGGAAGTATTTTATTCTTATATGAGATTCAGAAGTCTGTTATACTTTAAATATTAAACAGTTGTTCCAACACTAAGGAGGAATTTCATCCTATTGTCTTGGGTGCATCCCAACTCTCATAGGAAACCAGTGTGTCTGTACTTGTCTCCCAGTGATGCCCTAGAACAAAGCATTTTAATAGCAAATTCGAATGCAACCAGTGAAAATTAATGGGGGTCTACAAAATATCTTTTAATTTGATATCTGAGCCTCCATTATATGTGTAATATATCAAGAGCACAAATATGCCGCCGTCTTGGCAGGGCATGGAGAGGTTCTGGGTGATGACTTTTATCATCCGATATTCTCCCGTCACCCGAAGCACATCAGGCACTCAGGGAGCAGCAGGTGCCATTCCAGTGGAGCTCTGCTGAGGCACTCAAAGTTGCACTCAGTGTTGCAACAGCCTGAATCAGAAGCTCTGCTCTCACAAAGGTTGTTTCAGTGTTTTCTGGAGCGTTGTGTTTCAGCACATTTCTTGATCTGTTACACTAAGGGCTAAAACTTATGCTGCGTTTTCTTGGTTTTATGTAGGACTTAAAGAAAAGGAGAGGAAGGTTGAAAAAAAATTCTTGTACTAGCTGTATAATGTAGTAATTAGCTGCCAGTAACCTCAGGCTGAGAAGAATCAATTTTTCATTTTGAAATTTCTTTTTCTTAGTTGAGTAGAATGCATATATATGCAAACATTCTTTGTTGTTCCTAAAACATTATTCTAGAATTTTGTTTTAGTGATAGAAATGAACTTTCATGCTATGTGTCCATCTCTTAAAATGACTTGGGCGTGAAATTAAAAAATATTATTTAATTATACATCCTCAGTTCAAACCTTCATATTTCTTGGGTGTTGTTATAGTAATATGTGAGTCCTCCAAACTGGATTGCATTTTTTTCCCTATTTCTGCAGCATCTGGAGATAATTTACAGAGAGGTAAATTATTATGGAGGTTATTTACAGAGAGGTGGGAGATTGGGAAAGACAGTAGATTCAGTCATCAGCCTGAGGGATGCTGGAATTATGCTTCTGAGCTGGACAAAAAACATGGGCTTCCTTCAGTATCAGGACCAACAACACAAATTGTTTTGGACCTTAGCAAACATGAGCCAGACCTCGGGACAGGTCAAAGGCCTCAAAGGGAACCTGGTGTGAAACATGTTGCATTTAAATGAGGTAATTGGGACTGGCAGCGCTGAGGACTTGGACTAGATACGCTGCACGTGCATTTACCCCAGTTTCCAGATAAGATTCTGCAGCTACCAGTGAGCTCCAGTCCTGATAACTCTAAATTTTCATTGCAACTAACCAAAATGAAGTTAGGAAGGAGGGTACATCTGACCCATGGTCACGCTTTTGGCTGCCATATGGAACGTAACCTTGTTTAGAATAATCTGAGCAACGAGTCCGTATCCAAAGATGAGGGATGTCCCACAACTTAATATTTCATGTGTATTGTTTATGCACCAGAGATTGCAGTTGTTGACACTACTGAGTCATTTAATCTCGTTCAAAGAAAGCCAGCCATGTGTCTGGTCTCACCAGCTTTGAATCTACCCAGAGGTTCAGAACACCACTGGTGGTTAAAGTTTCTGTGTCTAAGAGTATGTTGTAATATTCAAGACAGGGAAAACCTGTCCCATGTATTTGAAACATGGAAAAATCTATGCTTTAAGTGTGTGGAAAGACAAAAAAGGCAAGTTCATTAGAATTGTAAGTTATGTGTATCTTCAATGTAATGACCCAAAGTCAAAGATGATGCCTTGGATGCCTTGGCAGAGCGGCAGTCAGGATGCTCAGTGTCACTTGTTGGATGCTACACTAATTCTGCATATCCTAAAAAGAAAAGTCCTAAAGAAATGGCTAATTTGGAATCTGCTCCAAATTTGTTAAAAGCCTTTTGATGGATATCATCACTCCTCTATAAGAACCACAGAAGCATTAATAATCTATTTTCTCAGATAAATTATTTCAGCTTGTAGTGTTTATTTATTAATCTCTTAGCATATCAGAAGATATATCAGATTTCTTGTCTAGCAAAAGGTTCCATTCCTAAAGAGGACTCAGGCTTTCCACATTATTCCATCCTATGAAAAGCACAAAAATTTTAATTGCTGGAATTAAGAGCAAAACTAAAGAGCTAACCATAAAACATCATTCATTAGTGACATAAAGTGATGTTTTACATACCAGAATAACACGGTCCTCTTGATACCATTGTTATCTCTTTCTGGTGCTTGCAAGCAGCTCTCCTGAGGAAGCATTCATTTTGGTAAGTGTCTCCATTTGATCCACAAACTGGAATATAGTTCGTGTGACACTAAAAAAGAAATTATAATATAACCCAGTCATACAGAAATCAAGTGATTAATCTGAACTGCATATTAATATACAGGAAGATAGTTGTGTTATTAACAGCATCTTATAACCCTTTTTGCTAAAGAACTACTTGAAATATATTAGTTTTTCAGTATGACTATATGTATTCCTCTCGGATCACTGAAATAATAGTCTAACTCCACATGGACTGAGCATAGGAATTCAGTAGGAAAGATTAAAAGCACAAAATAACTATGGTGGGACTTTGTACTGACTAGAGGGAATATGTTAGGCATCTAGAAATATTTGAAGGATAAACACTGAGGCAGGAGAAAGCTTCTTCAAGATAACACAAGAAAGTATGACTAGGCACAAGGGGCTGAAGCTGAGCAAAGGAGAATTTAAGGAGAACAGTCCTTAAGGGGAGATTTGCTGACCTTTATGGTCAGAACAGTCTTACAAAGGAGGTGGAAAACAATAGCCACTCTCATTAAATTCAAGAGCATCATGAGTCTTTTACTTGGTCAACAACTATAATAATGCTTTTCTATTACTACACTGAAAAATTTAAATCTTAAATTTAAATCTTAAATTTAAATCTTAAATTTGACACAAATAAATAGAAAGAAAGGAAGAAAGGAAAACTTATCATTTAGAATAGCTTTTGCAGAAGCTACCTGCATTTTGCTGTTTTCTTACATTCTAACAGAAATGGATTATAAGCCCCTTGTACACATAATGTCCATTCAGATGCTGGGACCAGCAATCTGCCTAACGTCTGAGAGTGCAGCAGGACTTCCTGCTGAACTGGAGGTCCAAACCCTGCCTCACAGCATGGAAAGGGAGATATTGCCCTGTTTGGGGGTGTGGTGGTAACTGTAATGTCAGACACCTTTTGTCAACACTCCGATGTAAAAACCAAAAACAAAAAGCAAGAAGTAATGATGAAATACAGAGTAGCTACCAAAGTTCTTAACCACACAAAGTTTATGATTAAACTGGTATAGTTCAACCCGTGAGAGTGCATGCAGAAATAACAACATTAGTTATGCTAAAATGACTTAAAAATGAAAGAGTTTCTTCTCCAAATTCCAAATGAGAGTATCTCCCACAACAGTTTCTTTGTGCTTTGACATACACAAAGGTCAAAATACTGAAATGTTGAAACATAATTTTGAAGGCTATTACCCTCCAATCCTTTGTCATCCTGCCATAGATGACCACTGAGAATGAACTAAGCAGGTATGGACAAAAATAAATCATTCTGCCAGCTCTGAAAATTATTTCTAACAGTTTTGTAATACTTCCCTGTAGTGAGCAGCTCTCAGATACTCAACCATTAGTCCTGCCCCATGCCATACAAAACAGTCATTTCTAGAGAGTAATTAACAGACAATTCCCAAGGGGGACAATACTTTCCAATACATGATTATCTGTCCAATAGATAATTCTCAATTCTCCTTAAGTCTCTGTGTGATGTTTTAAATTTGCAGGTTCTCTTCTGAAGATAGAAAATGAAAAGTAAAGGGATTCCTTTTTCACAGTTTGGTAAGCCTTTAGTAATTTCTTACAGTACAGCCCAAAGTTCTCCTGTGACCACCTTTCAGAAGTGAAGTTGTTTTCTTGTGAGGAAGTCCTCTAATACCTCAAGTGGCCAATAGGGAGAGCATCTCTTTGTGCACAGGATCTGCTCAGCACAGTGTGCCATGGGAAATTCCACCCAAGGTCCATCCAGGGCTGTGTGAGTTCAGAGTTTCCAACATCTGAATGGGTTGCAAGATTTGCTCACTGTCACTTAGCTCCTTTTCCTATTCTCTCCTATTTAAGCAGTTATCTAATTAAACTGATTGTTATTAAGCCTTTCTTACTGAAATTGGAAAAGAGCCCCATGATGTCTCTCTCTCCTCATCACACCTCACTCCATCTTACCTCCCCCACTGGTTCCTAACACACACACACTAGGTGCTGATCAGTTTTTCATTCAGGTTTTGTAAAACTCATCCAAAATATCTTTCAGCCTGCAGAGCTCGTGCTGCCATGACATTCTAGGTGTTCCAAACAACACTGAAATTTGTCATTAATTTTCCCTAATCTGAAGAAAGTTTGTCCCAGTGTCGGCCTTAGTTCAGGAGTGGCTGTGATTTGTTGTGCCACTGTGATCCCCAAAACATCCCTCTGTCATGCAGACCTCCTTGCAGTTACAACTTCCTTGTGAGGAGAGGATGAGGGGCAGACACTGATCTCTTCTCTGTGGTCACCAGTGACAGGACCCAAGGGAATGGCCTGAAGTTGTGCCAGAGAATGTTCAGGTTGGATATCAGGAAAAGGTTCCTCAACCAGAGGATTCTTGGGCACTGGAACAGGTTCCCCATGGAAATAGTCACAGCACCAGCTCGACAGAGTACAAGAAGTGTTTGGACAATGTCCTCAGACACGTGGTGTGACTCCTGGCATGTCCTGTGCAGGGTCAGGAACTGGATTCAATGACCCTTGGGGGCCCCTTTCAACTCAGCATATTCATGGATTCTGCAATTCCCTCACTAGCAGGAACATCTTACCTGACCACAACCTGGATCCCAGATCAATTTAATTTTGCAACTCTCTTGTTAGGGTACATTTTTCTAAAAATTGCAGTTTTAACAACATAAGAAATGCCTTGCTGTATTAATTCAGCAAGTATTTTCCTGGCTGAAGCTTTTGACATATATGTTATGCAAAGACACTTAGACCTCTGAACTATAAGTGGGAGTTGCAAACTAATCTTAGGAAAAAAATGTAGTGGCACAGTTATCCAGCTCTGTGATGAATAGGAAACCCGCTTCTGGAAGAACAGGCTGATATTCATACATCTTCATTTCAGTGCCTCTTCAGCTGAACCACTATACACAAATGTGTCTATTTTCCTTTCAAAACCTTGAAATATCAGAAAAAAAAATAGCTAGCCCTCAGGTAGTCTTGCATGTGAAGAACCTATCAGTTTGGGCTGGGTGTTTGTTGCCTGGAAATTGTGGTGCTGCTAGTTGCAGCAAGTTGAGTAAGCTCCATTAAATTTGAGAGTTACAGGAAGATTTTCAACCTGCTATGTTTGAAAAACACAGTATCTTCTCCTCACCCATAGACTTATTTCCTAAGAGTATAGAATAAATTATTCAAGAAGTACAAGTAAACATGCAAGTAGTTTAAAAACAATGTTTTTTTTAAAAAAATGCACTCTTCAAAGCAAACAGTTTAGCACATGGACTATTTTTTTTTTTTTTATGTCTTCAAGACCTGCTTACTAGGAAGTAACAAAATTTGCCACCTACAAAAAATAGATTAAACTTTTGGTTATCCTAGGGTTGTGTTTCTTTTCCTTTTTTTTATCATTACTTAGCTTTGATTTTACTATTTTTCATAAATAAATGTTACAGGCAGACTGAGACAGATGAAAAAGCCTTGTCTCATAAAAATTTTTTCACCCTTTAAAAGGCAGCTAGAACAATGTCCCCAGCACAGGTGAACAGCACACTATCAAAAGCCAGTGCTGAAACACTGTAATTCAAAACCAGTGTAAGATCATATACACACCATTGCTATTCTGGTTCCCCTTGATTTATTATTTATTGCAAACAGAACACATAATTATTTTTAAAACATTGAAAGACAGCCCACTCCAGGGTTTGCTGATAACACTGCCAGCTCTTCCAGTTTTACCATGAGTCTTGTACATAATACTTGATACATTTGTCCTGGCTATAAACTATGAAAAGAAAGAACTGCTATATTTTTCTTTAAGAAAGTTGGTGGCAGGAGGGGAGAAGAATTCCCATGACAGTTATAAAAACTGTAAACTAAAGGCTCAAAACCAGACAAAAAATTGAACCTGCTATTTACTTCTTTTTAAAACTTCAGAAGACATCTTAATTTATTTTTTTTTTCTGAGAAGGACTAATTAATTGTTCTAATTCATAACCTTTATGATCACTGATATTATCTGATCCAATCAGTGCCATTGAAAAAGGGGCTTATGGTTAGTGTCCATAAGCCTGTTCCTGAGTGGAATTTTTGAAGCAGTGACTCTACAAATACTTCAATACACCTGAAGGATTTGTTAGAAATGGCAAACAAAAAGGTGAGCAGCCCTTACCTGGAACTGACACGCACATTTCAAGCCATCTCCCTCTTCCTTGCACACTCCTCCATATTTACATGATGACTCATCACACACTCTTACGTCAGAGTCCCTTACATTTAACTCTGCAGAAAAAACAGAAAAACGAGACAGGAAAGAAATTGTAAGATGAGTTATTTTGAGGACTGCCTAGTCCTTAAACCCTCTCAGCACTCCTGCTGCCTTACTCCCATATAGAAATTAAAGGAAAAATGCCAGAGCTGTTCCCCAGGCTGCCTTTCATGGGCTCAGCCCTGCCCCTTGGCTCCTCTCCAGGGGCAGGTCCTGCTCCCCAGAGGCAGCTTTCCCTGGCTGGGAGAGTGGCTGTGGATAAATGCTGTTCATCACATAAACAGATACAGAGAAAGCATGTGTTTATACTACCCAAATTCTCTTCCACGTTTCCCCTGATGGGGATGCCACAGTTTAAAACCCTTCTCCATAGAATTTGTTTCTAGTAGGAGTCAGGAGCTTTACACAGGTTATAGCCTATGTTTCTCACCTGCTACCTCTTTTTGCCTTACTTTCTACAAAAGTCCTGAGGAAGTAAAAAAGCTAAACCATCAGAATTCCTCTGCCTCACTTTTCTGTCTCTCCCATGGCCACATGTTATCCTTCAGACTAAAAATAAACCCAACTGTGTTTAAACTATTATAATTTGCTTGCACTGTAGGAGCCAGACTAATGAACCAGAGATCTGTGTCTTAGTTGCTACATAAAAATATGGAGCACAAGTGGCAGCTCCTGTCACTGTAAGCTTGCAGCACAGAACAGCTGGCAAGAGGGGAAACCAAGGGGCTTCACACATCAACTGCATAGGCACTAGCTCCAGCACAAAGGTCTCCTAACTAGCTTCAAGTTCTTTCTGGACATCACAGTCCAAGCCTGGTTTTAAAAGAGAATAAATATCAGGGTTTGCTGATAACACTGCCAGCTCTTCCAGTTTTACCATGAGTCTTGTACATAACATTTGACACATTTGTTCTGGCTTTTGAAATAAGTATTTGATTTGAATTATATGTAGGAAAGAGAGCAAAAGAAAGCACAAGTGGGATAATGGAAGTGGTCAGTGTCTGCCTAAATGTGACCTCATCAGGCTGTGTGGGAATAGTGCTGGTACTATTGATTCCAATGAAAAGGGCAAAATAACACCAAGGTCTCTGGAAAAATGACACTGTTAAAAGTGCAGTGAAATCAGAGGATATGATTCAAAGATGTCTGTGCTATAGTTCAAGCCAGAAACCTTCAGGACTCCACAGAAAGTATGATCCACTAAAGAGGTTCACTGACAGCGGTGTGATTTAAAATAATGTCTGTGACTTTTAATAAGCAAGCCCTATCCAGAAAACTGGCTTAAAGAAAGAACTGAACACCAGCCATTCAGAGATGGGGAAAGGTAGGTCAAAAGCAGAAGAAAATAATCCTCGCTGCCACTTAGAGTCTTAAATAGGCAATCAGCCTCCTCCTCACAGCAGTATCAGCACTTTGGTATGACAGTGACAGACACCCTGGAAAACTGCTCCTATGTGTTTATGTAACATTATACGCCCACACATATAGTTTATATATACAAATAATTAAATAAAGAAACAATAATTGCTGCAATGAATTTTACCACTTTTGCCACATGCTTCTATATTTAACAGAGCCTAATTATGTATTTTTACGGCACTGAAGTTACAGGATTACAGCTCAGTGAAAAGTCCAGTTATAATCCAAATATTTTTTTGTTAGCCATGAGAAAAAAATTGAGAAACATATTGATTCTTTTCCTTCTATAAGTCCATCGCTCCCAAAAGCATAAATGAGGAGGGCAATGTCTGTAACAATGGGCAGATAGGTATCCTGGTTGCCGTCACAACCCCGTGCCTGTGTTCTCTAATGTTATTCTTAATGTCGCCGTTTATCAAGCGTGACTGCTGCGTTGTAGGGACCAAGGTAATGTGACAGAACATTGCAGCTTTTCAATTTAATGTGTTCATAACTCGCTCCTGAAGGAAATGTGTGTTTCTTTCTCTTCATGAAGGTCTGTTCCATGAAGATGAACAAACTACCAAAATTAATTAAGGGGAAATGATTGTCATATCTGAAAGAAGGGTCCACCTTTAGGTGATATGACATCTGAGAAAATGAAATTCTAAAAAGGAATAACCGTACAGTCCAATTAGAGCATGCACTGCTTTCAAAATACTGTGCTCATCAGGTCAGGAAAAAAATGAGGTTTTGGTCCCCCCTACTCAACTCTCAGCTGAGCACGCTGGACTCAATGCTTTGCAACATCCTACTCTGTGTCCCTGACCAGAGGAAGAAACCCCTTGGCAGCTGCAACTCCTGCTTGAATTTCTGTGAATCTACACAATGTCCAACTGCCCAAGCAGTGTAGTGCAGACTTTTCCTCAATATTGGTGTTCCCCAGTGTGGAGAGGGCACACAAACATCCAGAAAGGAGCCCCCTCACCACAGTGGTGGGCAAGGGACCTCACTTTTTTGCAGAGGGGAAGGACATGGTGGGCTCAGAAAGAGAGGTCAGGTAGCAGTTCAGCATCAAGGCTGAACTCGAGATGTACTTGTTCATAGATTAGCTATTGCTCTGCCTGCAAAAGCCAGAGAGAAAGGGAAAGATTTCAGAACAAAACTGTAAGAAACGATATGGAGATGGGAGTGCAGAATTAGCCTTTGTGAATCTCCCTCACCCCAAGGAAAAAAGACATTTGGCATTGTTTTTGATCCCAGAGGAGGAATTAAGAGGAGAGAAAGGACACTGTGATTTTAATGGCTACTTCATTGTAGGCATGGGCTGGTTTTCTTTCCATATAAACGATAAATACTGATTATAAGCTTTACGGCATTAAATGAACACTGAGCAGGAAAGGTCATGCAGAGACCGGGAGAGAACATGATTTTCCAAAGTTCTACAAAAACAAGATATCCTGGTGATTGGCACTTGAACATGACAGATGAACTTTATTCTATGACAGGATGTCGCCTAACTCCTTATTCCATTCAGTGGCAAATTTCAGCGGCAGCAAATTCAGGCTGCATGATTACACCTGATGGAATCACAAGTACCAGGAAGTGTGGGGGCTGTAATTACTTCTGCACCCACAGCATTCCGTTCAAAAAGAAATACATGTGGATGGGTGGATGATGTTAAAAGAGTGATGGGAGGAGGAACTGTGGATGTCTTGCATGTCTGAAATGTGCTTTCTTTTCAGTGAATTCCCCACAGACAGAGAATTAAAACAGAGTCTCTGCAATTATTTCCAGAAGAATGGAATCATCATTGTAAGAACAGCTCTACAAGATGAGCAAGAATATGTAGCAAATGATTTAGGGTAATTTCTTGCATGTTTCTTTAATGCCTATTGTAACTTGTTTCCTTGACTTCCAGCAGGTATAAATAAGAGAAAGCCTCAGTGTGATTCATGAGGCACAGCGAGAATATGCTAGGTAGTAATCCATCAATTCCCAAGAGAAAATATAATTAGCGCAATTAAATCAGGCTTCCAAATTTATGATAAAATTAATCTCCAAAGACCTTAAATGAGATATTAAAAATGATTTGCTAGTATCTGTTCAGCCAATACACTTCCTGGTTGTGTGAAGCCTGACTGGCACAGAAGAGCTTGCAATGACCTACAGCAAGGTCTTCTGGGTTTGTCTTTTTTTCTCTGTTGAAAAGAATTCACTTTGTGAAAATTTGTTAGATCAGTAAAAATGAGGAAAGCCTTCTCCATTTTGATTCCTTTCAGAGAATGTGAAGTACAGCTCAATACAAGTAGCTGTAGACTGGCTTTTTGCCTGTGACCTCAAAATGCATTGCTCTGAGGCTCTTGTTATAAGGTAAATTACATGTGTCAAAATGCTGAACCTGAAGATGAAATCAAATTTGTAGCTTTAAGTACACCAAACATCTTGTTTCCATTTGGATACCTCAAGAATATAGCAAAATCTAAGATGGGCAAATATGTTTGCTTTGCTTTTTCATAACTCATGTTTCTCCTGGGGTTGGCAATAGTACCTAGTAATGTTGAAGGGATATAAGAAACCAAAAAATACCTTTCCCACATGAAAGTGAACATGCGAATATTGCAGCTGTGCCTGAGAAAAACCTCACTCTGCCTGCCTGTCTATCTGTTTTCTCTTTCTGTGGGTAAGATTCCAAAGAGTATAGGGACCCCTTGTTGTCTTTTGCTCTTGACCTATGGGTTTGGTAAAAAAGGGATAAAAGGGTAAAAAAATTGCATTAGAGGGAAAAGGCAAGGATTTTTTGTCTCCAAACAGTTTGCTCTTTGTGAAGCCAAGCTTTAAATTAGGATGCATGACCTCTCATGGAGGTCATATATAGGCACATACACATGGACAGAACCCAGGAGAACTCACAAAAAGTCTGTAACTCTACAGCTTAATAGAACCCCCAAAGTTGTAAGAACTTGAGTTGAGTCAACATTGGCTTAGAAAAGGGGCTGAGGAGAAATTATGTTGTGTAAGGATATGTTAGAGCACACAAAGTCTACTGGAGATAGTGATGTTATTGCTGGAGCTCTCAGGACCACAAAACAGAGTCAAAGAAGGCAAAATCTGATGAACAGAAAATGTATAACCTGCTCAGTTTTGGGAGTCAGTCTTATGACTCTGGATTGGCTTGGGCAAATCACCGTTTTTTTCTTCCTTTTTCTTTTTTCTTCTTTTTTCCCTTTTTTTTCTTTTTTTTCCCCCAAATTATTTATAAACGAATGGAGAATTTAATGGGGGAAAAAACACCCAACAAAATCTTTCCCTTATAAAAGGAATGATAAAGCTGAGGTGCTCACACGACAAGTACAGTAATAACCTGAGTCTTAAATCGAGCTCCTGAGTAAACCTTTACCTGCCAGTCACAACCTTTGCCACACAACAAGGATGATACTCAGAACTAGGCCTCCGATCCCATGCTTCCCAAGGACAGCCTGCCCACTTCAACCAGGTGAGTTTGAATGGCAAAATTACCCAGGGAAGTATTTTGGGTGTCCCTGGAATACCTCTGCTCACCTCCTGCTGCCAGCTCAGAACAAAACTGCACAATTCTCCTGTAAACCCTACCCATTGCTTGCAGACACACGAGCATCCCATCTGGCAGTGGCTTCAGTCACTTCAGATTTCCATCACCTGCAGTGACTCTGACATTGGTTCAAACACTTAGCTCACATGCAGACGTCTATACATAAACATTTACATTTAGATGTCTTAATCTACAAGCTCAGCTCCATCCCACAGCTTTTCAAAGTACATCCAGAACAGCCATTCCTGCAGGAAGTCATGCAAATGCTTACAGAGCTGTTTCACCCAGGCTCTGAACAGAAAGTGTAATTGTGGCAACTTCCTAATATCTAGGAAAGGTATATATTAGGAAAAATACCTTAAAAATGCCTAAGCTTCCCCTGACACAGCTTCATGCCTTTCCATCAGGTCCTGCCATTGTTCAGCAGAGAGATCAGTGCCTGCCCCCCTGCTTCCCCTTGTGAGGGAGCTGCAGACCAGGAGGAGTTCTCCCCTCAGTCTCTCTTCCCCAGGCTGAACAGACCAAGCGACCTCGGCCACTCCTTGCGTGGCTTCCCATCTAGAGCCTTGACCCTTTCCCCATCCTTGTTATTCTCCTTGGGATATTGCTGGCTTTAGCCTTCAGCCAAAGGAGAAAGTGGCTTTTCTTGCTTCATCAGTTAGAGAACAAAATATTATTAAAGCACTGGAACCACGAGCTTCCCAAGTAAGTGTGTATCGTTGATAAAACCTGAGATTACCATTGATTTGGTAATTAATAAACAACCTCTGCATTACGTTTTCCAGAGCATTTTATAATCCTCATGTTTCAGCACTTGTGGATTATGTAAATCATAATAATTTGCATTGTAGAGTTTGTGTTTGCTGATTTTCTTCTCAGAAATTGTCATAGGTTATGGGTGAAGAAAAAGAGAGCAGACAAGCCCCTCAGACAAAATTAACAATTACTTGTCCAAATAAATAATACTTGCTTGTGTCAAACAAGGCAAAGCAAGACAGAACTGGGCATATTATCTTGTTCAAATGAAAAATTATGTTTTTCAGAAAAGAAAACAGACAATGGGGCAAACTACTGGGAAATAATTTTGGGAGAAGAAGGATGCCATTCAGACTCTGCATATCCCCTTTGAAGACGGCTGTTGCCACTGATTTAAGGTGACAGTTTAGGAAAAAAAAATATAAGAAATTAAGAATATGGAGAGTGGAAAGAGAACAACAACAAAAAGAATTTTTAAATAAAGGCAATCAGAGAAAAAACATAGAAAAATGAAAATGTAACACAAGAAAATCTAAAACAAATGTAAGCTTTAAATAATTAAACCAGTTAAAAGTCATTGAAATGTCCTTTTCCTGATTTCATATGGTATCATTTTCTTTCAGACTTGAATTAAAAGAAAACAATTCACTGGGACAGCCAAGAGGTTATATGAAAAAGAAATTTAAAAAGGAACAAAATTATTAAAATGAATTTACTCTAAAAAACCATAGACAACTGTAATCTAACAGCATGCAAATACTCCTACATTTTTTTAATTGGTCAATTGATGGATGCCTTGTGTGGCTGATGGCAAATCTGCTGTTTTGAAAACAATCTTAGGCAGTATTAGAGGATAGCAAAACCTGTTTTGCTGTGTCTCGGTGCAATATTTAATGCTCAATTGTGCAGAAAAAAAAATAAAGCTGTGCTTTGGCTCTTGAAAATGCTATCTGAGTGAATAAAGCTTGAAATATTTCCCTAAAACTACTTTTACAAGACTGCATTAGCTTTTGATTGCTTAAGTGCTGTCCAATTTATCTAGGATGATTATACTTTTACATTTCAAATCACCATAGTTTCCTTTTTGAACAGAGGAGAACTGAATGCATACATGCTGCTGAAGCAATTAGTATTCTTGTACACAATAGGAAACCACAGCAATTTTTAACAACTAGCACTCACACAGCAAGGTAACAAGACAGGCTTTGAACCTGAGAGTCTCCCACACTGCAACATTCACATTGCTAGTGTGCCTGAGACTAACTCTATTCAGTGCGAAAAAAGTAAGGAAAAGTGCCATAGCGACAAATGTTTGTTTGACAGCTCCATCAAAATATTGGGTGCAGCCGTGGTACATTTCTGCTTCCATCAAAGGGAAAAAAAATACTTGCAGAGAAAGTTAACTTCTTTCTTATATTAAAAGCTTTGGCAATATTTCATAAATTCTATATAATCTGTAGGTGAATATGTAACCAAATGGTACAAACGACAAGCTGTGCAGTTGGTTGGAGACAGGGATAGGTGTGGGGGGTACCTGGAGTTATTTTCTCACTCATAAACACTTTTGAATCAAGGTCAGGCAGTACAGCAATCTGGCCTTCAGGACCTGGATCTGTGTGCTTCTCTGTCAGCAGCTATCCAGGACACTGACTTCAAAACTTGCTTGCAAAGCAGAATATGTCTTACAACAAAAAATTATTGACTATGATTATGCAAAGCCATTATAAAAAAGTAAGCATGTCATTGCATATTTTTACATAAAATCAAAGTATTAGAAAAGGAACATGCTCATATAGCATATTTACAGCAAGATTGATTAAAACATATATATTATCAATCTTCAGTCTCTAAGGAAACCAAGGCTGTGCACGAGCTGCAACTTTCCAGACAGGTTGGTTTGTTCCTATAACTTCTGCATTCACTGGGGAATTTCTGCCAAATCTGACAGCAGGGGAGGCCTGGTACACTGATCTTCCTACAAACTAATGGAAAATCAGTGGCTACTTGGAGAAAAGGGTCTAATGTCTAATGTCTCCACTGCCAGTAGGAGGAATTCAGGGCATGTCCTGCTTTCAGCTAGGGTAGAGTAAATTTCTTCTCAGTAGCTGTTACAGTGCTGGTTTGGATTCAGAATGAGAATGGTGTTGATAATACACTGATGTTTTGGGGCTTTGTCATGTTTATCCCAAGTCGAGGACATTTTTTCCTTGTCATGCCCTGCCAGTGAGGAGGAGCACAAAAGAAACTGTGAGGGAGCACAGCTGGGACAGGTGACCCAAACTGACCAAAGGGATATTCCACACCATAGAACGTCATGCCCAGTATACAACATGGGGGGAGTTACCTGGAAGGGCTGCTGATCTGGGTTCAGGAAAGAAGGTCTGGCATCAGTCAGTGGGTGGTGAGCAATTGCATCGTGCATCACTTGGTTTTTTCCCTTTTTGTTGCCATTATTATTTCTCATTATTATTGTATTTTGCTTTCCTTTCAATTATTAAACTGTTCTTATCTCAACATACAAGTTTTACTTTGATTTTCCTCCACATTCCACTGGGGCTTGGGAGGAAATTGAGAGGGGGTTAAGGAGTGGCTGCATGGTGCTTGATCTCCAGCTATGATTAAAGCCATGACATTGGGACAAGGCTCATGCAACCAGAACACAAACACATGAGATGTGTTTCTTTTCACAAACACATGCAAATAAGTGGCTCTTATTGACTCTTTCCCACTCATGGCACTGTCATGGTCCTCACCATACCGAGACTCACAAATTTAGTCTTGGATCTTGTAAACACATGGACTTTCAGGATACTGGCAAACTTGTGCTGCTGAATGCTAATGCCTATACAAATGGATTTATTCTGGTAGGTTAACTTTAAAAATAGTGCTCTTACACTTCACCAGCCTTTGACAACTAATGGGACTCCTAGGAAATTTTTCATTTGGGTAAATTATACTGTTAAGCCTTGACAGTTGTGCAGCATGTGCAATTACAGTCAGTGGGAAAATGTTATTTGTTCTTGTTCCCTTAATGCTTCCTTGCTTTCTTGCTCTGTTTCTGTTTGCAGAGTAGATGGTCAAATACCCAAAACATGTGCAAGCAATTTAGTAAGGGTGTTCTGTCTCTCCTCTCCCTTGCCCCCCAGGCTGGGGAGCTTCTCTGGCTTTCCAGTATCATTGCCCATATGAGAACACATCCAGCAAGTACAGTGCTCCCATGGAAGCTATAGCTTTGGCTAATGAATCCTTGTCATGAAGAAATCTTTGTGTGCCAATTACAAACCAAGGTGAGCTCTTTAGTCCTGTTCATGAAGTAGATCTGACTGTTACTTCCCTAAGTCTGTAGAGGACACTGAAACAACAGAGCCCTCATCTATACTCCCGAAGAATCTGAAGCCAAGTACAATAGTGGTAAAAATGAACACTAAAGCAATTAATAATCTTCCATAAGCATTGTGGGGAATTTGTTCTTCGGTCTGCAGGTGACATATGTAACTGAAGTTGATTTCTAAATTGGAAAATAATATTGGTCAAATTCTGATCCTATCCCTTGCACAAAATTCAAAGGCATAGAGTCCAGGGACCAGCTAGCCAGATTAAGAGCCAGAATAGAGGTGTCATGTTCTATTGTGTCTCCAGAATTACCATATTTGCATACAGGTAGGGGATGGATGGCTGATGGCTCTACCTCGCCTGGGTGCTAATTCCTGAGCTCCTTCTGTTTTCTGCTCCTCACTTTCATTTTTTCTACAGCAGAAGAGAAAAAAGCTCTGGTGTGAGCAGCCAAGAAGATGCCAAGAAGATGCAGCCTTTCTATAACCATGTCAGTCTGCTGATCCCTGCCTACAGAGCCCCGGGATGCAGTCAGAGAAAGGAGTCTTGGTCTCTGTGAGCAAGAGTAAGGGAAGCGTTCAAAGGGCCTGACCACAAGGTTTCTTGTCAGTGTTGAAACAAGGGCTGAAGTCAGCAGAAACCTGATCACATCAGGAGTATGTCCATTTGCCACAAAGCCCATATATTTTCTTCACTCTCAAGGTCATGTCAGTCTATGTTTGTCTTCAAGTCCTAGAAAAAAAGGAACTGAGCTCTATATGTGGATTGACAATTTCCTCTAAGCAAAGCTATGGAAGTGACTTGGCTTCTTGCTTGTTTTACTTCATTTTAAAGAGATTTGGGCAGAAATCAAAGCCAACTATAATTGCTTATTAACCTCCCCACTTTCTTTTCCCCTTATTCTTCTTGTGGTTTCAGTGTCAGAGAGAAATTCAAAGAGCAGCTGAGTCTTGGTCCTTGAAAGCTCCATGGAAACTGTACTCACAGCTGTGGAACAGCCTCACAGGTTATCATGCTGACCTGTCATGCTGACCAGGGATGAGTTGACCTTCTGGGAGCCATTATTTCAAAAACAAAAATAAATTCAATAATGATTAAAAAAAAATAAAATCTCTCCCCAGTATAATGGAAAGCACTTAGAGGGAACTGCTGGCTTTCCATGGATGAACCAACACAATGCTGACACAGATAATACTGCACAACTCAGGTTATTACACATGCTCTCCATATTACACACATTATGTATGTTTGCTGAAAACTGTATGTTTCTTGGGGAAAAAAAAATATTTTAAAAATGAGAAATAAATATATATACATGCACTCAAACTCCATATTTTCAGTAAAATATACTTTCAATGTTCACTTTTGGCTCCAATGCTACTACTCATTCCCTTCTACTTCTTCATTTATCACAACATTTTTCCTTCAGAGATAAAAAAAACAGAAGAAGAAAACTCTCTGGAATGGAAAGTCCTTGCATTTCTCAGCTACAAACCCTAGAAAAACAGGTGTCTTTTGGTGAATTTTCTAGAAAAACACTATTTACTAAAAAATTGTTTTCAATGAGGAACAAGTCTATTTGAAAAGGTGTTTTGCCATTTGGCATACATAGTTTGAGGGTCCAGTCCTATAAATGCTTGCACAGAGACTTAACACTCAGCATTTGTGATATCTAAATAAGCTGAATGGAACTGATTATGTGCAAGACAAAGAATGTCCTTAAGTGCTTGTAGGATCAAGGACACAAGCAATTTCTTGAGGATCTGATTTTTATGCAGAAAACAATTAACTTGACTTGGGCTTCTCTCTATTTGTTACAAATGCGTAGAATTACAGAGTGGAGAAATTTTTAAAGCACTGTGTGTTTCCCAGGTTTGAAACTTTCCCTTAAAAGCAGCAGAAAATATCTGACAAAAAGTTGTCAGATAGTGTATTAATCTTAATTATTCACTCTCTACAGGGAAAATGCTGCTGTCTGCAAGACCACTTGATAGTGGAAATCTATAATGTGACTTCAAATAGCTTAAATTTTAGATATTACTCATTGCTCCCAGTTACTATCATTCAGAGCTATATGAAATACCTAGGGGCTGCAGTGAAGATCAGAGCTCCCTTCTGAAAGGCATGGGTGAGAAGCAGCCCATTACTTACAGCATAAGCACAGAAGCCGTACAAATTGTGATAAAAATCAGATAACATCATTTCCCTTTCAGTGGATGTGATTAAGGAAGAAAAGTATACATAGAGGGAAGGATTTATCCAAGGCAGCAACACAAGGACAAGGCAGGATGCCACAATGGAGCTCGTCCCTGTCCAATTGTTTTGCTACAAGGTCATCTTTTCTCACTCTCATCACCTTTCCTTTAATAGAAATATTTTCAACACCATAGCTAGAAAATCATTGTGACCACCAAAAATGGAGCAGACACAAAAAGATTTAGGCAGTACATGTTGATTAATTTAAAAAATGAGAGAAAGAAATGAATACTAATACGCTAAGGCTACAAATGCTAACTAGAGAGTTATGTTGATATATTAAATGCAGCTTGCAGGACTCATTTGCTGTATTCAAATCGCTGATAATCACTGCTCAGAATTCAAACTGTGCTGCTGTGATAGACCCTAATGCAGACAGTGCCAAGCAAACCCAGAAATGTGTCTCATAGGCCCACTGGGAAAAATTTGTTTGTTCAGGAACACAACACTGTAGGGGGCTGGCTCTTGTGCAGCAACACATGGAAATATGGAGGAGCCTGAACAAGCTTTTAGGATGTGCTTTGCCCTAGGGAGGGTGGGACAGGGGGGCAAAGAAGAAGATAAGTTTGGCTTAAATCAAATATAGAGACTATTTTTTAGAAAAGACACTGTCTTTGCAAGGATGTGAGGAAAAGGACCTATGCTCACAGCTCCACCCTATGTGGTCTCCTCTGACAGGGCAGGTGGTGTCCCTGTGCACTCAGGACCAGTTTTCTACTAGAAACACCTCATCTCACATGCTCTCTCTTTCCAGTCAACTGAGATTTTCAGGAGTTGATCCATTCCTTGCATAAATTGTAAGAGAAACCACTCCTGCAAGGCTCAACTATGAGTTTAGCTCAAGGCCGACTGAACATGGGGAGAAACCTGCTGTATGTAGAATATCCAATTGACATTTTCCAAAAATGTCAGCACCTCACCTGTCATCAGAAGGTGATGGGGGCTGCAAAGGTTTTGAACTTCTAGCAAGATCTGAAAACTGTAAACCTGTCATAAATCTTACTTCTAACTTTGCAAAAGTGGAAGAGTCTGCCAAACTTATACACAAATTTATGAAGAAAAAAGTAAATTTCATGTCTACATAACCTCCACACTAGTGAGACTACAGATCAAACTTGACAGTTTGTGGTCACAAGATAGAATGATCTTAATTCCAGAACCAAATTTCAAGTTTAATTCAAGTTAGTAGTGCCTGATATCCATTTTCTATCTGGAAGAGTCTGCCTTGCCTTCCGCAGAGAAAATCAGTACAGCATTTCCCATGTCACAAATACACATTCAGTGCTTTTCCTAGACACTCTTCTGGCAGCTCTGCATGGGTGGGCCACCATACTCAGCTGAGTAAATAAGGGGATGGGTGGCTTGAACACTTGGTTCTTGAAGGATTCAGCATTTTCACTGCTCATCTGCACCAGCATTTTCAATGTTAATAGAGACTGATAGAGCTGAGGCAAAAGGAAAACTTTCAGAAAACAGTCTTCTTGCAATGATAATGATTATGAATGTTTCCCATAACCTCAGCCAAGATCTCTGGGCGAGACTTCCACTGACACTGCTGATCAATTCTTTGTACACAGGATTACTGAATGGCCTGTGAAAACAAATAACTGGAAACATCTTCCCTCCAATTCCCTAATGCTGTTCACAACAGTTTCATATAAACACAGCCTTACTTGTATCCAGGTGAGGGAAATCAGCAGGGTCTCATGGCCATCTCTTACATATTATATTCTGCTCCCAGCAGCTATAAATTCAACACTTCGCTAGGCATTAAATTTACTCTCAAGAAACATTTTCTAAGTGAGGTGACAGAGTTATTGCACTGTTGCAGCTGTGGAGTCAGATGGCAGTGTGCCAGAACTCCAACAAAATTTTAAATTAGAAATCTGACCATCTGCTATAGGTGGGAAAAGGGGACTTTTATGTCCAGGCTCCTCCCTTAGTTTTGTAATTTCCCTGGTACGAAAATGCACAGTCTGGTGTGCAACAGATGCCATATGCTTTTCCAACGACTTCTTATTTGCAGCTGATAAGCACTGGAATGTCTTAAATATTGAAGAGAATCAGGAATTACTTCTTAAATGGCATTATGTCCTGCTATTACTCAGTCTGGGACAAAGCAGGGTAGTACTTTTCAAAAACTTACAGTTACTTTGGGATACCCCCAATAATAAAATCTGCTGAAGTTTACTTACTTGCTGCTTGAAACAGGATCAACAAGGAGAACACAATGGTTTTTACCACCTGCATCCTAACTAGCTCTTCAATCAATAGTTAGAGCTGGTGTATCTTTGAATATTATGGTAAACTGTTTAACAGCTTCTTTGAAACGTGTAAAAAATGGGAGTGTCTTCAGATAGGTAATCATATTTTTGGAGTCTGACTTTCATACGAAAATGTTATGAAATTCTAAATAAATGCAGAACAGGAAACATTTTATTGATGCTTACATGAACATTGACAGTGCTGCTTTTATATAATTCTAAATCACAGCCTAAAAGAATGGTAGAAAAGTACAAAAATGGACCTGAGGTATCACACAGTACATTCATGGATGGGAAAACACACAATGCATTGGATCTGAGATGAGTATGGCAGATCCTGACACTAAAATGTGCACGGCAGTAGCTCGTTTAATCAATAGTGACGATGAACACTAAAAGAAGGATTCTGTTTAAGTGTATATTCTAATACTGAATTTTAATTGTATATATAATTATAATCCCCCATGCATTATTTAAATGATCACTCCTCTTCCTATTTTTGCTATACAAAGTGGGGAGAAGAGCAAAGCCCCTGAATTGTATCTAGAGCCATGTAGAGCCACTCAATAGCTACATCAAAGGCCAGTTACACTTATCAATATTGAACTTTAAAAAAAAAAAAATTGAATTCACTGTTTCTCCTGACAGATAAAAGACTCAGACTTTCTAAGGGATATTTTCACAGCTCATGGGCCACCTCTTTCTTTCCTCTTTTTCATTCTGCACAATGCTCTATGAAATATGTTTGGGGCCTCTGGGTCCATTAAATGCATATCTTTAAAGCAGTCTGGCTCAAAGGGCCCCATGATTAGGCTGAAAGAGCTCCCTTCTCCAGTGTGAAATGTCACCAGAGACACTCTAAAAGTGTTTAAATCCCAAACACCATGTCTGCACCTGAGCTCAGCCCTTGTGCACACAACACAGACATTTGTAATATCCACTGTGCAGAACAGTGTTTTTTCCAGAACGCTCTTTGAAATCTGTAGACATAGCTGACATACCTTTAGAATACTAAAAAAAAACCCACAAAAACTATTATTAGAGAAGTCACATTTCCATACCCTTTTAGGATTACTACAGAGAAGAGCCATGGAAATTTAGACAATTTTTAGCACATCCCAAGTACATTTTAGTAGCTTTTATAAAGAAATCATATTGGATACTGATGGGTAATTATGCAGTCCCTTAATCAACTTCATATTCCTGTTACATTTATATCACAGTGGGCAGGTTTCCCGCAAAAAATTGGTTTGGGGCTAATCTCTTGATGATTTGGTGGCTGTGTAAAAGCATTCTGTCTACATGAGGCTGTCTGAAACATTAAGATATCAAACACATAAATCTGCTATTGTTGCACTGCAGGACTTCAAAAAATACTATTAATATGTATTCTGTAATACCAAAGATGTCCACAGGACTTTAAAACAGATGAACAAAAATTTCAAAGGCAAGGTAAATATTAATTCAGTTAGATCAAAATACAGAAAGAATAGATAATGAAAAGCAGTGCCAAGAGTCAGATAAAGGATGCCAGGCATTAACAATAAACAAGAAGAAAAACTCTTAGGAGAGGATCAGTAACTCCTCTTAGCTGCCCCTCATAATAAGTTTTCAGCATTGTTTACTGGCCATGTTATCTTTTTAATACTGATTCCAAATCTTAAATTTAATATCTTTATTCTAAATTTAGGCTTTAGACTCTCACTGAAAGCTCTCACAGCTGGGTACTTCTAGAAGGTTTGGGGGGAAAGAGTGGGCTAGAAGCACTCACTGTTTAGAACAGCATGAGTCTTTTATGAGTTTTTTTGCTGGTGCCATGCAATTTTACACTTTTCCGTGCATTTTCTCACAGCTCATGCAGCTTTTGGAAAGAGCCTCTACCCAACACATTAAGAAGAAAACCAAACACTTTGCGTGGAATGCCATCGTAGGACACTTATTGATACACTTACGCAAAGCCCCTCTGCTGCCATTGCGCGGTAGATGCCTGAGCCGCGGCTTTGTTGGGAGAGCAAGTGGCTCCAGTGCTGAGCATGTGAACCAAAGCTGCCCTAGGATCACTCCTTCAGCACACAGGGCAGAGGCAGCATGGAGTTGAATTCTATCTACCCCTTCTAAATAGTTCAGGAAGCATGAAACCTTAGAGGCATCCAAAGAAATGTGCTTTCTCTCCTTATCGTTATTAATTTCTTCTCATATTAACCTTATCATCTTGTACTGTTCTGCTGGCCAGTGTCCTCCAGCAAATGGAAAGGACCTTTAAAATTAGGCAAGACTGTAAGACTTAGTGATTAGCTGAGTTAACTCATCCTCTCTGTTTCCAACACTATTGTAAGGTTCTGTGCATCTTCCCTATTTTTGGATACAAAGAAAAAACCCACATTTGACAAAGTCCCATTTTGACTGATAACAGTGAACAGGCATAATTAAGATGGCTGAAAGGATCCATAAGTCAATGCTAGTACTAAAATAGAAGATAAAAACAAAATGGGCTGAAAATTTCATCTTTGAGAAGCATTGTGTAGAAACCATCAGCCATTTAAAACCTACTATGGTGGGTAGGAAAATTTTATTCTATTTTATCTGTGAATGATCCCAACTTCATACTTTCTTTGTCCACCTCTTATCTTTCTTTTCTTACATTTTTCACCTCATCCTAATTTTTGTAGTAACGTAGGATTGGCTTCATTTTTGAACTTAGGTTGGAACACATTGGCAGTCAATAATTTGGAGAAGAAACTGGACTGGGGTAGGTATTGCAAAAGGCAATTTAGAATTTGTAAAAAGTAATTATAACAATTTTAAAGAAAATAAGTAAGAAATGGTATAGAAATTAATTATAGGTAGTTGTAGGCTATACTTATAGTAAGTACCTTACAGTTTTAACCCAACTAGGGGACCAATCGCCATAAACAAATGCAGACAATAAAGACTGTAGCAAACCTGAAACAAGAAAGAAATTATATGAAAATACAATTATGCAACAAGAGTTTACTTCATATATCCTTAAACTTACAGGCAATGATGGGTTAGTAGATCTGTCTTTGTAAACACTGGCTGCAAATAGAACATATTTTCTACATGCATGGGTAAAATTTATGCTTGTATTTTATGTCTTATGGAACTGAAACAACTTCTCTTGCCCGAGAGGAGCACAAATTACTTTATCTGAGTAACAAGATGGTGACATTCTCTGAATCTGTCTCTTGAGCCCTTTTTCTAACCTATTATATACGGTTCAAACAATCCTTTAGATAGGTTATTAAAAATAAATGTAACATTTCCCTTCCTCTTCCCAGTATCTTCATTTGAGATCTAACTCTTCAGCAGACTCTGAAAGCAAAGAACTGTACAATATATTACAAACTATAGATATAAAAATACTGCTGCACTCAACACTGGAGATTTTTTGCTCTTTCAGAATACCTGAATGTTGTAATTCTTGCAGCCTTTCCTCACCATTATAGCATTTATGCTTCCTGTGTCTGACATTTCAAATATGTCTTAAAGAATCTTAAAGATCTTGGACTATAGCTTTTTTAAATGGCATTTGAAGAGGATTCTTTGAATGATGCTCACTCAGTATTACAACTTTTTAATTTTATCATTTATATTTTAACAATTTTACTAATATATTTTAACATTTTTTTGCAAAAGATTTCTACTACATATTATCTATGATAAAAAATAAACAATGCATTTTAAACGTGGGTGGGATTTACACTTAATATAAATTCTCTCACCTTCTGCATCTGAGCAGTTGAGACATGCTTTAGACATGTCTCAGCTTCCTAAGAAGGGAATGTGAACACAGGGCAAAAGAGAATCTCCCAGCACTTTCTAACCAGCCCCCCAGTATCGACAACCAGGGGTTCATGGCTGCAGCAGCACGTCATGAGTGCTTCTGCCCTGTCACCCAAGTGAAAATTCAGATGATTTAACCGCCCGAAAATTCCCAGGGAATTCAACAAACCATGGAAAGAGAAAATGGCAATGCATACTGGTCTTATACCTGGCGGCTATAGTTCAGATTATTTTAGATCAAAAATCTTTTGAGCAAGGATCCCTCCTGTAGGTTCCACATGACTGAGAACAGAGAAGACTATGACAGAAGCAAAGGGGAAACCACAAAATACAGCATTAAAATTTTTTTAATCATTATTTAATACACAGGACCACAGTTGGCCATGTGAAAGGCACTGTTCACAAATACAATGGCTGATAGTCCACAACAAAAGAGCAAGAAATAGCCTTCAGAAAAGACAAGAATGCCACAAAAACTAAACAGCTTCTTTGCCTGTGTTTACTGTGAACACTGAGGAGAGGTTCCTTCCTTATACACAAAAAGCTTGGCACCAGATGACTGGTAGACTTACAGTTCCCAATTTGTGTAGGGTTCCTATACAGTGTTCTTAGGCAAATTAGCAGAAAAGCAGTCAGAGGAGCAAAACTATAGCAGAAAAAAAATCACAAAACAAATACGGAAGAGCCAGCATGACTTTGCAAAAGCGATGTGCACCAGAGAAAACTGCTGGACTCCTTTGAAAGAGTAAAGGAGCAGGTGGACAAGGGAGATCCCCAGATGCCTAAATGTGCACTTGATAAAAGCCTTCCTTCATCAAAAACTTTAAATAAGCTAATTGCACCAAAGTGCTGGTCACGTGGAGGAAGGGTTAGCTGACTCCCCAGAAACATTAGGCCATGGACAGTCACTTTCAGATCAGCAGGATGCACCCAGTGGAGGTCAAGAGAGGTCTGTGTTCAGCTTTGTTTTTCAATCTGTTCCTGAAAGATTGGAAAGGGTATGAAGAGCAAGGTGAAAAGACTTTCTGGTTGTGTCAGGGTGCTAAAACAGATGGATAATGGAAAAGTTGAAGAAATCTTAAAAGATTGAATGACTGGGTTACAAATGCCTAACGATGTAATTCAATGCAGATAAATGAAAAAGAAACCATATGGAGAAAAATCCAACTTTCTTCACACATACGTATTAGAGATACATCCTGAGACTGTTATTACCATTTAAAAACAAAATGCTGGTGCTATAAGACAGTTTTACAAAAATGTCAAGTCTGTACTTCATAGTGGTAAAACCCCCTAGACTGAATGTTATGAATTGTTAGGAAGAGAACAAAACATAAACCAGAGTACATTATTATGCCACTATATAATCTGGAGTGCCTTTTTAATAATGTGTGCAGTCTGGTCCATTATTGCAAAAAGAACATAGAATGGAAAAAAAAGTTCAGAGACAACAAAAGAAGCTGAAAAACATCAAACCTAGCTCTTCTGTAGCAAAAATGGAATCCAAACACAGTTGTTTTCCTCTTCAAAGATAATCCTAAGTATGTACCAGAACCCAGCATGTTTTTCTGCAGCTGCTGTACAATGATACTCCTGATGTTTACAGCTGTAAAGCAATTAGAAACATTTGGCTGAAAATCACCATGTAGATAATAACATTATTATCCAGTGTCCTTAAAAGAGAAAGAGGAAAAACTTTTTGGAAACTACTACGAAGTCTTAGTGGTGTGTCACAAACTAAATTTAAGGCACAATCTTCTAAATGATCCTGCACAATTTTGTGCTTCTTTTCACTATGAGTCTCACAGTCTCTAAAAAGGCTGTTTAGCTTCCTCCTGAGATAAAGAAAAAAACCCCAAACTGCTATTTTTCTGCTTTTTTACTATGTGCACTCCTAGCCATGTCCATTCCCACTCCCACCTCTCAGTGCAACTCAGAGAACAGCATTTTCTCAGCATGGATGTTAGAGGGGAAAAGAAAAAATTTCTAGGGATATAATCTGTGCTGTTTTTTGGTCTCCACCTGGCATAATTTTGGCAGCATTTTGACTGCCTCCTAAGAGGCACTTGGGTAGTTAATTCTCTGCTGTAGGAGCACAACATTCAAGACAGCACCACACTGCTTCTTTTACTGTGCCAATCTCCTGTCCATCAGCCTGGACCTACCAGCATTTTGCTAAAGTGATTGTATTTTGGCCAAATACACCTGATTAAGACTCAATCTAGGCAGGCATCCTACTCCCCCATCTTCCTCTGCCTTTCCCACTAGGAGCCCTGACACAACTATCCCTGGTTTTCCACCTCCTCTGTCTTCCCCTGCTCAGGTTGAGATCCCCTCTATGTGCTATAGCAACAGGGCGGATGGTATCAGTTTTCTCATGCGCTGCCTTACACTGGCAGGGCACTACAAAAAGCAGACACAAATCTTCCCTTGCAGTGCTGTGGTGTCAGCATGACCTCCTGAAGCTGGCCCAGAGCAGCCACCATACCTCTTCTTTAGGGAGGCAACAAAAAACAGAGAAAGACTCAAAAGGGAAGAGGGAGAGAGATGAATTCTCAGACAGCTGCAGCTGCAGCCATGGATTCTCGTGCTTCACAGCTTACCTGAGTCAGGTCTGCAGGTGTCCTGAGCATTGGACAGCTTTTCTCAAGCTCTGTTGGTGTACATCACCAGAAAACTGAGACATGCTGCTCCTAGTTCTGTGTGCAACTTTGCATGGAAAGGTAAAATAACCATTCATGTATCAGAATAGGTTTTAGAATAATATTTTTTAGTTTTATTTATGGGGCACTTTTTACAAGCATGTGATGATGTATTTGAGGAAACATCTGTGCATTTATATGTGCAAGTTTCCTCTACATTTCACCTCTCTAAAACTGAGTCCAAATGGCAAAAAAGATAAGCTGAAGCCTTCCCTTTACCCACAGATACACACAGTATGTTTAAAGTATTCTTCCAGTATCGTAATGATTCAGGCAATAATAGAAAAGGGTAATCCCTCCTTCCAATGTGGGGAAGATGGAATTTGGTTGGACTTTTCTCCAGCTGAGTTCCCTCAGTGTTCAGCACCCTCAGTGTCGCAGACATATCTGTGTGCCACCTGTGACACATTACATCCTGAGCCAAATACACTGCCTAGGGGTTTTATATGGAATAAAACTGGTGGGAAGGACTGAAGGAGAAGCAGGCAGTAATTACCCACAAAGCTGAAAGGTAAGTCAGTGGCAAATATGAGACCATGTTTTCCTGAGGTTCAGACAAGAGGGCTGAAGTTTAGAGTCCTTAGGACTACAAATGCTTGTATTGAATTTCAGTATTTGAGGCACCACACAGAAAGGCTTTCATATATAAAGATCCATCAAATATGTCATGAGTATTATGTTACAAATGATTGAAATGAAACCACTTCTCATAAGAAATGAAGATGCTTTCCCAGCATCATTTCTCAATTTAAGTTACTAAATGAACTACAGGATGACTTTGAATTTTAGGGTCAAAGCATATTATACAGTAGGGCAGGTGGTTCAATGAGATTTTCACGGTATAAAGAGGTACCCTAAGTGAAGCAACTTGAGAGCCTTGCTATAAACACATTTTAGTCCAGGGGTGAAATCTCTGAAGAGTCATAAGCACTTGAAGACAAAGGGAGTAAAACAAATAATGTCTCCTCAACCGTAACAGCTGAATACTGGGAGAGATATTAAAATAAAATGCCATGACAGTTTATCAAGTGAACAAAATTGCAACCTTTTTGTTTTCACCTCCTTTTTCAATCAGTGTGTTCCATCTGTGAGTGTGGCAGTGATTAACTTTTCTTGCTACACCTAGAAGATGTGCTGCTACTCACTGAGCACACAGAGAGCACAAAGAGAACAACAGGTTGGTAATTCACTGGCCCCACAGAAGCAAATATTTAGGCCTTTTAAAGGGACCTGGGATGTGGGGGAGGGAAAAAGGAAGCACAACTCATTAAGGCTGAAGCAGAAGGGACCAGGTCAGGAAAACCAAAAGGGATTTCCAGGAAAGCCTGGAACATGATTACCTAGTTACTTGAAGGCAAAGATTCTTACAGCAGAGGAGGGTGGTCCCTACTTCAGACAGACCACCTGCAGTGCATGGGGACACAGCTCACCACTGTTCAGCAGCCCTGTTCAGCAGTCACCAGCCACCCTGCTCAGGGGCACAGTCCTTCCTGAAAGAGTGGACTCACCCAGAAGCACGGCCTGGATATCCCAGAGCACTGCAAAACAAAAGACTATGGGATCTATGCTGTAAAGTCAACATGGAAACAATGAGATTCAAAGACAAGTACTGAAATAAATAATGTCCTTTTGACTGAGCAAACTTGAGATATGCTCCATTAGGCATAACTTCTTGCAGTGCTTTCTTAGAGCTTTCTTTCACCCTTAAGTTTTCTTTCTTTGCTTCTTTTTTTTTTTTTAATTGAAGAATTTTGCTTGTTTTCTTTATATTAATCAGATTTCTTGAGAAGTTACTGTCCTGTGGTGTTAGGAATTTCCAAGGTAGCAGACACAATTGAAAAAAATGAAAACAAACCAAACACATTGCTCTCCTGAATGACAACGTTCAAAGTTGCATGAATAACAGAGTACTGTATCCCTGGTGTTAAAAAATCCCTCTGTAGATACTCACATTCCATGAACAGCACATCATTTATCACACTTTCTTTTAGAAAGTGCTGGGGAATATTTTAAAATTTAAGTGTCCAGAAATATATTCCTTTGTTTTCATTTTTCCTGTTGGGACAGGTATATTAAAACTTCTTTGGGTTCCAGTGGGATTTTCAAGAGCTCTCCTTGGCCAATTTAGTCCCATGGACTTCAGATAAAAACAGGACGATGAGCATATTTGAAGAACCTATACTAGAGGTAAACTTGACTAAATAGGGAAGTTCTCAAGCCAAATTTGGAAGCTGTATCCACTTACCTTAGGAATACATTTGACATCTTGGTAGCAATTATTTCCATATTTAACAGTTTGGGATGGATACTCAACTGAGTTTTCTTTATGAAATATATGTCTGGAAACCACCAAGAGTATCTTGAAATCTCAAATCTGAGAAAAAGAGCCTGAAAGTGCTCTGGTAAGTTCCAGACAGAATGTGCCCTGTCTGCTCTGCATGTACTGTTAAATGTAAGCCAACTAAAGTACAAATCAATAGCACCATTTTAAAACTCTAAAATGTTTTGCCTTGAACTTTGTCTTTTTTCTCTCACCTGGCCAAGTGTGGAAACAGAAGCAAGCCTTCACAGCCAGAGGTGAAAACAATGCATGTCTTTCCTTTCCCCTTCCCTCCACTTCATTTTCTGAAGTAGAAAAACCAGTATCCCACCTCTGAGGAAGCACTCATCTCCATGCCTGCCAGAGTACAGCTGAGAAAAGGCAGTGAGGCAGGGACTAAGGAAAATGGGAAACAGAAAAAGAACATCTTTCATTTGAAATCTCATTCAACACAGGTAACATTCAAGGGTGGGGGAATAACTATGTCCTTTTCAAAAGCCCAGGAGTGTAAAGAAGCACAGGTCATCATTATTAAAAGGCTGAAGTGGATTGCACGCTGCTTGAAAAGCTTAAGAAGTCTTCTCATTTACAAGTAAGAACTGCAAATGATGACAATGCTTTATAATTTGACCCCATCCAAATAATTCAATATTCATTGTGTCTGATATAAAGCAGACTTCCATTGCAAATGTATTAAATCCAAATTAATTAATGCTGAAACCTGCTCTCCAGTAAAATAATGCGATGTCATTTAATGTTTTCTTCCCCCTGAATATATGGTTATAGTCTGATTATAGACAGTTACAGTCTTCCAGTGAATTCTTGTGCTGTGTTACATGGTGTTGCATCTGCAATGTGTTCTCCTGGGATTGGAAAGCTAGCATGCAATGCAGTGTAAATGTCAGCATTTGCTCAGGACTAGTAATAACAGAGATATGTAACTGAAGAATGAGATGCTTCTCTAAAGCCCTAAAGATTTAAAAGGAAATTATGATATTCGTCAGAGGAAAAGATGATGCTCTTCAAAAGTTCCTGGATCAGAACTGGAACCCATTACTAGTCTTGGACACAGCCCCTGTGCTAATAGAGTGCTTTGTCAGAGTAATTGCCAAGTAGATGTTCAAAAAAGATAGCTTCTGGCTAACTTGGAGGTGTCCAGATGTTAAAAATGGGTTTTACAATTCCCACACCTTTTTCCAAAGACATTAGGTTCTAACTGTTGTGCTTAATTATTGTTCAATCTCAGCAAAGCAAAGTTATTTTAGATAACTGTAAGTTACTGTGGCATTATCTATTTAGCTTTGCTTGACCACCATCAACAGGAATAAAGCCATGAGACACCCTGGCCCTCTTGAATTAATTCAGTTCTCTTCCAGCTTTAAAGATAAGGAACCATCAGCCATTCCTACACCCTAAGTACAGACACAAGCAGCCAGGCACTGCTGCCACCATCATCCACAATAATTATTCGGCTCTGCAGTTTACAGGCATGCACTGAACTGCAGGTCACTCGGAATACTACACCCTAAGGCACACACTAAGTCACTTTTCAAACCCAAAAACAAGGTAAAGGCTGAAAAACAAAGCTCTTAGGAGGGTGCAACAAAGAAATTGTGGTGATGAAGGTACCCAGTGTTTCCCATAAAGGAAGGAGGGCAGGGAGACCTGGGTTTTATCAGAGCATGGTAAAAGAGAGGAACTCTCTTTTTTTGAAGAGGAGCCACTGAAGAAAGTGCTGATGGCAAGATGGTGGTACTGGCTGAAATGTGAAAGCCAGGTAAAAGGTATGAATTGCCATTTGCATGAAGGAAATTGCAGTGCAGAGAACTAATGAGGATTGAACAAGCTGATGCCTCAGTCCACCGTCCTGCTTCCCCAAAAATTACACAGGAGAGCACAGGCAGCATCAGTACTAACTAAGCCTGTACTTAAAAGAGTTGTGACAAAAACTTTTTCAAAATGTTCTTCCAGTCGCTTGTTACAAAAGAAACTTAAATTCTGATTGAGAAGATACTGTTGGCAACATTTTATGGTGAGAGAGCTTGCCAGTTCTTCCATCAGCATATAGCATGTTCTGGGGAATTTCCAATGGGAGTAGAAGTAGGCCAGCCAAAACACCATCAATAAAATACAAAGGAAGACAAAAATCCCACTACTTGAAGGGCAAGACTTAAACTGCTTTTGTTGTAACTGTGATATCAAGAATCTTTTAAACCAGCATTTTTCTTTTGCTTAATTATGCAAAATATGTTGGATAGAATGTGGGAAGAGAGAAAATAAGGGATTGCTTGTGTTTACCATTAAAAAATAAAGCATTTCTCCTAGCATAGTATTTCAGTGGCAACAGCAGAACAAGACTGAGGCAACATGTAAGGTTCCAAAAACATCAAAAGGAATCCAGACTAGGGGGAAATTCCCTCTCCTCTTGACTTCAAGACAAAGATGAATGGTGGAAAGAGGGCAGAATTCTCATTGTTTATAAACTAAGAAGCTTATAACAATTTTAACATTTTCTCAGAAACATACAGGTCTGGGTAAAGCAGTCAGACTCCCAAATAAAGAAGTTTAAAATAGCATTGGCTTTGCTAATAATAAATCACTTTCTTATACCTACATGGATTGTGCACGATGTCAATGATTTTGAAAAGGAGTTCCTTTCACTTGAACCTCAGCTGATCTTTCTTAGCTGATGGAGTACTTGGGAGTGCTGCTGATAGTGTTTTGCCACACACACAGAGTGGAAGCCTCTGAACTGACAGAGAGGACACCGGCTGCCTCTTTATTGCTCCTTGAGTACAGTAACAGAAGCCAAGAAAAATCTGTCTCCTACAAATTGTCGTGTCAAAGGTAGAGGCTTCCTTTTTCAAGAAAATATACTTCAGAAAATGCTTTTGAATTGTAGATTTTCATTTCCATTCACATTTAACTGACTTATCCAAAAGAAATATCTTCTAATAACAATTTCTTTCACATATATGCAATCACTATTATTTTGGCTTATTTTAGCATTCTCTTTATCTGAAAATAAAAATGGAATTATTAAATTGAAACATCTACTCGTCTTTAAAACATCAGTGAAATTCATCAGGAAAGCTCATGCTTTCCTGTACATAAAGCAAAGTCTTTTTGTACAAACTCCCATCATTCAAGTATTATGTCATTATATATTGTGTCTCTTAATTAGAAAAGCATTCTTAGAGCTTACTATTTTATTTTAAAAGCATGTAAGCATTTTTGTCATAATCATCAGACTGGAAACCAAATCTTTGTATTTTACAATACAAAATTTACCCTACAATAATTACAGAAAAGTGAAAGAGATGTTTCTTTGTTATCTTGGGTAAATTACTATAATCATAGTGGAAATGCAATAGGTTTTCCAGTATCAGCTTTACCAACCTCCCTCAGAACACTACCTTAGTGCTAATTTGAATTGTCATTCCCAAATCTCAATTTATTTGTAAAACTAACCTCAATACCAAAAGGATATAATTTTTGGAATAGTCTTTGTAGTGTGAAAATGACAGAAAATAGGGTTAGAATACAAACAATACCCAGATCTGTAATCTTCTATTATCATGCCAATTATCTGGCATTGGTAAATGCAACCAGCGCTTTATTCAGCTCATGTTCCCACTGCTCAGGGCTGTGCATCTGACATTTGTGCATTTCATCCATTTATCTATAAGCTACTGAAATGTTTCTTGATATAAAATGCTTTTTTTGGGGTTTTTTTCATTTTTTTGGGGATTTTTGTTGTTGTTGGGTCTTTTTTGTTCTGGGGTATTTTTTGGATGGAAAAAAGGAAAATAAATTATCTGACATTTTCTACAATAGCCATCAGATGTTTCGCAGTAAACATGTTAAATTAAACAATCAGGGGCTCTGAAAAACTTGCCATCATGTTCATGAATAAGGACAGAGAAGCAGACATCCTAAATTCAAACTATCAGAGGCACAGACACACGCTCTGCCAGCTGGCCATTTCTGTCAGCAGAGCACATTTGCATTGCACCCATGTTTCAGATGCTGAAAGGGAGCCACACGAACCACTCTGCTACCACAGATCCACGAGGCTACAGCCTCCTGTAGGATGCAGCATGAGGAGGGAAGCAAATGCTTGATAGTGTATCAAATAAGGGGAATAGTACAGTGCCAGTACTTTTGTATTTTGTGATGTGTTTGGCACTACTTAGGCCGATTCATACCCCAAAAATAAAATAACCAGTAAACAATCATGTTTGGTGGTCATCGTTATGCCTGTGGAAGCACTTACCTGGTTTTTGGTTTTGCTGCACTGGGTGGCCTTGTGCTTGTGGCCAACAATATGTCCCAGACCTGCTCTGGTCTCCCTGGTCTTCCCAGGCATGGTCAGAGCCACTGTGCTTGAGAGGATGTGTAGTCCCACCCCAGTCACAGGTGATGGGAAGGAGACCCAGCACCCTCCTGCCTGGCTGCCGTGTGCGAGGGCCCTGAGCCCCTGTGGGTGGGAGCTACACCCAGGACTCTCCTTCATCCTGCACCACATCCTCAACTGCTCAGGTGAAACCACAGATGACAAGCAAAGACCCCAAACCTGAGACATTAAGGTCTGGTTCAGCTGCTGGTCAAAGCTGGGAACAGCTGTTCACAAGCTGCACTCTGCTTGGGTCACTTTAAAAGAAACCTGCAAAAGCTGGGAATAACAGTAGAAGTCACAGAATTACTTTTCTGGGAGGCATGAACAATTCTTTTTTCCCCCTTTTCTCTTTTTTTTTTAGTATTTTTTTCAAATCTCTTTGTCTGGATTAAGGGCAATTTCTGCTTCTGGTAACTCAGGAATTCTATCACTCACTACCAAAACTTAAGATTCAGTCCTCAGGCTCTGCCAAGCTCAGCACATAGAGAAAAATGAGTTTATGTGCTTTAGTGCAAAATACTGATGTGTTTAAAAGTTAAACTCCATCTGTGGTGACTTTCTGAACTGGAGTAAGGCTGTTGAATTAATGTCAGAAAAAAGTCTTCACCCTTTATGTTAGTTAGTAAGGGTACACATCATGATGTAAATATGCATTTATATTATATATATATATATACAATTTTCCTTCCTTTCTATTGAAACAACTTTGTGAGAACTTGCTTTTAACATTGAGATATCTCAATTGATTTGGATTTATCTTCTTCCTTTTCATGGTACAATAGCATATTTTATATTTCTGGTGAAATTACTACTCATCTTGATAAGGTGTCAGATGATACTACTATTATCACTGTAGCAGTACAATGTTTTCCTTCAGGAATATATTATCATTACCATGAGAAATACTATTGACCAGCAGCACTTTCAAGAAAATTTAAGCAAATGCATACCACTTCATCCTTATTTTAAAGTTTGACATTTTTCCAAGCTGACCACAGTTGATCTTTAAGATAAAAATAAGAAAGCTGTTAAACTGAGAAAATACATTATTGCTGGGCTCTATTGAGAGTATAAAGTGGGGAAAGAATTGTCATAATTTGATTGTGCTGTTCATGAGAGAACTGTAAATCTTGCATGTTTTAAAAGATCCAATTTAATTAAAAAAATAATAACACTTCTGAAAATCAAGATATGTATCTGCACAATTCCTTTCCTTGAAGTTTTATTTTGGTTTATTTCCTTTTCCTTTCTTTCTCTATCATATTTGCATGAGCTTTTTCTTTGAGGGCCAGAAATATCTTTTATTACTTTTTCATTTGTCTTCTTGTTCTCTGATACTGTGCCCATATGAGTTGGTATGTTCTGTCTCCCACTTGTAAAAGGAAAGGGATATTAGCTAGCCTGCATATTCCCAGTTGATGAAGAACAGCTAAGCCACAATAAAATGGCTTTGTAAAGGGCAGAGCTGGCTTTCATAGGTACACACGGACAGAAGTGTTGAGAGGAAAGGAAAAAAGAAAAGAAATAAAAGAGAGGGAGAAGTTAGTAAGAGAGAAAGAGAGAGAAAGCAAGAAAGAAGTAAAAAAGAAAGACCCCTGAGGCAGTAGGCTGCCATTGTTACCATTGATGCTGAATGTAAATTCCACGTATTAAGAAATTCTGTTCCCTGAAATATGACTAATTTTTTGGCTGTGCAGAAACACATGAATCTTAATAATGCAATTCTGTGGTCTGAGAAAGGGATAAATTTGAGAATACACCATCAAAATAAGAGTCAGAGAGAAGCCTTTATTAGAGAAGTCTTTATTTTCTCTCTTTCTGTCTCTCTCTCTCTCTCTCTCTCTCTCTCTCTTTACAAGGTGTCTGGGCACCTGCCTTGAAAATATTTCAATGAGGTTTTTTGTGCATTTAATTGCAAGCAAAACCTATGAAACTTTCCATTGCACATCTAGACACTCACCTCATTTCTAGCAAACTTAATCAAACCCCAGTGATATTCCACTAAAACCAAGCTAATTTTCTTTCAAAGTCAAACTGTAAAAGACATACAAAGTGACAGAGATAAAAATGAGTTGTTTCTGAACCATGCTCTTTTTCAAAATGTCCCTTGTGATCGAAACAAAAGGATTTTGATTCACACCTACAGGAAAGCACATGCTTCTAAAATCTTCACTACACCTGCTTGAACCAGTGGAGTCATACTGAGGTACTTTGGCACAGGTGTATTCTGCAGTCACCAAAACACTTCCTACCTATGACCCCCTCAGAGCATACCAGGATGCTGATGTGAAATAGCTAAACTGGGTGTGCCAAGAGCTTGCTCACACCCATACTCCATCTGCTGTCTTGAGCACTGCTTCCCTCTCCCACAGTCCCACTGAGAAAACTTTTTAACCCTCAGCCTAAGCTCTGACCTCCGTTGGGCTGAACAGAGCCACAAGATGGAGAGGCAAAGGCAGCAAAGCTTTCACTAGCAGGTAAAGTCACTGCTCTCCTTCCTTCCAGAAAGCACCATCTGCTCTTTTAGTAAATAAGCACTGTAGCTTATTATGATGCCATAAACTTAATTTCACCTAAAGTCTCGATATGTTGCACAGACCAACAGTAAAAACGGGGGATTCCATGCTGCTACCAAGCTGTGCATGAACTACTGGCAATGAATAGGCAGAGCTAGAGACACCAAATGTGTAATGCCCGGGTAATTCAGGGACAAACATTATCTCTGGGGATTCGTGCAATACTTTTGGCCAAAAGTTTCATCTCATATGGAACAGAATCTTAGGAGAAAAAAAAAAATCACTCCACTCCCCCTGTAACAGAGTCACACTCATGCTCATCTCTTGAATCCATGTGTTACCCTGCAAAACCCTCTTTTTCCCAGTGCATCTAAGAAATTCTGGAGAGGTTTTTCATAACCAGCTCCTGTAACAGCATGCTGGAGTAGAATTTTAGCTACCTAGCCACTGGCTTCTAGGTATTATAAGGTATTTGAAGGGTCTGCATGGGCTGAAAGACAAGGCATGGGATTCCCAGGAGTACCAAAAGGATGCAGTACTTTAAATGCAGGTAGCCCTCCTGAGATGGCAGCACAGTTGTCAAAATAGCAGACATCCACTGTAATGCTAAGATTCCTAAATCTGCTGCTAAGTAGCAAGCAGGAATGTTGTTACAACTGGTACCAAAACTGGCACCCTGTGTGTGAGGTACTTGTCACAATTTTCACTATCTAACAGTAGGCAGGCAGCTTCAGTGATGGAAAAACCACTCATGAGATCCTGAAATATGTTAGAGCCAGTGAAAAACTCACTCACAGAGAGAGGCAGTGAAAAACAGTGGAAATACTTCATGCTGAAAAATGAACCTGTTATCATCTCACACAGAAGATGTGATAGTCGTCCCGTGCCTCAAAGCACACTTGCTACACAAAATGTCCAGTCTCTCCTGACTGAGGCCCAGCCATCCATTTCAGGCCAGAAATTGCAGAGAAACTACCTGCTGCCCTCAACAAAAGTTCGACAATATCACAAACCTGAAACCTAGAGATTGGCCCAACACCACTAATATTGTCATACCTATATATAGCACTATTTCTGGGCTGTTGAACCTTTCTGCAACTTCCCTCATATTAAACCTGCTGTTTGAAAAACACAAAGCAGACTGGAAGCAAAATACTTGTACAAGTTCAGAACTCTAGAAACCATGGCTAGAAGCCAGTTCATTTTTATTAGATAAGACTGTCCTAAATTTCAGTTTTCCAGAGTGTAAGGAACAGGAGGATCTGCAAAAAAACCCCTATTTGGTCTTCAAAACTCAATGCCATGTGTTCCCTGGAGTTGACATTTCAAATGAGCTCAGGGATGGCCCCAGGTACAGAATGACCATTAGCACCTGGAGCATTGTTGGGGCAACACTTAAATGCACATTTCACCTTCAGTTCTATCTGAAATGAACCCAGTGCATGTTCAGCACAACCATACCGTGATGTAAATCAAAGCATAGCAAGTGGGAACAGCTACAGGATTTGTTTTGGACCAGGAGCCCCTTTCTGAGCTCAGATGCCAACTTTCAGAGATATCCTTGGCTGAGAGCCTCTCGCTCCCTCTCCAAGGGTTCGATGAAATCTCTCTGCCTTCAGAGGGCTGCATCAGCTGCTTGTCTTAGCCCAGGAAATGGAGGCTTCCTCTAGAATGGTGGCCTCTTGGTGGGAAGTTTTTTATTCAGTTAACAATTCTCTGGCCAAAACATATGCTGTTGAGAAATACCAAATCTACAGTGTGGAAGAAAAAGAAAAAAACCAAATCTCTGCAGGTTCTGCCAAGAACGAGTGATATCACCTTTGCTTCTCCAAAGCTGTTGGCAGTTTTTGTTGTATTTTAAGACCTTTTCTTCAAAATGTCCAAAATAAAACCAGCACAGAAGGAAGTACAGGAGAAGACTCTTCTGCTGGTCAGTGTCTGTGAGGGTTAGAAGGTTAACTGGGAAGTTAACCACAGGCAGAGTATCTCTGACATGCTCCCAGAAAATCTGCCTTTTTATTGGTATTCTTGGCTGCTCCTGACTGTAGCAACGGATCAGAGAAACCTCACAATTCCAAAAAGTGATTCATCCTGTCTGAATGGCAGGTATTCATACTGGAGAGGATCTATCTGTGCCCATCCAGATCCCCTTTCAAAAGCATTTATCTCCAAAAGTCATTCTTGATAAGATCATTAAAAAGCAAATAATCAATGCTCACTTCAAAACTGAATCAAACTGAATTTACCTACAGAAGCAGGCAAATTATTTGAACATTTCTCTCCATCTTATTTTGTTTGCACTTATTTCTGGCTCCAGAAAGAACTTTGAAACTGAGCTTTTAAAGGACACCCGCTCCTGAAAGGAATTGAGTTTCTCTTAAATTTTTGTTCAACTGTTCACCCTGAACTCAGGTCAGACTAGCTCTTCCCTGAGGATTAAGGACACACCTGCCTGATAAAAGGAAGAACTGAGGGAGTTACTTCACCTCTTCAGTGCACGGAGCAGATCTACAGAGTGCTCAGAATTTGATAAGAGAACACCATCAGAGAATGTTTTACTATTCACCAATTAATTTTTACAAAGGACTTAGCAGATGAAAATCAGTCCTTGAATAAATGTTATTGTAAGTCACTATGAGGTGAGTAGCACCCAGACACAGGAGCATGGAAGAAAGCTCGAAAATTCTGCACACAAACCTGAGTTGAGGAGCAGAAAACAACAGTTTCCAAAAAAGCAGGATGGAAGGTATCTGTTTCCATAGGAGCTGCTCACAGATGAAAGTGAAAAAGGAGGCAGAGAAAGAGGGAAAAATGAAAGAAAGCTACAATCGGTTAAGCCTTGCAGAGAAAAGATAAGGGCAGCAGAAAGGAAGAATGATTTAATGCTAGCTAAAGTGATTACAGAGAACAAAAGGGCTCTTATAAATTCACTGTGGCTGTGAAGGGGGAAGTAATACAAGTGAGAAATTATGACTGTTAATAAATAAGGAGGGAAACAATACAAAATAGTACTGTAAAGTGGCTGAGCACATGACTGATGTCTTAAAAATCCTGAGTCTTTGGTAGAAGAACATTATTCAAAGAGGTGCAGGTAATTAGTAAATTAGTAGATTCTTGTAAATATAATTTTCAATATATATAAAAAATTGCCTAGAAAACATAACTCACTTATTCCAGTGACATAATTTCATCAAGGAACACTTTTTAAATTAGTAGATTTTTTTAGCTCTACAAAACTGGACAGCATCCATGAAGGGATAATATTGGCTTTGTTTAAGCTCTTTAGCAAAGCATAAAGCTACCAATATTACATATATATATATATATATATATATATATATGTATGTATCAAGAAAAACAGTAGCTTCTCAGTAGGTACTACTGAATGCCCTTTTATCTCAGACAAACCCTATAATCACTGTAAAATACAATCAGTTTTCAATATAGTCCTGTGGAACCTATCACTGAAAACCTTTAAATCATATTTTGCAATGATTTGACAAAAACTAAAGCAAATTAGTAAATTTGAATCTGATAAAGCATGACCATCATAACGTAATATTAGAAACTTAAAACTTTGTCAGATTCAAAGATCCCGCTGTCCTGGGGAACACAGGTAATGTGTGGGCACAGCAAGCACGATGCCACTTCTGAAAGCAGATAGTTGCCCAGGTTTTGTGTCTGGCACTGGGTAGTCAGACCCCGTGGCAGACTAAAACACGCAGGGGATTTCTCCAGCCATGTTGCCCATGCTGCTTGTGCAGAGCTGCAGCCAACCTCCTGGCAGTGCCCAGCACGGGCACTCACTGCTCACCCTGCAGCAGCTCTGCCAAGCCCTCTCCTCTGCAAGTCACACACTGGGGGACTCGCAGGTACAAGGCAGAAAACGCAGCTCAATATATCCTTACATGACATCTCTCAGGTAGCCAAAGGATATGAGTAGTTACCAGCAAAATATTAAAATTGCAGGTGATTTTTGCAGACCTTATTGCAGAAGAGGGATGAAAGGGAAGCTTCAGAAAAATTAGGACCTTTCTCTCTGGTTTTCTTGTATTCATACAAAAATAAAAAGGAGATCAAATATATTAGAAATTACTTGAAGGTTTTAAGGCATTCAATCTGTACAAGAGGAAACAAAATGTGACCAAACGACAGAACAAAACAGAATACTATAAAGACATTAATTTATTTCAGCTCAATGGAATGAGCATCCATAACTGAACCCTGATTTGTAAATGCAAATAGAGCAAACTATAAAATATACAACACTATTAGCATACTTCAAAGCTGTGGGAAGCCATTCATCACTGAGACAAAAGGCTCCAACTCAGGAAACACGACTCAGATTTGAGAGTGGTGTCCTGAGCCAGAACCCAGTGCAGACAGTGCTGAAATCAGCTTTGCCTTAGGGACAACCAAATACTCCAAAGTCAAAATCACCCCTGGCATCTCTATGCCTGAAATGTCATGATTAATTACCAAAATTCCTTTGACATTGCCTGAGTGCTTCTTAGAGACCTCAGAGTGCAGAGGAGGAGAATCCCCTACCAAAGTTGCCCGTGTACCTTGGCCAGGAGTTGGTGCCAAGCAGGGGCATATGAGTGACGGGCAAGCTGACCAGACCAAAGCCGAGAGGTCCCTCTAGTCAGGGCACAGGAGGAAGTGCAGAAAAACCCCAAGTCTTTCTTCCTTTGTCTGAGGAAAAAGCACTGAGGCATCTTATGAATGGATGTATTCAACACCATCGAGGCCCTTGCAGCCCAGGTCAAGGGGAGAGGGCTGGGTGAGAAGGAGAAAGGAGAGTGAGAAGGGCAGAAGTGTCTGAGCAGAAAGAGATGGGAGTAGGATAAAAAGAACAGGAATCTGCTTGGCTAGGAAAAGAGTTATGGTAGGCCTGAAGACAAAGGAGCAAGAAATTTAAGCTAGAGGCAGTCAAAGGTGCCAGCACAAGGATTCAGAGAGGGAGGTAATAAGGTCACCATGACAGGCAAGAAAGGGGATATTGACGGCTGCCTTTCACAGGACTTTGAAGTAGGAGGTGGAGGTGTCAGCAGAGATAACAATAAGTGAAACGGAAGGCAACACATAGATCTTGGTTCTTCTGTAGGAATAGGGACAAAAGGCCAGCCAGGGTAAATGTTTTTTGGGAGTAATTATCAGGATTTAAACGTGCAGGTCACAGAGGTGGTGGCAATGGTGCAGAGCTGCAGATGTAACACCAACAGGGGAGAGAAAGGGAGCTTCACTGGGCTTCTTGGGATTAGGTTTGGGGAGGGGGTGTGTTTAAGAAATAGTAATAACAAAGAGAAGCCCACTCCAAGACTGAATGCACTTTGATATCTGGTTGTGACTAGCTTCCCATAAAGGTTCCCAGGGAATGCTACAATCCTTTACTGTTCCCCTTACGCATGTGCTGTCTGCTACTGTTATTTCAGGAAATAACAGCTGCTGTTATTTCAGCAGAAAGTGATGGAGAATAGCAGAGGAAAAAACCCTGTGAGAAATAAAATACAGGTAAGAGGAAGGACCTCTGGTGAAAAAGAAAGCAAATAAAGAGGAAAGAAAGTATGCTGTGCAACTGAGAGTCCATAAAAATGTAATGCTCACAATAAGCTGGTTAGAGGCTGGGGTATGGATGGACAATTGACCAAAATATATGTATAAAGATATTGCATGAAGACAACCAGCAGAAGAGGAAATTACTGAAGGGCATGGGGTAGATTAAAATAAAAAAAGGCCATATGCTGGAAATATATATTTTTTAAGCTAAAGTAAGAGCTACAATGACCCTAAGCTACCACAGTGAAGTGACTGATGGCAGGTACAAAACTCAGTTCAGGCTATTGGTCCAGATCATTAGAAACCTCAGTGAGGGAAATTCACAGACAAGAATTCAGGAAAGTTATGTGTTTGAACAAAGTAAGAGGTGAAAGGTCAGGCAGCCTTAAGGGCTCAGAACACAACTATTTGTGGTGAGGGAAAAGGGTTTTTTGAGGACAGAACAAATTCATGATGCCTGCTCTGAAGAAAGGCATGCAGGCATATGACCTGAGTGTGCAGGTGACAAACTGTGATAGAGGAAAGCAGGAAAAACAAGAAAATATTTCCAGCAACGGGTCCCTGGGTGGTCCTGAGATTTCTTCTGTGGAGGCACACGGCTGACATATATGCCAGGAATAAGGCAGAGGTGGATACTTTAACACAACAGTGCTGAGAGAGGAAAATGGTAGCCAAGGGTTAAAGATAAACTGGGCAGAAATGAGAGGAGAAGCAAATTAACGAGAGCAGTGAGGGGAAAGATGAGATTGGGAATTAGATGTCAGGGATTTTGACAGACGGAAGGTCACAGAAAGGACAGGTGAGGATGGGCAGGTGGGATGGGGATAGGGGGTTTTGAAAGAAAAGTGGTGGTGATGGTGGTGGTCAGATGAAGGAACTGGGTTAGTGGGAGGTCAGAGAGTGACTGCCTCCCCCTCCCTGAGGTGGAAAGGGTGGCTATAAATGTGTCATTTGCTCAGTATTTCATGCCTCTGTGTCAGAGGGCAGGATCCTTAATAGCACAGCCATTAAAAAGCATGGCAGGTTGGAGGGGGGTTTTTGGGATGTTTTTACTCTCACAGGACAAAATAAATGCCTACATTTTGCATCCTTATTTTTATTCCATGATTTAGTACAAAGCGGCTTTTATAAAAACACAACCAAACATTTAAGAAAGTTTACAGCTACGTAAATAGATAACAGCTCACCTTGATAGATAAAAACATCACAGCACTTCTAATGCCTTTAAGTGTTGGCAAGTTACAAGAGTAACTTGATTTTAAACTATCATTATTTTCAGCATTTATTGTAGTCCTTTCTTGGTTTACTGCATTTCTATTGTATTCAATAAAAAACACACCACTTGTCTGGAAATTTAGCACTAACACACCTAACACCTTTTTCCTACAAAGGAGATGGATTGATAAAACTTCCCCCTAGAATGGCAAAATATGTATTCTGCACACAGCCTCCTACTTACTTTAATTATGAAGAGAGTAGATGACATGGATGTGAGGTGGTCCTCCGGCTGAGGGTCAGTGTAGGTGGAATGCACAGCAGTGATCAGGAGGACATTATGAAGCTCAGCTGGCACATAGGAGAGCTTACAAACACTTGTAAATTGGTTAAGCTGTGATCAAACTAACTCTGGGGATAGAAAGAAACCTGTTAGAAGCTTCATGACATTATGGAAAACACTTTAAATAATCTGCCTTTTTCTTCACAGAGTTTTAGTTTTAGTGATGTTTTGAGGTTGAAGTTTAACCTTCAAAGCCTTGTCTTTAAATACCAGCTGGTAAAAATCAATAACTTCCAATTACAAAATTCACAGTATGGTTTTATAAATGTTGTTTTCTTGATTAGTGAAAGTTAGTGCTTAACAGAACACCAAATTTTTCTGGCAATCTTCTGTGGCCTTTCTCTCAGAATTCCTTATTTTTTGAACTCCAGCCATCACTTCTCAAGAACCAGCATGCAGACACTCAATTCTGCAAATAATGACTAAGTGAAAATCAAATGCCACATTAGCACCCTGAGCCTCCCTGGCGCACACTGCTCTGAACAAAAGAGAAGATGTTGGTCAGAGACTTCATGGCTATATTTTGCCCTCTCATACATCTCCACGAGCTGGATTAACATTCCCCAACACTGTTGCCTATGCAGAGAGAATGGTGGGTATCTACAGATACCCACCACTGCAAGCATTCACGATTCCTTATCAAACCCCCACACAGAAAGAGCTGGGCCTCCTACTCAAAAACCTTGTTCCCTTAAAAGTACACGTTTCCTTCTCAAGATGTCAGCTGCTTTATTAAGCCTATTTATAGATAAGTAAAGTGAATAGCAGATGGCCTGGGCAGATTAGGATTTTGAGGCTCGCTGCAACCCATAACGTCTTGTCTTTGACGTGGCTAACGTCGACCAGGAACAGCCATCTGCAACCTGGAATGCTCCTCTCCGAATGTCCTCCATTAGCAAATGCAGCAGCGGCACTGGCTAAGAAGTATTGATCAGGAATGGTGATGGATTATTCTAGTTTTGATCAAGACAGAGGGAGGCACACCACAAGGGAGCAGCGCTGCTGGGAACTGAACCGATTCTGGCAGGCTCTCCCCTCCACTGATTCACTGATGACTCTTCTCATCTTCCCAGGTGCCTGGGCAGCTCTTACATGGTTTTTCCTGCCACAATAATTCACCAGGATAGTCTTCTTATTGAACAGATAGCTTTAAGCATCTTTACGAGCAGTCCCCTAAAAGTAGCTGTTAGCTTTAAAGAAAAGAACTTTGTGTCTCACACAGCTAAACTCTTCTTAAAAGTCAGGGTGAGTAGTTACAATGAAGGTGAGAACAAAGCCTTTGGAACAACAGTGTTCAATTTTTAAAGTTAAAATTTAAATGCTAATTTGAGCATGGTGCCTTCCTATTCTTATTCCACTTATACACAAATTCCCTAAATTAGAACTGGCTTACAGGGGAGGCATTTATAATTAGCTCATTTTTCTGACAGGTTTATTCTTGTATGGTATATAAATATTCACTTAAGAATAAGTTCTTTGCTGTATGGTATCTTAAAATAAATTGATACAGGAGGCTGAGGAAGGTTGGACTTGGACAAGGCTAATAAACACATTTATGTTATGTGAACAGGAGAGAAAAGCAGATCTGGTTCATCATTTCAGCTGCCTTTTGTACTGTAAAAGAATCACAATTACCACTTAGAGGAAGACAGCCGTGTAACTCGAACACTCATTCCACAGCTATATTCTTTTTCAGGCTCTCTCCAGCATCCAAAGTCTCAGAATGTTCTAAAAAGACCTCAAGGAATTAATTTCTTTACCTTCAAATCTAGAGGAAGAAAGTTGCAGAAGCCAGCCTCTGCTTAAAAGATACAACATGTTCATTCTTTAGATTTTCAAGACAGGAGCACAAAAACCCTCATCAGACTCATGCTCAACTCAGATGTGGCCTAGAAAAGAAAAACTAGGAATAAAGAACTTATGCAGGTAAGAAGCTATTAAGAAAAAAAAAAAATCTAATTAAACTGACTTGTCTCTTTGCAGTTATTTGCAGTAAAAATGCTCTCAACAACTGGGTTTAAGCAACTTTTCTCCCATTCCATCTCAAGTGGAACAGTTGATGTGATAGTCCAGCCCTGAACCCTGAAGATGCTTATTACCTGATACACTGATATCTGGACAGGACAGAAGCTGATTGGGAAATCCATTTACCAATACCCAAATTCCAATATTCTCCAGTTTCTCAAAATAGAAGTACATGTTTTCTCCTGCTATAAGACAATGAGGAAAGTAGGTTTCATCAAGAAGGATGGCGGCAAAGAAAAATAACAGCAAGATCTCTTATATATCCAGTTTTAAGCTTATAAAATCTTTCCATAGTACTGCGAAATTAATGAAATGTTGTTTGGAGCTATAAATTAAAATTCCCTGCATTCATCTTGGATTTGTCTGTTCCCAACATTTCTCTTGGCCATTACAGATCATCTTGTCTGTTCACTTGTTTCTAAGACTTGAGACTTTCCGGCTTTCATTATTGCAAGCGATGTCAGCATTCTGAACTATTTATTAAACTACAGTTTAGTTTTCTCTTTAAGCAACAGAAGAAGCAATTGAGGAAGGTCCAACATCTGAGGAGAAAATGCCAGTGTTGTGCTTATAGCAAAGGGACTTGGTGAGGCTGTCCCTGTCTGGTTTAGTCTGGCTTTGTAGGGAACATGTATTTCATTTTCCAGCCTTTGCTGAGGGCCGGTGTTTGAAAGTCTTGACATGGTGCTGGTAGCTGATCAGCAAGCTTATTCACACACAGCTGTGGAAATATAGGTGTGAGGTCCATACAAAGTCTCCACGTTGTGAAGAAATTTAGATAGGTTGTTGAAGTTTGTTGGAAGTAGCTGAAACCAATTCCTCATAAAATTTAGGGCATAAATTAGATTGCTGGGAATCTAATTCACTTCAGTTGCAGGGAAAGGCTGGATGGTTTTTCTGACTTCCCTTGCTGCCTGGAGAGGCGTTCATGAAGCACCATATTTTCTAGATCTGTCTGGTGTCATACTGTCTCTTTAACAGCCTGCTATCACCCTTTTCTTCTTATTTAAAGTGACAATATCTGCATTGTCTCTTTCGTGATCATACTAGAGGAATTCTGCAGGAAATACTGATTTTTATCTACTGGAATCAGCTTGATGGTCAGGATTTGGCTCTCCCTTTCCCACCCCCAACTGAGTACTGTGCATCATGTGCCCCTTCCTTTAGCTGAGATGCTGACTGGCATGTGAATGACATGCAAAGTTGGACACATTTGCTTTCCAGCCAGTTGAGCAAATGTTGCTGTTGTTTCACAAAATCTATTCTAGTTCTGGAAAAATTCACGTCAGCCTCAGATCAGGTCCTCCCTTGGCATGGGGAATTAGCTCAGTTTGCTGAAGACAAGAGAGCTCCAGAGGGGAAACATGTTTCTCTCAGGCAGAATGAAAATTAAGGACAGGACAAACTAATCAGGAGAGATTATATAATAGTTGCAGCTCCTTATACAAACAATACTGCTTCATACACTCCTAACAATTTATGTCAGGCTGATGTTGTCCTGGGTAACATCACAAAACAGCAAATGGGCAATGAAATGTATATGCTGAGATCTTAATTTCTTAATTTTTATTATTGTGAAGTGACAGTTTTATTACTGACAACAAACATGATACTGTCTCTGGTGAGATTACTTCTCCTTTGTGAAGGACAACTCTGTTGGCAAATAGACTTTTGCAAAGCACTTCATTTAGAATTACTTTTAAAAAATCATACACAGATATCTGTGACACTTATTGCCTTATAGCTCAGCAATGATTGTAAATCAGGGATTGTGATTTCTGTGGGGCATTTTCAATGAGATTCACAGATACCTATTCTCAGCCTGACACCATTTACACTTTCATTGATGGTCTGAGAGAAAATAGAGAAAACATAGTCTTCACCCAAATAAAGTTCACAGGTCATACAACAGATGAAAGGGTGAATGATGAGAGAGAGAGGTTTAACTGCAGAGTGATCTGTGTTGCCTGGTAGCTTGAGTTTCCTTGAACTCCCAAAGGACTTTTAACACCACCATACCAAGTCATGGGCAACAGTAGGAAAAAGAAAGAAATTATGTTGTTCATGTCCATAGAAAAAGGAGCTTTGCCAAGGTAAAAATGTCTCAGAAGAGGATTTAGAGGTCACAAAAATGAATTTGAAACCTGCAGCTAACAGGAACTGACATTCCCACTTCCGCCCTCAAAAAGAAAACCTTGATAGAAGTCTACTAAGAGATTGGGGATGAGTTAAAAAGAAACACAATCTCCAAAGCAAAAACCCTGCTTAAGTGATTGTTGAGTTGTTTAGCTTATTCATTGTCTCCTAGACCAAAAGGCATGAAGATCTTCCAGACATGAGACCTGTTGGGCTGCACTGGAATGACATTTCCCCAGTCAGCCACCACTCCAGCCTCTTCATTCTTGGAAAACTGTCCTGCTGTGGATCACAAGGATTTCCCAGAGGAGGATCCCATTTGACATTTTGAAATACTGGAGAAAGAATCCTGGAAACACCCCTATTTTCAGCTGTACTCAAACTTAGAAACAGCCTGAAAATTATTATCAGTTACTGTTTAAAATGATCCCTAGTTACTGTTGAAAAGAAACATACTTCCTTCTCCTTCTCACTGTTTCTTGATACCCATGTATCATTTGGCTTTTTTTTTCCCTTCAAAAGAAAATGTTTATTGAAGGTTTCCCCAAGCTGAGCACTTTTCTGTACGACTATTGGTGATTTTCTGCCCTGTCCACACAGTAATGACAAAATATCTTTGTTAATTTGGGGGGTTTTTATCCTCTTGTGCCTTGAAAACATTCTGCGGTGTTCTTACCTCTGCTGGGCATTGATTTTGTCTCATTTGTGTCTCCTTGCTTTCTTTTTTCCAACCACAACTCTTCCTGACATGAGCTTGTATCAACATCCTCATTTTTCATTCCATAAACACATATGTGTGTAAATACACAAGATATATACACAAGTAGAGACACACACTCCAATGGACCAGAAAACCTCTGGAGGTAGTTTGCAACATAAATATTCCGTGATTCTATGATTGTACACACATGCATACAATGAAACAAAATGGTACAAATGGACCTGTTGATGTGCATGTGGAAACTTTAGTTTACCTCTTCACTTCACTTCCCTCCCCTCTGGACCAGACTGTGGACGGATAATTATATTGAAGCATATTATTCAATCATATTATTATATTTGGTAAAGCATACTTGGCATTTAATCTTAAAAAGAATATGCATGCTCAATGAAAATAGTTTTTCCTCAGAGCTTAATTAGTATTACCAGCTTTGTGAAACTGGCACTTTTAAAAGCCCAACAATATACATATACACTATCCTATGTTTTACTTGTCCGAGGTTTATGCTTTCATCATATTAGTCACATACAAACAAAAATCATTATTTGTACCTCACCAACAACTCCTCTTGTGGCAAGTTCCCTTTTTTCTGTGCAGGGCAGCATTCCTCTGCCACAGCCACCTCTAGGCAGGGAAAGTGCCCTGGTTTTCTAAGAGAAGGGACATCAAAGCAGTGCTTAACGTGGACCCTTCAGCCATGTCAATGACATTTTCCAAGCACATGCATGGCTGCTGAATCACTTCCCTGAATCACGAGCATCTTCTTTCCATCACTGGGATTTGCTGAAGGAAACACCAACTTCCAGCCTCTCCCCACTGCCCTGGTCATGCTGTGGTGCCTTTCTGGCAGCCTCAGCCCAGCCCCTGGCACCCACCTTGTCTCCTCAGCCTGCCCACCTGCTCCGGCTCTGCTGGGGCCCCCAAACCTGAGCAACAAAGCAGGACTTAGAGATTTGCACAGGCTTTCCTCACACAGGCAATTAAAGGCTCTCCAGCCACCTACCCATCTAGCGCTAGTAGAGGAGGAACTCTGCTCTGTAGTATTCAGAAATTTCAGGGACAAAGCTCTTGAGCCTTGGTTGCTTGTGTTAAAACAAAGCTTCATGGACACATTAAACATCCGTGCTCCTTTATCTGAGCATGCTGAGCCAGGTGTGCCAACATGTGCCCCTGCGGTGGCCCGTGGCAGTGGGGCTGGGACAACACCTCCAGCACATCCACAGACACGGAGCACAGCTCACACCTCAGCTGCCAGCGAGCTGGAAACAGGCTGTTCAGTTTCTGGCACTGAGCTCTAGCGACCTCTTCCTCAGCTTGAAGCTCAGGGGCTGATGCTGCTCTACACAAATGCCTCAGCAGAAAGATGGCTCCTGACAGTAGAGAGCACTTTCGTTTAGGAAACAAAAGAACAACAATGTTTGGCTGCTGGAAGCAGAAGCTCAAACAAATTCAAAGCCACAATGTGGAGTGGATTTCATGCTGAGGAGGACTAAACACTGAGACAATGTACCTGGGGACTGGCAGACTGGCCTACTCGAAGCTTTTAAAATCAAGCTTGGAATGTCTTCCAAAAAGCCACATCTTAGCTCAGGCAGAAATTAGGGACTTTTATATGGGAATTACTAGATGGAAGTCTAGACCATGCACATATGGAGGTCAGGCCACATGCCCATAGCAGTCCCTTTTGGCTTTAAAATTATATTTCAGGTTGCTTGCTGTCCCACTTTATGTTTTGTGACTATTTAAAATTGTAATTTCTCCCGGCTTAAAAAAGGTAATACACACACACCCATGTGCTTTGAAAGAGTTTAACTAAGGCTTATGTTTGTAAACCAGCCATAATCTGAATTACATTACATTAAAACTGTTCAATATTCAAATATTCAAATGCTATTATTTGCAGGAGAATTTTGCTACTCTGCAATAATGCTGTTTCCATTTCTTCTCTGAATATTTTCATTGACTGTATTCAAAAGACTACCTGCAAAAATCCAGGTTTAAAATATTATATTCTCAGTGAGAGACTAAGGTGGAAGAAATACACAAAATCTTTCAAATTCCCTTTGAATTTGTCTTTAAATAGATAAAATAACAAAATAATATTAAACAGACCTTCAGAGACAGAAAAGCACTCTTTTTCCACAAATAGTTTTACGAAGTCATTTGCAATCCAAATGCCCTATAAAAACGCTGTGTATGCTTTTTGCAAAAATTGGTGTAATCAAACATTGAACACAACCTGCAGTGTATAGTTCATTGAGTATCCTTCCACATATTCTGCTGACAACTGAATGAATTTAATACGTATATATCAGGCACAATTATTTATATCAACATATGATTAACTATATGTTATTTATTCAATAAATGTAAGTCCACAGCACTGCTGTGCCATGTAAATTCTGTAAAAAATACATTTTCCCCAAAAATTGTTAGTGAGAAATGGCCTTGCAGCCATATTACCTTATAAGATAATAGAAACGTTACAAGGAAGAGTTAGGGGGAAAAGGTATGCTTTATTACACATTAGTAAATTGATCTGGTAAGTATTTTGATCTAGTGTTTGCCTATTTTTTTAATTATCATTTTTTTCTAAATAAAGTATTTGCATTTCTTGCTAAGCAAACACATTTTTACACAAGTCCTCTGTGGATATTTGACCCAACACAATTAAATTCATGGATTGCAGTGTCTTTTTTTTTCCTCCTTTCTATCAAAATATGCATGAGGGAGGAGAGTAAGTTTAGTACTTTGTAAAAACTGTAGACAGTAACATCTAAATTTCCCATCACAAACGTGAGATACTAAAATGTAGGGATTAAATTGAAATGTAGGAACAGGCACTCCCTTAGCTTTTGTTAGAAATAGTAGGAAAATCTTCCAAACTCATTGCTTAAAATCCTCATGGAAACTGGTCCTAAAATGCTGAGGAATTGTCTGTCCTACTCTTTCACAGAGACAGAGCCTGCTGCTGACACTTGCTGAAGTGCAGAGCAGGCAGGAACCACACCACCTCCGTGATTAGGAGTCTCTGTCTCCGGGATGTGGCTGCTCTAATGATGTTCTCCAGAGTGGATCCAAACAGTAAGACCAATTTGTCTGGAGCTCTCTGAGGTCTGGAGCAAAAAGAGGGAGAGATGTAATGTTTATTTGTTCACACATCAAACCTGACCAAGGGGGCTGGATATGGACCAGCTGGACAAAAAATCTACCCAAATACCTTCCCCATACAGCCACAATGAGTATCTGCTGACGGCTGCAAGTACCTGCATGCACTTCACACACTTCAGAGAGGGGATAAGGGCATGTCAGAAAAATTACTCAAGTAACTTCACACTGCAGCTTTAGCAGTAGGACTAAAAGAGGCATCCAGATCAGCTGAAGGCAACACGGGGTGCGAGTGATGAATGAAATCATAATTCCATTTTTTCACTCATCCTAGACTAAGCATGCTTCTCGGACAAGGACACAATGACTGTGCTTTCCCCTTGTTGTTCCTAGCACTGGGAAATAAAATCTTGCTTGAAATTCTCATGGTCCCCTGATCACTGGATCACTTTCAATTAAACAGAGAGGAAAACATGTTTCTGATGTAATTCACAAACAGCAAAAGGTCTTTGCCCTGCCACAAGAAAGTCAACTTCTGTGCAAGATGAGAAAGACAAAAAAATGTAGAATAACAGGAGTGATTATAAAGCACAAGAAGATCTTGGAAGTGAGTTTTGGTAAAGGAAGATGATGGTCAAACACAGAGCATACCTGAACACTCAGATACTAGGAAATGCATTGTCCCTTGCAAATCCAGTGATGGTGCTTGTGACAGCCCTTAGACCAGAGACAGCATGCTCCACCTCCTGCCAAGGTGCTACACCTCCTGCTGACAGTATTCATACTCTGCCTCACACAGTTTTACTGTCTTGACATACCTGGTCCTCCAATTTTTTCTCTCTGTGTTTTTCTACTCAAATTTTGCTTCACTAATAAGCTCATTAAGTATGGCAATATAATCAGCATCCTATTTTCCCCAGGGGATGAAGAGAGAAAAAGGAAGGATTCTACTTGACAAATGCTATCATTTGATTTAATGTACATCAGGCAGGTACCCAAATACCGTGTCTGTGGGTTTGTCACAGCAACACATTAGCAGAACAAACTGAAGTGGAAGGGCTGCCTTTATCTTCTCTGTCCATAAGCCTGAAATATCACAAACCTAAGGAGGAAAAGACAGGGAGAAGGCTTTTCTCAGAGGCAAAAAGGGTGGCAAAAATGGGTGGCAAGACAGACATTAAAAACCCCACAAAGAGCTACAAGATCTGGAATGATCAAATAAGCAATGGACTGCAGATGAAGTTTCTGAACTCTTGTGCCCACTGTGAAAAGCTGGAGAAGCTGGTCTGTCTCACACACAGGGCTGTTGCCAGGGGATGGGACAGTGGCTGAAGTCAGCAAGGAGCTGAGACCCAAGGGCTGCAAGACCATTTCTCACAAAGACAGATATTGCCAGAAATATTCTTGCTCAAGGATGTATCCTGTTGCTGCCACAATTCTGCTAACTTCTGGTAGCAGAAGCACACTAGTAGAACTACTGCTACTCCAGTATATTGCTGCTGGAGCACGTTACATGGAGAATGTGCCTTAATGGGCACAAGGCCACGTGTTTCAGCCAACCCTACATAAATTATATACAACACAATGCACATGCCCTCTGTCCAGCACTAATCCACTATGTTATTCATCTGTCAGACAGCTCAGTCAAACCCAAACACTGCCCCAATGGCAGACACTTAAATCGGGCTCTCCCAGGGACAACCTTAAAACAAAAACCGCTGTACGTACACCATACATACCAAGAAAGCATTTGCTTTGTCTTCCTCAGAGCATGAATTACAGGAGCAGAGCCAGAACCAGGTGGGTCAGACCCAGATGGCCTTGTGCAATGAAAAGGAAAACAGACACTCATTAAAACGTTGTCTTCCTCTCTGCTTCCAGGACGGGTCAGCAAATTATCTCCAGAACTAGGAGATCCTTTTTCAGTCTGGCAGAGACATTCAAAGGAGAAATATTCAGCTAGAAAACTTTCTGATTAATCTGTCACTGGCCTGCATTGCTTTTGGGACAGCACAGCAGGACCCTGTATTTCCCTGGGAGCTAAAGAACTCATAACTGTGCCTCCTGTATTTAAAGTATGTTTTTCACATACAGCTGTAAAAATTAGCTTTCACAAAAGGGCCTTGGTAACAATAGAAATATTTTTTTCATCATTTTTTACCCTACCAGTTTTTTCTCCAAAACATTCTCTTACACTTCTACTATGCAACAAGGTGTCTTGCTTCCACAAAGTGACCAAATCAAAACACAGAACGACAGCAAGGGCAGTCAATTATGAGTCCATTACTTTTAAGAGCCGGACAGAAAGCAACATCAATTTTCTGAAAAATACTGTAACATATAAAATAATATAGTAATTTCTGAGTTGTTTAAAAAACAACATGTAATTTAAACTTTACCACATAATTTCAATATTAAAATAGTGCACATATAGGTAAATATAATGATTTGAGAATCTCAAATCAGGATACTAAATTTCATCACAAAACATCTTGTTGTTGCCAAGATAAAAGGCAATGAGGATCAGCATGTCTACATTAAGCTCTGACAGTGTAATAACATAACAACTATGTTGGAAAAAACTAACTAAAAGAAAGAAGGAATAAGACTTACTTTTCTAAGTCACAGTTATAAAATTATGCCATCATTTCTCCATAGAGACTAGGGGACGAAAATATAACACTGGGTGATTCCAGATTTATAAACAACATGTATCCAAGGATAAAAGGGCACAGTTTCTTCATGGCCAGTCTAGCTTTCTTCATCAAAAGTTTGCAATACTTAAGAAAATAATGCCAAATATTAATTGTATTTTTTGAAGTAGAATGGCCTCCAAATGAGTTTAGAAACTTCTGTCATATCAATCTCAGTCATGGTATTCTAGGTATAAGACTATGCTCAGAAAATCCTGACAATATAACTAGAAAACATAACTAAATGTTCCAATGAAAAATCTTAATCAAAAATCATTAATTAATTTTTTTAACTAACTTGATATGAATGATAAAGACAAAAAAAACCCAGCTTATGCATGTTGCCTATTTCTTATTCCAAACTGGAAAAATACCTGGCCAGTTTAAATTTAAACACTTGATTCAGTCACTGTATGTTAAGTCCAGCACCATCTGTGATTTAATTTAATTTTTCTGAAATTAATTAGGAGATTTTTAAAGGTACCAATAACCATTAGATAAGTACTTTCAGCTTTGAAAAATCTCATTAATGATAAATATATGGAATGAAGATATCACAGCAAATTAAAAATTATGTGAGTCTTTCAGGGTGAGTTTTTTAAGTATTCTTGATCTAATATCCATATCTGTTAAGTCTGAAACAGTATTAAATCCTTTTGAAAGCATCTTCATTTTCAATATTTAAAGCAGTTGAGCACTTCAGCTCTGATCTAACAAAACAGTTAAGAACATAAGTATATAACTGTAGAATTAAGCACGTGCATATTTTCAGTATTAGAGGCTTAATCTGTCATTTTGGCTCATGGTCTGTTAAACAGAGAAAAAAAATACATTTCTAAGGGCAAACCACAATAACTGACAAAAGAATTTGGGCAAATATCCATTAGCAGGAGAACATTTGGCTCTCTGGGTTTTTAAGGAAGAAAAAAAGAACAAATTATATTTTTGATTAGCTGACTTCCCCTCTCCTGCTTCCTGATGTAGGATGCTTTTTCTCAGGAATCTGCAACATGTTTCTCTTCCCCAATCCTCTCACTTAGTCAACTCCTCAGCTAGATGCAATGCCTTCTTCCTCTCTTCCATCCACTCTGTTCTTCCTGTCATAACACCCTTTCTCCAGTTTCTTGTCCAACACCCTGGGTGCTGCCCATGACCTCTCCTGCCCAGGTGCCAGGGTTGTCCCCTCCTCACTGCCTCCTTCCTCACAGCCACCCACCGCCTCCTGCTCCTGAATGCCAGGAAAAATTCCCGTTTTCACCCCATGTTTTCCTCTTCATTTGAGGCTAGCAAGATTTTTACATTTTTTCCAGGTTGATGTCTCCAAGTTCTGTTACTCCTATTTTTCCTGTCCTTACATTTGCCTCTTCCTCCTTCTTCAGCATTTACCTTGAACAAGCAAGCAATTTTAGTTTTTGTTCACTTCTGCCTGAAGACCACTCCTTTTTCACTTGTTTTATCCTGTCTCATCAGTCCCTTGATTCAGACTTAATAATGAACTCTTCCTTCTGATCTTTTAATTTTCAAATTCCTTTTCTCTGAGGAACAGCTTTTCTCACCTGCCATTCTGCCACAGCTTTTCTGATACCCAGCCAATTGCCCTCTCCATCTCGCCTTACACACTGACCTTCAGCAGACTCTTCCTACATTGCTATTCCATTTCCTAGGAAAGCTCTCTGCCTTCATTACTTTCCTGCTGCCCTGTCCACTTTTGACTCCACACAGTGAATTGTGCACAGCTGGTTTGGTAGCAATGTGGCTGCAGTAATACGAAGTTTAGCGTGAAATGAAAAATTTACTGAAAAGCAGGACAAACAGCCTGACATTTCACCCAACCTCATCTCCTTTCAATCAATGTCCTCTTCTTAGACAAAGACAGACAAAACTATGTCTTATTTTAAAGTCCTTGCCCTCGTCGGCCCAAATCTATCGCCTTTAGAGAAGTTGTTCACCCGCTGAATTTCTCACAAGTGCACCTTTATGTGGCTCTGACTGTTCCCTCTCTTGACTTCACCTTTTTGGCAGCGTGCCCGTTGGCTGAAAAGAGTCTTAATGAATTGAAAATACAAAAAGGGAGCACACAAGTGTAAATAAAGATAGGCAAGACAGAAGGAGAACAAAAGCATTGCCTGGGCACTCTGGCACAAAAACAGGAAGGCAAAAGCCCAGCTGGAGCCAGCAAGGGACATTAAGGTTAAAAAGAAACTATTCTACCAGAATGCTATTTGCAAGAGGAAGGTCAGGAAAGATGTGAGCCTGCTGATGAATGGGGAAGAGACAAGTAACAGGCATCAAAGAAGAGGCTGAACCACTCCGTGTCCTTTCTTACAAGTCTCCATAGACAAAGCCTGCTTCCAAGTCCCAGCAAATATCAACCCCATTCAGAACACACAGGGCCAGACAACAGCAAAGCAGCAAGTCAAAGACTACTTAGAGGAAACCAGGCATGCTCAGATGCACCAGGCCAGGCTTCACCAAGGATCTGGCAGAGCTGGCTGATGTGACCGTGAAGCTGTTGTCAATCAGCTGTGAGAAATGAAGGTCAGAGGGCAAGCTCCCTGATGACAGGGGAAAAGCTAACATTATTCCTATCTTTATGGAAGGGCAAGCAATGCAATGAAGGGCACCCAGGGAATAATTAGTGGGTCAGCAGCACCTCAGCCCCAGGTGAACATCCTCCTCTAATCCATCACTGAAGACAGGAGAGGATGACTAGCAAGAACAGCCAGCATGGATTTTTTCAAGGGGAAATCATGCTTGACTTCCTCACTCTCTTCCACAAAGGAAGAGTTCAAAGGGAGAGCAGTAGGGGTGCACTGTAATTAGACTTGTGATACTATCTCCCCTTTTAAGCCAAGGAAACATAGATGGGATGGACCCATTGGCTGCAAACTGACTGGAGTGCCAGGCTCCATGGCTTGACGTGCCATAGGTGGCCAGGAACAGCAGGGACACATACCCTTGGATACCTTTCTCCATGGCCTGCACTGAGACAGAAGTTACCATGGGCAAACACACAGGACACATCAGGTTGCAAGGAAAGGCAGGAGTAGATGGATGGAACAGCCACTGTGTCCTCAGTTTCCCTATTTCCCAGTGCCTGGAAAGGCTTCCATAAACACAAATGCGAAAACCAAAAACCCATATATTTTTTGCAGTGTTTTGAATCAACTCTCTTGCTAAAGTGGAGACAATTCACAGATCTCTTTTAGAAACACAGCTCTTTTTTTCCTTGGGGTTTGTGCTCATCAGCCAAGCTGGCAGATGCAGATCTCGTAAGCTCAGGTGATGAAGCAGACCCCAAGAGACAATGAGTTTCAGCAGGTTAAAAATCATTAATGTTTCTATTACTTGTTTGATTAGATGATTAAAATTTACCACCAAGTGTGTTTCCAGAGATGTGAACTTGGAAAAAGGGGATTCCTCTGAGATAAAAGGTTTATGTTTTGGTTTGTTTGGGGTTGTTTTGTTTTTGCCATTCAAAGTAAACTCAGTTGCTCTTCTTTTTTAGCTCCCATGCTTTCTTGGATTAATCCTGTGGGGTTTTTTTCCTTATAGCAGTTCTTGTTTTCTTGCTCCTCCTAGAAAATAAAGCAAATTTAATAGCTCTGTGAGGCTTATGTATATTGTTGTTCTTGTGACTGCATTATCATTGACATTTAATGAAAATGCATTCCCCATATTTTGTTAGCCGAACATGCAACTGCTTTTAACTTGCAATAACTGCACAAGCCCATTAAGAGATGCTTCCCATTATGCTGCCATATTACTTTACAGATTTCACATTTTTTAGTGGAATAAAAAGTTTAATTGCTCCTCAATTTTGGGAACAACAGTGCTTAACATCTTGCATTAGATTCCTACCTCATCTTTCGCTGTTTCACTCTGTGTCTATAAAACCTTTCTTGCAGTTAAAATTCCTTTTGTGCAGATAGATTCTGTCATGTGTAATGGCAGGAATAAAAGTAAATATATTTAGTGAAGTGTAACATGAGGAACAAGGCAAATTAAACAAGAAAATGAATCATAAGCAGTGCTTCTATGCTGGCTATGTAAGGCTCCAAAAAAGTGAACAAACTCTTTCTTTCTGACAGACTTCTTTATTCCACAAGATTTCTGCCCATTTTGCAGAAAGATAAATACTGAAATTCATTATTTCAGTGTAGTGATGAAAAACTGTGGCATAAGATGTATTTATGTCTGTAATGAGGTCTGTCCAAGTTAGGGAGACATTCAAATTTCACTAAGGGGTATGAGTTCATGGGGAAATACCAAGAAACCACTCAAAAGTTAATCCATATATAAAATATATGCATGCACCTCTAGTCAAGCACAGGTAAAAACTTCTTCCTAAATGTTTTATCCTCTTATTTGGTTGAACTCTGGAGTTCACGCTGGCCCATCAGCTGGGCAGTGAAGCATTGGAATTCCTGCTCCAGGACCTTCTCCAGGTGGAGCAAGGGAACAGTTTGCAGGAAGCTTGCTGGTGCCAACAGGGACAAGGACTCCTATCTCCATGCAATCCCTTCCTGCTCTCCACTGCATGATCCTGTCACATCTGGTACTTGTCACAGAATCACAAAATCACAGAATCACAAAATCACAGAAACATTTAGGTTGGAAAAAGCCTCCAAGGTCATCAAGTCTAGTCTTTCTCCAATCTCCAGCTTGTCAACTACAGCTTGGTATTAAGTGCCATATCCAGTTATTTCTTGAACAGCTCCTTGGATGGTTACACTAAGAACCAAAAAATAACACTAATAAAAAAAATCCACTATTTGCTGCACCAAGGTTCTCCACTTTTTAGCTGGTGCTAAAAAACCAGTTGAGAGCAGGGTGCCTTGAAGGTTGAAGTAGGTGAAACCCTTGGCAAGGTCAATCTTCAATACCCTCTCTCATAAAAGCATTCTTTGAAGTGGGATTTCTGTCACATTTAAAAATCAAGACGAACTCACTCCCCAAAACTAAACTAAAATCTTCCCTTCCTGCTCTGCAAAGTTTTTCCAGTGTCATCTAATGATATTATTCAGTTGATGCTTCTAAGATGCATAGAGCTTCTGTAGGATAAGTTGTGAAAGAATCTCAGAAACATGCCCATGAAAACGAGGATATTTGACTTATTGGAGAAAATGAGTTTGACAGTTCAAAATGTTGGCATTTTCTAACTTCTGAACAGCTGAAGCAAACATGGAATTCTTTGATTTTAATGCAACTTTCTAACACTAAAGCTGCAATAATACACAGAGCTGGGAACTGTATTTTTAGTTAATGGTGTATAACATTTTCCATCATAAGATCAAGTTTTAAGTTACTCATAACATGCAGGCTCATTGTTTTCATAGAAAATTTCCAGCTGCGCAGTTTTTAAGAACGGAGCTGGGGCTTCACAGTGTTTTGTTCAGTTGTTTGGGTTTTCTTTAAGTAACTAAATTGTAGCTATTGTGTTATTGTGTTTGAGCATGTTTGCATTCAGGAGCTGAGATACGAGGTGCAGTGAAGGAGGTATGAGTTCCCAGGCTCAGACCATTTCATTCTGCTATGTGAAGATACATCCAATCCACCTGAAGTTTTAAGCTGCTGTAAGAGGTTTACCTCTTATGCGCCACCAGCAAAACTGGTCACAGGCTCCACCTCTCATGCACTCTTTTTTTAATGGTGTCCCAGGTGAGCTCTGGCTTCAGCATTTTCAAAATCAGCGCTGGCAAACTTGTATGTCTGTCCTACTTGTCACATTCATATGGTCTCAGTGGTCTCCTTGCCCAAGAGCAGAAAATAGTCTGAGTACAAAGCTGAGAACAAGGCTGTGAAGGAAAGAGACCCGGCAGGTACAGCATTGGTGGGAAGAAGGCCACAGGAAAGCCAGAGGAGAGAAATCACAAAGTGGAAGAGGCAAGGATGAATTAAAGACAGCCACTGGAAAATATGGGATCCCAAGTCTGGAGAGACAACCCAGAGTTGCTAGGTCTTTTCTTTCTCATAAATATGCAGAAAAATTCCATGTCTGTTTTTCAGGTGGCTGGTTGATAGAGAACTACTTTCAGTGGTACCCATTATGCCATTAATTCAAGTGAGAGGTCTCTGCCAGGATATAATCGTCTTAGCTTTCCTCACAGCCACTTAAAAAATCAGTCTATCCTTAGAAATGTCTGTATTTTCTTTAGCTGTTAGGGGGGAGGTTTGTTCTCTATTTTTTTTTTTCCTGAAGAAACTTGTGTTAAGCAAAGCCATATTAAAAGCACAAATCAAGTGCTCAGAAAAAGAAGACTCCTGAATTAATGTTATTTGAGCAAATGTAATTTTTATGTTCTTGTGCAATGCTTGACAAGTTTCTGAAATCAGATTTTCCAGACATGTTCACTAATTGGGCATTTCTCATCGTCTGGATGCTTTTTTTCCCTCAAAGCAATTCAAGCAGGGATGCAATAATTCACAGCAGTGGAAGCTGTTCATTAAAGATATCAAGTTCTATTTAAAAAATCTAAGTGTCCATATCCACTATTTCCCTAAAACCCAAGTTTTCACCCAGACTTAAAGTCTAACTAACACCAAAAAAAAAAAAAAAAGTGTAAAGCAGTTTTCAAATTAATCTGGCCCATGTGTACATTTTAGAGATATTTCAAAACATTTACAAAAAAGTTATGGGTTATGTTGCCTAGGTAGGAAATTTCTGAATACAGAAATTTCAAGAGCAAAATTATTGTAAGAATGTTTACAATAATGTTCCTAATATATCTTTTCTTTAATATATTTCTAAACTAGGTTTTTAATTCCATTGGTAAGACAGAGTTAAGAAAATAGTGTATGGTGGGATCAATCAAAAAGAAATGGGACATAGGCCTGAGTGCAGAAACAGTGACCAAGGAGGCTGATGCCATGGCAGATCTCCCCCAGCCATGGGGATGACACACTGTCAGCGTCACAGTCAGCATATATGACATATATATCTTTTGTGGGAATGTTCTATTTACAGGAACAGAAAGAAATAGCTATTTGCAAGTTGCAGAACTTCACTACATATAGGAAATTAAACACTGGCTTACCTAAACATGAGTTATCCAACAAAAAAAAAAAAAAAATTAAAGGCTGTTGCAGTTATTTGTGGTCTGAAAGAATTTAGTGACAACACTGAATGTTCTAAAGCTACAGACATTTAAAAAAAAACAACAACAGGAATACACTTCAAGACTTACTTAGAGGGAAATGTACCACAGATCCTGCCAGTCTATATCAAAATCAAGAATTTATAGAAAACATCTTAAGTGGTTACTGACTTCAAAGAACTAAGCACCTTTTCACTTTTAGAATACTAAATAGAAGTCAATTCCAACAAGAGGATATTCTCCATGTAAGAGATTAAAATGTAACAGTTAGATCTTATATTTTCCAAATTAATATGAAAACCTCAGTTTCTTCTTGCACTTCACTCTCATTAAAATCCTTTAGCAGATCTATAAACTAAAAAATCATTGTGGCGCATTCTTACAATACATAGGCTTTTGTAAAATAATATTAGATTCCTATTTCGTATACAGAAAAAAGAAATAAATTAACTCCTGGGTAATATCCCTGAAACATTAGCAGTATGAATGGTGCTGGAGCATAATTAGGTTTGCAGACACTCTCTCCTCTGAACACCCATACACCACGCTGTTTAGGTATAGTTTTGAAAACTGTAATTAAACAGTCAGAAAACCACTGGAAAAGAAACAAAATAACCAGCCACATAAAAGTCACAGGGAGAAAACAAACAAACAAGCCCCTGGTTGATCATTTCGGTTTCTTAATGAGTTCTGGTAATTCCAGTAAATTACAGAAGCCAGGAAGAACCTGAGCAGCCAGCTCCCTTCCTTTCAAACTTTAACAACTCTATTATGCTTCAAAGAACCAAATCACTGCTCAGCTTACTGAAATAACATTTTTCTCCTGTATGCATTCTTGTCAGATAAATCTATAGCTAATAATTCCTCTCTGCCTGCTCGTTTATCCATCAGGAAAAACACAATTCCCAGAGTTCCTGCTAAGCCCCTCTGCCAGCCTGGAAAGGATTTTCAGAGCTGGGAGTTTATAGTCGGGCTACAGCATGGCATACACAGAGCAAGGAATGCTGTCCTGTTTCATCACCTCTGGCAACGATGGCTGGCACAGGGATGGAAGAGCCACTTAGTTTGTGGAGAACTGCTGGAACTCCAGCTTGCTCGGACAGCATCTCTGTAGCCCACCACAGTGGCAAGCTGGACAGTCACTGGACCTGATGGGACCAGCGACGCCCAGCATTTCAGAGCCAGAAACAAGCCTTTTCTAAGGGACAGACAGAAGCCACCTCTTTTTCAACATATTCATCCATCTCTCCCTGTTCCCATCATGCCACTTCCACAGTTGGAAGCAGGTGGAAATTATTCACGGTTGCCTGCTGAGGATTCCCGTGGCAAATGTAACGCTGGATTAGAGAGCTCACCAGTTGTCTTCCCGGTGGCTCCGGGGCCAGGGAGCGCGGCTAGCGGACACGGCCAAAATACGCCCGGTGTCAGCTCACAGCTCTTGAGGGACACTTCCTAATTGCCGTAAATTAGCCGCCACTAGCTGGCAGACAGCAGAGAATCAAGGAACTTCGCCTTGTTGCTGCCGTTCCGCCCTCGTCCAGATGCTGCGAAAGGACATCTTGACTTTGCCAGGTGTTCGGGCAGCTGGCCAAGTGAGCAAGGAGCAGAACCTCGTCCTGCCCCCTGGCACAGCCAGTCAGGCCAGGGGGATGGGCTGGGGAGGGGCACCAGATGTGTTAGCATCCCTGCTCTGCACCAGCTCGCTGCTGGGCCACTGGGAGACCTTGTGTCGCTGCTAATCTGAATTTAATCTGCGTTTTCTCTTTGAATGCAGGGCCACAGCCACACTCACTTCACAGCCTCAGTCAGCTGTCTTTAACAGCACACCCAAAATGGCAGAAAAAAAAATTTAGCTGGCACAAATCTTCATATAAATATAGCAGGAGGAAAAAAAACCCCAAAACATAACAAGCTTACAGGTAAATATGCACATGACTGAATTCTGCCTTTTGTCTCACACCACACTGAAATGGAATAAAAGGACAATTCAGTCCTGGGGTACACAAGCACTGGCTGAGGTGCAGTTCATGAGTAAAGCCAAGCTGAACTGGATATAAGCATGTCCTTGTAGCTTGGAAAAATGTAGGCAGTTGAGCCCATGACTTTGGTACAGCTTTGGCTGCAAGCTGATGGAATATCATTGTTTCTACACCTCCAATCTGTAGACCTGCATGAGACTAAAATTTACAGGTTCTTACTCCTTACTCTGAACAAACAGAAATCTGATTTTCACAAGGATCATGATCTGGGAGGTCCCATTTATTTTAATCAGGTTAGCAATTCTGGAAAAAATCCTTAGGTAGTGGGCTTTGCTCTACTGTTCAGGAAGTCAGACCATCAGCTCCCTTCCCCTATTTGAAGAAATCTTTTTAAATAAGTTATTCATGGTGAAATACTAAGAAATACTAAGAAAATGAAAGACAATTTGGATATTAGATTTGCATGATCAACATGAGATTTTTGTTATGTGCTTTGTTAGCTGTTTATCAACCTACCAATCCTCACCCCAAGGAACAAAAACTAAACCAAATAAGAAAAGGCCAAAAATTGAAGGACAATATGGCATAAGGGTCTCCAATCTCATTGACTCTTTTCAGAAATAAAAGCATTTACTCACAGAGGATACATAACAGCGGATTCTGGATGCTTTCCACAGCAGAAAAGAGACATGTTACAACTTATTTCTTTCAGTTACCTGCAGTCACAGAAATGCATTGATCCCTTAGGGTGGAGAAGGGACCAAAAGACAGATTTTCCATGTCAAATGGCCCCATACCAGCACGGCCAGACCTTGCTGCTGCTGTTCCTCCCTATAAAAGCAACCTGTACATCATGGCATTTCCCAAACAGCCTATCCTGCACCTAATCCTTACAATTAAAAAAAAATTTAAAAACCCAACAGAAACATCTTAGAAGTGGAAAATGAGCACAGAAGCCACCTTTTCTTAGTCTTTTTTAGATAGAGACTCAATGCTTCACAAGGAAAATCAGAGAAAAGTCATGAAGAGCTTTTGATGGTAAAACTATTCTGATCCTTTGTAGCCTGAGTAACTGAAAGAGGCTGGGGACACATTTTTAAAACTTTTAAAGAAAGATGTAATTATGTCATAAAGCTAGTATTGGTATCTTATAATCTTTCATTAAGTAATTTTGAATGCACTGTAGGGTGACTTTAAATGGAACAGAAATATCTATTACCATAATACAGAATACTAGTAAGTAACTCCTGTGACAGAAAAAACTATGTATTTGGGAAAGAACTGTGAAAGCAGTGAAAAGCTTCACTTTTCCAAATTAACTCTGATCTCCATATTTTGATACTGAATTTTTGAGTCATTATGTTTGAATAATATAAGGGGCTTGGTATATAATACACCACTCTAAATTACGTTTATCAAGTGTCTAATAAAGCAGGATGTTCATCCCTTTTGTCTTCTGGGTGAGGACTCTTTTATTATACTGTAGTATCTTTTGTTTTAATGCTGCTGTGCAGTGGATTGCCAGCTCATTAATTTTTCTGCTATAACACCCAAATCCCTTTGCTGATCAGTGTGCTGAATGATTGATTCCCTGCTCCCAGACTAATTTTTTACATTGGACTGCATTTACCATCTGCTAGATAAATCACCCAAAACACTCAAATTCGGAGCCTGGTTCCAGTGATCTTCTTTGTTTGTTCAGTCAGCAGCATGACTATCACTTGCAAATGTGGAGATTGTGTTCTCTCACCTGGATAACTGTTCCATATTGCAGACACAGGTTTTAACAAAGAGCAGGGAGAAAAAAAGAAAAAAAAAAGGTATCTGTTCTTTGTGGTCTTTAGCCAAAATTTTTGTTTCATCCCTCCCATAGCCACTTGCTTCTCACATGAAAAAGTGTATTTCTTACAGCACAGAACCAGTTTTGCACATCATAAACACATTTAACTATTTTCACAAAGACATCCTTTGTAGGTGTAAACACCTGGGCAAGTGAAGAAAAGGACATCCTTTGCAGTTAAAATGTAGAAGAAATACAATGAAATAAATTGCCTTTCCAACCCCATGTTTTATATGATAAAACAATTCTATAACCTCAACAGGAGCCTACCTGTTTTATTTTCACTTTTATAACCCTGAAATGATACTTCCATAAAATTATACTTCCAATCAAGACAGCAAAAAAGAACTCTGCGTCAAGAATTGTCTCAGCAAAATTCTGGGAGGTGAAGGGTGAAGAAAAAGCTCTGGGAGTGAGGTGGTGCTTCAGGAAAAGAACCATTCATCTGCCCACAGCAAGTGGCAATATCGCTCGGGGAGAGGACAGGGCACCCCTTTCTTTAGTCTAAGGATCTTTTGCTGCTCTTTGCTGCTCGGGAGAACCCATTTGGCACAACACACTGACCTCTGTCTCTCCCAGAGGGATCAGGCAGAGGCAGCACACAATCAGAGTCAATACTAATTAGCAAAATGTAAACATTTAATTAGATCAATGCTTCCCTGAATTTTTAAAGCAACAAACTGCTATCCAGCCACAATTTTTTATCAAACTTTCTATGGAAATACCTGTCAAAAGCTCTGTCTTAGCTGTCTATACCAACCAGCTAAAGATTTTATAACTTGTTCATGTGTTTTATGGACATCCTTAAGGATTAAAACTTGAATTTTCAAAAGCACTCATTCATTTTGAATGCCTGGACTATTCAGAACACTTTTGGCACGAGCACGAACACCTTTAACTATCCCATCTCTCAAGCTTTTGTGTTGCTCTGGCTAAGAATCTTGTTCAGTTCAAAATTTCAGAGAAAATAGAGCCACTTCTGCAAATGGTGTTTATCCAAACACTCATTCTTTGTAGCCATAGGTGAAGTGTCTGTGAGTAGGAAAGAAAGCAAGTAAATCTCTTGTGAGGTACAACGCTCTCCTCCATGCACTTCAGGCTTAAGCAACAGGACACTTTGTCACCCACTGCTGAAATATGTGTGTTTGCAGGAGGTTTTCTATAGGCAGAGACAAGCAGATGTGACAGCACATTTCCATGGGGGGCTGTGTCCCTTCTGCCCTCACCACCTGCAGTGCTCTCTCTTGGTTAATAACCGAGACTGGTTAAAACACTTCCTAAAGCAGCATTTTTTGTCAGCCACAGGTGAACCCTGACATGTGTCAGACTCCTGAAGCTGGGGAGAAACAGTCGGGGCAGAATCTGGGATAAAGCAGTTGGAGCCCCTAAAGGCGCGCATTTTGTGTTCCCTCGAACACACGGAGTTGATCAAGGGTAGATTAACCAGAGTTTGCACAGTTCCAACTCTCTGGCTTGCCTGACTGCCCCCATTTATCCCATCTGCTTCCACATGGATCCCATGAGACTCATGTTAGGCACAGGAGATGCCCCAGGGCCTTTCCTAGAGGAACACGGCTGCTGCCTGCCAGCAAGCCAGGCAACTGGAATGAGGCTGCCCACAGCTTTGCAGGCAGGCAGAGCCAGATTTCAGGAGGTTTTGGCCACCAGACAAGACCTGAGAAGAACAATTTTGTGTCCTGAGTGTCTGTTTGTCCACATTGTACCTGTTCTCTGGCTGCTCTCTCTGTCTATGCATCTTACAGAAGTACAGAGAGTTTTGCTCCTATTTAAGATACACAGGAGCGCACCGAGGTCTCAGCCTGGTAGGAAAAGGTGGAGAAGACCCAGCACCTACCAAGGCAAGTCAGATCACTTCAGAAAAATTACTGACAGTTTTGTCTTGTTCCAGATTTTCTTCCCTTTATTTTTTACATGTTTTCCTGCTGGTCTTAATTAACACTCTTTTTGAACCATGCATGAGGATCCTGCCAGCTTGAACATAGTTATATAATGTGGGTGTTTCAAGACTGTAACTGCAACTAAATTTATTTTTATAATACGAAATCAAAAGAGAAGTATTACAGGGGTTTAGTTTTACTCCAAACCAGATCCTTTAAACACTGTTTCTGTAACACATAATCTGTTATCAGAAAAGTCCTGCCTTTTCAGTCCTTACAAATTGTCTACTGTAATGAGAATTTAAATTACCCTAAAATAAATCTTGATTTGCTAGTCAAACACTGCCTCCTCACAAACCACACTATGACCAGTGAGGCAGTTTTAGAGCAACTTAAAAGGAATTGAACACTGATATCAGTGTAACATTAAATTGCTCTCTTAAATGGAGAAATTCACATCAATAGATATGCAAATGAATGCAGAGCCTGATCTGTCCACCAGGCAGCCTGGTCTGGGGATGTAACAGGGACAGTGAGAACTGAAGCTTTTCAGGTACTCTTGTAGCAAAGACTTTCACTGGCATCTTGTTCTCAGAACACAGAAGTTCCCTGGCAAGAGTCTTGAAGAGAAAAAAAGACTTGGAAATTTTTCTCCTTTAAAATAAACAAATAATAAAACATATGACTCATAAATCCTAGATACCTAATGGCTCAACTAATGGCACCACTAGATACTGTCCTAATAATACAAGATTAAATAATTCTGCTTTCACATCCCCCTGAAGCCATCTGTGAACTAAATTAGAACCAAAGATACATTGTAGCTGTTCATCAAGACAAATAAACAGATTTCAGGTTCTCCAGAAAACTTTAATTTCATCAGATCACAGTTTTGACTGCTGAGCTTACTCCTAATCAGATTTTGTCTGTAACTTCTTATCCTTTTGTGGAAGAAAAATATCATACAAAGAAGACCAAGCAATGGTTTCATAAAATAAAATTTATTATCAACTGATTTAGTGAAAAAAGCTCTTCCTTACACACTTAGTTCCACAAAATACAGCTCCACTCCCCTACACTCTCTGTTTTTATTCCTCTATTTATCTGTATTTCTAAATTGTTAGAATTTCAAGATGATGTAGGAATAAACTACAGCAATTACAGGGGACTGTGTAGTTTCCAGCATAGTATTTAATTATCATTTTCTTATTATCAAAAGCTATTTTTGGGATAGAACAATTTTTTTTTAAGAATAGTTCTACAAAGAATGCACTTGGTCTTTGGTTCTGCTGAGCATTACAGTCAGTTTAGAAAAACACAGGCTTCCACCTCAGTAATACCAACATGTCCCTGATCTCCCCTCTTGTTCCACAGCACCTGTGAGGACTCAGTGAGGAGGATATGCAGGAGTCTCAAGACAGAAGAATAGATCCTTTTTCCATATTCCTGATGCTCAGCATTCTTCCTTCCACAAATGTTACAGCTACTGTTGTCCTGGGAATTACTGCCACTGTCTGCTTTGGGGACACTCACCAAAGTCTGACCACAGGTTGGAAAAGTCACAAGTGCTTTCAGCTGATGGATCAATGGTGGAATGCAACGATCTCTTTGGAGGAAAAGGGTACAGACTCCTGTCAATATCGGTTCTATTCTCTGCATTTGTACCTCTCCATCCAAAGTTCTTGGCTACAGCTTCTTTTGTTTTCTCAAGTCCAAGTAAATATTAACTCTCCCCTTTATCCAGTCTACTGTCAATTCCAGAAGAAAACTGACAAGATATAAAATATTTATCCTTACATCAACAGGAAGAAAAGGACCAGACTTCTTGTTTTCCCCTTAATAGGAATTATCCAAGAGATCTTGGTACAGAAAGAATGTTTCCTCAGCAGTATTTTCCACAACAAACACAGCTTCTTTTTTCCTCTTTTCAAAAAACCAATAAAGAAATTGGATTCAATCCAATCCCCTCAGTCAAGCCTCAATTGCTCCATCACACTACCAGTTCCCACTAGTGACAATGATGGAGTGACACCTGTTACAAGATGATTTTCTGCTATTCTGACACTTTCAATTCTACTTTAATTACCTTTTGGCTCTTTAATCAGCATAAGAATCTGTATTGCAAGGACATTTCATGTCTAGGCAATTACACTAAACGGAAACAAATATATGCATGCCACTGTCCGAGTTTTAATTTCTCTTTTTAATAATTGCTTTTACTTTTTACATATAGTTGATTTATATTCATGCCTTATGATAGTTTCTCAAAGTGATATGTAACCTGACTGAGTTTAGATCATTTACTTCAGAAGTCCAATTGGCACAAACACATATCACATTTTATTTGGCTTGACTGTTATAATTCATTTACAGGAACATAACTCATGGTATATTAGATAAAATAACCAATTATTCTAGTCCCGTCTACCATTTCAGATCAAGTGGAACTATGCAAACACAAAACAACATGTAATTCTCAAAATACGATAATTTACCTGAACCTGTATCTCTCTTACATCCCTTGCTCTTAATGTTCTCACCAACATGACTGCATATCTTTAGCACAAATTGGTTTTGCTCTGTGTAACTTAGAATGATATAGCAAACAAAACCCCTCATCCACTTAATTTGAGCAAAAAGCACAAAGGATATGTCTGTTCTAGCTGATAAGCACAGATGAAAGCCAGTCTTGAGGCCACATCTCATTCTGGTTCACAGAGCTCCCACTGAGCCCAGGCAGAAACCACGGCTGAGCTCCAGAGACCAGCAGTGCCTGAGGTTTATATCCTCCAAAATCCATGGTCACATCTGCCACGTGGACTGGGCCAAGGGAGCTACATGTTTGTGTTCACTCTCCCTTGTTACAGCAGGGACAGCCTGGATCCAAGCTTCAAACAACACAATAGTTTAGAGTGGGAAATAGTGCACACAAAACTCATTTTGGCCAACTCACTAATTATCTTAAGGCTTCACCTCAAGTGTAGACATACCAGATAGGAGTAGATTTAGACCTCATCTTCTCCTAAGGAAAAACAGCTACAACAGCACCATAATAGGTGTCCATCAATAGTAAGCCTGGGGGATTCCTGCTGCAGGATCTGGAGGACAGACATGAAGGCATCTAAGAAAGTAATGGAAACAAATGCACAACACTCCCATTTAAACAGGATCTCATCTTGCTCATTCAATCCTCAATAAGCTGTCTTGAAACAACTCTATTTTTACTCACTTCACTCAGAGAGATCTTAAGAAAAGCAGGGGCAGCACACAGTCTGTGAGACTCATAGATGGTGCATAAAACCATCCCTAGCAAGTCTATTTTGTCACACGAGAGAACAGCACACTGAAAGGCTTACAACACAAGCATATCCCTGTTAATTAAAATCCCGGGTGCACATACACATAAGAGTGCACTGAGCAATATCTCTTGCTGAGTCTGTATACCTACATCTGTTTGGTCAGTTATGATCCAGCTACAGCCCCAGTGGCTCCACAGGTGACCAGAGCATATCCCAGAGATTCAACCAGGCTAACACTGAAAATGACGATGCCCACGTGCAGTTTGTGTCTCCGGAGAGCTCCACTGGATTAGGACCTCAGGAAAGAGCTACACCTTGTGCTTACCTTCACACATGGGATGCCCAGTAACCCTCTGTAGTTCACAGCCTCCTTTCTAAGGACACAGCTACCCCAGAGCCCAAGCCCAGCATCACACCACCAGCACATGGACAGTCAGCGAGCATCGGGAATGCTATGGAAGAAGACTACACATAGCACTGGGAATAATAAAACATCTCCAAAACACCAGCCTTGGACTCTCTTCTCCAGAAAGAAATACCTATTTTGTTTTTACCCCATTCTGGGTAAAACAGGGTTATTTTATTTCATTAGCTTAGCAAAGTATGGATTGACAGATGAACAAACACACAAGTCCACATTGTCAATTAACTCCAGATACATCTTAATTCTCTGTTTCCTCCTCTAATCACTTTATCAAATGTTCTTCCTTTGGCCAGGGATGATGCAATTATATTATAATTTAACAAAAGGCCAAGCTGCAGTGCATGTGCCAAAGGAGCAGAATCAAGGCTGAAAAAGCCATCTTAATGTTCATGTTATCTGCCTGTGTCCTCCACCTTGTAACGTTCTTTTGTTACAGCAAACTCTTTCTTAAGCAGTATATTCTGTAGCAATAAAGGAGAGGACTTCAGCATTTCTGAAAAGAAATAACAAATAAATAAAGGTAGCTATATAATCTAACAATGATAAAATGTTATCAGCCCAGGAACCATCTCAAGAAGTCTAAAAAACCTGTTAAGGCAGCAGGTCAGACTGATGCACACATTAAACTTGCAAAACAGCAGAAGAAAGGAGAAGCATTTGGCTTCTTTGAATGTGGAAAGCAATTTAGAGAGTCCAGTCCTTTGAAGAAGTAGTAGTAGTGTTCTCAAGTTTAACTTTCAGTATGAACAATGTACATCGTAGCAGTCCACTGAGAAGGGTGCTAATGCCAACATCTGGTCCCATGTGTAAATACAGGAAACTCATCTTTTTCAGGGAGTAGCTCCTTCAGTAAAAGTTAATGAAGCCGTGCAAAGGTAAGTGAGGGGAAAATCTGACCCAGATATTGTGTGTTGACATTAGTTCTTTCAAAATAAAGTTGAGTACTGAAACCCTGCCATTTTGCATGAAACAATTAACACACAGCAGAATCTGACTACTGCATTTAAAACAAAATTTTCCTTCCATATTTTTGGAGTTATCCTGAAAAGAGTGCCTGCCACAAGTACGTATATAGCACATACATTTGCTTGTGCCTATTTTTAGTAGAACCGAATCCTGCTGAATGCCTTCAATATAGCATACGGTTTTCTAATTCCAGGCTGGAAAGCCCTCTTTCTGTGACGGTTTCTAAATAATGACATCCCTGTGTTCCACATCATCTTAGAAACTTCCTCATACATTTCAGCAGCCTTCCATATTTAATCTCACTGATTTATGCTCATGCCATGGTCTAATGACCCATATGTCTCTGATGGGTAAGCCGCTAACGCCAGTGACACATTAACCTATTAACCTCTCTTTAAAAATAACCATCATATTCGTACAAATAGAATGAAAAGTCAGGCAGCAGCAGCAAAACAGTAGCACTGTGGTATCACACAGTAACACAGTGTATATCTAAACTGGGTAAAATGAAGAGGCGCATTTCAAGAATGTGTAGCAGATTTATTATATTGCAAGACCATTTTGCCACAGTTTGCTGGTCTGCGAATTTGATAGCCTGCTTTAGCAGCATTATCCATATTGTAAAATGTAATTGGCAGGAAGATCACTCTTCCGTTCACTCATTTCTTGAAATCTCTGATACAGTTTGGGGACCTTACCCTGGAAGGTACCGAGAGTTCCTTCCAACATGTACATTGTCTTCCAATCCTGCTGAAGACAATGGGAGTGGGGGGCTCTGCGCGCAGGGCGAGAAACCTTCATCACCTTGGAGAAGGCACTTTGTACAGCTCTCGATGGTGATTCGTGCAGTGGAATAAACCTATCATTTTAAAAGCCAGGAGGAGGCATCCACAGCCATTTTTCAGAGAAAAAAAAAATTCCCCTTTATAAATAGTAGTTTTAGAAGACAAAATAAAAAAAAAATCTTTCTTAAAACCTCTAAACTTTATATTGCATGTATTTACTTTGTTCTACTTCAAAACCATCATATCCCTCAAGATCTAAGAAAACGTGCTGCTGTCATGCCAAACCACATTGCAACCTTACAATACCAGCACATAATTATGTATATTATGTATGTCATGCAACCAAAGCAGGAAAAAAACAAGAAAGCTTATTCTGAGCACATCGCGGGGTATTTTGCTGCCTACACCTCACACAGAGTGAATCTCTACGACAGCCGGCAGACGGACGGGCGGAGAGGCTATCCCGTGGCTGGGCTGCTCACAGCAAGAGTGAGACCCAAGAAACAGCCCGTGTGAGCCATCAGGGGTGCGCTCACGGCTGCCAGCCGGCTCGCACCCCCTGCTAGCGGCCGGACGGGCGCGGGGCAGCAGGAGGGGAGGAGGGGGCGGGATGCGGGCAGCCCCGGGGCGGCCGGCGCGCACCTGCCGGCACCGCGGCGGGGGGCAGCGGGCAGCAACAAAAGCCGAGAGGCGGCGGCAAAGCCCTTCCCTTCGGCGGGGACACCTCGGACAGGGGGCTCCCCGCGCCCCGGAGGGGGACATGTCCCCGCCGGCCGGGGAGCCGGCTCGCCGCAGCCGGGGCAGGGGCGGGCGCCGCTCCTTTGTTTTCCGCCGCCCGCAGCGCCAGGGCGGGCCGGGCCGGGCGGAGCGGGGGGCCGCGCTCAGCCCTCCCTCCACGTGCACGCGTGGGCTGCCCGCAGGGGTGGGCGCGGGGCGGGAGCCGGCGGGGCATTACCTGAGCAGTTGATGCCTTTCCCCTTGCCGCCGCCCTGGCACTCGGAGCCGGGCAAGGGATGAGAGGCGCGGCCGGCGGGCAGCGCGGAGAGGGCGAGCACCAGGAGGGCCGAGGTGTAGCAGAGCGCCAGCGGGGGTCCCGCCCGCAGGAGCGGCCGGGCGGCGGCCGGGCTCTCTCCCAGCATGGCGAGCGGCGGCCGAGGAGCAGCGCCGGCGGCAGCGGGATGGCGGCGGCAGGCCCGCAGCATCAACCGGAGCCCGCGGCGCCGCCCGGGCGGGACCCTCCTTTCTCCGCCGCGCCGGAGCGCACCTTCAGCATCCCCG